>NC_135612.1:13812500-15012500 GCF_053574225.1 Canis aureus | reverse complement strand
TCCTTCCTGCTTCTGTGTTCTATGGACCAAGTCTTTGGTCTCTTGGGCCCTGCTGAATGGGAGCCTGTGGAATTGGAGGAGAGAAAGCCAGCCTGGGAACCACTTAGAATTGGGTTCTGGTCCAGCATTGCTGGACGAGCCTTTGCAAGTGGCATAACCTTGGGTTACTGTTCTCCCAAGTGGTGAACAGTTGTTTTGCAGGTAAAGAGATGACAAAATTAGCAGGAGCACCATCTGGTACATTTTTGTGACTCCCCCCTTTCACCCAGGACTCTCATTTATTGTTCAATAAACATTCTGCACTTGAAAACAATTCTGCTAGAATACAGGGGAGGTAAAGCTGAAGCTATGGTTTGGGTGGGGCCTGCTCACGAGGCAGTCTTCCATACATGCTTGGAGATGCTGGAGAAAGACCAAAGTAGCCAATCAGAATTTTATTTCAGAACAGATCACCTTCCTAAAGTTCTTTTTTTTTTTTTTTTTTGTTTTTAAAGATGTTATTTTATTTAATCATGAGAGATACAGAGCAGGAGAGAGAGAGGCAGAGACACAGGCAGAGGGAGAAGCAGGCTCCATGCAGGGAGCCCGATGTGGGACTCGATCCCGGATCTCCAGGATCATGCCCTGGGCGGCGCTAAACCGCTGCGCCACCCGGGCTGCCCCTTCCTGAAGTTCTTGAGGTAAAAATCCAAGGTGCAGTTGAGATATAGTCGCCAAATAAATACAGACCATCTAGTTACATTGGAATTTCAGATAAATAATGATTATTGTTTTAGGTAAACATCTTTTTTACCTGAAATTCCAATTTAACTGGGCATCTGTATATCTACTTGCTAAATCTGGCAACCCTAAATAAATTGGGGGTGAATTCAGAGAGCTTCAGGGGCTAGAGATGGAGAGAAATCTGCAGGGTAGAAAGCATTGTCATCTACTGAGACTGAGAGGATAGTAAATAGCAGGGTGGTCAGACGGGACATTTGAGCAGTGTGGAAAAATTGTGGAAATCTGTTGGTCAATGTCCAGAGCCTGACGAGGTGATGATCATTGATGTCTGGGGACACCAACCTGTACGGTGAGTGATTATCTGGCACAGCTAAGCAGTTGGTGAACAGCTTTGAGAGGAGTCATAGGGGATAAACTTTTCTATTGACATCTGATTGGCTGTTTTTTTTTTTTTTTAAATGCTAGTGACTGTGTTGGAAAACGAAAGGTCTTTTTTTTTTTTTTTTTTTTTCATGGTCTTCCTCAAATTTTTGCAAGCTGGTGACCTTCTGAAAAAAATTGAGAAAATTGCTGTTGAAATAAGCAGGAAGAAGAAAAAAGTGATCATCCATTTTTAGATGTGTTTACAGGCTGTATGACTCAGTGCTGCTTCTGTTAAGAGCAAGTATGTGGTCTTTTTTGGTACTGAGATGCAAACAGAGGAGGCTTGTGGTCTATGCTACTTTCCGTGAATGATCAAGTATTGAAGTAGAGAAGATCTAACTGTACATTCAAAGTGCTTTGCTTATGGAGTCTCTCTTCTCCACTCCACTTTGGCCAGCCACTAGGTTCTATTAGGAATATTTCACTTGTTCAGTATTCTACTTATCCAAATATTGCACCATGGACTTCTTTGAAGCCAGCTGAGAAAAAAATAAATCTATTTGATTCACAGGAACTCTGGTCAAACAAGCAGATGTTTCTTTGCTGGCTTGTACTTGGTGGGCCATCCCAAATTGTCCCATCACCAGCATTTCTAGCAGCAGATAAAATTCCCTCATCGTGAACTTTATTCCTAGAAATAAGTGCCCTGGACCCAACTGGAACAGGTACAACAAGAAATAATATTCAGTACTATTCTAAACGGGAAAAGCAGAATTGAGGGCTTTGCCATTTGAGGAAGCTAAGGAAACATTTTGCTATTTACTGAAGTATTTTAGCAAGGCAGACTTTGGCTCAATTTGTGTCACAGTCAGATCATGAATCAGAGAATGATTTCATTGATTTACCCTACTCTTCAGCCTTTTAACGTCTCCATTGATTAGGCAACTGAGATTGCTATGTGGGAGGAATATCATGACAGTAAAATTGAATGTTCTCTTAAAGTGTAATTAGAAAACACCTCTTGAAGAATTTTTGTATGTCAAAAATATTCAAGGACTTTCTTCACTAATATGAAGGCTTTTCAGCTTTGGTTTACTCTTCCCATCCATGCTCACCTGGGTTGACTGAAGGTAGTTCTACAGGTCATGAACAATTTTGAAATTAATGGGGTCACCTGGGATTAAACAGGTGACCAATGCCAATTCTTGATAGGTCACTGGGAACCTCATAAGGATATTGGGGTTACCTGGGATTCCATATGAGGCTCTCGACATTTAGAAAGTAAGCCCTTGGGAAAGGCATGCCCCAGAACAGACCATGAAAACAGCCTGCAGAACAAGGAAAAGCTGAGTTCATATCCCACTTCCTCTATGGAGCTCATTATTTGTTTTCTTTGGTTTTGAAATTTCCTTATTGGGAAAAGGATAAAACCATTTAGAATAATCTACTTGGTAAAGTGATTGTAAAGAATTAAATAGATAATGTATTTTAAAAAGGCTTAGCAGGATACCGGATACACGAAAGTTGCTTAATATCTTTCCCATTTCCCTGAAGGCAAGGAGGATGTGGAGGATGGTAGAATGGAGACACTGAGGGTTTTCCATCAATCTGTGTGCTTGAAGGTGAAGGTAAGGCTATTGGCTCTTCTAAAACTCAAGGAGAAACTTGCTCTAAAGGTGACCAGGGTGGCTCAGCCCAGTGGTTGAGCATCTGCCTTTTTCTTAGGTCCTGATCTGGGGGTCCTGGGATTGAGTCTCAGGTCAGGCTCCTTGCATGAAGCCTGCTTCTTCCTCTGCCTATGTCTCTGCCTCTCTGACTGTGTCTCTCATGAATAAATAATTTTTTAAAGGTGACCAGGGAGTCATGGGATATATCAAAATATAGTCTCAAGTATAATGTACTTGACCCATGGTTAGGAGTACACACTTCAGACAGATTGACAGACTCTAATACCCATTCTGCTACTTTCTAACTGTGTGCCTTTGGATAAGCTATTAAACTTCTCTGGCTGGTTTCCCTATTTGTAAAGTAGTAATAATGATACCTGTCTCCTAGGGCGTGCAAGAGACCCCTGGTTTTCTTGGTCAACCCAGCTCTTTCCTCCTGAGACTTGATTCCCTCTTCTCAAGGAAGTGCTCTTGTGGCCATGCTTATTCCACCCAAGCATGTTCCCTTGAGACTGGGCAGCACTTGATTTAGGAAGACCCAACCCACTGGCTGGGCTGATAGAACTAGCTTTTCTCTCCTTGGGGCAAGATGAAGGTCATGACAAAAAGTAAGTGCCTAACATGGTGCCCAGAATGTAATGAGGATTCAGTAGGTTTTAAACCCAGAGCAGAGGCAACTTTGTGGTATCTATACTTTAACTTACAAAATTTCAGTCCACAGCAGCTATAATGTAGATACTTGGTACAAGCCTAATGGGCATTACGGGGGAAGGGGAAATTTTCCTTAGGTTTTGGAGTGACAGCTCAAACCAAGACAAGCATGATATTCTTGTCTTTATAACCCCTTCATGACAGAGACATTTCTGAATGAAGCATGCATTTATTAATGTTTTCTTTCCCCCACAAAAAGCCTAACAATTCCCATGCCAGAAATTTTAATGTCATGATGTGAGTGTAGGTAGTAGATTCAGATGTAGGAGTGCTTATTTTTAACAAGTCCAATTGGGAAACAGCAGAGGTGAGATACCATTTCTAACCACGCCTCTTTCTCATGTACACCTCTCAGTCTATAGCATTAGCCTCAGGACTAGCTGTTTCCTCACCCCATTCTCAAAAGGTTCAGCTCATTAAATGCAGCTAAACTTACTCGGCAAGGACTACACCTCATTTTTCTCATTAAACCAGAACAGGCACCATGGTTAGGAAAAGATAGGGGTCTTAGCTCCTATGATCATAAGTAGGAAGGGTCTCCATTCCTCATCTCCAAGAAAAGAAATGGTCTCCAAAATAAACAAATACAAAGAAATCCTTTCCTATTTTAATGTTAATGTCAACTATCAACCCATATGGTGAAGACAGAATTTTTACCCATCTATGCATTTTTTATCTTTCATAGTACTTTCTCTTTTATTTCAACTTATGTCATGGACATGTTATTTCCTTTTTCTCTCTTGCTATTCAAAGCTCAAGGTCAATTTGTTTTTCTTTTATAATTTTTATCCTAATTTTTTTTTAAATTTTTATCCTAATTGAATGTTCTCAGCCAAATGTACCAATGATTTGATTTTTTTTTTCATAAGAAAATTTGCCTGCCCGCCCACCCTTCCTCCTTCTCTCTCTTTTAAAACAGGAAACTTTCTAGAACCACACAGTGGTGTGATTAATGCACTTCAGAGATAACCTAAAGTTTCCACACATGCTGAAAGATTCTGCATGCTTTGGGGGATAGCAATAAGGACTTAGGGCAAAATACCACTTCTCCAGGGCTATGCACTATGGCGTAGAGTCAATTAGACACAGCATGGCAGTCTCTGTAAACACTTTCCCTTGAGTTACATATATATGTATGTATGTGTGTATAAATGTATAGGTATATGTATAGATGTGTGTGTGTTTGTGTGTGTGTATAATAATCTGTAACCAGCAAGGTATAATCCAGGCTTGTTTTCAAAGGGAGCAACAAGTCCAAATATATAGCTAGGTGTGGCAAAAGACATATAATTAGGCAAAATGGATTTAGGAGTTACATAAAGTCTCAACTGAGCCACTGTGTAAAAAACTAAATGAAGTATTGTGATTGCTGCTCTGGTGTCTAGGAAGAACAGAATATGTGGATAGTGTGTTCTGGGCAAATAAAAGGTAATTGTTGACAGTTATGGAGTATAGCTGGCATTCCGTGAGACTTGGACTATGGACTGTTTCACAGTGGGCTGTGCTGAGGAATAAAATGTCAGTGGCTAAGGGTCGATGGAGCTCTGTTAGAGATGCGCACAAAGGAAACGATTTGGTAAATACTATTTTGGAATTATATTTTGAGGAAAAGAAGCGCAATAGAGAAATTCATATAGTCTGTAACTTTTCTATAGTCATAAAAATTCTCAAAGAATTGTAAACACAAGAGGATACATTATATATTACTATTTTCCCTCTACAAGTGGACCTTTCCAGTCAAGGCAGGTATATTCTGGAGAAGATAACAAGCAAAGTCTATAGTTTACAGAATTTTTCACTAAGAATACTCAAACCAATGACTAAATATTGACGATAAGCCCCCTCATAGGATTAAGACGCTGAAACTAAATTACCACTTTTTCCTATTTGCAAATAATCTTATTTGCAAATTTGTCTCAAGGCAACTGAATGAAAAGTAGATATTCTTCTCTCTCGACAATCTCCCTGAAATAAATGGGACAAAAAAGCAATTGTCTGAGAGAGTTCCATTTTCTTAAAGAAAACATCCTGGATTAATTGACAAAAGTACCTATTAGTCCCCATGACACCAATGCTTATGGCGTCTGGGGTTTGTCTCTCAGTGTGCAATTTAAATATGTATCCATAAAATCCTTGCCAATAATAACTTCTTGTCTATTGATACTGCTTAGCTATTAAAATCTCTATTAACAATCTCATGTTGGGTTTGATAAACCTTACAAAATATGTTTTCAACACTTCAGACTTACAAGATACTTGCTAGGTAAAGTGGCAAGGACAACAATGAATAGAGTCCCCACCCTTAAACTTACAATCATACAATCACATGACAGAAACAAATATATACCAATAAAATAGGAAAATAAACATGGTTGTTTTGTTGGCAACTTTGCATGTACTTGGTGACTATGCATCAGGATTTTTCCTTTATTTTGATGATAAAATTATTCTGAAGAAGTATATTCAGATTGTGTTACCATTTGAAGTGTATTTGGCTTGAATTATGTATTTGTTAATTAAAGATTTTATTTATTTGTTTCTTTCTTTAGAGACCATGCATGTGCATGTGGGTGGGGATAGGGGCAGAGGGTGAGGTAGGGAAAGAATCTCCAGCAGGCTGAGAGCTGAGCCTGGAGCCCAATGCTGGGCTTGATCTCACAACCCCGAGACCATGACCTGAGTCAAAATCAAGAGCTGGATGCCTAACTGACTGAACCACCCAGGCACCTCTACTTGAGTTATTTGAAAGGGAAAATGTTTTATGTCACAGGTATGCCTGTGCAGCTATTAAGATGCTATTATAATGAAGTATTATATAATACTATTAAGCTGACGATCAGATAACTTTGGTTCCTATACCATTACAGGCATGGGATACAGCAGAAACTCCTGATTATAAGTCAAATGTAGACCCTTAATGTCTCCCCTCCAAAAATCTATGTAATCTGAAGAAGATAAACAGCTACCAAATAGATTCTCACATTTGACAAACCTTTAAATTCTTCTCAGTAGCTATCTATGAAGTTATCAAATTGCAAATGTCCTGTCTAGAGAAGACACCTCCCTCCCATTTATTTATATATATTGGAAAGCTTTTTGAAGTTGTATGTTCACTAAGGGTGTGGTGACTGAGATAATCTAAGGGGAATGAAAACTTGCAGGAGAACAGATATGATTATAATGTGGCTAGCTTCCGCTTCCTGCTCTAAAACTTTTTTTGAGAAAGAAGTTGTTTCACAGATTCTAAAAACTTTCGAAAATGTCAGAGAGGGCAGGTGGGTTCAGTATAACTTTCCCTAGGTTAAATGAAAGCTCTTTATCCTTGAGCTGGTAATCCTAATACACCCCTGACACAAGACAGATATTTGCTGTTGTTCAGTGAATGTTTATTGAATTAAGGTACTTTATGCACTTTTCTAGGTCAACAAACCATTCCTCTTTCCTTCCTTCCAATGGCAGACTACAGAGAAATGTCTTAAATAAAATACATTCATTTGATCTTATCATAAATAATTTTATGACATTATGTCTTAACTCAAGATTAAGACATAAAAACAAACAAGGAGAGTAAAAAATACTCATTTGAAATAACCCATTTATAATTAAAAGTCAGAGCTCATTCTATGGCATGCTCTTGATTTTAGTTCCTACCAAGATGAGACATATTAGAAAGAGGTTAGTACTTTCTATTACGTTAGGACCAAAGAGTTGTTAGTTTTGAACTGATTAAAACTTTCCTCCAAACTCGAGTATTTATAAACAGAAGTTCTAGTTTGTAAAAATAAATCAATGTTGACCTTGTCAAAGGGACTAGGAATAAGAACAAACACGCAATCAAATAAGCAAGTAGAAACTTACTGTATCACGTTGCCTGTTATCTTTCCCTGATATTATCAAGAAGTAGTTCCATGTCAATAGTAACAACAAAACCAGTGGTATCATGTAGAGCTCAAAGTTCCAGACAACAAAGAGAAAGAGCTGGAGGAGGAGAAGAGAAAAAAAGATGAGTCAACTCTGACTTTCATTAAATGGACGCTCTTATCCATACTCCACTTGAAATACACAAAACTAAATGCTTCAGAATGGAAAGATTTATCTTGAAAACAAAGCCTTGAGAACCTGTGAGGCATTTTTCTAAAAGCACAACTGACCCCTGGCAAGTTACTGTTAAGATTTTTACTTTAATTTCTGTGAAGGAAAACTGACATCATTACATTGCCAATGAGGCATTTTTAATTTTTCTCATCTAGTGAAATTATTGTGAGGTTGGACAAAATAAAGTTAAGGGGAAAAAAACAGCTGCCAAATAAGCTTCACTACATTGTCAGACATAGCTGATCTATCTGCCTTAATGATAAAGAATGAATCACTGTTTAATATCATGGACTTTTTTTTAATCTCACAATGTAACATGCATAATAGGCAGATGAAAATACCAAGTTTGCACCAGAGAGTCAAACATCTCACACAATGAATAAAAGCACTGCTACCAATAAGTGTAAAAATAGACTGGCTTAATGCTTAGCATTACCAGAGAAATCAAATAGCTATTTAAAAAATAGAATAACTTTGTCAAAGGAAATTTTTAAATGTCTATGTCTATTATCCTTGAAAACTATTGACTCTAAGTATATACATTATTTTTTAAATGTAAGACAAATATTACATTAAGAACTCACCTAGCCTGGCAGGAAGAGCCATTCTAAGAGCATCTGCATTGTAAAGTAAGCATCATAGTGTACAAAGTGTGACTTGCCCTCACCCCCCCCAACCCCCACCATTCTCTTACAATCCTGAAGAGATCATCTAAATTCTCTGGATCTGTGGCTCCAGCTGCCAAATGAAGCAACGTTAAGTCAAGTGATTTTGTGAGGGTAGTGAAGAGCAGGATTCTACTCCTAATGCTGACTAGTCCCGTAACTTCTGGCACCATCCTCCCCTAAGTTTCTGCCTCTGAAAAACGGAGTGATGTGTATCCACCTGACAGGTTATGAAAATTAAATTGCTGAAATGTGTTAAGATGTCAACACACTGCTTGGTACCCAGTAAGTGCCCCCCAAATATTTGTATTATTGTGCAAATGCTTATCAAGATCTTACAAAACTCAGATTGTTAACTAATATCAATTAGGGTCCTCAGGTAATACTTATTCTATTACTGAGAAGTGGAAAGTCATCTGCCTGCCAAGATTTAGGTGAGCCATAGTATAAGTGGGAATTTGATCCAGCTGGTTGGGGTAACAGATATCATGCATTTGACAGGCCAGGCGGGTTAAGAGCAATGCCCTGAGAACATTCACGTCAGGCACGGCAGCATGGACCATTTGCAGCCTTCTTAATACACTTCAGCCAAGTCTACAGCCTAACAGGATGGCAGAGAAAAGGAACCTGTATAAAGTGGTAAAGAAACCCACGGCCTAAAGGCCAGCAGACAGATTCCAGGCCTCAGAAAGTCATTCTTCCTCAGTGTTTTCACTTCTAAACACAGGTCTGTAGACCCAATAACCTTTATCATCCCTTCCCTAATATTTAAAACAGATTTATGGCATTACTGTGCCATCTTTTTTTTAAAAATGGGACATTAAATCCTGATTCTTGGGATATTCATAACCCAGATACACACCAACAAATAACGATTTAGTAGCCCAAGAAATGACTTGGACAGAATTACACGGTAACTACAGATTCAAGTTCCTGAATAAGAAAAATTTCAAATATATCAATGAATGAGACATGAACCTCATCTTTCCTTTCACAAATAGAAGGATTTCCAGAAAAATAAAATATTTCTATTTAATTTTTTGAAATTTATGTGATATGTATAAAGAGGATACAAATTATAATGGATGGTTATGATTATTCTATTAACATGTAGTTTTAAAAAGATAATTCTTTATTCAGGAAATGAATTAAGGCAAATTTGACAGACATGAACACATGTAAAAGGGAAAATTATTTTTGGCTAGAATCCATATTAATTCTTTACACATTTATTTGTAAAATTTAGGCAGTTAATAGAATATAAGCTCTTTAAGGATAAGGACTTTTTCTTTTTGATCACAGTTCTATCCCAGAGTCCAGAACAGTGCTTGGAAATAAAAGGTGTTCAATAAATACTTGCCACATTAATGAATAGTTACTAGGTTCCCAAGTCTTTTTTTTTTTTTTTTAAGATTTTATTTATTTATTCATGAGAGACAGAGGCAGAGGGAGAAAAAGGCTCCATTTAGGAAGCCCGATGTGGGACTCGATCCTGGGACTCCGAAATCACGCCCTGCGCTGAAGGGAGGCTCTTAATTGCTGAGCCACCCAGGTGTCCCCCAAGTCTTTTAACATAAATCTACCTAATTGTCTTAGTAAAAGTACTATATAGCCACTATATAACATCAGGTAACTTTGTGAAAATATATTCAGAATTACAACCTGGGATGCCACTGATCAATTTCTCCCTGAGGCACATAAAGTTTCTCTTTCCATTCTGGCCACACACTCATAATCCGTCTTGGGTATTGTGTTTTGACCACCATCTTTCCTTTTGGACTTTGCTATATGTTTGCCTCTTCTGAGGATGTTCACTTGACTTGGTGTGTTCTGGACTCATGGATGGACTCAGATGATTCTAAAGCTAGTATCACCAACTATATTTATTTTAAATCTATATTCCATTCTGTAATGTCCACCCACTGGTGTCAGAGTTCTGATGTCACCCAAAATAAAGTTACTTGGAATGTCTATGTGTTGGAGTTAGTTGGAGGATAGGTATGGCATAGAATAAACTTTCTAGATGATAACTAATCGAGACACCTATCATGCTTTTTTATTCTCTAGATACAACATCACTAGTCGCTTAAAGAACCAGTCCACAAGGTATGGTTTCTGGCACATCTCTATTGCGGACATCATCCTCTCACCATATCCAAATCCATACAGTAATAGCTTTCTTAAAATACAGCACTCAGAACTGACACAACACATCTAATTGATACCTGTGGTATTTATATGGCTTAACAACATGGGCACCAGAATACAGGATGAGGAGAAATATAGAAAAGAGGGGAAAAAAAGGGTAGAGTTATATTAGTTTCATGGATCCTGGCAGTGGAAAAATAATCTTCCCTATTTTGTGTTAACAATCTAGTATTTGGGTAACTAAGTATGGAACCTCTGCTTTTGAGAATATCATTTTTTTTTTAAAGGAAGAGAGCTTTGAATAAATTCTAAATACAAAAGCATTCATTTTTTTCTTCCTCAATATCTAACTGGAGATTTTAAAAGATCAAATTAAAAAGGAACAAACACCGATTAACAATAAAATATACTTACTGAACATTTACTATGTACTATATGCTACATAATAGTTGATGTTCAAAATTAGGATATGACATGGTCTCTTCGGATTGCTAGGAATCACTAAGGAAAAAAAGCAACGATTCACTATAGTATTAGTGATAATTATAATACTTGTTAGCAGGAGAGGATCCTCTAATAAAGAGTGCCCTCAGAGGAGGAAGAGGGTCTTCTAGCTTTTAGCCAAAACAATATAGGATCTATCCTTGGTCCTGACTCCACTTATTCCTAAATTTGAGAGAAAAAACTCAGATATAACAGGCTAAAATGGGGTGGGAAAAGAAATCAAGGAATAATTTAAAAAAGAACTCCTGACACATTCACAGAATATAAATACAAACCATAAAAGTCTTAGTATTTATCCTGACCCATACTGCCAGAAACCAAACTGAACCTGGTCCAAGTTTCTGACCCACAGAGTCATCACTCAATAAATGGTAGTTGCCTTAAGCTAACTAATTATGGAGTGGTTTGTTATACAGCAAAAGTTAACTGACACATATTCTTTTTCCAAGAAGACAATAGTGTAGAATAAATATGGTCTGGACCAGAAGACTGAAAAGTGGTTTTAGTTCAATTTCTATTCGATGATCACAGGACCATGAGCACCTCAGTCATCCTTTTTTATTTGAGTCTATTATTTTTCAAATGGAAATGGTAACACCTGCCTTTATCACAAGTTTGGCTATGGGGAACAACTCCTGTAATGTATATGAAAGCACTTTATCACAAAGTGCTCAATAAGTCTAAGTATTATCAATTTAATGCTTTTCATAATTAAAATTGTTTCTGAAAAATTAAAAAACATATAAACTAATACTCCAGGAATGGTCAATACCATAATTCCCCTTTAAGCTATAGAAGTTATAGAAGACGGATGGTGTTTCTTTGAGGGATTTGTATGTGAAAGGGGTTTGTTGGAAAGAAATTTTAAGTGTTAAATAGAGGGATTGCTGTTATAATTTTTGCTAATAGTTGAAACAAGAAAAATCCAGGTCCTTACATAAACTCATTATTTCTAGTAAATAGCATTAACACACATTGCAGATTTTGGCAACTCCAGACTTAAATTAGGTTTTTAAATGTTAACCATTTTTAATGACCTCATACCCCAGATATAAAAGAATCTCGTTCTGAACTAGCAGGTTTTGGATTATCAATTCCTGTATATATTTTTAAATTTTTAAATCCAAATACCTTTTATCTAAATCAATGTTATCTCGCCTAGGATATTAGCATCAGTATTGCAGAATGCAATTATTTGGTGTCTATTTGGGCTAGACTTGAAAAGCAATCTAAATTTTAATCATGACTATTCAGAGTGGCTTTTTTGACAATCTATAATTTACCAAAAGGTAAATAATGTAATTCATCCTATCAAATGCCATATATCACATTATATAAAATGAACCTTAGAGGAAAAGTCCTGAGAGGCAGGCTGAGAAGGCAGAGACTACTGTGTTTATTTTGCAAATGGGTAAACTGAGGCTCAAGTTTGAGACTTGCCTACAGACACCTGCTACTGAGTAGCAGAGTCAAGTCTGATTCCTAATCCAGTATATTTTTCCACCAGTACTTCACTGCCTCTAAGGTGAAGGATTTTATGGTGAATATTGATGCTCTAAAGTTATCAGTTATTTACGGACTGCTCATTCAATTTGTAGATTTTCTGTATGTCTATTTCTTTCCTTCCTCTTGCTCTGGGATTACTACTTTTACATCAGTGCAAAGAAATGGAATACCACTTCTTAGGTGTTCTGGTAAAGGTTTCACATGGCAGAGAGGTCAACAACTAATGGTCAAAATGAGGTTTGCAGAGCCCAATTTCATTCTTCTCCTTTCTCACTATCTCGCATGGTTCTGAATAATCAAAAGTTGGCTATTCACAGGGTTTCTATCAAATGGGGTTTTCTTCTATCCAAACTGTTTAGAAAAGGTTAGCAAGGTGCCTGTAAAGCCAGAGATTAGAAAATGAATGAGCCAATTACATTTTTACAGAAAAAAAAAAAAAACCTTACTTTTTCACCCAAAGGTCAAACAAACAAACAAAAAAACCCCTATTTCCCTTAGAAGTTAAGTGAAGGTGGGCTAACTAAGGCTTCTCACTTGTATTTAAGCAAGGCAAATTATATAAAGTAGAGTGAATGATTCAAAATATTAAGATTTTAGAGTAACATCATTTCTTAGGAGGTGTAAGACATGCTTATTTTTCTTTCTTTGAGTCTGGGGTCTTAAGAGTCCCAGGCAGGACAGGGCCATTCACATCATCCCATCAATTGATGCTCTCATTGAAGTGCAGTGGAAGATGCCTGCATTCAATGATCATTCAGTGCAACACATGACAGTGTCCCTGGGGGAGCACACTTCAAAAAAATCATTTAAGTTGGAATATTGAATATCCTATTCTTTTGCAAACTACAGTATATTTTAAAAAGAAATCTCATCCAAAATGATTAACACTTCCTACTGTTCAGGAAAAAAGCCTGCCCTTTCAGACTAACAGCTGTGGATCATTAGCTCTCCAGTGATGAGATGTGTTTGATGAGTATTTTTCTTTCTAATTAAGAGATGAGATTCTCTATTTGACTGTCTCTTCAGAAAGAAGTGAAGAAAAAATTCTCTGCCTACATGGAAAGGCCCTCTCCTACAAAACAATTAATTATTTCACGGCCTTTTTAGAAAATCCTTTTCCTCCCTAATTTCAATTCATTTTTTTTTCTTAAACTTAACACATTCACATTCAGGCTTTCACAGTATTAACCCATTTTTCACCCAGCATTCCCTCTCAGATGTTTTCTTGTTTGTTTCATCATCCAATAATATCTATTTTAGGTAAAAGAGAATGAGGAAATGTATCCAAAGTACATATATGCTTAACCTAACTGAGAATATCTGATACAAGAATATTCTCTGACATGAGAGAGGCCTCAGATTAGAAGGATAATAAATACGTAACATTTGTCTGTTGAACTAGGCAGTACTTTAATACAAACCAAAACAAAATAATAAAAAACAACTTTAAGGTGCTTAGAAGTATATTTAAAAAACTGCTTATGGTAATTAATCCTTCAAAGGAAACTATTTCAATTCTACCAATAAGACTGGCCTTAAAAGAAAGCTAGGCAAGGTAAAGTGGGACCTACAAATACAGCTTTTCTTTTTGAAAAGCCATCAGCAAGGTTATCAAAATTTTGAATTAAAAATATGATTCAAGAGCATAGAGAGTGTCCTTGGCAAATAATCACATTAAACACTTCGTTAAATCCTTGTAGGTACAGGGAGAGAAAGGAGGCAAGGAAGGGAAGAGGGTCATTCCTCCCCCCTGTTTCATTTGGAAATACTTGGGGATATTTTTCACTGCTCAGTGGGGTGGGAGAGGGGGGATATTGGCATTTAGTGGGTAGAGCCAGGGTGTGAAACACCCCAACTATGTAGAAGAATCTTGCCCCGTGAAAAATTTTCCTGACCCCCATGCTACCAGCACTCCTCTTTGAGAAACATTGCCAATTCTCTTGCATAGCCAATAGACCATCCTCAACTTAGCAAAGAAGAAATGGTATGCACAAAAACAAATATTTACAGAATGGGGCACCTGGGTGGCTCAGTTGGTTTAGCACCCTACTCTTCGTTTTGGCTTGGGTCATGATCTCAGGGCTGTGGGACTGAGAACCATGTCAGGCTCTGCACTTGGCAGGGGGTCTGCTTGGGATTCTTTCTCCCTCTGTCCTTCCCTCAGCTCTAAGTAAATGAATAAATAATCAAATAAAGTCTTTAAAAAAAAGTGTACAGAAGAAGGGTAGATCTATTTCCCATGGCATGAATTCTGACTTAAGGATTTAGGGTGAGACAGTAGTATTAGAAAAATACTTCACTCAATCATTACTGTTTGCTCTAGACTCTTTCTCACCATCTATTAACATTTAACATTTCTAAAAAACATGAAGAAGACCTGGCTGTTAACCCACTCTGCCCATTTATTCTGACTTGGATTAAGTCAGACTCCACACATCATCATTCTTCAGAACTTCATCTTCTGGGAAGGGGGTGGTTTTGCCTTGATTTAAATAGCCAGATGGCATCACCACCTGCTCTAAGGTCTTTATATCTGGTTGGTTCCACTGAAGCCTTTTGTACCGCCTCCAATGAAAAGAGAAGATACACAAAATGAACCTGATTAATCCCCAGCATATTGACAGCTTTTCAAGGTGGTTTTAAAGAGATGTTGTTCTTTTGAAGAGAGTTTTTGCTTCATTCGGACTGTTTTCTAAAATAAACAGCAGGGAAATGGTGACAACCTTAGACCCACTGGATTGCTCTAACTTCTTTTGCTGTTTTCTGGGATCACTACACAACAATAAAGGAGCCTTACCATGTTCAAAAGAGCCTCATACAGATACTCATATACAGGGGCTTCTCTTTCCTTCTCTCAACTAGAATGAAAAGCACCTGCACCCCAGTGCTTATAGCAGCAATGTCCACAATAGCCAAACTGTGGAAGGAGCCTCGGTGTCCATAGACAGATGAATGGGTAAAGAAGATGTGGTTTATGTATACAATGGAATATTACTCAGCCATTAGAAATGACGAATACCCACCATTTGCTTCAATGTGGATGGAACTGGAGGGTATTAGGTTGAGTGAAGTAAGTCAATCGAAGAACAACAATCATTATATGGTTTCACTCATATGGGGAATATAAGAAATAGTAAAAGGGATTATAGGTGAAAGGAGAGAAAATGAGTGGGAGAAATTAAAGAGGGTGACAAAACATGAGAGACTCCTAACCCTGGGAAATGAACAAGGGGGAGTGGAAGGGGAGGTGGGCAGGTGATGGGGTGACTGGGTGATGGGCACTGAGGGGGGCACTTGATGGGATGAGACCTGGGTGTTATACTCTATGTTGGCCAATCAAACTTCAATAAAAAATACATATATATAAAAAAATAGAATTAGAATTGAGAAGACTCCTACTGCTTTCTTTGAGTAGTTTCAACCAGACACCAAACTGACAAGACTGTTGATTTGCTGTGTTTTGTTGTGCTGTGTGAGAGTGGTTTGTGTGTTTAGAGCAAAAAAATCAAAACTCACTTTCTACGAAATGATCCCTTATATTGATTAGGCAAAATAGATCAAGAAAAACATCTATCTCTTTTCTGATGACAGGAGGAATATATGGTTAGGAATAGGAAAAAAAAAAAAAAAGATTGGTTGGTGTGTTGGTAGAATTTTGAGTTGAATGTATATATAATGTAACTTAGGTTGTTATTTGCTAATAGTGTTGAAAAGGTATTGTTTCTCCAGATTTCTATAGACTACTTATAAATACAAATCAGAAATACAAATCAGTAACTTATAATTATTTTGTGAAATTGTACAATAGGCTTTTGAAGTTGCTTCCTGAAACTTAAAGTCCACAATCTCAGTACACCTATGCCTTTTTGAAAAGCACAGCTTGACTCCATCTATTAAAGCACATGTGACAACTAGATCGAACTCATTCGAAGATGTCTTACATATGATTCACAGAAACACCTACTGAAGAATCTCCACAACAAAATGGACCCAAACAACCTCAAAGACGGTGCTATCAACCAATCATAGCATAATGCACACTACTTCCCCTGATGGAGATATTATATCAATAGAACCTGCCAGCCAGGAGGCTTGGGAAGTTATTTATTTAGATTTTTTTTTTCTCTTTCAGCTTACAACTTGTACTGATATTTCATGTCATTTTTATCAAAGTCAGAGATGAAAGGCTCTGGCTTTGCTTTGAGAACACTGACAACTCCAAAATGTAAAGCCCAGAGTATGTCCAACTGGAGCATCACATCAACCACACATGAATAACTGATAAGAAATCCCTGCAATGTTGTTGAGTCTAATGTTAGTAAAAGTTGGGATGTAGAATGAAAGTGACAAATGCTTATAGATGCCTGGAGAATGTTGATTCTCTGGGGTCTCTTTCATTAGAAATTAGTACATTCCCCAGGAATTTGTAATGCCTGCCATAGTACCAAATATACTTATGTTTTTAGTTTAATAGCCTTATTAATCACAGAAGTTCTGCTCATTCGAAATCAGGTGGCATGCAAAGTCATTCTTGCAGATTACATATCAACACATATTTACTGTATTGTTTAAAATGACCAAATATGAATAATAAAGAGGAATTGATACTATCTGGTCCACGAAGAGGTTGTTGAAATCAAGTTAACAATGCTTTAAAAAAAACTGCTGAAGGACCATTCCAAAGAAACATAGAAGAATATGTTAAGGGTGTTAGGCTCATTGAAGCTTGTCTTTCTCTAGTGTCCCGTTTCTCTAGGCTGCAACTGGATCTGAAAGGACTTGTGACTGTCCCATTCGTAGAGGTAAAGAACGTTCCGTGCTTTAGCTTAAAAAGAAGTGCTTTAATATTGGCTCTCCATTTAGTTTTGTCTTTTATTAATGCCCCCAGTGCCAATGAAAAGGTATCTTTTATTTTTGTGATGTTCAAGTCATTATATAATATTCCAATAGCTCTCTCAATTCTTAAATGATTATTTAACAAATTAAAGGATTAAATAGGTAAACAATATCATTCGAGGATAAGGTCATACAAATGTGCAATTTTTATATATTTCTATGTATTTTATAAATATTATTTGGAGATACTGTCATACACATATGCCATTTCTATATGTTTTCTAGGCTTTTGAAGTGCTGTAAAGGTTAATTAAGGCTTATTAAAGACAGTCACTTTATTTTCATATATTTTTTATATAAAAAATATAAATATATATTTCTTTTTAAAGGTTTTTAAATGCTTATTAAAGACAGTCACCTTATATATTTATATATATTTATGTGTATATATAAATATATAAAAATATATATTTATTTTTAAAGATTTTGAGAGAGAGAGAGCATGCATGCATGAGTGGGGGGACAAGCAGACTGCCTGATAGGTGAGGAGCCTGATGTAGGCCTCCATCTCACAATCCTGAGATCATGACCTGAGCCAAAATCAAGAGACCAACGTGTGACTGACTGAGCCACCCAGGTGCCCCATCTCTTACAGTTTTAGAGAAATGAATCTGTTACCATTACTATTTTTGAAGTACATTCTTGATCAACTCCCTTCTTTGTGTGTGTAAATGCTATAACTAGACTTACGAATCTGATACCAATGTTTGCTGATGTACAAAATGTAAAATTTTCCTTAAGCTCGAAATCTGGCTTTAAAGCTATCTCCATCATGAACAGGTACAATATTTAGGGCAACAGCTGGCACTTCAGTTGCTCATGGGGGGAAACTCCCTCTGTTCTACATACTGTGCCAGAAAATAGGATACCCAGCCAAACACATGTTAGTAAAGTCTGTGATACAAGTTACTTTAAAAATTAGTACTGTAGTCTTTATACTCCCCATTCTATGTCACTGAACAGGAATGCCTTTAAAAAAGCAGATGATCAATTACGGTGGCTGCTTTTTTATACAGCAGCTGATGGGCACAGGGTTGCTCTCTGCCAAATTTGGGGATGTCTGGGACCATTATGATTCATTTCCACTCAAATTATCTCACTCAGACTTATTCAACTTATCATGAATATCTTCCCTGGGCTACTGATTTCTGATCTTTCTTTTTTACCCTTCACAATATAACCTAGCGGTTACCGTTGGTGATTACTTTGTCCAGATTTAATATCTTCACTTCAATCTTAAAATCACAGAGCCAAAATCAGAAAGCACATTTTAAAATATTCACCTTTATAAATATATTTAAGACCTAATAATATCATATATTTTAGCTTTTTTAGCAGCTTCTGAAACTTCATCTCCCATTCTGTCTTCTAATTTTCTAATTTTCTCCTTCACTGGTCTCATTCCCCCCAATCCCTCTGTTCTGGAAAAACTTCAAGAGTTATGTTTAGCAGCTCTAGCTATGTCTGAACATTTCTCTTTGCAATTCAAATAATCATCTTAGGCTGATTTTAACAGCCTCTTTACTCCATTCCATCTTTTACCCTTGCTGTGTAATGTTTACTGATGAATGCCTTTCTCCCATTTCTTAACAGATCTAAGTGGTGTAGTTACCGCACGGGAAGCCTAGAGGTTTGAGCGCTAAGTAGACATTTCTCTTGGCTATTTTCCACACCTCCAAACATTCTCTTAAATGCAACAGGGCTTGTGTTTCAGTGGTAACAGAAGTTATCAGAGAACACTAGTTTAGACAGCAAGCAAGCTGAACTCCAACTGTTCCAACAGCCTGACTTTTACAGTAAAAGGAAAGGCCCTGGGCCAAGACCACTGAGATGAGCAGGTATTTTTAGTTCACTTGTAGGCCAGCTCTAATGTAATTCTGAAATGTTTTCTTCAAACCAAACCCAACTTTTTCAGGGCTGTCCAAATCTGTTTTCTTTTATAGCAAGTACAAATTCTTGGAGCAAGGGAAGCATGCGTATCATTTGCAATGCTGCTGCATGTCTATGGTGTTGATGCCCGATGGCTCAAATTAGTCCGCCAAGCAGATGAGCGCATTGTAATTAGCTCTTGTCAAACTGTTAGAGATACAAAAACCATTTCCACTGTAATAAAATTTATGAAAAAGAAAAATCTCTCCTATCATTTTCAGCCAAAATAGTTCCTGAAATGTCTGGTAGTTTAGGATTCCAGAGTTCTAAAAGAAGGCCATTTCATTTTCAGAAAAGCTTTCACTTCATTGACACAGAGATGCTGACATGTATTATCTTTCAGGCATTTTTTGTTGCTGTATTTGATTGCCTGTAAAACCTCATTTCTAAAAATAACCTGTTGGGAGTGGACACGTTTTGTTGAGCCACATGGTACTGATGTATGATTCTCAACAAACATTTATACTTCAAGTATTTTTTGAATCAAAACTTTCTGGCTTTTTCTATCAGTGTATTATTACTACCAGTTTTGCTGAATAACTAAATATTGTATACTCTTAAGAGGATGCTAAGGAGGCATGATCATAGGTTCAGATGGGATAACTCTGAGGTTAAGCTCTTGTGTGATGATCATCAGTCTCTTCCGGACAATCTTCCGGACAATCTATTCATTATTGGGATAGTGACTCAAAGACTACTTTGCTCAGTATTTATACACAAGCTTCAGGAGGGTTCTTGAGCTCTCTGGAATTTAATGTCCTCTCAAAGAAAAATATAGGTGGCTACTTTAAAAAGTAAATTTAAATACTAACCAAAAGATAAATCAGTTTGGAATTAGATCAGATACACCAAAAAACTGCCCCCTTCTACTTGCCTTCAGAATCTTCCCAGAAATATCTTTAAGTATATGCGTGGAAATTAGCATGGTGCTATAAATGAATCTATCTTTAAAAGTAATAAAATTACTATATACAAAACTTAATACAAAATTGATCATGGAGCTAAAACTATAAAACTCCTTCTAGAAGAAAACAAGGAGAAAATAGTTTGGCCTTGGGCTAGGCAAAGAATTCACAGAAACAGCACCAAAACACGATTTAAATATGCATTTAAAAATTAGACTTCATTAGAGTTAAAAACTTTTGTGATTCAAAAGATGCTATTAAGAAAATGGAAAGACAAGCCACATGCTGGGGGAAAAATAATTGCAAATCATATATCCGATGTAGGACTTGTATCCAGTGTATATAAAGAACACTTAAAAATAATACAAAGATAAAACCCAAATTAAAAAATGGGCAAAAGATTTGAACATTTTACCAAAGAAAACGTATGAATGGTTAATAAGCATATAAAAAGATGCTCAACATCATTAGTCACTAGAGAAACGTAAATTAAACTGCAAGGCCACACTGCTTGATCACATGGATATAATCAAAGCAGAAAATACTGAATAGTCAAGAATTACAGAAACTGGAACTCTCATAAAATGCTGATGGGGGTGTAAAACGGTGTAGTCACTTTGGAAAAACAGTTTGGTGGTTTCTTAAAAAGGTAGACAAATCTAAACTTAACATAGGAATCAACACTTCTAGTTATCACCGAAAAGAAAACATACGCCCACATAAAGCCTTGTACATGAATGTTTATTTATAGCAGCATTATTCACGATACCTCCCCAAATGAAAACAACCCAGTTTATAACCTGGTGAGTGGAAAACGAAAATGTGCCGTATCCACACACTGGAATGCTACAACAATAAAAAGACGACACTCCTGACACATTCTGTGTCATGGCCTCAGAATCATTACGCTAAATGAAACAAGTCAGATGTACAAGGACTACTTTTATACCATTCTATTTATGAATTCTGGACATTATGAAGTGTCCAGAAAAAGCAAATCACTAGAGGTAGAAAACGGACTATTGGTTGCTAGAGGCTGGAGGTGGGAGTGAATGTAATTGGCATGAGTGATCTTTTTGGGATGATGGTTGTACAACACTGTAAATTTACTAAAAATCAGTAAATTATACATTTAAATTGGTGAATTTATGGTATATAAATTAAAAAATATATAAAAAATATATAAAATATATATAAATATAAATATATATATATACATAAATATATATAAAATAAAAATAGTTTAATTTCTGTGGAGGTAAATTCCAAAACACAGAACTGAGAACTAGTAGGCTTAGGCAATGAATGATCATAGATCTTAGATGTACCTTGCCCATACTCTTGAAATGTTTAAAATGCTAGTGAATGAGACTATCTATATGATGATCCTTTGGACAACTGTTGCTCCTTGGAGTTCAGAGAAATTTTGCAAAGACTTAAAAAATGGTTAAAGCAAACATCAATCTCATTGTTAATTATAATGGGCAAAGCAAGGTCCCGGAGGCAGGCAATGAAGATAGTAATAAAATACCACCACCCTAAGGTGAGACTATTATGCAGCAATTGTAAATTCCCATGAGTAATACAATCAATTTGGGAAAAGAAAATGTTGAGTTCCTTATCCTATGACTAGGAGGTAGCTGACAGGATGAGAAAAAGATTCCAAGGAGTCTTCTCCAAGAAAGTCTAATGAAAACTTGAAGATATGAAAAAAAAAAATAGAAAAGGAAGGAAGGATAGCAGAGAGCAACAGGCTGAAAAAAGTTAAATAGGGTAAAACAGAAGCAAAACTTAGTGCAGGACGATGAGGACAGGGCAGGCAAGGGCAACCTCCCTGGTCAGAAGAAAGCACTACTGGATAAGTCCAACAATGTTTTCTACTTGGTAATTGTGCTGGGGAGCCCTTTTACTTTGGGCTCAGAGTCTTTGGTTTTCATGTGGATTACTTAGTGATGGCTACTGCCAAGTTACCTACAGTACCACCTATTAGGAAATGAAACTTCTCACTGCCCCCACCGCTCCCACATCCACCAATATGGCAGGAAAATGTTAAGAGGCATTTGTTTTATTTTTCTGGTCAGCAATAGTCAGCAGCTCCCTTTGGTTGGTTGGGTTTGTTTTTCTCAGTATATTACATCAAGAAAATAGAAATGAAAACTGCTGAACGCAGCAGGAAAAGTGAAATAAATCTGAAAACTGCTTCCAACTGTTTTTACTTGAGCACTTCTAAAACTCTAAGAAAATCCTCTATCTTCCTAAACTACTGCACACTTTTCTTAAAAAAAAATTTTTTTTCCAGAGTAAAGCTTAATCCACATGTTTGCAAGTTAAATAACTTCTATCAAGCATGGCAGAGCAGGTGAGCCCTGGCAGATTTCCCATTGTTTTTACAGCCATGTTCTCCATCTATCAATTGCTGCAATCTAAACTGGCTCCCTGTTCTGCTGTCATTGCCGCAGAGCGACTCTATCTCCCAGGACGACAGGTGTGGCTTTGTCCTCTAAGTGAACGACACTGGGTTGAATCCAGCTCACCTTTCAGAGGTTCACTGTTGTGGCAACACTGCCTTTCTTTCATTTATGTGGTTGCCTTTCAGACATGTTTGACCACACTTCTGTCCAGAAGTGTTTGTCACGTTTCTTGCTCTAATAAAGTCATCGACTCAGACGCAACTCTGGACTCAGTGTTTACTGGCGTCATAAAGACGGACGACATGTGTCTCTTTCTTTGCGATAGCTTGATCTGGAGGAGGCAGGTGGAGGTGTATGGCTTCTAACTATCAACCAGAAAAGGGCACCTCGTTGCAAGTCAGAGCAAAAGTAAAAGGGATGGGGCTGGTGTCAAAGAGAGGGCAATATACTCACTGAAAACAAAATACATATCACACCAACTATCATGGATCCTCTGGATTGTTTATAACTATGTGTCTATCTTCTTTATCCCTAGTCTATGTAAAATAAAGGGTAACTGGCATACAGATAGAGAGGCAGAGCCTAAAAAAGGAACATAGTTAAAGATTGAAAAGGGCCGAAAATGTGTTCTAAGATTTCTCTTATACAACAATTTAGTCTTTTTTTTTTCTATTGAGAAACTTTATGGATAATGAGAGCCCCAAAACAGCTGCAACATTTTAGTACTCAGAATAAAATAGTTTATGTATAAATAAATTTACCAAGTGTGTGTCTGGATATAACAGAAGACATGTGTATATAATTTATATTGTATCTATAGCTATCCATACTTTTCTTTATTCATCCCATGGGAAGTGTGTATCCATTAACTATAAAGTGATTATTTATGGACCCTTCCCCCTCAACTGTAGAATGGAAATATCAATTATAATATGAAAGTTCATTAAATGCTCTTAATGATATAGTTTATCTCACTTCTTAGGAAATAATTTAACATCGGATTAATATCATGCTATTAATATATTTAAGAAATTTTATTATTTTGAAACCTCAATAGGAACTGAAAATGAAGGCAGCTTTAAATAATGTTAATTAAATAAAATTATCACCACGGAAGAGTAATTATATCTAATTCTATGTCCCAAGAGACCATTTAACTTTTTTCACCTTCATAATTTTTAATTATTTTTTATTCCCATACTGCAGATAGGAAAATTAAGTTGAGGGTAAAGCAAGCATTTTCTGACATAATTTTAAAACTCTACTTCATGATCTTATTTCCAGAAACAAGATGGTAAAGTTTGACAGGATTTTAAGACAATTTTTGTAGCCTCTCTTCCAGATCATTTGAAAAGATGTATTTTTAAAGCTTGTTAAATGTAAAAGAGTATTCCAGTATTATGTGACTTAAATGCATCATTTTATTAATCTGCCTTAAGAAGTTCTCCTTCCCCATTTTAAGATCCATTTTAAAGACTGTGTTAAAGATAAAAGGTGTCAAAGATAAGAAATGTAGTTGATAACTGGTACTGAAAACCTGTAACAGAGAAATCTTATACCTTGCTGAAAACCTCTTATCTTCTCACGCCTTCAAGACTCACCCAGTACCTTGGCACAGCTAAAATGTATCTGGCCTACTATACAGAAGTAGTTGAAATCTGCTACTATCATAACCTTTCAATTCCACCATCTTTTTGACCATTACAAGGGTATTAGTGTCCTGATGCACTGGTTATATAAAAAAGTATAGTGATGATCTCTTTTCTAGGGGGTAGAGGGACTTGCTTTCATTGTTGATTCTTATACTGCTTCCGCAATCTTAGGCAAGTTCTAGTGGGAGGAGTCTGACTTGATCCACAACACCCGCCAGGGATTAGGGAGAGGAAGGGTGAGAAGGCTCCACTCCCCCCCACAAAGATCAACTAACCAGTTTATTTTTTTTATGTGTGGTAATTCTTCTTCTCATTAGTGATTCAATTATATGATGATTACTGGCTTTATTAACAACTGTTGGCCCATTCACCATCAATGCACAATTGACATCCCTTGTCTCTTTATTTAGCACTCTGAACTTCCTTGTGGAAATTCTCCACCACCACCAGTTGATGGTTTCTGATGGAGTAGATTTGGCCTCTGGCTGCAGATGGATGGACATTTGATCTGGGCTGGGTCAATGAGAGCATTACCAGCTCCTGGTGATAGCAGCAAGCTCAAGGATGGGTCAATTAGAACAAATGAGGTTCAACTCTGAGTCTTTGGACCTCCTGAAAAAGAGAATCTCTTTTCTCCTGACCAAAAGCTAAAAGACTGTAAGCCTGGGGGGTGTTGACTGCCACCTAGGGGATATCTTGCTTGGGGATCAATGTTGGTTGGCACAAATGAAAACCAAGCTAACAAATGGCAAGAAACTGAGTTCTGATTCCATCACCTGAGTCCCCAGATCCAGACAGGTCTGAAACTATAATTTGGCTTTCCACACATACACATATAAAAGAAGGTAAGAAGAACAATTCAAACCCTTCACTGTAATTCTTACAACTTCTAGAAAATTTAGAATTCATCCACCACTGCTGGCACCCACCAGACTAACTCAGAAACTCTGGCAGTGGGGCCCTGAAATCCATAATTTTAATTATTAATAATTAAATAATTATTAATTATTATCCTCAGCATTTCTATTGATCAGCTAATTTAGGGAACCATTATGGGCATCCATCAGAGGTTCTCAGTCTTTTTCTAACACCATCAACCCACCAGGTGAAATTCACATAATGCCCCAGAGGCTTCCCAGAAAACAGGCTATAAAATGTTTGAGAGAGAGAGAGAGAGAGAGAGAAGTGCATGCACACACACCAGTGGGGGAGGAGAAGGAGAGGGAGAGAATCTCAAACACTCCTCACCTGATCACAGAGCCCAACACGGGGTTCCTGCTTACAACCTTGAGATCAAGGCTTGAGCCGAAACCCAGAGTCAGACGCTTAACCTATTGAGCCACTCAGGTGCCCCAGGCGGGAGAGACTTAAATAGAAACAGGTCTCCTCTCTTCCTTCCCAATAGCCCCCTGGTAAATTAAAACAGTCTCTAATCCCTCTGTATTCTGGAAGATGTGGGGCTTACTTTCTTGGTAATTGTTTCATTAGGAAAGTAGGATAAGCAGACAAAATGTAATTTGAAATTCAACACCCAAATTCAATTTTTCTCATTGTCTTAGTAAATCGAGGTAACCCACATTGAAGGAACTAAGTTTTTCTATTAGGTCTCAGAATTCAGGACAAGGAATCATTTTGGGACATAATTTCCTGACCTGTAAATGGAGGGAGATCTCAGTTGCTATGCTTTATAAAACAGGGGAAAAGAAGCCTAGCCTGGGAAATTCTTCCAAATTTACTGTTTCCAATTGGCTTCCAACAACACCCTTCACACAGTGTAGTTGTTTAAAAAAGTGGAGATACAGAGGATTTTTTGCCCTCAGATCTGCTTAAAGGTGGTTTCCAGCCTTGTATGTTTGTTCACCTATGTCAATTCTAGCAGTAGGCAACAGGTCTAGTGTGGCCAACCCTTATATTATGAGATATTCTGGGCTAGTTTTCCCCTTAATAATTTGCAATTCAAACTTCTCAGACCAAAATTTTACCTAAGGAACAGGTACGTTCTATGCATGGCATTGTACCACTGATCCTTTCAGGGAATTGGCCTCAAACTGTATGTTTTCAGATAGTTCATTCTGAGACCTCTCACAATGGACAAGAATTCACTATGAACAAGCTGCATGGGGTTCTCTGGGTCTCCAGCCACTAATGATCCTACAAACCTCATTCCTTTCTGTCATCTTAAGTTGGGTCTTGTGGGCAAGTTGTCTTGATGGATAGGAATTCTTCTGAGATCATGGGAATTCTTTCCACCTTTGTACCAACATGCATCTCCTTTTAAAATTGTATATTAATGACCTGTTATTGTTTTCAACTGAGCTGTACACAGAGCAACAGAAAAGAGAAAAAGGATTCCCTAATGTACTGATGTCATAGCTTTATCGTCACAAGATAGATGTGAGTTTAAGAAAGACACAACTTACTATTAGTATTAAAAAAATAGTGTTAATTTCGAGCATCTTAAAACCCAAATCATTGTTTTTGGCAGATACTCTGTTACAATTTACTTGCTTATGAAGCTAATCACCCTGAGTAGGATTTTGTCACGTAAGGGCAGCAGGTTTTGTTGGAGGACTTACACGAAGTTAGAAGGTTAGCCATGCTGTAAGTGCTCCAGTGGGACCTTCCTTATGCCTCAGCCAGTGGGCGTTTCACAGCACTCTAACATTTTTGCAGGCTAAAATAATCACAGTCATGCTCTTTGGCATAGAATTTTGAGGTTTGTGAGAAAAATCTTGTCCCATTCTCAGCCCATGTCCATGTGGAGGCGAGGTGGCATTTTACAGACGTATGTTTTGGTTAGGCTTCTCAACTTTTAAAAGAGTTGTCAACTATATTCCCATCTCAGCTGAGGCTTAAAGCATGGTCTGTCCCTAATTGGCAACAGAATATTTGCACTCCAAGTACTTGTCAAAAGAGGATAACGCTGAATGCTTGCTGCCCAGTGCCTATCAAAAATCAGTCATGAGAAATTGTATTTATGGAAGGTTGCCTGAAGGACAAGCATTCCCGTTTAGATCTTCTCAATTTTATTTTTGGATTTAGCCAAACCATTTGAGAGTAACATACTTAAACCCCATGGCTATGCTACCTCAAAATAATAGTTATCGTCTGTGGTCATGTGCCTAGCCCCGAGTTAGGTACTTTTTATACAATAATCTTCAGGATAATCGTGCAAAGTTGGGGTTAATAGCGGTTTTCCAGGGGGAGGAAACAACCTAAGCACCATCCAATTGCTTGCTCGGGACCACCCACCGAGTCAATGGCAGAGTCACAATCCAAGTCTGTCTGGCTCCAAATTTCATACCCTGTAGAGCCAGAGTCGCTTTTACTGAATTGCATTTTGGTGTTACAGCAGCCTCTATTGAGGGAAATTAGAAGAGAGAATGCTGTGAAGCACAGAATAGTATTTAACTCTAGAGATTTTGTTCAACTTCACGGAGGCTCTTGAGTAAGAATTTCTGTGATCTTAATACTGGCTGTTAATTGGGCTTTCACTGAGCAACTAATAGGCTTAATATAAAAATATTAAGATTATGAAAAATGATAGCATTTCCATTCATCTACTTGCTGGGAAGCCCAGATCCCAAGTTTTGATCTTCCTCTGTTTCATTCTTAAGCTCTGTGTTTTATGTAGCACCTTCACCACTAGTACCTGATTTACCCTCCTCCTCTCTGGCCACCAGTATGATTCCTTTACTTACATAGTCACTTGCTACACTGCATGTATTGTCATCTACTTCCATTATTTTTCTGGAAGGAGATAGGATATATTAAAACCCAAACAAAAGTCTGTACTTATTAAGCATTTAGTTTCAGGGCCTGGGCTAGATGCCATTACATACCATTTTATTTTGTAATGCTACAGTAATATTATTAGCCCCATTTTACAGATGAGAAAAGTTTGAGACTCAGGGTGAATAAAATGCCCAAGGTCATACACGAGAGCCAGATTTCTGGCCGACTCCAGGACCTGAACTCCTGACCACTATGCATGTGTCTCTACAGCTCCACATCATGGTGAGTTAATGGAAACAGATGGATGTAAGAGGATAGGAATAAAAGGAGACATAGGCAAAAGGAAAAATAGAAAGGTAGGAAAAAGATTCCCTAAAAGGAAGAAGAGGAACAAGTTAAGATAGAGGAGAGAAAAGGTAAAGGAAAGAAAGCACAGGACAGAGATGGAGTATGTTCACAACTCTGCCTGAGAAGTGTGTAACTGTCTCAACTCTCAGAAGGATTTTTTCATTGAGCCCTGAGTATTAGCCAAAACACAAACACCAACTCTTCACTAGAAGCTTCAGTACTTCTTCTTGTTTGAGCCACTCCTTTCCACACAGGATCTGCTATTCTAGCTCTTTGGTCTCTGCTCTCAACCAAATAGACTATACCTGGGGATGGGGAATGGGGTCACCCTCTTTATAGCATAGGATGTGGTGCTCCTGAGGTTTCACGGGGTTCCTTTCCAGGAAAGAGCCTGGTGTTTTTTTTTTTCTCTCCAAATCAACTCCTCTCTATTATCATCCATAGAGGTAAACAAAAAGAAGACTTAAGCACACAAATGGAATCAAATTCCTTTGTTTTTCTGACCCTAGGCCAAGAAATCATTATGTTTTGGTTTCCTCCCACAGCAGGGGACATGAAAGGTGAATGTGAAAACAACAACACTCCTGAGAAGCAGGCTCCATGCAGGGAGCCTGATGCGGGACTGGATCCCAGGATCCCGGGATCACAACCTGAGCCAAAGGCAGATGCTCAACCCCTGAGCCACCCAGGTGCCCCAATTTACACGGACTTCTATATATCACAGTAAGTTATCCCTGGAATTTGTATTTATAATTAAGTATCCAAAAAACACTTTAGAAGTAGCCCTTGCTATATTAGAAAAGAATTTACTTCCCTGCTTTTACTTTGAAATTAAAAAAATCAATCTTAAAGATATTTAAATTTTATTTACATTTTTAAATTTTTTTTTTTGAGAGAGAGTGAGCATGTGTTAGAGCGAAAGAGAGAGCTCGCACAAGATGGGGGAGAGGTAGAGGGTGAAGCAGACTCCTCATGGGGTGAGGAGCACAATATGGGGCACAGGATCCCACAGGATCATGACCTACGCTGAAGGCAGATGCTTAACTGACTGAGCCACCCAGCCACCCTGAGATTCTTCTATGAGAGAGAGAAAGAGAGAGAGAGAGAGAGAGAGAAAACACAAGCAGGGGACCAGAAGGACAAGCAGACTCCGTGCTAAGCCTGAAATGGGGCTCGATCTCAGGACCCTGAGATCATGACCCTGAAATCGAGTCAGAAGCTCAACTGACTGAGCCATCTATATCCCCCTTAACATTTATTTTTTAGGGATCCCTGGGTGGCTCAGCAGTTTAGCACCTGCCTTCAGCCCAGGGCGTGACCCCGGAGACCCGGGATTCAATCCCATATCAGGCTCCCTGCATGGAGCCTGCTTCTCCCTCTGCCTGTGTCTCTGCCCACCAGCCCCCGCCCCATCTCTCTCATGAATAAATAAAATCTTTAAAAAAATTTATTTTTAAAATGAAGGGATTATTTTTCCCATGAAATTTTAAAGGATCTGCTATAGATTAAGAAATGATAGGAGTTTTTAAAGTTTCTATTGGAACAGGTTAGATGTCTGATTTACCAGCTGGAAAGATCTTTAAAATTTATTATTTGTTATAACAATCATCTCTGAGAGACTTAGGCTACATACCTGTTGGTTTCTGTAGGTCCACTTTGGAAGTCAACATTCCAAATAGGAGAATTTGATTTTATTGTCTAGATCAAAGCTAGTGTTTAATTAAGATCGTTCCTCATGGAGGAAATAGATGTTTGGGGGCATGAACATTTTTTGTGTTTCCACATGGAAACACTACTTCAGGGTAACACTATGGGCATCTTTCCCTAGTTTTTCCTCCTTTCGTGGCAGAAGATTTCTAAATACAGAGCAGTTGAGTCTTTTTTAAAGTTGCCTTGACTCTTCTTAAACTCAGAGGAGCTATAAACTGGTGAGGCAAATACTGCTTTTGCTCCCAGGTTTAGCCCTAAATCCAACACCTACGACAGGGGCCACTGTAGGTACACTATGGCACAACTCAGCAGGCAAGATTGTTTTGAAGCTAATGTATGTGAATGCGCTTTGTAAATGGTAAAACATTAACAAATTAAGGATAATTGGATCCAGATCCGCATCTAGCTATAAATAAAGACTCTAGATTTCCATTCTGCTGCTGCCAATTAGCTAACATTTATTGAGCGTTGTTAGATTAAGCCACAACACACAGTGCTGTGGATTTATCCTTTCAAGAGGAGGCTACTGAGGTGCAGTGTCACATTAAGAGCTCAACACCAGTACTAGTACAGCAGCATTGCCCCCAGACTAGAGACAGAATTAGGCTGACAAATGGGAATGCCAAGAAAAGTTCTACGCTACTGGAGGATTATAGGATAACATGGCTCAGAGTTGATGACATTAAGTCAAGGATATTCCTCAACAGGGCAAAATGGGCCTATGTATTATTTTCCAGCTCATTCAATTTTCTATCACTAGGTATCCAGTCAGAGCCTCCAAACCACTGCTCTGTGCTTCCAAAAGATCTTAAAACATTTGTCTTTTATAACCATACGCAAAAAACATGCTTACAAAGAATTTTTCTGAGATCCTTGTTTAGTTTCTAAGCTCCCAAATTTAATGCCAGCAGTAATCTTTCTTTGAACGTCCTTTAACGATACATTTAAAATTTTCTTCACAGCTGATAGACACTGGACATTTTAGCCACTGAGCATGGTGTTCCATCTTGTCTATAGGATTTGGCCTTTTTAGGAATCAAAGGTGCTTAAAATAAGAATCCTTTGTATAATGTAATTAGCCTAAGCTTTAATAAGTTTTCTTTTACATGCTCTTTTCAAATTATCCTGAAAATATTTAAGAGTATAAATGTCCACAAGGATATCATGGGAAGGATATGTTTTCTGGTGGCAAATATATAGGTATTCAGTTATTTCAAATAAAAAGATGAGAAGAGCTTTGTTAATGTCAGTATTTAGGCTAGAGAGAAGGGAAAAAGTTTTAAAGAACTCCTACTTCCTTGGAATTTTTTTTACTGTTTCAGTAGCAACCTAGGACAGTTTCTTTAATGAACCTACTAAAAATTGATTAGCGTATTAAAAGATCTCTAAAAGCTAGGGCAATCCCAAGCTTTCAGCAGTTTCCACTTTGAGTTCATGATTCAACAACTACTTTAGGGAAACAAAGTCTCCATCTCTTTACACAAATGTTTGGGAGTCATTTTATAATATGGTCCCCCCTGGCATAAGCTATTTGTTCTAAACTAGACTAAGAGGAGATACAACGAAAAGCTACTTACATGGCTAAAGGAGTGAGAAAAGTTGTCCAGTTCTACCTCTGTTTTCTTCAGTGTAAGAGAAGAAAGTGTGCAAGTAATCACCACACTCTCAGAGCCATTTCTTCCCCAGCTTTCAAAGCTTAATTTCTACCTCAGGTGATTTTTCACTGGGGAAATATACCAGTGATTTCTTTGATCGACAGCTAAAACATTTAGATCTCCCTCTATAAAATGCTTTGAAAAAGTGCATTTGTCTTCTTTGACTCACAGTCCACGATTTATCCCTTGACTTCTTCCCTCAGTCATTTTGACAACAGGTTCTCCTCTCTTGCTTTGGGCTATCAGCACATGCGTGGGCGCATGCACACACATGCACACACACGTGTGCACGCACACCCCTTCAGAATGACTTTATGACAAGTGGTCTGATTCTGAACACTACCTTAAATTTCAGCTGCCCTGTTGGCTCCTGTACTTACAAAGTCTGAATTTACTGTGGGCCCTTGTAGTGCTATTTTTGACACATCATTAAGCTCCCTTTTCATTGGGAGCCTAAGGGCATATTCAGGCTCACTGCGAAGAGCTAGCCTAAATAACGGTTAAAACACGTGTCACGAGCTGCAAGGGGCTTGTTTGCCAGCAGGGCCAACAGTTCAGTGCAGCTCAAGCAATACCCTACAACAGGGTGGGTAGAGATAATGAGATAACCACACACCACAAGTGAGTTGTTCATCTTTGTCTTCAAGCATCTAAGAACACAGTTATCTCAGTAGGCTGGTGCACCCCGGGGAGTTATAAATATCTTTCAGAAGGTAAAGAAAAACTGTCAGAGAAAACACACCCGAAAAATACAAGCAAAAGAAGAGTGGTGAACAATTTTTTAAAGCAAAATTGTAGCTATGTGAGAACTTACTGAATCAGGCCAATTAGTCCTCTGCGCTTTTTTTCTTTTAGCAGTGTTTTATTTTAATTGTATGCAGATTTATTCTAATGTTATGATGCTAATCAACCTTTGTAGCTATAATAAAATAAAGGCAATGTCAACACCTCATCAACTAATCACACTGCTTCTTTTATCCCAGAGACTGTATCCTCCCTACACAACACCTAAGTACTATAAAAATTATTTATACAAATAAACTATTATCTAAAGACTGAAAAGGCGTAATAAATTATGCGTAATATGGCCCAATTATGTGGTAATTTCTTTGTTTTAATTATTTGTATAGTTTTAATGAAGGGGTTGCTAGAAGGTGGAACCATTTTTATATTTAATGGAAAAAACAAATTTGTTTTAAAGAATGAAAACAAAGATAATTGGCTTTTAAATTAGAGGCATACTAATATATGCATGTTCCTAAATTATTACCAGTATTATTACTTTGTTTGTGCTATCAAAACTTTTTTCTCTGGAGCTCTGATGTTGGCTATTCAAGTTATTTTTCCCATTTCTGTTAAATGTATTAATATCTTGCTGTTCATCAAGTGCCAAAATAAAGGTTAAAAAAGTTCCCTAGATTATCTACAGAAGAAAAATTGGGGAGGGTGATGACAACTATGATCTTTCAAGATGCAGTTTACGAATGCATAATAACCTAAGAAAGTGAGAAAAAAAATAGATTTATCAAGAAAAGAGAGAACTATCCTAAATTCAACACAGCAAATCAGCAAATTTCTTCAGGGAAAGACATCAAATTTGAAAGGCATCAATACTTTTCTGCTGTCACCAAACTGTTATTTATGCTCATGTGCCAGCTGGATTTGTGTATGTGCGTGCATAATCTTTTTCTCACCACTGATGTCATCATTAAAGCTGTGCAAGAATTTTGATTTTCGCTTTGCACAATCTTCAGGAGAGACTTGGACATTATGGTGAAAGTTTGTGACAAGTTTGTAAAAGTAAGAAATGTGGGCTTTACGGCAGTGAAATTTCACCACTGCAGAAGAGAGGAAGCTTGCCTGTGTACACTTTTGCCTGTCCAGATGGTATTGAAGAAACCACACAGAGCAATTCTAGAGAAATAGGTAGCTAACCATTCTGGGAAAAGAAAAAAGACATTTAGTATTATCCACATAGCACTCTCCAGAAAGAGCTGCCCTTTTCGAGTTTTCAAACATATTCTAGAATTATTTCAAGGCTACTGATTTTACAACACGCAGAAAGATACCAACCATTGGGCATCCATCTCTCAAGGCAGAGACCAGTACTGCTTTTTATTGCTGTAAACCTCATCTCTGAAATTTATAAAGGCTTTGAGATACGAAGGCTTTTAAGTATTTGCATTTATGAAACCTCAAAGCTGTGATGAATTAATTTTCAGAGCAGGAGGCAATAACCAAGAACAAAGAGACTTCATACAGCAGTCCAGAGGCAGCTGAGTGCAGAGGTCTCGGGTTGCACAGGAGACAAGCTACAGAGGCCAGAGGGTGGAACCTATAAAAGGGGCCTCTTCCCATAGCAGGAACATGGTTTTACTCGATACTCTATTTCTCACCTACCTGACAGTTCTTAGGTCAGGAAACCTGTCCCTCTAACTCTTTAGGTGAGGTTTCAGTTTTTCCAGAAACAATCTAACCCAAAATAACTTCATGCAGACAAAACTTCATTGGGACACCTCTTAACTGGATTAGATGATTGTGTGCCATTATTGTATATGATCTCTCTTAGTTTAATTGGTAGTTTACAAATGTAGAGATTTGAGGGTTTGGGTGCTGGCGTTTTGAAAGAGAAGGTAAACGGACTGTTACCTAGCCTCTCTTATGAGAGTGGCTCAGTGAATACACCCTTTCTTTTATTTTACTTTATTCTCACAGAACCCGACCAGGTAGATAGGAGTTTCCCCCTTCCGATAAAGGCGCTAACTCAAGGTCAAAGAGGTTAGATAAGTTGTCCAAGGCAAGAAATGTAACAGAGAAAAGGGAGTTACAAGGGCCTGGGTAGGAACCCTGGCTGTGCTCTACTAGCTCTACAGCAATGGGCAAGAAGACTTCCTGTCTCTGGGCTTTATGTCCTCATCTATAGAGTGGTTGTCAAAAGCAGAGATGCTATCTACACATGGCAACTCAATGGGTGCCCAACCCACCATTAGCAGCCACTGAAAACCTTGCTTCAGCCCATGCTGTGATCCCGTGGACTTCTCATAACTATGACAGAGTCATAACCTGCCTCCAAAAGCAGGTCTTACTGTCTTACTTCAAAGCTCTTGCCCTTTCCTCAATATAGCTCTTCAAACTGGATTCTGGGAAGAAATGAATGAAATATCACACCCATCTGTATTGTTTGCATGGTGTCACTGAGAGGTGCCAAAGGTATATAAATGCCAGCCCTCGAGGGCTTACTATCCAGCGGGGAAGAGGAAAAGCACACAGAGGACCAATTTAATACATAAAACATGATACTGTGTTGTTAAGCAACAGAATGATGGTCAAGACAGAAAGCACTTTAGGAGTTGAGGGGTTTTCATTACTGAGTCTCTTCACCTCTCCAGTCTCCTGTGCTTTTCTGGTTACCATGGTGGCTAGAATCAACTGAGATTCTTTATAAAGACACTCAGGGTTGGGACTTATTGCTGGAAGTTTTATACTCTGAAATTCCCTTTCCCCAATGGTTTTAGAATTTCACAGCCTCAGCCTGTGTCTTTGGAAAAGACTTCAAAGACCCACCTGATTGCTCATGATTTTGTCCTAAGCAGCAGCCCTAGTTTCTTCTGTAAACTGAAGCTGATCAAGTTTGCCATTTCCTATTTAGAACATCTTTGCCTCTTGAGACAAAAGGACAAGATAAGCAAGGTAATTATTGGATCCTGCTCTGTTGTTTAAAAGATTATGGACTTAAAAAATTATGGGGCCATTTCCATGCCAGGAAGCAGAGAGGTTTGGATTAAGAATATTCTCTTTAAAGCCATTAACAATGCTTAGGAGTGCCTCTTCCCTAAAAGCGAAGCTTGTTGAAAATCTGACTTTTCGTCTCTTTCCAGGAAGATTCTATGGTTTTGACAGAAGCAGAAAGGAGTCGCATGATCCCTGGAGAGGTATCAGAGCACAGTGGTTAGGAACAGGGCCGGGAGCTAGTCTGTTTGGGTAGGAGATCCACCATTTAGCAGCTACGGGTCCCTGAGCAAATTACTTGACTTCTCTGTCTGGCTCTCACTCTCTTCTTCTATTTAGTGTAAGAATAATAGGAGTAACCAGCTTATGAGATTGATAGGAGGGTTAGATGAGCTACTATTTATAAAGCTCTTAGACTAAAGCCTGGCACATGGTAATCACAATGAGAGTGCAGGTTAAATGGGACAAGAGAGTTGAGCTTGCTTGCACATTATAAGCTTCTCTCAGGTTAGAGGGATGAGAAAGTATCTGAGATAGGAAGCCCAGGGGTTCAAGGGTGTAGATGGGGGCACTGGTTAATTGGTCATCTTCATGTACAATGACTCTTAATAAGGGCCCCAAATCAGATTAATACTTTACTCTTACTGGAGCATGAAGAGTAATCTATGTACTTAACATCATTTTACGCTCGCAAGGAGTCAGAAAGGCAGATATCCTGAGGCACAGCTCTTGGACGGGACTTTTGGCAATGGTATTTAAACATTCCTTTACATACCACTATTTGATTTAAGGCAGTGATTTGTTAACTGGGTCATCTGTAACACAGATCCTTTCCTTTTTTTGGAAATACACCTGTTTCTGGGATTTGATTTGGCTCCTAATTCAAACAGACCTCCAAGGCTCTGAAACAAAATCAACCTAAAATTACACACTTATCTAGAGTTACATTTAGGCCATATGGTTTAAGTTGTCCAAATGTCACAGAAGCAACAGCAGCAGCCATCATCATACTTTGCACTTACCCAGCATCTTTCCTGCCAGAATATTATGTAAGTTATAAAAGTTTCATTAAGACAGAGGTGTTAACCCTAATTCCAAAAGGACAGTCACTTAACTGCTGTGTTTTGTTTTGGCTCCATTTCCTGGTGAATTGCTACATAGGAGTTTCTTCAAGTCTGTAATGGTTTCATGATGGCATTCTTATAACTGATAATGTCTCCACTGTGAACTCCTAGGATATGGAAGACAGATGGGAGGCATGTAGGACAAAGACCTTTTCCCTGGCTCCAAGTTATTAGACTCACTGTCTTACAGTCAGAGGACAATGGCTAGAATGTCCTAACCAGAAACTCCTGTAAAATACATTGGAAAAGTCTGGGCAGTGAAGAGTACTCAGTGCATCACCTTAAGTCTTTACTCACCTGAACTTGAAATTCTTGGTCAGATTAGAAGACCTACTCCTTAGCATCCACCATCATGCATATATATGGTAGGAGGTCGATAAATTAACATTGAGTGGATAAATAAATGTATTAAATGCATAATTAGCTTACTGCAACCACAACAATGATAGAGTTTCATAGTATGTATCTGCAGTCGATGTGATGGATACAGACAGAGAAAAGGCAGTAAGAGGATCCTGAACAAGAAAGATGACAGGGTTGGCTGGGGAACACATCAACTGGTTGAACTGAAAGGATCCTCAGAGTTGTTCACATTCACTTCTCTAAGTAATGTAATGTGGCTCAGGACAAAACTCCATCATCATTCTGTCTAGAATTAGTCCTATGGTATTGAACACCTCTGGAATTATCTAGGTTGGAAGACCATGGAGAGCTCTGCTTGCCTCATCATTAACCAAATAAATCTTCTAATAAACTGACCAGCCAAGCCATGTGCTAGGTTCTGGGACACAGACATGAATACTTCTCAGAGAGGCCATCTCTGTAGTCAGAAACCTTACATTGAAATTCAAGAGGTCAAAAATTCAGTCTTTAAGATATATCCAGCTCTCGCCTAGTTCTAGTATCTGGATATCACCTTCACACTGAAGTCATCACACCTAAATATTCAGAAAGTTTTATCATCAACTATAACCATTCCTCTGGACAAATATCTCACTACACCAGAATCTGCTTTTCCTGCTAATCAAGAATAGGAAGACATTAAGCCAATATGCAGGATCTTCCTCGTGATTGAGTTTTTACCTCTTGCCATACTAAGAAATCCTAAGGTTTATTCAGCAGTTTCCTGAGGGCAGGTAAAGAAGACAAGATAAGAAATGTTTTGGTTTGGTATTCATTGTAAGAAGCATAAAATAAGCACGGGTAGGTTTCAGAATAGAAAGGCTAAGTCATATGCATTTAAAAATAGAAGAGGGGGTGCTGGGTGGCTCAGTCGGTTAAGCATCTGCCTTGAAGCCTGGTCATGATCTCAAGGTCCTGGGACTGAGCCCCATGTTGGGTTCCCTGTTCAATGGGGAGTCTGCTTCTCCCTCCAGCTCTGGGCTCTCTTTCACTCTCAAGTAAATAAATGAAAAACTCAAAAAAAAAAAAAATAGAACTTCAAAAAATTTCTTGCCTACCACAGTCTCTCTCAGGCTAGGAGACCCAGGCCTCATTGGGATCGATATTCACTCTACTGTTAACTGCTGATGACGCAGCCAGGAAGTACTGAGGCACAAACCCTAACCATGGGTTTCAATCCTGGCTCTAGCACTTTCTAACTCTATGATCTCAGACAAATTTCTCTTTCAGAGCTTTGATTCCCTCTTCCATGAAATGCTAAAATAATAGCACCTTCCTTAAAAGATGATTATAAAGATCACATGATGACATTTGCACATTGCCAGGCATATAATATATGCTCAATAAATATTCATTCTCCCTAATTGAAAGAAACTAATTCACACATCAAATTCTAGGATTTTATACACCCTCAATTTAGTATTTAATTATGTCCTCTGGTAATAATTAGAGATCTAGAGTAATGACCTCAGGCTAAGCACTAGAAATATGGCTGCATCTGACCACCACAGGGGATACAAAGCCAAGTCCTTTGAATCAACCCTTATCACCATGAATGAATCCCATATGCTAAAATTGGGTTTGGTTTAAAGCAACACCCATCTTAAAATCAAATAATGTAGCTAGGGGGGAAAAAAACCCATTCCCCAACCCTCAGGGGGATACTTGAAGCTCTCTAAATTACTCACAGTAGAAAAAAAACAATTAAGCGAGAACTTCCTTCAAGATTACAAATTAATAGGAAAACAGGATAAAAGCCTGGGGTCTATGGAGAGGAACAGAGATGAGAAAGAACATTCTCCTCTCTCCTTTCTCACCTCTTAGTTGGAACAGGAAGGGCCTGGAAAGATGAGTGTGAGAGGAATTTTGCTTGGATCTTCTTAGAGAAGAACTTTCACAGTGTGAGAAGAGGTTTTAACCCTACTAGAAACAGGTGAATGAGGTTTTTGGTCTCCTGAGATGCTCTGGATCTCTTATGGCTCTCATCCTTTCTCTTTAACCTCTTTGTTTCCTCTGTATTTCTTATTTTGGGCTGGGGGAGGTCAACACCTGGGGTGGGCTGGGCTTACTAGCCATGTGCTACTGAGCAAATGATTTCACCTCCCTGGGCTCAGTTTTCATTTTTGAAATAAAGGATGTATTACAAGACTTAAGCATTCTTGTAAAAACAGAAGTCTAATATTTGTAAAAATAATCTAGATAGCTATGCCTCCTGATTTCTAGAAAGGCAGTATTGCTATGAAATAGCAATACCTTGCTAGAAAGGTGACTAGACTGGCTTTGTAATTGAATTTGAATATTAAATAAGCTGCCTTACAGAACACCTATGTCAATCTGAGGTGGATTTCTATGTATGCGTGTGGTGTGTGGCGGGGGCGGGGGGGCGCGTTATGGAGAGTACTACCCTTAGGTGTGGCCATTTCAGATAAAACATCTAAGTACTTGGCACACAGTAGGTGCTGAATATGGGAAGCATCCCTGGTACGTGAGTACCACAGTGGACAGGAAAGCATGGAGCTGGCTGTTGGGCATGTATCCTACACTTCAAGGAGAGAAGCAGATGGGTCCTTTCCCTCATCCTTGGGTTGCCAGCTCAGCTCACCAGGGAACAAAGACAGGCGCTCAAGGACCCATCCCTGGGCTAGAAAGTACCACTGAAAAGGAAACAATGGGTTTCCCAAAAACATACTTAATAGGTTGGCCAGCACAGATAAAACGGTGGCAAAAGGTAACCGAAGTCATAAATCTACGGTCAATCACAAAGACTGGCCCTCTTAAGATTAGAAACACTCTTAGGATGTAACTTTTCCCATTCAAAATAGCTGGAAAACAAGGCTGATTTTCTATGCTGTTGCTACTCACCATTTCACAGTGGCACAACTCCCACCCCAAATGTTGTGGAATTACATTCAGTATAGATTTGTTTATCAGTTCTTCTATGCTATCCATTTTTCAGCAGCTGATTAGTCTCCCTGGGATGTAGACACATCTCTGATCAAGAGCTGCTTGACTCTTTCCCAGCCTCACACATGCATCCCAATATCCACATTACGTATAATAAATGTGCTTATATGTACATATATAAACACATTTGTATGCATATATGTTCCCAACGCTGTATTCAAAGACACATTCCGAATGGATGTATATATGCAACTCATATACATATAGGAATCCAACTGGATTCCCAGAGGGAAATGTGGAACACATTGTTAAAATGTCTGTCATCCATGTAAGAGAAACAGAAATGAGCTGGGCATTAAATTTGCATACAGCCCCGAGCACAGAGGTTCCTGTATGTGTACCGTTCTCCTGTTCTTGATGATGGGCATATCTGACAGAAAGATTGTCAGGATTAGCTCAGGAAAAACACCCCCAAGGAGATAATTTGAAGACATACTGAGAATTTGCCTCAATACATGAAAATAAACATGAAATCCTCAGCACTCTCTGCACATTGAGAAGTTCCCACCAACACCCTGCTGCACACCGGGGGATAATCTACTGGAGCTAATTAACACACAGTCATACACAACGCTGTTAGAAGTGGTTGCCACTTAGGATTGATTTAGTTGCTGCAATGCTTAAAAGAGACTTGAGAAGGTTTTGTGTAAATGTGGGAGGAAAGGAGAGGAAATAAAAGTGCAAAAACAGCTGCAAAATTAAAAGGTGCTAAGGTCTTTCTTTTCCCCCCCGAAGACATTAAGGAAACTTATTGAGAAACTATTAGTATTCCAGTAAATCTTGGTACTTGATTGTAGGTCTCCTTCCACCTCAAAATTACATACACACACACACACACACACACACACACACACACACACACTCTCTCTCTCCTCTCTCTCTCTCTCTCTCCCTCTCTCTCTCTCTCTCTCTCTCTCTCTCTCTCTCTAAGTACAGTCTGTAGATTGTGGCTATGAAAAAGGGCATGTTTTACTTTATAAGCAAACAAGTTCTTCATTAAATGCTAACATATGGATTGTGTCATCTTAAAAAACAGATTTCTCTCCATGTCTACTTCTCACTTTATCTTTCTGATTTATGGAGATTTGTCCACTTTATTAATTAGTAATAGGTCTTGGGAAAAGTCATCAAGGAATAAAGGGCCACAAACAACTTTTTCTTTACCACAGGGAAAAGAACAAATCTAACTAAAATGTTCTTCCTCAAAGTCCAGTTTATGAAGGCTAGCTTATGAATCCAAAACATCTCTAATAATCATAAGAGTGAACTATCACAACCGAGTAAATAATGAGGTTTTACTAATCTGCTTTGTATTACTGAAACATAGTAGAATCTAGAAAAAGGCCATTAGTGTAAATCCCAGGTCAGGCTTTATGAAAATTTAGAGTTGCAACTTGATTTTTTGCCTGATTTACTGGGTTTACAAAAGAAAATTACAACAACATAAAAAGGATTTCAGCAGGGAGTGTGTTTACCCTGGCGTTGAAGAAAATCTACTTTTCATTTAGTTGTATCATTTGTATCCAAAATACCTAGAACGATTATTCTTGACTCAGACTAATTCTTTTTGGCTATAGTTTGCTTTCCTTTAGTTGAGATACAGTTTATTATGATAATAAGAACTTTGACCAAAAATTCTGTAAATATGTCTTTTCATTAGGTTAGACTAGCCTACAAAGTGAAAAATCAACAATGTTCAGACACCGACTATCTACTATGTACAAAGCCCTTTACCACATCTGGAGTAGAACAGAGGAAGAAATGCCATCTCTCCTCTATCCTTTAGAGGCTTAGTACCAAGAGGGAAGGCAGACACAATCAGACTTAGCAAATGGGAAATAACTGGCGATGGCCAAGTGGAGTGTTTTGTTGAGATAGTATGGGTGCTTGCACCTATGCTGTGATCAGTTGGCAATGCCTGCCAAGAGAAATGGCAACAGAGGTCATAGAATGTACACAATGGCTCTGCCAGCTTTGGCCTAAAGGTGATATGGGAGGGTGGGATGGGATTTTACAGAAGAAACGAGGTTAGAATGGTTAGTGAGGTTTTATTTTCACTTTCAAAAAACCCAACCAATTTTTTTTAAAGATTTAATTCATTTGTTAGAGAGAGAAAAATGGGGGGTGGGAGGTGGGTGGAGGGAGAGGGAGAGGGAAAAGCGGGCTCCCCACTGAGCGGGGAGCCCAATACAGGGCTCGATCCCAGGACCCCGAGATCATGATCTGAGCTCAAGGCAGATGCTTTACAGACTGAGCTAGCCAGGTGCTACAAAACCAACCAATAATTGTTTTTTTAAAAAAATTTATTTATTTATTCATGAGACACAGATCGAGAGAGAGGCAGAGACCTAGGCACAGAGAGAAGCAGGGTCCATGCAAGGAGCCCGATGTGGGACTTGATCCCAGGACCCTGAGATCACGACCTGAGCCAAAGGCAGATTCTCAACCACTGAGCCACTCAGGTGTTCCAAAACCAACCAATTATTAATGATGGTTTTGAGATCATTGATTGTACCTCATATGAATTTGGAGAGGTTTATGTAGAAAATAAAATCATTAACAAAATATTCAATACTAACGCTGAAGATACACAAGTTTCCAAGTGTCCTGTAAATGAGGGTGCCTGGCTGGCTCAGTTGGAGAAATAGGGGACTCTTGATTTTCAGGTTGTGGGTTTAAACCTCACCTTAGGTGTAGAGAGTACCTAAAAATAAAATCTTAAAAACAAGTGCTCTGTAAATGCAAGTAAGAGACTGCTTTGAACTGGACAAAATACTAGAGGAAAATTCGTGATTTCTGGGAATTTGCAGTGTGGGACCAACCCATCTGAATGAAGCAAACAGACTGATTATTACGTAAAAAGGTTGTGTCCTTGCAAAAGGAAAGAGGTTTTTTTTGCTACGTCTCCAAATGTTAGACAAAAAATATTAGCTGCAGGCAGCTGTTCCGTCTACTCTAAATAGAACAGATCTTAAGTACCAGAAAGGACCATGAGAGATCACCCTTCTAGATTTCCCCCTCATCCTTCCTGGATGGTCCCCCATTAACACTAACACCAAATTATCTTGCCAACAGACAAGGTTTTTGTTCATCGTTCTTTAAAAGAGTTGGATAAATAAGAAACTTTTGAAAGTATTTTGGGCAAATGTGTGGACATTTCGTGTTTATGCATTTCATTAATTTACTCCTACAGCTACACTCATCTACTCCAAGAGGACCAGACACCTACAGATGCTACTTCAAGAGCCTGCTTTTCCTTCTGGATTTAGGAGGACAGAGAAGCATGCAGGAGGCATGCATGGAAAGAGAAAGATGGATTGAAAAGTGTCAGGATGTCAGTCTCAATGCAATCCTGGCAGCTCCCCAACTGCCAGTTGTAGGAGCATTTTTATGAATCTCCTTCACTCACAAGTTTTACTTTATATTGATAAAAAAAAAAAAGAAGAAGAATCTTTAATCTTTACCATTTGTCTCTCCTCCTCTGGCAAGTTCTGGTTTCTTTCTTCAAGTCTTCCGAAACACCCTTTCCTTCCCCCCAACCCCCCGACCCCCTGACCCCCCGACCCAGTCCTTCCTTTCCCAAAGTATTATGTATCCATTCATGGAACGAACACAGTTGGATTTTATATCCTGACTTCACATTAAAATAACCTGAGGGGTGTTGCATTTTACTCATCATACCTGGGCCTTACCCGAGACCAGTTAAATCAGAATCATTGAGAGGCAGAAACTGGTGTGTGCATGCACATTCCATGGCATCCCTGGTGATTTTAACAAGCATCCAGTAGAATGGATTGCAGATGATTGGTTTGCCAAGTGTGGACCCTGGACCAGCATGACTGGCATCACCCATGAACTTGTTAAAATGCAAATAATCTGGGCCTGATCTTACTCTAATATGTCAGAAACCTTGGGATCTGGGCTCAGATTACTGCGTTTCTAAGAACCTTCCAAGTGACTTTGAAACATGCTAAAATTTAGAAACCTACGTGCTAGATTACTGACATTTTAATGGCCTCAGTTAAGACCGTCAGCAAAATCTTATTTCAAGTGTGGTCTCTGACCAGCCGCATCAGGATCACTGATGTTGAGAGCTCTACCCTTGGCTTACTGAAGTTTTTAATAAGATCCCCAGGTGACGTGTATGTAGATCAAAGGCTGAGAAGCACTGTTCTGAGAACTTACTCAAAATTCCGTGGACTCTCCCAAATAGCTGGTTGTTATGGTCTTAGTAATACATGCAATAATTATTCATTTCTCAAAGAATGTAACCCATTTATTCTTCAGCTATTAAAACACAAAGTTGTTTTTCCTAGGTGGTGCCAGGTCTAAGTTCCTTTCTATACTTCTATTTCTGTTCTAGGGGTATTCTCACATCTTCTGAGAAAATGAAGAAATAAAAGGTCAAAATTCCTGATGTTTTCCTTAGTTCTGAGATGTATCCATTTTATTCCTCTGGAAATGGGATCTGAGCTTTGACAGAGAACAAAGACAGATTACACAGGAAGGGATCTCTGGGGGTAAAAAAAAAGGAAAAAAACCAACTTTATTGACCGTATTAAGAGGCAGCAATGTGTGTGTTTGTATACATATTTATTGGACTGGGCAAATTAGAGGGAGATGGAAATGTCATCTCCAGCAAGTCAAGTTCATCACCCCTAAGGGTCAAGCCCTGGTGTGAGGATGCCCCAGATTTCTCTATAACAGAGGGAGCTCTGTTGCTTCTTGTGATTATTCTAAAACATTACTTTGTGAGAACTGAAGTAATGGCAAAAGGTCACAAACCCACCTGCTCAAGCACCTGTTTTTCCACTCTTCTTCTTTCATGTGCAACTTCAGCCTCATTTAGCTCAGATAAGAACTGATCCCTTGAAACTGCAGGTCTTTCCCTGTTTGGTATCCTAGCCTAAGCCTTGATTTGGAAGGGGTGGTGAGCAGGTGGAGAAAAGGGCTGTCAGATATTTGTAGCTAGTATAAAGAACATTTTCAGAGTTGAAGAGAGCATACTAAAAAATAACAATTTTAAACTATGCCCAAATCTGTTTAAAGCCAACATGTAAATCACCTACAACCAGTAAAGGAGTATGTCATTGGATCTTCTAGTCAGAAAGTCTTGAAAAACAACTAAGAAAGATTCAAAATCAAATGTGCAACATTAAGAAATGAAGAAGCGTCCCTACGCCATTAACATTAGTTGTCCCCAGTTTGACCAGTAGGTTCAGAACTTCTTAGTCAAGTTACTTCATTCTGAGCTTCCCTCGCCCCCCAGCCCTGGAGGTCACCCTGTGAGAAAATGACTTCTCTATCTAACCACTTAAGATGTGAATATTTGTCGTGAACCAGCTGCAGCTCTAATAACCACTGATCCATGGAATCAAAGGCTACTCCTCACAAACAATAAGCTCTTCTTGTTCTTGAAACTGCACTCTGTAACCTTTGCAAGTATTATAAAAAGTAGGCATGATGGATCCCAGTGCAATTACAGCCATGAGTTTCTTATGATTGGATTAATTTCAAACTTCAGAAAAGTACTTGAAGTTTTATCAACAAAGGTGGGAACTGATGACACAACTGCTAAGATGATGGGCATTTTTTTGCAAAATAAGATGCCAGTTTGGTCAACAGCTGAAACTGAAAATGCTTACAGTTTGAGATACGTTGACATAGCAGTGACAATCAAAGGTTCATTTCTCTCCCACCTAAGTATAATTTTCCATATTAAGAAATACAATAGGGATGCCTGGGTGGCTCAGTGATTGAGCATCTGCCTTTGGCTCCGGTTGTGATCCGGGGGTCCCGGGATCGAGCCCCAAATCAGGCTCCCCCCAGGGAGCCTGCCTCTCCCTCTGCCTATGTCTCTGCCTCTCTTTCTCTGTGTGAATGAATGAATAAATAAAATCTTAAAAAAAGGAGAAATACAATAATTCAGAAACCACATGTTCAAAGGATCCTTGAAATAAATAAACCAAGCTCCATTCTCTAAAATCCAGTAAGTTTCTTGGTAGAGGGACACAGAAATGAGGGTGCATACTTTTTTTTTGAATACCACTAAAACATCATGAAATTAGACATTTGCTGGTGTGACAGATTACCTAAAAGTAAAATATATTAATAAGATCTTAGTGTAATTAAAAATCCACTTCGCTCCTCAGTGAAGTAAGATTTTAATAAAATGTAAATGTTTCCCATTGGCTCCTAACCACTTGGACCTCCCGAACTAGAACAGAACCTGGACACTCACTGGGCACTCAGCCAGTATGAGGAAGGAAGGAATGAAAGAAAGCACATCAAAATTGGACAAATAAAATACCCCTGCTGGGAGAAGAGAATTATCTTTCTGAAATAAATCAAAAGTTCTACTTCTAAAAATATCATGTACTATTTTCAACCCATGAATTAGAAATAAAGGTGCATTTTGGTATGAAACACATGCTCTGCAACCGTTTGAATTAAAACACTGCTGTCAATTATTCCAAAAAAACAGCTGAGAAGGAAGGCGGTGATCTTCATTTTCACTTAAGAAATATATACTCAATGGCACTCTGTAGTATTAGTTTAAAAATAAAAAATCACAATAAGAATGATCTCCTGGCATTCTTTGAACTATTCTTAACAGAAATAAGATTAAACAGGTCTAAATTGGTAAAGGTTCTGAGATGCTAATAGTAATTGCCTCCTTGCTTGTGAGAGTGCCTGACTTCCAGAAGCAGCACTGCTTTGTAATATTTGTTACATAGTCCTAAAATATTATTCTATATTTTTGAAGACCTGTGTATTTCTTTTTTATCTGAAGGGCTATATGAGAAACAAAGCATTATGTTTCAGGCAAGAGGCCTCATGATTTTCAAGATTCCAGGTTATGCACTTAACCATTCAGCTGTCTCCCACCTACATGGGGTCACAATGCAAAGAAAGGTCACCTCTGAGCAAAATCGTGAACTTCAAGGCCAAACAACTGCATAAATAATCTGTAGGCCACAGACCATCATCAAAGTCTGGAATTTATGCAAATAACACTGCTTACATTTAACAGATCTGTAATGGTGTAAGCTTTTCCAGCCTAAATAAATGAGAAAGTGGAGAGCTTTTACAGTGCAAGATTGCTACCTACAGGCCAAACTGCAGAATGACATACAAGACAATTAGGGTGGAGGGGGAAAAAAGAGGCAAATAGTTTTTTACCACGGCGATGTAAGTTATATACTGATCAGTAGACAAATGCAGGAGCATGTAAAGATTGCATAATACACACTGGGATGTATATTGATAGTTTCTGTTCTAAAACTACAATCTACTTTTAGCGTTTTCTGTTATTTCCCCTCTTTTTTTTTTTCTTTTGGAGGGTTCATTATCTTCTGAAAATGTAAATTGCTTTTCTAAAGAGCATAAAGGTCTGTCTCAATAATGTATTCTGATACATCTGCATGTATATTGAAGATAGATGATAGATTCTATGTAAAATCTATATTGATAATTTTCATTGTTTTTGGTAGAGCAATCAATTACAAAATTTGGAGTAAGTTTCTATGGTTCAAGCGAATCTCGTAAGACAGCAGTGGTTGGAGCAGTGAAGAGTTTATGTGACTTTCTCCTGGACTCTATATAGCTTTTCAAATTCATTTGTTTAAAACTATTTTCAATATTTAGAGTAATTGAAAGATTATGTGTATTTTAAACTGTACTTCTTAGAGAAAATATCAAATTCTTCGGTTATGAAGCTCAGATGGTAGTTCATCTTACAATAAAGGAATCTGATTTTCACTGACAAAAAATATGATTAACACTGAATTCTCAGTAATTCATATAACAGCCACATTTTCTGAAATACAGAAGGTGATTTCTAAAACACAGATCTTTGAAGCTATAAGACGAGTTATTAGAAATGCATTTTTCCTTCAACTATAAAGAAATTCCAACTCTAGAGAGAGTAGGTTTCAAAACGGAATAATATATTATGGTTAAAACACATCAACAATCTGTCACACCATATGTACAAATAAACATATCCCACCATCACTGCAAATGCCATAAATGAGGCCAATGAAACATCTGAAAAGGTAGAGCAAATTCTTTCTCATACTGTTATAGACGCTAAATAACATTGTCAACATTTTCCAAGATACGCATAAAGGAAAGTTATCATTCTATAATATGGCTATTTATATAGTTCAAACATTCGGCTTGCCCATCTGATGAAGATGTTCCCCACACTTTTAATTTTAAACACAATTTAGAACACATTCAGTTTGAGGGAGGAAAAGATATTCTTTATAACTGGATTTTGGTTTTGAATAATAAAATATTAACCAATATATATCTTTGAAACATTTAGAATAATCTTAGGTCAAATTCAATTAATTAAGGAGAGCAAATAGAATAATCAAGGAAAAAGCATTGTACTAGTAATAAATATACTAGTTTATTCTGATTGTAGCCAACTGTATATTGTTCAGCATCTCCCCCCAACTAAAGTGTGAGTTTTAAGCTATTAGATGATGTAACAAATATCTGTAATAGAATTTATAACTTTAGAAGTAGAAGTGCTGAACACATTAACCTGCAGGTGTTTTTTTTTTTCTTCCTCTACTATTAGTGTCTCTTGAAGAGCAAATGTTTTATATATGGTATTTAATTGTATATAATCATAATATAATTATACAATGATTAAATGATCTCAATTTTATTTTAATTAAGTAGATAATATTTTTATTAGAAAGAGTTTTCTATAATTAAATTATTCAGGAGAAATTTTAATAAAGATTGAGGACAAACCATATAATTTCTAAAATCAAATTCATAATGAATTTTCTGTGAAATTAATATTTAATCTACCTAATGGTATTTTTCCTCATATTGTTCTCCACAAATCGGGTTGTTACTTTTCCAACTGATTTATACTTTGTCAGTCAGTATAACTGCGAACGGAATTAGTGAAAATGTTTAGGATGTGTGAGAAAATTATTAACTAAGGGTAAGAAAAAGTTTTTAATTCTGCTCTCTTAGGCAAAATAGATTTTCGAGTCCTTATTATTATTTACCTGAGGCAAATTTATATGTAGAGCTCTAATTCTATCATAACATAATTACAAACCATAATAAAGGGTAAAAATTTCCCTGTTGCCTTTTAGAAGCCTTTAGGAACAAAATATAAAGCTAAATCATAAAAATTATATTATGGTTGGTAGATACTTATCCTAACGCTATTTATCAAAATCAACCAAAATTATCGATCATAAGAACTAGAGTCCTTATTCTGTTGGTATAATTGTAATGCTCATAACAAGGTAGCATACTGTGTCTGTGTCATTTTAACATGGATTGTGTACAGAAATATTGTCCATACATGCAGCAAAACCATTTTTCCTCAATTTAAAGGGCAATATTCGACACTGTTTTCATATTTGTGTATTTTCATTGTTCTCATGCCTAACATGAATGAATTCTAAAACTAAATTCATGAATCTTGCACCTATCAGGTCTCTTTCTAGCAGGGGTTCTTACTTTTATCTTTGTTACATTCTCTGCAAAACTTATTGGTAACATACTTTCAGAAATGCCAGCCAATAAACGACACTAAAATAATTTTCTTTATAAAAGCACAGTGATCTTTGGCATCGTTCACTATTTTCAAGGCCATAAAAGAACAGATAACAAATATATGACTCACAAATTATCAATTATGAAAAATAATCTGGTTCAGAAAGCTGCACTAATGTAAAAAGATGGATCACTTGTCACAAACCAATAAAGGCTATTGTTTGTGAATCCAATATTTGATTTTATCGTTTATGTTAGGCAACTTAAAATGATTTTTAAACCACATTACTTTGTGGAAAAAAAATGTTATAAAGGTGAACACAGGGGTTGGGGGAGGGGGAGAAGAAACCAGATGTGCAATCTGTCATCCTTGAAACAATTTATACTCTTACATTGAATCCAGCCTGCAAATCTAAATCGCAAAGACCTGGTCAGCAAGGATATATGTATTAGAAAGGACCTTACCACGTTCCAGAGGATGGACAGTAGCAGGAACGTTGGCACGACTTTGATTCTAATTTTACTTTTCATGCGCCATTCTGAAGGCAAAAACTTTGCAGTTATGATGCTTCGTAATGCAGGAAAGTTGGAATCCTGTGTTTTTAAAGCTAAATGTGGTTATACTTCTTCTGAGGTAAAGTGCTTTTGCTTCTTTTGTAATACACAGAGAAAAGCCTGATGAGGCCACCAAGCTCAGAAAACCTTTATGATCAATTCTCTTCCAGATTTTTCATATTTATGATTTCATAATGAAGAAAGAGGTACAATTCTCACCAACCAAGAAGAGCATTCACGTGAGCGGCTGAGGTCAGAAATTTCCTACATGGCGTTATGGGAGGACCACTTCAGTACCCTAACCTGCTCTCTGATACCCCAGCTACAACCTTTATAACATGATTGTAAATAAGGACTTGGATGTCTAAGAAAATCAGAATATTTTGTCCACAAGGGCAGTAATAAAATGTGCATAGATGGGAAGGTGGCTCATTCCCACCCCTAGATAACAGATTTGATCATCAGATAATACAGGGCACAGACCAGATTCCATGACATAAAAAATAACTGACATGGGCAGAGGGTAGCAGGGGGCATATTGCAGACAATGGGGAGTAATCCCAGGATAATGACACGCTCAGTTGGGTATCTGGTGGGAAGGCTGAAAAATGGTAGAGGAAGGGATGTGTTTAAGGTTAGAAAGGGGTTCACATTCTAGAGACGTTACTGCGCAATGGGCTTTTACCATAGACATCTTTCCATTCCTTACTCTGAGAAGAAATACTAGAAATCCTGATGTAAACAGAAAAAGGAAGAGACCAAGGGCCTGGTTCTATGTGCCAACACACAGTAAGAAAAATCAGGTATTAAACTCTGGATCAACCTCTAACAGCTTGTTTGAGGTGAAGGTCATGAATTTTGCTTGAAGTGAGGCACCTGAACGTTCTTGGATATATTCCTACTTGGACTCTGTAAAGAAGTGAAAATGAGGTTGGGGGATGGACATAATTGAGTAACTATTCAATTATGGCAACTGCTAGCTAATGAAGACCTATTACAACCAAGTTTTTAATAGAAAATGTGCTAATTGACTAGGTTGGAGCTCAGAACAAGCATATGGCTAAGATGTTTGATTACCTAGTCTGGTTCCATGTCAGTGATCAACTATAACACTGTAAAAATGGGTGTTTCTATGACAACTACTGAGCTTGCTGACTAAGGAGTGGGTGACCAACTTGAGGGATGAGTTTCTCCAAATAATATATGATCCATTAGTTCCCCACACTATGTAACCTGGAGGCTCATCAGCTGAAGCACGCTTTTTCTTGTCCCCTTCTCACAACATTCATCTTGTTCTCAGCCCTGGCAAAGCTTAAATCAGACTCTTACGTGAAGAATATTGCATAGGATTTCTTTTTTAATTGGAAAGGGTCTTTAAAGCTGTGAATCTAATCTTTTCATAAAGGTGAAACAAGTCAACACCCTCCGACTAGGTCTGAGTCTGACACTCAACCTCAGGAGGAGTGATTATAATAATTCTGGAAATTTCTGGAGAGGGCCAGTCTCTGGGTCAAAGACAGCCAGTACAGCAACCTGCAGGAGATGGGTTATTTCATCACCCACAGTTTTAGACAAGAACTTTTTTTTCCAGTGTCATTCTAAACTAAAATTCCAAACAGGTGTTTGATGCTAAGGCTGTAACCGAATTATTCCCCCTTATAACCTGCAACTCTGATAAGACTTCCCTCGGAAATATAATGGTTACATAGCCCTTGTATGGCTTTAACAAACCCCTATTTTCTTCTTTCTGCACCATACAATGTGCAGTCTATTTGCACCCATTCAGGACTAAATTACAGATAAAGTTACAGCAAATTTGTTTTCTCAAAAAAGCAGTCAGCCCTAATATCCCTTGAGTAATAAAAGCCTTGTCTTTCATTCAGAACTAGAACTGGCATAATTTTCTCCAAGAAACAAACTCTACTTCCTGCGACAATGGGCCTGTTCTTGAAATTCTGAATGGGGTACAGCTCAATTTGCAGGTGTTCGGGTATAAAGGTAAAAGGGCATTTGACCCCCCAACTGGCAATTGTTGCTGTGGTAGGTAACTTCAGTCTCCGAGTTATATCATTCTAGTAGATAAGCTGCCAGAGTTTTCAGCTCTGAATTACAGAGGTAGGCTCAAGTGAATCAATAATTTATACAGATATATCTCATTCGTTCTGATGGTATAAAGATACATACTAACAGCCTGCTGCAGCCACGGAACAAAGCCGGAGAGACATTATTTAAAAGGAAAGACAGAAAAAGAAACCCATTTATCTATGGAAGCAAAAACATTGCGTAATAATGACCTCATGGCTTATTAATTTTATTTTTCAACTGTTTAAACAAATGCTGGGATGAGACAAATAAGCTCCGTATGAATCTCAAATAAGGTGAATATTAAGCTAACACTTAAAACTTTCAGAATGACTTTAAAATAGAGGGATATTTTACACAGCAGTAAGATACAAATCATTCGAAAGATTCATGCACCTGAGAAGTTTACATTCAGTAGCTTAGCTAAATCCCTCAAATATTTTATTACTGAATTCCAGTATAAAATTACTTTCTAAAAGACGAGGATCAAATACATTTAGGGACTGTACACTAAGAGTATTGTTAATATAGCCTTATGCTGTTAATCATTACCTGGGGAAAATTATATAGTGTTTTATTCGCTAATACTATGACATTTTTATTAACTCATAATCCCTGTGCTAACAGTGGTGCATTAAACAAGTTATATTAAGAGGGCAGCAAATATTAAAAATGCCTATTTAAAATTCTTCAATCATGTTAAAGGGAATCCTCTCACACATGAGCTTCTCTAAAGGAATGCGGCACCCCAAACATTGTGATTACAATATAAATTAATAATCAATAGCCCGGATAGCTTAAACAATATTTCCATCAGGTCCTGCTCTCTTGTCCTTAAGGATGAAGGGAATCTGTGAGCTAAAAACATGATAAAAATCTGTCCTAGCAACTTCAATTATAAATAGTGACTGTTTCTTGACAGATCTGAAAATTTATGTGAGGATAAGATGCATTAGAAGTTGGTCCCCTGCCCATTTTACCTCGCTCTGTTCAAGGCCGGACATGTCGTCTGGCTCGGACATAGGAGCCAACTGCATTCAGAACCGGGTTAAGAAGACTGGGTGCAAAATTAATTAAGGCCATAGATCCAACGAGAAGGGACAGAGCAATTAGAGGTAGTACTCAGGTACCCTATCTTCCTCCACACAGAGAAATTATCTTTTCCTTCCTTTTCCGAGCAAACGCCTTGGGAAATAGGGCAGATGATAAAAACCTGAAAGAAAATAAAAGCACAGGCAGGTGAAAAAGCACCAGCAGGAGCATGAGGGAGACTACTGCTGTGGTCTCTACCTAGAGTCCTCAAGCCTTTACAGGAGATACTCTGCGGCTGCCTGCTGTAACCAGTTAACATTTCCGGCCTTCCAAGAAAATATAACTAGTCCCTTCAAGTCGAGAGAGGAAGAAGAAATAATGGAGTGTCCCATCTCTGACAGTCAAGAGCGAAAGGAGAGAAATGTTCCCACACTGATCTCATTAAGATGACGAGAATAATGAGTGTGAATCTTATGTATGAATCTCCTAGTAGATAGAGGAGGGCATAAATGTATCCCACATTCACTCTTTTATGATGCCTGATATACTACATTTATTCTCAGCTTCATCTGATACTACTGTTGGGGGCTTCTGTTACAATATTACAGCTTTAACTTCAAGTTTTGCCTGCTGAAGTCATCTGAGTCAGTGATTCAACACAGCTTTATTGAGTGTACATGAAAACGGGGAAGATCTGTTAATGGCAACTGAAATGCATCTCAAGCAGAACAGCCTGGATTTATTTCCTGTCACTGGTTCTAGTAATGGATTAAAAATACTGACAAATGGCATTTTTCAGTTTATAATCTATTTTATTTCCTAGTTCCTTAAACTTAGGTTAAACATTCTACTCAATTAGAACTAGAACCGCGGCATTACTAAAAATGTCTAAATATTATTAAATATTTTGGGGAGGAGAGTCATGCGTTTTCAGCAAACACTGGTGAGACATTTTTTTCTTGTGATTTATTTCTCTCTCTTAGATCCAATATAGGATATTTTCAAATAATAATTTTAAGTTGTATCAGTTTTCAAGATGGATACAAATTCTGAAAGACGATATAGCTCCCAGAAACAAGAAACTGTGTTATGGCTGTGTGCATCACTCAAGCCTAAATGATCCGCAGGCCCTGTACTTCAGGACTTCAAAGTATTTCATATAGGTGACTTAATTTGGCTTTCTTCACTCCAGTAACTTTAACAGTAATAAATTTGTGCACCTAGCTTACAGCACATAATTTATATAATGAAGGTGGCAACACCCTACAAAATCTAATAGTATTTCAAAATATGCCCAAATTATTATTTTAGTACTTCTACTACTTTGTAAAGGGACATACTATTCTATAATATTGCTTAATTATAGCAAGAAAAATTTCAGTCTACAGAATTTTGAAGGACATTTAGGATGAGAACAATACAACGAAGCTGGATCACCAATTTTTCCAAATAATTCAAAATACACACACTTTTTTTCCTGGCATTTATTTAGTCTAATGAATGTTTAAGCCATGGGCAGCTTCATCTTAGCTACCATTAAATCAATATGAATCAATATAGATGGTTTAAGCTGTTAAGTAACTCAGTGAAAATACAAGTTTGAAAACTGGAAAATATATTCTTAATGAGTCTACATGTACTTTTGGGAGTAAGTAAATTATACTACTTGGAGGCCTAATGACATTACTCGTCTAAAAGGTGCCTCACTTAGACACACAGTGAACCCTTTAAGAATATTACTGTAAGTGTATTACTGTACACTCATCTCTGCAGTCGGTTGGGGAGCTATAGTGTGATGTGACCTCAACTAATAAAAAAGTTGATTAAAACATGAGATACACACTTATTAACCTCAGGAAGAACACTAAGTAAAGTGAACACAAGTTTACTGTTTCTGGTAGACAATGCCAGCCAACGAACTGCTTAACAGGAAATACCAAAAATGGGAGTCCAGTTTTATACTCTTAGAATTCTATAGGACAATGTCAGACACTTGTCTTTCTTTAATTAAGGACAATGTGACATATTAACTTCAGGATAGAGAGGTGGATCTTTCTATCTTCCTCTCTCTCTCTCTCTCTCTCTCTCTCTGCCTCTCTTATTCTTCCAGTGCTGCTGTCTTTGAAGCATCCACTCCCAGCAATTGGTGGAGGAGAGTTAGAATCTCAGTAACTCCCTTTACATGACAGTACTTTAATCTCCTCTACCGTATAATGGTCTCTGAACTCCCTTCCAACTGTAACATTCTATGACTTCATCTGGATCCTTCAAAGTCCATACAATCTCCACCTTTGTGGGACCCTTGCCTTTGCCATGAGGCAGGTGCTCCACGCTGAAGGTAGGATTGGGATAGGTGTGTTGCTGGCATCCTGAGCACCAAACCATGATTGTACTGAATCTATTTCCTACATGCAATGTTTCCACTCTACAGCTAATACTCTATCAAGGAATTGATAGGTTTTGTATATGATAGGCTCTATGTCATTGTTTAGGACATTGCTACTTTGGGGAAATGTGTTCCAAAGTCTAAGCAACTGTCTTACAAAACAGACTTTTACATCCTATTTGGAGGTTGGGACCTTATTTGAAGAATATTTAGTTTGAACTACACATCAACCGAGGTTTAGGACTTAGAAATTGTGACAGGAGTCTCATATTCTAAGAATAAGAAAAAAAAAAAGAAAGAAAGAAATAGTACACAACCAGAGTAGCTAGTAAAACCTAGGTTAAAGGTCTCTTTTACAGACAATAAATACCAGCTTCCCTGCTGAGGCATGCAAGAGGCTCTTGCAATAGAAGAACCAAACTCTAAATAATTTTTTTAAAAACCTGAAAGATTTTCAAAATTGCCACCTAGTCAAAAAAGTAAACTCTGGTATCTGAACTTTTATAAGTTAATTTTCTCTGAGTAGCAGCCATCACTTTACTAATATTGCTTCAAAATGTAACACCTTCTTTATACAACCCCAGGATACTAAGTTGTGGATAATTAATGGACTACCTTTAATGTTGGCAATCTATTATTTTATTTATTTATTTATTTATTTACTTACTTACTTATTCAATCTATTATTTTAAATTAAAAGATTCTGTAATTGACTAAGGAAAATAATATTTACTTCACCAACATTTTATGACAAAACTGAGTGATAAATTCTTTTGGCCTGAAGTCTGCTTGGCAAGAAAGGCATAGGATGTTAACAATGGAAAACGCCCTAGAATTATTTGTGTAGAGCTAAGTGGGATATAAAATATCATATATTTACATATTATTGATAAATTGCAAGAGTAAAAATTTTTTTATTCCTATGGGGAATTAGACAACTTGACATGCAGAATAGTCAGTAAAACATGTATTTTCATTGTTTTAAATGACTCCTATTCCACAACCTTTTTCCTTCCCTTCCAATGAAGATATAATAGGTAATCAAGCCTAATGAAGTATGCTTTTATATCTCTGACATAATGATATTCATTTAAGAATACAAAGATTATCTACTAGTCATAAATACAGCACAATGTATAGACAAAACCCATCAAACCCTCATAATGATGGAAGTTATATTACTTAGGCCAGAATTAATGTTCACCCCACTTCTCCATTTCAGTGAAGCGTAACAATGCACTTGGTATGGAGAAGAAAACTCTTATATGGGTTTTTGTAAGGGGAAGATTCAATTCGTTAATCTCTATGAAGCCAAACAAAATCCTTTCTTTAATTGGACTCTAATGTAGTCAATAATTTTGTATAGAGATCACAAATTATCTTTCCCCAGACTGATTACCTATGGGAATAATTTTTATTTTATTTATTTATTTTTTTAGAGAATTTATTTATTTATTTATTTATTTATTTATTTATTTATTTGAGAGAGAACATAAGAGAGAGAGAGAATGAGTCGGGCAGAGGCAGAGGAAGAAGCAGGCTCCCTGCTGAGCAGGGACCCCCCCCCCTACCCCTGACATAGGACTTGATCCCAGGACCCCAAGATCACAACGCAAGCTGAAGGCAGATGCTTAATCAATTAAGACACCCAGCACCCCAGGAATAATTTTTATTGTATGCAAACTACAGGAAATCCAAAAGCAGGAAAATAAACATAGTTACTCTCATTTATAGCATGCATTCTCTTTGGGGGGGGGCAATATGGTACCCAAGGGGGCAAAAATTTAAGTTTAAAAGAAAACTTAGATATTACAATGATTTGTGACCTTCCAAAACCCAACATTCCCCGAGAAAATCTTATTCCTTGGCATTTATTTTCTCTCATTTAATGAAAATTTTCTTCTTAGGGGGCTGAATATGAAAAAAAAAAAAACAAATATCTCTTTTTCTATTCTTAAAATCAAGGATGCCTTTCATTTTCACCCAAATATCTACTGACATTCTAAATTAATTTCCATCTTTTCTTGCTTGTTAGCTTTTCTCTTCATTACATCCCTTTGAGTCGATAGCTGATGACTGGTGTGAACATGAGAAATGGTTACTCCTTCATCTTTCTTCTCTTACTGATCTCTAATGTTACTACTTGCTGTGTGTTGGGCCTCCGTCCATCACAGAAAAGGAGAAGGCACAAGGTGGAGTCATTACTTCCAGACCTACTGGCTGTAGGGTAAGACTGGCTACAGGGTCTATAGCCAATTCTGACTGTAATGGTCAATGTAAAATGAGGGTAAGGGAAAGAGCAACAAAAACCAGAAACAACATTTCAGGTCGGCTTCTGACTTGGTAAATTAACTCTAATACGCTTATAATTCTAAGGTATATCTTCATGACTGGTCAAAATAGAAAAATGGGATGAAAGAAAGCATTGTACTCCTATTCCTTATATTTACCTGATATAAAGGGGCATGAAAATATGTGCAGAGTAAACATCGATTGAAGTATTTTAATGACTGCATTTCTGTTATAATTTACAATCGTTCAGAAGAGCATTAGTCTTTCATGAAATTTTCATGAAATAAATTATATAATTATCTCATTAATTTAAATGTTTTTCTTTACAAAACACTTTTACATAATAGTATTTCACAGTAGAGTGTGGCTTTCTCTTTTGTCCCAACAATTTAAATTGAAGATGGAAGGTAGAAAATTCTTCAAAGGACAAGAACATTAGTTTAGGAATCTGAGGACAGACAGTGATTTCATTATTTTATAATTTTTTATCCTTAGTCAACTCAGTTATAAAGTCTGGACGAAGCAACATATTTTAAAAGGGTCTCATAAAGATCTTGAGGCTGAAACTACCTGATAAATAATGCTTGAAGTGAAATGGGACAGCAGCCATACAGCCAGAAGGAGACCACACTGAAGCAACAATGTTCCCTACTGCCCCAGCTTTCATTACACAAACCATGAAGATTCACGAGAAGGCTAATTCCTGAATTCAATAAGGTATCACAGTTATGTTCGTGATATTTGCAATTTATGTTTAATTATAACATAGTGTAATAGCACTATACCTGAGAAAAAGTGAAAAAGTTTTATTTTCCCCAAATCCATCCATAGAAGAATGTGTCCCAGATTATAGCCTTTTACTGCTTCCTACTTTACAGGACAAAAGAGGGGGAGTAGAGATCATAGGAAATGTGTCCGTGATGTGCTATAAGAATTAAATTCTTCTTATAAATACACAATAAAATTTCAGAGGAATAAGCTTTTCAGAGTAGTAGACTCTGTGTCTTAGGTGATTATCTCCCTCCAAAGGGTGGGAGGCCATTTTGCTGCCACTTATTAAAAGAGATGACAAAGGGTGTTGGCACTGTTTAAAGAGAACTATGCACTGATTGAAGAAGTACTGCCTTGTAGAGATGACAGGTAAAAAACAAAACAAAAAGACTATGCATTTAAACAGATCTATAAACTGAGCTAGAGAATCACTCCTCAAGAAGGATGTGAGAAATCTAGCCAAAATGCTTTGTTCCATTAGTATCTGATTTGCTGTATTTCCTAAGATCCACCTTTGATTTTAGCTTGTTGTGACCAATCCTAAAACTCACTTCTAAATTGTGGTCTTTGAGAACTTATATGCAATGCTCTGTGAAAGGCACCTCTTAAGAGAACCTAATTTTTTATAGGCCAATGTTTGAAAATGTTTTTATTCCTTGGAATTTAGACAAATTTGGGAGAAAAAAGTAGAGTTTGAGTATCAACTTAAAGTGTCGGTGTGTCCATATGAGTTGGACACACAGTCTATTTACTGAAAAGGTAATTGTAGTACTGGAATCTTCTATAGTCAATAGTCTTTGACTTTGTATAAGGGATTTTAGTTCATTTTGGAGGTATACAGTCTTCTAAATAAACAAAATTCTATATAGGATTTCTTCCGTTCTCACACATTTGTGAAGGAAATGTTTAATGTGCCTTAAAATTTGTATCAATTAGACTGGAAGTATTGTTTAGTAAACTTAATAAGTGTTTATGTCAAAGGAGAGCATAAATGAAGAAGGGTGGACAAAAGGGCTTGGAAATTTCATTTTATATAATTTTAGGAAAATGAGAGAATCCAAGGATAGGCCCATGAGTTATATAGATCATTTTGCTTTAGCACTTGTTTCTTTGATTTTGGAGGGTCCTTCTGTTTTGTCGTTGCAGGGAAAATAACAACAATTACATCTGGAACATTTCCAATTTTTCTGCTTAGCACTAAAAAAATAATCATAGCAACAACAACAACAAAAGCTTCTATAAAAATCATTTGAAAACTGCCACAGACTTGAAGCATAATCTTGTTGGTGTGGTATTACTGACATCTCTTACATGTTTAAAATAGAAATTTCTGTTGGATTCTAAAGTTACCTATCCTATGTCCAGTACCATCCCCCTGCATCGCTCACTAACATGAATGCTAAGACCTGAACTACAGGTGATGTAGATATCCCTTTGTTTTCACATTGATATTTCTTCTTAAGCAACGCCCCTCTCTTAGTCCTCAAACACGAAGGCCACTTAAAATGTCCTTATTGTTTGTAATAACTTTTAGAAAAATCCATACGCTGTTTAATAGCAGCAGGCTTCTGTACAGAAAACACTCGATATGGCATCCTTGCGAGCCTATTGTCTTCAGATCGTTGTATTATATTCCCATCACCTCTGCAAGTTCATTTCTTCCTCCCTTGCTTGTGCTCCCTCCATTTTTTTCTTTTTTTTTACCCATTTGGCTACACAGAGCTGCTCATGTCATTCTTTGCATACATCATCTCTGTTTTTTCTCTTTTCCTGCATAATGGCCCAGCTTCTCTGAGAGTAGCTGTTGTCCCGAGTGTGATCCTTTACTAAAATGGGGATTGAATGAAGGTGGAGTACAGATTCTCTGGAAGCAAAGGAAAACCAGGCATTTGAAAAGGACCCAGAAAGGAACGAGTAATGAACCAGACTGGCCTGGATGAATTGCTGTAGAGGGAATTCTCAGTCTTGACACAAAAGGAACACATGGGTACCAAGGAAAACCTGGCTGGCGTGGGGGCAAGAATCTTAGTAGGAAGCCTGCCTCTTGGGCTGGTCAGTACAGAGAGTTGAAGCCAGTAGCCTTCCAGAAATGAACAGAAACAAATGTATTTTATGAGTAACAGTTAGGCATTCAAACATGCCCGTTCTGGAACACAAGGTACTTTGAGGGGTTGACATCCCTTCATAATTCATGTTCATTGTTCCTCTAAGTAAAATATGTGTCTCCCTGTAGTTATTCTGTTAGGAATTGTACTTTAAAGGCAAGAGGACATTTTTGATAATGCACATCTTAAACTTTTCATTAAGCTACCAAATTTAAATTCTACCTTTTTGTGCACTCTGACATTTTTGTCTGGCATTTTCATTAATTTTGCGACATACATAAATGTAGCTGAAATGTTAACTGATCAATACTTTGTCTCTCTCATGTAGCACTCGCGCTCCACTCCCTAAGGACCACACAGCAGAACAGAAATTAAATGTGTAAAATATCAAATGTTAATGTTAAACACAGCAGCACTTACTGTATAACGACAGAAAGGGCTAAAACAATTCCAAATGGACAGATGGTACCACAAATTATCTACAATCACATTTAAAGATTAAAGTTTGTCCTGTAAAATAATTCTTTGACGCACACTGAAGTGTGTCCTTTCACTGATAGCTCGGTTGTCCAATTATTTTTGTGCTCATTACAGTGAGAAATGACAGTACTGAAGAGAAAGAGAGTGTGCACTCTGGTTTTTTTTTTCCACGTTGCACCCACTGACATCCACAAGAACACAAATGTCTGGTCAAGAGCCTGATGAAAATTAGGCCCAATTTATGAGACATTTCCACGTCTACGAAAGATGATTCCCAAAGACAAGCAGCGCCTTCTGCGCCACATACGTCTGTGTTTCCTCTTAGGCATACAATATTCATAGTAAAATTTAAAAACCTGATTCGCAGCACACAAAAACAAGGACATTCCCAGGAACATGCTCGCCTGTATTTTATCCCTCACCTCCCAGGCCGACTGCAGCTTCTGATCTCGTCAGCCGGCTCTGCGTCTTCCCCAGAACACATAGGTAGTGCCAAAGAGGCTGGAGCAGCCCTAACCCTGCGTTTCTTAAGCTTTCTGCTTTAATTGACATGGGGACCAAAAAAAAAAAAAAATCATTGTTTTTCCATTTTGATTTCATTATTCTGCATTTATTTTTGGATAGAAAATTAGAAAAGAAAAATAAAACGAAATAGAAAAAAAAAAGGCACTTAAACATTATAAAGTTTACTGATCTGGGCCTAAAACCAAGCCACATAATGGTACAAATGCATGTGCTCCGTGAAGCAGCTGCATTTATGAAAAAGTGGGCCAAGTGGAACCAATATTATAATAATAGACCCGAGATCCATCAACAGGGAATGATGGGAACAATATGTTTGTAACAATGGGGTGCTGCTCATACTCTTCTCCTAATGGAAAGCAGTTCTTTTCAATAAACTGGCCTAAAAAGGCTCTGGTTATGCAATGAGATCTTTGAAACATTTCACTTTTAAAAACATCATTTAAAATCTGTAAGATGAATAAAAATCCTACAATGTTTTTTTTTTCTGAATTGTTATGATACTTAGATTACAAGGTCCATATTTTAAAAGCTCTTTTAGAAAGAAAATAATACCTGTTGTGCACTTGTGGTAAGGTTCTTTTCTGTGCCTCAGTTTTTTCCTCTGTATATAGGGAAAATAATAGTAGCTACCTTATAATTAGGTTGTTGGAAATGTTAAATTCATTTATGCATGAAAAGCACTTTCATGCCTTAGTGCCTGTAGAACAGTTTCCTGGCACATAAATGTTCAGAAAGTTTTAGTTGTTGTTATTATCATATAGTGGATTATTATATTATTATTTAGAGGGTTATGAAATAGTTTAAAACTTAGATGAGGGTCTAGGGAAAATTGCTGCCGAGCATTAAGCTATGTCTATCATCATTTAATAACCAGCTTTACTAGAGCAAAGCCTTTTTTATCTGGCATCATTCAAGAAGACTTTCTCCACTTTAGAAAAATTTTCAGACTGATTGGTTTATAGGCTGGTCTATTGATTTAGATAGCCATTTTAATTGGGAACCTCCCACGTGCTAGATACTCCGCAGGTGATGCTGGAATACCAGGGTGAAAAAGGCAGGGGTCCCCCACCCTTCTAATGGAATGCCCAGCTCAGGTCTAGATAAATGAAGTTCAGTTTTGTTATTTATTATTTTATTTATTTATTTATTTTTATTTATTATTTTAATTACATTTAGTAGAGTGTGACTCAGTGCTTCTATTCAGTGAAATGGTTAATATGATCATTTCTTCTCAAAAGTACTCTTACTGCACAGTCACATTGTAGCTTGGGAGGCCTCTTTTCTCACCATCAGTGTTTGCAGTCTCTTTTCCTACCTCTTTTTAACAAGCATCTTGCATTCAATTTGTTTTTTTGTACAACCAAGGCTGTTGGAAACTGGCTACAAGCTAAGAGAGATATTATTATCTTTCCTCCCCTGTGAACTTTGATTCCCTTTACAGTGAAAACACTCAAGTAGTATCATATGCATGTATCAAAGTTTCTCGGACTTTCGGTGCCTGATTTTCGTTTTTAATCAGAAGAATATTGTGAAAAAAGTCTGCCATCTTGAACGCATTTTACACGAGTGACCTCGAGAAGCCAGAGGGAGTTTATGAAGACTTACTTACACAATACATTGTAATGTTAAAGCATTCAAAATGAATGTTCCTGAACAAATGATATAACTATACAGATTTCTGTTTTCAAATTTTGCAAATAGTTATGGGAAACGACTTTGGAAAGAGACAATCAAAGATGGCATCATGGCATTTTCAGGAGAATATTTCTGTGTCTGCTATAAGGCCCCATGGAACCTGGAAGTAATGGCATAAAATATACACAGAAACTCAGCATCATTTTTTCCTCATTAACATCAAAGTGCTTCTATGATAGTGAAAAATCATAACAAGGTTTGCTTACCAGTACCCCGACATATTTATCAGGTGAAAGAGCTAAATAAAAGAATATTGAAAGAGGCAGATTTTCCTTTCTGAAACTTAATGATGATGGCAATCGCTTTCTTTAAAGAGACAACAACATGTCTATGGGAGGCAGGCTGCCTAACTTTCTGGTAACTTACAACACAAAGGGACATACACACTCTTTGTTCCATGTGCTCAGACATTAATGAAAGTCCCATACAAGGCCTGAGAGGAGGACAGAGCTCAAAGTGCTAAACAGATGTGCATACTCTCATTTGAATGGTAATACTAAAATGTTGATTTGTTACTATAATTAAGGATTTTCTTTTATGCCCCCATAATAAAGTCATATTCTGCTAACCTGGAAACTATAAGGAAGCATAAGGTACTCATATTCTAACAAATACAACAATAAAATAAAGGATTTCGAAAGAAGGACTCCACTTAAACTTCACACTGAAATCCTGAATAAGCAAAACTAATGTGAGAGCAGAAAATCCCAGCTAAAGCTCAGAGGGAAGTGTTCTCTCAGATTTTCTAGTTCTGCAAGTTGGTCTCATCAGCAGTTTTTAAATAACCAAAGTAAAAGGCCACAAGATGAACATTGTTAGAGGACTATTTGGATCTATCAAATTCTCACTTGTGCCTTTTTAAAAACTGAAAATCTCAGAAACAATAAAACATCTCTTAAATAGGTCACATCCACATCCAATGGACTCACATATTCAAATCTTCCCAACTGGCATCCTACTGCCAATGATTTTCATATTTTGAAAAAAAAATCTATGGAACAATAAAATTAAGATGAGGATGGTCAAGATTATTAGTTGTTTTGTTTTTAACACTAAGACTTTTCTTGGCTCTGTTATTGGGATTTGGAATTATGCAATATGTAAAATTTTACTTTTTAACTATCATGGAGAAAATTATATATTGGCTGAGCTATCTCGCTTTCCGGAAATCTTGGGGGGGGGGGGGGCGCGAAGTATTCTTGGACTCGGACCTTGAACGATCCATCAGGTTCCTGCCCACGGCAAATCTGTCCAGTCAAGTCTTAAAATAGGAGTTTTAAAATGGTCACATCAACATAACTGTTACTATAGCCACAGAAACAGGCAGCTATGATTACTGAATTTAATGAATAACAATGTAAGTAATAAAGAATTATCATACCACAAAAGCAGCGAGGCTCCTTGGGGGTGAATCCCAATCAAAGCAACTATTAACGTAGTATGCAGCATTTACGAGCACCATGACACAACGCTTCATTCTGATAAAGTTTCTTAGTAGCAGCTGTAAGGAAGATGAAAATATTATCAGAATTTGCAAGACTAAAAAACCATCAGATAGGGTACAAAATTCTTCAAGCTTAGTGTGATTTAAAAAGAATTCAGAAAGTTAATAAAGTTGTAAGAATATACCAAGCAATTTGGCTCACAAGTTAAAGGAAGAGAAGTATCTCTGGAGAGAGTAGAGAGGACTGAATTATAAGAGCAATTTCTTAGCTAAATTTATTTTCTTAAATAATATTATTATGTGGGTTGGGCTACCTTTGTTCCAAAGGAAAAAATCTCTAACAGATTAAAAACATTTACATACTGTGAACTTAAATATATTTTTTGACTCTTAAATCTCATTGTGGTTTTAAGAGTCTTTAAATGCGTTAATTTCAAGATATTTCCAAGTGAAATGGATAACTTGGAATGCTGTGATTTCACGTCTTGGAGAAAAACCTGTCAAGTGTTGCTTTGTTACAGAGAACAAAATTTTCATCATTTTTGTAGGATTGTCTCTTGTTTACTACCAATTTTTCAGTCTCTGTCTCTCAGTCTCTCTCTCAGACTCTCTCCCGTTCTCTCTCTAATTTTCTCTCTTTTCCACAATAAATTTAACCTGTATTTTCTCATTGCTTTTTCATAATTTTGGAGTTAGGAAAAAATTCATGGTAAACCAAATGCTTTACAAAATCTTTCATTTAAAAGGTACATGAGAATGGATATAATTTAAATCTAACATTTAAAACAAGGCATGACCACAGCTATGAAAAGAAGAGCCCATATACTAGATGATGGTAGAAAAAATGATCTATAGCTGTGTTAATAATTAGAATACTATGTCTGCAGGTTAATATTTTTCTAATGCCAAATATACTTTAATATTGACCCGATATTTTAAAGAAGTACTTGTGTAAACCTTCCTGAGGTCATATGGAAAAATATGTATATTGTGTGTGTGTATAAATATAGATGCATGTACATGCATACCAGTTTTAACAAGTTGTTAAAATTGAAATTCTTTCAGGAAAAGAGTCACCCTATTTGTTTCCTTCTTTCCTTCCTCCCCGATCACCTTCCTTTTAGAGCTCCTTTTATTACTTTTATCTATAATTGTGAAAAAAATGTAATCTGTATCTCTGTTTAGATAGGTATTGCATTTGTAATTCATGCACAGTGTCTTTAAACAACCAAAGATCCCACTGTTTATGGTGAACTGATTGGATTAAAAACAAAAGTACTTTTAGTCTTCTAATAGCACAGAAAATTTGTTAAATATTTTAACACACACGAATGAGTTCTGTAAACTCTATAGCCATAGCAAAAACATTTTATTTTAGCTGTGTTAATTGGAAGTAAACATTTTTTTAAAGAGGTAGCTTAGCATCCTTTCTTCACTTGATATCAAGCCTAATTTAAATCTATGTCTAATTACAAGGTATCAAACCTTATTTAAAATTTCTTTGTGACAGAAAAATCAGATGTGCTGACTTTCTATTTTCTTAGCTCAAAGTGCCAATAAAAGTTCACTTCTAAAAGACCATAGTCAAAATCTAATTAACAGGAAGGTTTCCCTTAAAAGATGGAGCCCCCCTCTTATGGATTAGAGGGAAGAGCTTTACGCAGGGCTCGCTTTACACACACCTGCATCATACCTGTGGGTGGTCTGGACGTATATTTGAACCTCAGCCTTTGGTGTTCTCATTTACACATTCCATGGCAATCAGACAGTATTTTATGTTCAAAATGATCATTCTTTTGCTAATGCATGAATACATATCCATCCTACGCAGCCCCAACAGTATCCCCTTTCCATTCTGACCACCCCCATCCAATGTATTAGTTTGGTATTGCCCTTGTTTGATCTTTTAAGGAAAGGAAGGGAAGAGAGAGAAAGAAAGAAGAAAAGAAAGAGCCATTTCACATTAAGTAGATGACCCAAAATTCCATAGTCTTCCCCCCCCTCCGTACTTCCAAAGTTTATTTGAATTTACCTAGATGTTTTACAGATATAATCAGGTCTTCCCAGAGGGATTAATCTTTCCTTGCCTTTTTTTTTTTTTTTTTTTTTTTTACCTGTTTAGAGAGTCTGTTTTCCTCTTCAATGTACTTCTGTTCTTTGGGTATTAATGTTCGTAAGCTGGCTTTCACCTATACATCAACATATGTGTCTGTTATGGATTAATAGATTAACAAATGTTTACAAGTTTTTCACGCAGTTCAATTTGCCATAATTCCTAAAGTTTCAAGGTCCTGGCTGCTGTGCTCATAAAATATAAATGTATACAGTTGCACATGCATGCGCTTCCATTTCTTACGCCGGCAGGCAGCGGCCAGAGCACAGCGGCAGTGGCAGCCGCCAACTAGAACAGAAAGTGTGGGTGTGCCAGGCAGTGGCAGAAGCGTATTCTCCAGGATACATCAAGGTTTAGAGAAAATGAGGAATGACAGAAATTCTCTACAAATCAGGAACAAAAGCTTTCATGAAACTGAACTCTTTAGCAGTACAAAAAAGCCAAAGTTAAGACTTACAGCATTAAAAATCACATCTATTTCAAGATAGATGACCCCCTTTGTTGGCCCTGTCAGCTGCTTGTTTTTCAAGACGTAGGCTTTCTGTTCACCATTTTGAATCTGCGGGAAAAGGACATGACAGCCGTCTGTCTCGCGGTCTCCACTGAATACACTCCCTCGGTGACCTTTGACCCCCAGCTGCTGAAACTGACAGAGAACCCAAAACAACTGTGGCAATTCTGACAAGTACCTGTTCATTACCAGGATCAAGTCTGTCAGGAAAAATTAACTATCATGGGATTCAACATGGCCGTGAATTGAGTATGTTAAAATTTTTAGTGTTCTTATTACAGACCTTGGTTGAGAAATGACAGATACAGAGCTGAGGGTTTTTTTTTTTTTTTCCTTGAGCAAAAGCAACACAGAGCAGTGTGTCAGGTGAATAAAACTTACAGACAGCAATGGTATAGCAACTTTGCCCAGAAAGTCAGCACTTCGATCCCGATCTTCATCATAAACTGTCACTTCAAGAACTGAATGGATATCTTTAATGTTGCTGCATAATAAATATACGTAAGAAGAAAAGACTTCATCAGTGGGGAACAAGAACAAAAATGCTTTTGAAAATTTAGATGGCTCCAGCTGATTTTGGGGTGGCTGTATTATTCTGGATGCTATTTGCATACCCACATATACAAGGTAGCTTGGTTTTCTGACAGAATTTCCCATAATGCACCTTAGTCGACTACAGTGATGGTTCTATTATCCGAAACTTTGAACACCATCGTAATTTCAAGTTATAATTTTTTAATGAAATACAATTTTCCATCTGGATGGGTGCAGAGTAAGTTATTATAAAAATAAACATCAGTAAGTGGTACTGATGTTTTCGAGACTTTCTCCTCTTACTATTATCACAATAATTCCTACCTTCCTATTAACCTCGTGTAAAACTCCACTAAATTTGACATCAGGGAGAGTCAAAGTATATTTCATAAAATTTTTCTTTTTTTGTGACAGTAGGACCTCTCCTTTGTTTACAGGAGAAGAAATTTATTTTATTTTAATTTATTAAAATAAATTTATTAATTTATTTTACCAGAAATAAATCAATAAACATTGATTTATTTCTGGTAGGTTTATACTAAAAATTAACCGGCACAGAAAACAGGATGGAGAAAATGTAACACTGATAGCTACTGTACCACCCCAGGATTTAGAAATTAAACAGTGTTCCATTCTGTTCCAAAGACAACGTATGTTAATAAACAACCGTGCGAGCTCTTCATTTTTGTTTCTGGAAAAATAAACCCCAATTGCTGACAGCATTTATTCTTTGATCAAACTGTTTACCAAGAAAACATGAATTAAGAGAAAACAAAAAAAATGAATATATTCATTACTGAAAGACTGCAGCCACATGTAAGAAGAGGCTTTATCAGGGCACAATCAATTAATGGCTTTGATAATAATCAAACCTATTCATTCAATTACGCATTCGAGAGAAAAACACTCTCAACAACCTTCTTAGGAGTACAAGTCTCCTGACCAGGCTTTCATCTCTTATAAAAATGTGGAATTCCTTAAAGATAAATTGGTCAGATAATTAAATCTGATTAGTTACTGGCTCTTAAGCAGAGACATTATAAGAAATTAATGAGGAATTTAGCAGTTTTCATATACAAAAAAATAAAACTATGTTAGAAAACTTTTAAGAAGTACTCTGGAGAGTTTTCCTTTGTTCAGAGTTCATTTGTAAAGCCCAGTTTAAAACACACACACACACACACACACACACACACACACGGAATTTAGGAGATACTATGGTGCAGATTGGCAGCTTTTATAGTGTGTGCTCAAAAGATTTATGAACTTTTTAAAACAAAAGGAAAAATAACCTGAATGGTGTTCTGATAACCAGGACAATACTTAATATTCATATTGTACTAAAATGCAACAAAGCAAAACTAAAGCATCTCTGAATTTGAGACTGGATTGTTTGCTGATTTGAGCAATGGAACAAATAGAGCTTTGTCCTCCCTGTTGTCAATGCAGTTGGGGAGAATTTCAATAGAAAGTATAAAAGGAAGAAGCAGTATGACAATTCAGTTAATGGGAGCAAAATCCTTAGTCGAATCATAAAAATCACAGCTTAAAAAATATCTGTGAAAACAAAGAAAAATGGCATACTCTTTCCCCAGGTTTTGCTGTCAGAAAGGTAATACAATTAGGATATTCACTGTTGATAGCACAGACAGTCCAGATGCAGAGTCGCTCATCAGTTAAGAATAAACACACACACGAATATCTCAAAAATAAATATTATTAGCTCCATTATTTGAAATGAGCTCGAGGTAATGATTACTTACAACGTGAAGATTTTGTTCCACTCGGGATTGAGATTTTTGTAGACAGTGTGTGTCAGCAGCCTATCATTGTTCAATTCAACTACACAAAATGGGTCACTTTTACCTACAAGAGATTGGGGGGAACAATTTTAGTATAAACAGCACCCACATTTTGCAGCATCATGATTGTGGCCCCATTGCCTGTCTAAAAAATGTTATGAAAAACAGAAAGTAACATATGGTTTAAAAAAATTAAACACAACATCAAAATAGAATTAGATGTAACTGGAGAGTGTTAATCATTTTTGTGATTCATAGCAAATTGGAATTTTTTACTTTTAGTAAAAATTATTAGTAAAAAAATTTACTTTTTTACCTATTACATAGCTGGTATTTCAATTTGCACTTTTTTTTACAGAAATAGCAATAATTATTATGAGAGAAAATGTGATGCATGTTCATCCCCTATAATGATCATTTGAAAGGCTCAACATCTTCACTTTTACGCCTATATTTTCCAACACTTCTGACTCATTAGTAACTTATAACAGAAATTTCTAAACAAGTTTATTTTGGGAAAACTGCTAATTACAGAATTACACCATTTTAACGTGACTTTAGATTCCCTCCTGAAATATCTCTGGCATCACAAGAAGGTAAATTAGACCCTCAGAGGCAGGAAAAAATTCCGCCACTTGAAACTTAACCTCAACAACCAATCTGCATGTTAAAGAGCAGTATTTTTTTCTGTCCACTGAGAGTAAAGAATTTGGAAGTTATCATCTGTTTACAGTGACTCTGTTCTGCCATAATCAAATCTTGTCCATTTGGCAATTATATTTTGTGATATCCTCAATATTTTGTAATGTCATGTCCTGTATTATAAGAACCCCATAAAGTCAGAGGCTCTATGGGGGCAGCATTAATGATATTAGTGCAGCATGTAATTTGTTTGATACCTTATACAAATGACAATGAAATCAATATTTAGACAAAGCTGTCCAGAGGTCATATCTTTTAAACTACAATATTGATTTAGACTACATAAGAGGTTAATGTGCATATTATTAACTTTAATGATAAAGAATAATTGTTTTAAATGCATTGTGAATTGTAGTCACAGTAGTTTACACTTCTGTGAAAGCTTAAATATCATTGAAGATTTTCAATTAAATTTTAATAGGAAGGAATTCATTAGCTATCAGTGACAGATAAGCCATGTATTCCCACACAGCCGTGTATTTACTTTCCATATTGTAATTCTTAAAACGAGCCGTACAAGCTTTGACTCACCTTTAGTTTAATTTATCAGTTATATAATAAGAAAAAGAGTAAATATATGTGTGTTAGTTCAGTGGCCTCATATACCCCAGGATGTTTGCATAGTTTAGTAGTATGGTAGGCTTTTCAATTTTTGGTCTTGGAAACAATTTTGAATAAAGAATAGAGAATGGAAAGTCTTAGAGGTCTGGTGAAAATTTTATTTCTGCTTTAGGATCTGTATTTTTCCTTTTTTTTTTCTTTTTATCATACACACACATACACCATGGAAGACAGAATTTAAAAAAGAACAGTTTGTTCATTAATACACAGTGCAATAGGTTTTATTTGCCACATCAACAGTTACAAGCATAAAAAGTGGGTTCAAACAATTTCCAAAACCTTACTCATTCTTAAGGCCCATATTAAGTCTTTTCACCCCATTTTGTGCTGAGTCATATGCATACCATAGAAAGAAGACACTAACTGCCACCTCACATTGTTTACAAAAGAATTGAAAAGATAAAACATATCTACCTGTAATGATCAGGGAGAAAATTAAAGCCGTATTTAATAGAATTCCGTGTCAAAAGAGTTACTATTCCACCATCGCTTTGGACAGAACTTTAAGTGATTAGTGCTGGAAACTTTCACTTAAAAGACAAGTGGAGCGCTCATACTCTTCCTGGGACCTCCTTTTAACTTTTCTCATATATGAGATTGTAAATCTCAATTTAGTTAAAAAAAAAAAAAGACTATACAAAAATAGCACTACTGGGCATTTCTGTTTCCTCATTTTCACTTGCTTGACTTCAATGACTATTATATTTCAGTTGGCTTGGTTTTACTTGCCCTCAAGTGATCACCATGTGTAACAGATTCAGTCAAAACTGTACCACTTCTTCAATAGCAAGACACAAGAACAGACCCCAGAGACCAGTATCTTTCGGAAAAAATTTTACTCTATCTTATTTTGTTATTATTTCCCAGGATGGAGCCCAACACGGGCTCAAACTCATGACTGTGAGATCGAGACCTGAGCTGAGATCAAGAGCTGGATACTTAGCCGACTGAGCCACCCAGGTGCCCTGAAAAAATAAATTTACTTTAAAATTCTACCAGCAGAGGATTAAAATCTTTACTTGATTTTTTTTCCCACAGGATTTACATTCAATTGTGTTAGAGACTTTCAACCACATGGAAAGTCTCTTAAATTATCACCTTCTCTGTTACTTTATCTGTATTTGCTGACAAAAGATAGGGAGTCTTAAAGACACAAAACCTGTTTTTAATGATTAACACTTTCCATATCTTGTTAAGTAACGAATCCATTTATCAAACTCTATGCCCACAAGGCAGTGGTTATCCATACTTTCTCACCATGCAGTTGATTAGATTTCAAGATCATTCCTGGGGGAAAACCAGTATCTGCCATCTACCACCACGTTACTTATTCTCTCTCTCTTTTCCATTAGAATGAAGATATTAAAGCCTCACCCACCAAAAACAGTGTGGGTACCTCCTGAAGCCACTTCTCAGTCATTTTGCTAAATTCCAGTGGCATTCCACCATTGGCAAAAATATTCTCTTATATGTACCAGCTTATAACTTGAAATTACCTGCTAAGCAAGGTAATTTTTAAGAGAGCATATTAGACACTGTACCAAATGTAGTGGTGCTTACATTAAAAAAAAGAAAAAGACACTTGTACTTTAGATCAAGCTACTATTTAACAGAGTTTTTATTAAGTATATTTATATGTGGGGTGCCTAGATGGCTCAGGCGGTTAAGTGTCCTACTCTTGATTTTGGCTCAGGTCATGATTTCAGGGTCATGAGATTGAGCCCCACATTGGGCTCAGCACTCAGCTTGGAATCTGCTTGAGATTCTCTCTCTCTCTCACCCCCACTCTGCTCCTCCCTGTTTGCTCTCTCTCTGTCTGAATAAATAAATAAAATCTGTAAAATATATATATTTAAATACAAGGCACCAGGCAAGCAAGCCCTCTCCCAATAACTGTGCCATATCTTAGTCGTTAGTAGGCCACACACATGGGAACAGCTGGCTAATGTTTTCACTACAGATTCATTCACTCAACAAGTAATTATTACTTACCGTGTACCAGGCAGTGTTCTACGAGTTGAGGTGCTAGAAGTGCATAAAACAATAATAATAATAAGCCTGATCTCGTGGTGTTTACATTGAGGAAAAAGACAACAAACACACACATTTTATGGTATTTTTAATGATAAGTACTACAGAAAAATATAGGAAGGGCAATGAGGAGTGCTGATACGTATGTGTAGTTTTTAAAAAGACTGTCAGAGGAGGTCTCCCTGAGAAAGTACCATATGGGCAAGGAAACAAGGAAATGAAAAAAAGCAGGGGATGTTCTGGGCTACCTAGAACAACAGATTGTGGAAAGATCTGAGAAATGGCTGTGCATGGCATTTCCAAGAAACCAGAGTGACTGAACGAATGAACTGGGTGTAGGGGAAGAGTCCTGGGTGAGGTATGGGGAAGGTGGCAGGTGTCTGTAGGATATGGGTTTCTCTGGAAGAGCTAGAAGAAACTTTTGGAAGTATTTGAGCTGAGGTGTGACATTATCCGACAGCTGCTATTTGGAGAATCAGGTGGAGAGAAGCCAGTGGAGGAGGTAATGAGAAGAGTTAGGAGGATGTTATGACAATCCAGGTGATGGAAAGTGCTTGGATTCTGAATATACTTTAAAGGAAGAACCAATAGGGTCTAAAGATGCCAGTAGTGAACAATCTATTATGCCTGATACTGTTATTTGCTGATTGAAAACAAGTCACTGAGCTTAGCCAAGTCAGTCTTTTTTTTCCCCCCAAGGACAAGAAGCATTCAACACAGTACTTAGGGTAGCTTTTCTAGAATCTGGCAAAGAGGAAAATTTACGTAAGGAGAAAGTGGCCAATTTTATATTTAATTTCTATTCATTTTTTCCTTCTAAAAAGTTATGTTTTTACAGTTATCAGTAATGGATGCCAACATCAGGTCTTTGCACACTATGTTATTTTCAACTAATTTAGAAAGTATCCTTCTGCCACTGCATGATTCAAGGGTAATTAAAAATTAACAGCGATTTCAACCAAAATAATAGTAAACGTACAATATCAAATTCTATAAACTTACCACTAAAAAGCATTCACCAGAGTTTTATTTTAAAGAAGTGGCTACACATAGTTAATGTGCTTATCTGGCTTGCTAAATGATGCTTTAAATGACTGGCTTTTCAGTTCCTAAATTTTGCAGCCTTGATTATGTGCCACTTAAACAACTGAAAACAATCACAGAAATACCAGTGATGGACCTAACCATTAATTATCTCCTTAATTATTCCTGCCTTTCATCCTTTTATCGTTCTAGTTAGACCTCGTGATATGCTGCTGTGCTTGCCGAGAGTATCTCAGGAGTGGGATTGACTGCAGAATCAGTGTTGACGTCTATAAAGCACACTGTATTCGGCAAAGCTCTAAAAAGTGATGCAGAGCTGCTCCTTGTGATGATTTTACTCGATACTGTATGGCTAGCAGTGCAAGGAATTAAGGCAGCATCCAGAGTTGAAATGCATTTTGTTTCTGATTATCTCTGGCTATTTAAACAGCCTAAATGTATGGAAACAGATTATATAACCTTTCATCTTCCTCTTAGCCATTCTTGTCATAAGACTAAAGCTAACTTGTGGGTACCACCGGGCTTTCCCTTAACTTTCACCATTATGGCTAAAAAGTGCCTATCTCTCTCTTTCGCAGTGCAGAAAAATGAAGGTTCGGGTTTGGATACAAGATAGAAATTGCAGCAGTGCTGGTGAGGATTGGAGGAGTGAGGCTGATTGCATTAACCACCATGACAGCTAAAAGAGAGTCAGCCTTGCTTAAGAACATTGCAATTTTCCATGTTGACAATTTTCTGGAGAGAAATAGGAATACCTTTTGAAGCATTCATTACTTATTGAATGCCTGCTCTTCTCACCCCAGAATTATAAGTATGATTAAGACATAGTCCAGCACTCAAGGCACGCACAATTTAGTGGGCATGATAGGCATGTAAATACACAATTATAATGCAGGACTGTAAGTGCTGTAATAAAGGTAAGTGAAGGGTGCAATGGGAGCAATGAGAAAGAAGCATATCATTCTCTAACTCTAGAACAGGAAGGGAAAAGGAGGCGAAGGCTGTTCTCCTCAGTGGATGAGATGACCCTGGTGATCTATGGTGATTACACATCTCTGTTGCCAACAATTTTAGAAGAGAAGGACAATTACCTAAAAAGAAGACTTGAACAATTTATGACAAGGAATATTTAGCTAAATTTATTTCTTTATCCCTTTGACAGGAACTCAATAACATAGAAACTTAGATATATGTTATGTAGTGACTATAAGATAGATACTTAAAAATATCAGGTTAGGATTAATGCCTTTATGCATAATCTAGTTAAATACTAGGGGCTATTTTTCCCCTATGAATTTTTATAGGGGAAAAAATCTCCCAAGGGAATTAAAATTAGAGATCCCTCTATCTTAACTTTAAAGTAACTCTATAACAAAATTTAAAGCCTATACTCTAATACTTAAATTCTTATGGTGAAAAGCCATTCCTACAACAGTAAAAACAGATGTCAGGATTGTCTCCACTGGGCATCTTTTCTGGCAGTCTTCAAAACAGCACTGAGGAATGAATAGGATGCACTGACTGGCTAATTCTCTCTCACTCTTAGCCCTTGCTCTTTGAGGTCACAACACTGACGTGTTTATAAAGAACTATGGGAAAGTCTGCACCACCCTGCTTGCTTGTTACCTGTTATGTGAGCAAGTGGACGACTTCAGTTTGTGCAAACTACTGGTTTGAGCATTAAAGTCACTCAAAAGATACTGAATGATATTCTTGCTCCCAGAATAGAAAGTTAATCCTGATCCATCAGTGGTGGGCTTTGTCCGGGGTCATTTTGCTGCTGACAAGTAGCACAGTTTGCTGGATGTGATGTGTTATAGAAATGTGTGTGTAGGGGGGTACCCAGTGACCACCTCTTTGTTGTCCTGTCTCTGAAAACACAGAAGGCTTTCAATAGCATGGAAAGCAATTCATATCCATTGGGGCCTTTTATTTGGGGCCTACCTTGCACAAATTAAGCTCCTTGGTTTAATTTCCTCAGGTGTCACAGTCTGAAATGACTATACTTTAATCTTTTTTTTTTTTTAATTATAATCAAGATTGCCATCTGTCCTTTCCACAAACTGGAATTTCAATCATAACATATAACAATGTTGTACGTAGATGAGGGAATTCCACAGGGTCCACCAAAACAAAAAGCAATGTATGTTGGATATATCTTCCAATCCTTCCCTTATCACTGGAGATAGGGTTTTGACCTTTGCTTTTTTCATCAACTGACCTAAACATATTTTAAACATCTGATTGGTAGAAATACATTAACTGACACTCCTCACTAGGTTCCCACTGGGTCTGATTCTGGGACTGAGCAATAATAACTGGGCTTCCCATTTCTCACTAAGTCACGCATTAGGTTTCCTTGTGGCAGGAAAATCGACCCCTTAGATTGTGGTTCTCAGCCCATTAGACCTAATACATCTTTTTTCATATGGGAGATTTTATTATGTCCTCCTTACTATTTTGAAATAAAACTGACTCAATCATGATTTCAAAATTTCATATAATGCCTTAATGCCATAATAAGGGGGACTAAATAGAAGGTCGTTTATAATAAAATCATACGTTTCTTTATTCAACAAATATTTATTGAGTGCCCACTGTATGCCAGGTCACATAAACAAAACAAAACAGGAAAAGTCCCTGCTCTCTTGGATTCTATTTGTAGTGGGGAGGGAGGAAAATGAGACTAGATATTGAACACAATTAACAAGTACATTATAGTGTATGCTGGGGAGTGATACATGTTAAAAAATAGGGGGGGAAGCACAGAATAAGGGGTTTAAAGAACGTGGGGGGGGCATAGTTTGTAAATTTAATTAGTATGGTTGGAGTAGACCTCACTGAGAAGACAAAATGTGAGCAAAGACCTGAAGGAAGTGAAGAAGTAATCAAATGAATATCTAGAGAAAAGTATCCCATGCAGAGGCAAGAGCTAGAGCAAAGGCCCGGTGTGCTCAGAGGACCCTGATAGTGGGGCACACTGAGGAATGGGAACAATAGAGGAACATGTCAGAAAAGTAGTGGGGAACCAGATCATGAAGTGTGCTGTGGAGGCAATCCTAAGGTCTTTGGTGTTTACTGTGTAAAATTACAGCCATTTGCAAGACTTGAGTAAATAATATATATTTCAGAATGCAATCTAGGCTCAGATAATCACAAAATAGATTTAAAACCTATATCAATGTCTATATATATATATTTTTTCAATGTCTATATTTAATCCTGTAGGACACAGGACAATTTTCACTATTTAAGGTTGTCTGGTACTTTGTAGGATATTTAGCATCCTCAACCCACTCCCATCAAATTCCAATAGCACTCCCCAAACACTGTGGCAACTGAATGCTCCCACAAGGCTCTAAAAATGCTCAAGATGGCAATACTGCCTCCTCCAAATGAGGATCATTGTCCTACAGCAACAGTTCTTAAACATGTTGGTCTTTAGGAACTCTTAAAAATTTCTGAGGACTCCAAAAAGCTTTTGTCTATATAAGTTATATGAATTAGTTTACCATTTTAGAAATTAAAAATGAGAACATATAAAACTATCATTCATTTGTTTTTTTTTTAAATATTTATTTATTTATTTATGATAGACATAGAGAGAGAGAGAGGCAGAGACACAGGAGGAGGGAGAAGCAGGCTCCATGCCGGGAGCCCGACGCGGGACTCGATCCCGGGACTCCAGGATCGCGCCCTGGGCCAAAGGCAGGCGCCAAACCGCTGAGCCACCCAGGGATCCCCCTATCATTCATTTGAAAATGACATCATAAATCCATATGTTAACATCAGAACAATCAAATATATAGCCCTTGAAAAATTTCACCGTACATTGAAGAGAGAAAGAGAGTGAGAACGGAAAAGAACATCTTTGTATTGTTATGAAAATAGTTTTGACTTTAAAAGATCCTTGAAAGGGTCTTGGGGATCCCTGGAAGCTTCTGGACCACACTTTGAGAACCATGATTAAGAGCAATGGGAATAAAGCACAATGGAAATATGAACTTATTTCCCTTGGGATCTAGAACTAGATGCAAAAGAATATTGATAGTATTGTGTGTAACAAGATGTATTCTTGAGTCCTAAAACTGAACCATCTTGGTATACGAAAGCTTGAAATTTATGACAGAAGAACAAGACATAAAATGAGACAGATGAGAAACTGGAAGAGAAAGAAAAGGGAGACTATGGATCTATAAAATGAGAAGAAGCTATGAAAAATTATGTCCAAGCTTTTAAGAGTTTAGATAAATTATGGTAAAAACATTTAAGGATTTTATTTCAACTAATATTTGATATATCAAAGTATAAATATTTATTATAAGCTCCTTTGTTTTCTGAAAGTTCTTAAAGATACCTTAGGACCTACAGTAAATATATATTCAATTAGACCCCCCACAGAAAAGCAGGAGGCTTCAGATAAACTTCCTTATAAGTGAACTAATTAGCTGGAGGGATTCTCTGCAGTAGAATAAAATTTTTTAGACTGAAAAATAATGAGTACTCTATTAGGTGATTCAACTTTCTCAAAATATGTATTTTAGGTAATAAAATTGAAAATTGTCATCTGTCAAGCCTTTGTCTTTAAAATGATATCTTTGTCTTTTTATTTCTCTTCTACAAAGTATCTACTCATTCAAGAGTCTGTTATTCGCCTGGGTACCTTCCGTGGGATCTCTGATTCTGAGGGCTGGGAGAAAAGCCTCAGAGGCCAAGTTCAAAAGCCGATTTAGAGATAGAATCCTCTCTGCCACTGGGTAGTTGTGCAGGCTCCGGCTTAACAGTGTGAGAGGTGGGGAAGTCACCATCTCCACAGGTCTATTCTGATAATAATTTTTTGGCAATTACAATTTTTGGGAAGTGCTTCTTTTTTTTCAAGACTTTTATTTATTTATTCATGAAAGACACACACACACACAGAGGCAGAGAGAGAAGAGAGAGAGAAGCAGAGAGAGAAGCAGGCTCCATGCACCGGGAGCCCGATGTGGGATTCGATCCCAGGACTCCAGGATCACCCCTGGGCCGAAGGCAGGCGCTACACCGCTGAGCCACCCAGGGATCCCCGGGAAGTGCTTCTTTACACTGCACACAAAATTATGTCCCTGTAACTTTCACTTATTTTATGATTTGCCCTCTGTAGTGATTTTTACCTTTAAACGAATTAATGAGTGCGAAGTGAGGACACAGCATCTGTCACTTAGTGTATCTGATTAATGTTCGTTACCTGTCCTCCTGTGCTAGATAATGTGAATGCCTTGCTGAGCCTGTACTCTAACTCCTGGTGTCTCTTCCTGATTGAGAGAGGCTGCAAAGGCCAGAGTGACATTTTTAGACTCTCTTGCAGCTAGGGTTGCAGGTGTGAATTTGGACGCACCCGCTAGGTGTACTTACTTATGGTTTGATATCAGTGTTTAGTTACCTGAGAGCCTGTGGAGTCCATTTTGCTGCTGCTGACTGCCAACAGTAGTGTAGGTAGTTCTCACAATGTCTTTTCAACATGCTAATGTGGGCTGTTGATTAATTAACCTCTCCACATCTCAGTTTTCTCACTTGTGAAGTGGGGATTGGGGCACCTAGGTGGCTCAATGGTTGAGTATCTGCCTTTGGCTCAGGTTGTGATCCTGAGGTCCTGGGATCGAGTCCCTCATCAGGCTTCCCAGAGGGAGCCTGCTTCTCCCTCTGCCTATGTCTCTGCCTCTCTCTCTGTCTCTCATGAATAAATCAATAAAATCTTTAAAGGAAAAAAGTGGGGATGACCATGGTAACTAGGTTGTTGTGAGATTGCGATAATCCTTGTTCCAAGCTCAGGGTAGTGTTTGACATGTGATGAGCTCTCAGTAAATGTTAGTTGCCACTATTATTATTACTATTATTATCATTTTCCTTAAACTGTTCTCAATTGACTTGATTTTAGAACATCAGATATTCCAATTGAGAATTTTACTTGTTTTTCAATGTCCTTGTTTAAAGAACAGCTTCCAGTACTGAGTCCAGAGGTGAGTAACATTCTCAATATTTCCCTTTTATTCAATGTAACCAATCTGTAATCTGTATGCTGTGAAACAATGTAACAAAACTGATAGGTGTATAATTCACTCTCACAAAGTTTAAACTCAATTCAAACCCTAAACTTTTTTCTATATTTCCTATACTTAAAGCAGGACATTATACATTACACTTTGTATCTTGGTAAGGCTTTTTATGTATACTCTTTAATGTCCACCTTGTCAAACTAACCCTATTATTTCAATCTGAATTACATCTACTATACACATATGTGGATATGGAGATATATACGTGTGTGTATGTGTATATATATATAATGTATAAGTAATGTAATGCTATATAAATATTTTAAAATGTAAATATATAATATGTACATGTAGTATACACATAGATGTAATATATGCACATATGGATAGTTAACTATCCCTATAAAAGCAAATTTGATAAGGAAGCCATCAGTTATCTCCTCAAAGTTACTAGTAAGTAGATGGAACAGGCTAGACCAAGGACAGAACCCAGTATTCCTCCACTTGGCATTTCCATCGATGTCAATCCTTTACATCACTCTTGGGGCTTGGCCATCCAGTCACTTATGCACCTAACTATACTGTCATATAACCCAAATATTCCTGTGCTAAGATTTTTTTTTTTAAAGTCTGGTTAAATCCAGATGCTCTGTTTGTACCAGTTCCCTCTTCCATCATTCTAGGAAATTTACACAACTATATCTTGACAAAAAATAAGGAAGAGTTTACTTTTAAACAATTCTAGGATCTGAAAGCATTTCTTTAAGCACTGAGTAGAATCGTGGACCTAGCCCTCCAAGCCAGATCAGCAATTCTCTATTTCTTTACTCAAAAGATCATTTTATAATCTGACTTCCTAAGAACTCTATTAATTACTTTATAGCATTTCTCTTCCCCCCATTTCCCATTGACAGTGGGACCACCACTTTCTCAACCCATAGTCCTTCACCTCCAGCACACATCAAACCCATTATTAATCTCTTTTGTCATCCCACCTATTCTTCCAGAGTAGTCTCTTCTAGCCACGTGACCTGCATATGAATCACACATGACTTCTGTCGTTCCATATAAAACACTAGTTCAGACTCAGCCTCATGAGCCCTTGAGTTAAATGATCATTTTCATTCCTATTTTCACAAATATTTAATATCGACTGTTGCATCTTAGAAAAAACACCTTCACATTTCTCAAATTAGAATATGATTTAGTTTTGCAAAGATGCAAGCACGAAAAGGAAGCAACTTTTATTTCTATGTGAACCGTGTTGACTTAAAGAATGAAGACCAAAAAAAAAGGGGGGGGGGGGAACGGAGAGCCATGATTTGCTTTCTTTCATTTGTTTAGTCTCATTCTTAAGGAAGGTATTTATATAGTGTTAAGATATTAAACATGTTATGGGTGGAATGTTGTTTTCTAAACTAGGCATGTTACAATGATAAGAATACATCAGGTGTTGGGTATTTTTGACGCATTAAAAACCGGATGAAATTTCTTTTCAAGCTATACTATCTGCTTAATAATCTATTAGCTTAATTGTTAAAAAGCAAAAATGGACATCATTGGTTTATATAATGGAAATGAAGCATACTTTGCTTGGGAAATTTCCAATTGTGTAAAACTTAGGTATTTTTTTTCAAGCAATGTAATTTTAAGATTTAAGGATAGCAAAAGTTAAGAAAAATTAAGAATGACATCCATGCATAACCCCCTTTTATTTGGTAAACTATTTTACTCTTGATAATTCACAAATATGAAGGATTTCCACCACATTTTACATAGAACGCCATCAAGAACAATGTAGAGTTTAAAGGCTATGTATTTTCTCATCTTCCACCATGGGTTTTCAGCAATGATCATAAGATCGAAGGCTGTACTTATCAGGTACCATCAATGCTATTAAATATGATGATATAATTAAAGGCACACGCTATCAAAAATCCAAACTGCTACAGTTCTATGAAAGAAGTAACGTGCCCACTTTTTCCAGTAGAGCTCTTCTATTCTGAGGGCCACTCAAGCAACAATCGCATGTATCTTACGCAGTTTGCTTGGGTAACCCACGAAAAGTTAATTTTTTTAAAGGACAATATCTTATCTATGCCATATATATGTGCTTGGCATTTCTCCAACTGTATATAAAACTTTCAAAGAACAGACTCGCCTTTTTTCTGTGCAGCCACCTTTTCATTTTCTTTCTCTGAATAGACCCATAATGTTCAGGGAAAATACCAAGAATAATAAATCCACATCTCTGTATAAAATACACCTTCATGACATACTCAAGCTGGAAATCACAGGAACCAATAAAAATGCAGGCAGCCTACTGATAATGAGGTCAGAAATACAAATAAATTTACTTTTAATGAAGACTGGAAGCGCAGTAATCAAAGTGTTAAAATTCATTTCATGCATATCTCATTTGCTTCTTAGCTGATATTTACCACGCAATTCTGTGAGAAAGTAGAGGCCTAAGATGCTCCAGATAAATGGCTCAATTAATTGTACAGAGGTAGACCTCTTTGAGCTGAGCCGGAGCTGTGAGCTCTTTATTAAAAGCACTATTCTGTAGCCCATAACCTTGTTCCTTGACTCCTCTCTGGTTTCCAATTTAAACAAGTCCCCATGCGGCCTGCTCTAAAGGGCTTTGTCTCCCTGTCATTGTTAAGAGAGCTGAGGCATCCTGGAAGTGTGAAATCAGACCTCATGAGTTGAACGGTTCCCCAGGGAACGCCGGACTGCGCAGAAGGTCAAAGTCATGGGCCGGACCGTCTAAAAGTGTCTGATCGCCGGTCTGTGACACAGCAAGGTTGGGAGGGGGCGCGGTGCTAGACTGGAGAGGACTGAAATTGAACACATCTTAATTAAAGCCCACAGACAGCAAAACAAAATGTTTTCTAGGCAGCCTGTCAAATGGGGCTTAAATTTAGCTCTGCTAATGAATCTGAGCTGCTAACTGTTATTTCTTAAGATAATAAGACTCTCACGGAAGCTGATAAAACACACACACACACACACACACACACACACAACAAAACTGTAGCATGTCTTTTTCTGCTGTTTTGTTACTTAAATATTTTCCAACAATGAAGACAGTTTTCCTAAAGAAAAACATGGGAGAAGTCTATGCAAATAAAGGGGTAGTAAACATCTCCCTTAATAACTAGTAGGTTTCCAGACTAGGGGGCTGGTGAGTCATGGGTCTCTATGCGTAGCCTTGTGTTAGAAAAAGATATGCTCACTTCGTGGGACCGTTTCGGTGACAGATTGTGTTAATTGTAAAATTCTCTCCCTCGTCCTTTTGCTCTCCTTCTCCCTCTATTGTTTCCTGAAAGAGATGGTGCATTAATTTGAGAGATCAATTCACCTGGCACGGAGAAGTTTTATATTAGTGTTCCCTTTAATGCAGTGAAAAGGTAGGGCATCTTTTGAAAGGGTTTCACAGTTCTCCTATATCACCGTTTCTGAACCTGAGTGGCTGGAATCCCTGGGGAGGCTGTGACCTCTTCCTCGGGAACTCAAAAAAAAAAAAAAAAAAAAACCCAACCCAGGGGAAAACACAGGGGAGGGGCTGAAGAGAAGAACCCTTTTCTCTTTCTTCTTTAGAACTTGAAAGAACCAATAGGCCAGGTCTAAATACTCTGCCAAGAAAGCCTCCCTCGATATAGAAGACTTGAAATGTTCTGTTGAAAGCAGAAATTAGGCCCCATCCAAGGAAGAGGATAATTAGAAGCTAGAAAAGACAAATTCCAACATGAACTGTTTCCCACCACCTTAAAAAAAAAATTTAAAGACACCCTCCCTCCCCCAGGGGTCTTTCTCTCCTCACACACTGTCCAGTTGTAAGGAATGACTTGATTTAGTGGTAGAGAGAATTTTCCCCAGTGATCGCAGGGCCAGGCGGTCTCTGGTTTGTCTCTGCTTTACAGAGAGACATTCACCTTTTCATTGCCTAGCTGAAAGGTAAGTCAGTTGTACTGCAAAATATTTTTCACTTCATCAAACTTTCTTCCTCACCAAGAATTTAGCTGATCATCTGTGCAAACCAGAGTGCCACTTTCTCAGGCTGTGAAAGGCTGCCCCCAATTTGGCTGAAATTTCAATCCACTCTTGTGCCTTGCTCAATGCATGTGTATGTGTGGGAGTTGTAAATTGAGGCCTTAACCACCAGAGTTAATCTCTTTTTTAAATCTGTATTAACCTTAATGATTTGAAGTGCACTGTCCAACACTGGGCTATTGAGACCGAAGAAAAAACTGCCCTCGACTATCAACAGTTTATTAGGGGCTTAGCTGAAGTGACCTACTGTAGTAGTGTTCAGCTGAACAAGGCTATAGGCTTTTTGTGGAAAGGGAAAGAATTGAGGGTTTCATTAAAAAGTAATTTGTGCTTTGTACTCACTCATTCAAAGAGAGTCTCAATTGCTCTTTATTCACACAGAGTTAATACAGTATCACAATGTTTCTCAATGAATGTGTTGTAACAAAAGAAAAATTTTACATTTTGAAAGGAAAAAAATTCTTTGTAGCTGCAGTAAGATTGATGGCTACTTAAAAGATTATAGAATCTCTCTTTTTTTTTCCCTGTGCTCTTGTTAAATGATGGAATATCGTAATTTAAAAATTTTTTGCTTAAACTACGGAAGTTGGACTTTGCGTTCTGATCATTAAAAATATTTTAAAAATGGAGCAAAGTTGGTCAGATATAAGTTTGTCTCATTAGACTTTGTCTAGAAAAAAGTGTTCTGATGCCAACTAAGTATCTTATCGTCTCATCTATACCAGGTCAGAAAATACTCTGCTTAGCTCCAAGAGCTATCAGTGATTTAAAGTCCCCCCTCTCCATCCACAACACTTCTAAATGGATGCTAATTTGAGGATTTGAAGACAGCACCATCGACTCAATTTCCGTTTTTCGAACTGCTGCTGAGTATCTTGTAGAGCCCGACTATGATCACCCTCTGAGATGAACAGCATATTTTTTAAGTTCTTCTTTGAACAAGTAAAGAAGAAAGTATCCAAAGGGCTTATTTGTGCTCCACATTTAATGGTTGAGACCAAGAGGGATCGGTTTACACATAAATATTTATCCTTTCCAGAAGTACAGATTATTTAAAAAACTGATGGCACATTCGGACATTTCTCACTTAAATATATGGTCCTCAGTTTCTGCCACCATCACAAATGTCATAAAGACCACAAAAGGTCCAAGAGGGAGCAAGGTCAAAGACTGAATTATCCTCTTGCCCCTGAATAGTTCAAGATCTCTCTTGTTCAATTCAGAGCACATTAGATTATAAGGTCAGTGTGGAATGAGGAATCATTAGATTTATATCCCTAAAACTGGAGGGGAAAAAAATGGAGAATCTGTTATTTAGTATTCCCCAAATTAAAGTTCATTGGATCAGATCAAAATTATGTCTCAGTGAATCCCTAGGGAAAAGACTATTGTTATTCACATTAATTTACATAGAACCATCAGGAAAGAAATATATCTATTTTTTACAGCTTTGAAAGAACATGTACTTTAACTTCCATAGTGGCATATAGGCCAAGTAGGTTAACATAGTTTGCATATTCATGAAGTTTTAAAAGCAATGACAGTTTCTCTCCAAGAGAAACAAACTTATATAATTGCATTCAACTTGTGTAATGGGCAGGCATCTAAACTTTTGAAGTAAATGGGACTTGAATATTTTCATAAGAAATTATTGTGCCCCTATAAATGTTCAGTAATAATTCTTAGCACTGAGGTGCCCCCTGAGATACTGATTATTTTTAGGCCCTTCTCCCTATCTTCAGAGGTCTTCAGCTCAACACTGGGGGCTCCCCTCCCCTATAGAAAATCCTGAAGACAACTGAAGGTGCCTCCCATGATGGTGAATGTCACATCTGAATTTACCTACTGTGGGGAATCAGAGGTTAGGTGGAACCTTTGTATGTGAAAGCAATACTGAGTTCCTATTCCAGGCTTTAAGTTAATGTCCACAGTGAACAGGGACACCTGGGTGGCTCAGTGGTTGAGCATCTGCCTTTGGCTCAGGTCTCGATCCCGGGGTCCTGGGATCAAGTCCCCCATCAGGCTCCCTACGGGGAGCCTGCTTCTCCCTCTGCCTGTGTCTCTGCCTCTCTCTGTGTGTCTCTCATGAATAAATAAATAGAATCTTAAAAAAAAATGACCACAGCGAACAAAAAAAGAGCAGTTACGGGCTGCTAAATGGCATAGTTGGTTAAACATCTGACTTGGTTTTGTCTCAGGTTGTGATCTCAGGGTCACAAGATTGACCCCCAAGTGGGTCTCCTCGCTCAGTGTGGAGTCTGCTTGAATTTCCCTCTTCCTCTGCTCCTCCCTCCCCCAATCTCTCTCTCTCTAAAATAAATAAATAAATCTTAAAAAAAAAGAGCAGTTATTCATTGTTGACTGTTGGTTCTCATATTAAATACAACATAATAAAAGAAAAAAAAGGAAATCATTATGTCCAGATTAATTTGAGTATAACCACATCAGAGGTAAAAAAGAAAATGAATAAACTTAAATTTGTTTAGTACAAGAAACCAAGTCAGCAAATGTGCAAAAAGATTACAAACTACCTTCTCTCCCATTATTTTCAAGTATGCCTATTTTGAAAGAATATTTGACAGTTGTTACTATCTTCATGGTTACAAATGAGCTGATAATCACCTGTTCAAAGAAACTGTAAACTCTCAACATTTTTATCACACAATCAACAGTCACTTGATACTACACAAATATTAAAAAATTTAAAATATTATCATTCTGGAGCAGACATCTGCTATTTCAGTTCTAATGCATTTGGTTTTGATTCTGTTCTGTTTAGATTTGATAAGTTAAAGAAGGGCATCAACCGTCATGTAATGGGTTTACAAGCTCTTAGATGGTAAGAAAGATGCATTTCATCCCTTCAAATAAGCCCACTACCTTATTGGGATCAACCTACTGAACATTCACAGTGATAAGCATATTTCTACAAATAATAAGTGCATGCTTTCTTTCAGGATGAGCAAAATTCATTCAAAAATTGTCCAAGTCAGCCAATTTGTTATCCATGTTGAGATAGTCCACTTAAGGCATGGTATAAGTACCCTCCCAAACCTATGGAATTAAGGAGTAAATGAGTGGTCCCATGATTGCAAATTCAAAACAATGATTTCATTCTGGAAATTGTTGAGATAATTATCATTAGTCAACTAATACATTATAGAAACAGCAATATCCAAATCAGGAAGCTTTAAGAGATAAGACTGATTCCAGTGTTTTTACAGGCTCATTTCTTGGTTAAAAAAAATTTCAAACAATGTGGATGCTTAGTTTAGATCCAGAATTATCTCTGGGATGTGCTAAAGAATTTTAACAACAAAAAAAAAATGAGTCAGCAACCCAGATACTGGAGTTTATACCACATAATTGAGTATTTTGCATCTAAATTTTTCAGTGGACTATGCAACAGATTTTATGTGTGTTGGACTTGTAAGTGATGATGTTATGATATCATCTGAGGGAAGCTGATACTGTCTGAGAGAAGACACATTACTTCAAAATGCCAAAGTGATGAAACCTGGAAGAAATATTCCCACTATGTTAGCCAAACTTTGGAAAAGGCAACAGTTCAAATGTTATTTAACTTTTTTATTGTTTATTTTTAATACATCACCCTTCTTTTAAAAAGCAGAAACAGTATAAAAATTGGGTGGTTGGCAACTCTTGTAAGATCAAACCTGAATCTTTATATTTATATTATTAACTTTGATGATCCAATTAGGAGAAATGAAGAGTTTAGTTATTAAATGGTATGGACCCTGCATGCTGTTCGATATGTATGTATCATACATAATAAATATTATAAATATATATTATAAAAATATGTATAAATAAATATGGATGACAGAATTGCCTTATTTCTTACCTGTGACATCAGCGACCATCAGCCCTTCTGCTCTGATTACTTTCACCTGGAGAAATCCCACATCTTTCAGGTTGTGAAATATCCGCAATGGGCTCTGAAAGACCCCAATATCAGTGTTAGAAAAGAAAGGTCCTAGAGGGTCTCAAAGAGTGTGTAAGAAAACACCAAGTTTTATGGTAGGTCTCAGGATGCTGCTTAAGTGATTCAAAGGGATATTTGTGTTTCTTCAATAGAGTACCCCTCCGCCATCATTAACATCTGCATACACGTAGGCACATACATATGTATTGATGTAGATAATTGTTGCTATACAGGACTTTTTGAAAGAATAAAAATTACCACATTTCTTCCCCATGAATAATTATCAGTAGATGGTGAACTATAAATTATGGAGTAGGCTATGCCTACTTTCTTCCTTCAATCTCCTTTACCGAAGCAATCCAAGAAATCTGTCATCTATGGGCACGATGGTTTGGAGACTGATGATTGTAGATACTGAGTCTTAGCTTGTTAGCCATGTGACACACATCAGCCTTTAAGATTAAGAAAGAAAATATTAATTTTTTTTACTCTTTTCTTCTTGGTGAGTTTTGGAAATTACATGTGCTAGATGAGGGTTAAATTATTGAAATACTGTTTTCTAATATTTGATTCAAAAGATTTACATAGTGTGAACCTTTTAGACAAAAAACTTATATGACTTTTAAAATAAGTTAAATTGATCACTAAAAGTAAATGCAAAAATGATGAATAATTTTTCTTAAGTTTGCAATTTTATTTGCCACTGTAGTATGTATAGAAGCAGGGATATTTCAATAGGAGAATCAGATCCAAAGGATAAAAACCTATTTAATTTGATAAATTAATAATGGTAGTGTTTTGGGAAGTATAGTACCTGAAGGCATTAAAAGAGGGATACCAATGTAATAATTCAGAACTCTAATTAATGGACATAAATACTTAAAGAGTTAAGTCCTGATAGAGAACACTGATATGTATTTGCTTATTTATACTTCCTGGTATTTTTCATATGACAAGACAGGCATTTCTGGCATTTCTACCCAGTACCAAAGGTACTTCTGGATTATAATCTTTAAAATGCTTTAAGTCCAGGGAGCATAACATAACAAAGTTATCAAACTGTTACTAAAGAACATTCCCATCTTTGTATTAAGGATGTGAAAATACTGACGAGCAGAAGCTTACTGAGATATTAACTTTATCAGTCCTGTAGGACTAGCTGTTGTGTAAACTGGAACTATTACTTGGGATATTGAGAGGAGAAAATGCAGATCTATGGGTAATCTCAGAGCCTCACTTTTAAGAGTGTTGAGCGCAGGCTTAGCTCTTAATTTTTTATTGTTTTTAAACAGCTGTTTATCACCTCAAATCTACTGAACCCAGATGGCAGGGTTCAGGAAAAATGCACCTCTCTCTCCATTTAAAGTCCTGTAAGTTAAGGGTTTAGCAGTGGGAACGTTGGACAGCAGGATTCTAATTCAGAGGTTTGTAGGCGTGTTGTCTTCCTGATGGAGTAACATCAGGTTTGAGAAGTTTTTCCTTATCTCAGAGCTTCCTGAGTATTATAAACCAGGTAAGCCTCCTATCCTAATGATAGAGGAGAGTTTTATCAAAAAGCTTCTGTCCTTTAATTTTGGGGAGCAATTTAAACCAAGTTTCACCATGTCTAAAACAAATCTCATCAGTCCTCGGGCTGAGAATTGTTTCATAGTAGTAACCTCACTGCACAGACATACAGCTTCTGACGCTTCAGCTCCGATGTTCTGCTTCTCATTTGGAGGGGTAATTATTGTTTGAAGGGTTTCTTTCCTCCAGTCAGCTGACACTCAGGATTTATTGCAAACTTCAACTATTTAGGCCAGTGACACATTGCTTATAATAAGAATTCAAAAAAAAAAAAAAAGGCAAAAAAACTTAAATATTTCAGTTTAAAAATATACCTCTCAGTAATGCTTCATCAAGAGGTATTCCTGCCTTGTTATTTATGGTTATTTTAGAAGGCCTCAAAACCTGCATGGCTTCTGAAGCCAGAAATTTCCATAGCAGAGGAATCTATGATTTGCTGTGAATCCTTTCAGCCCTCAATAGATGGGAAAAGATTGAAATGCTCTGGAGAGGAGTCCTCTTTATTTTTTTAATGAAAGGCTGTATAATATATTTTCTCTATGGCTGCAGCAGCTGTCAGGGAGAGCATCTCAGTTCAGCTCTATTACGGGAGAGGCAATACCCCATCCTATGGCATCGAGATGCTCTGAGGGGCCAGAGCTGATTGACAGCTTGTCACCGTGACGTCTTATTCCATCTCTGTTATGGAGAAAATTAATGTCACACCACCAGCCTTATGACTCGCTGTCATCTTAGAACCGCTCACCTTTTATCAATGCTCTAAATAACATTTCAAGCCCATCGTCTCACGGTGGACAATCCGGTCAAGGGACATTAAATCAGATGACTGTGAAATGTCATAATAAAAATGGAATGCTAACAACTTCTTCTCTAAACTAGCTCCTCTGGTTTTTAAACTGTGACAAGGGGGAGCAAGGGTTCAGCATACCCGTTCTGAAAAGGTCATACAATCGCTCTTGGTCTACTACCCATTACTACCCGCCCCCTATTGACCTTCGCTGCTTTCCTCCCCCCCAAAAGAAAAAAAAAAAGAAAAATGGAATTAGCCATCTTTTCAGAATGAGGTGATCAAATAATGGCTCACACAGTAATGTCTGTTTAATTTGTGGGGCTTCAATGCTTCACAATGAACAACCGAATGACAGAAATAGACAGCTTTTCCAGGGGCAATTCATTTACCTTTCTCACTCTGGCCAGTGCCAAATTAAATTCTTAAGTTTCACCTAAAATTTAAAAAAATACACATGGTCTCCCAGGAAAACATATAAATAATTCTCCAAATAACCTTCTCTATATGTTTCTCTGAAACAAGTGTTGTTTCAGACATGATACGGCATTCATTCATCTCATAATCTGTATAATAAAAAGGAAATGCACTGAAACCATACTTGTATTGCTATTGCAATTATAACACATGTGCTATACTGCATATACAGTAGATTTGTAGCAACTATGTCTCTAGAGGGACATACAGGCCTACGCTTGAAACACAGGGCTAAAAAAGAAGATATATTTAGAGATGGTTCACTTTTTAATATGTTGAGCAGCATATATTGGAGAATTAGCCCAGGCATCCACATAGTATTTTACATTTTATTCAAACAATAACTAACATTTGAAAGAAGGTGCGAAAACAAATATTCAAATTCTGAATGGAAATGGCTGATTTAAGGAAGCTCCTCCGGCAAAAAGAAAAAAAAAAGAATCAATAAAAGTTGGATTATTTCTAATTACCTAGCCTGCAGTATCATTCTAATATATGGGATAATATCAAATATTAATCCATAAAATACAGTATCATAATACCTAGACTTTTTATATTAATATACCAATTAATTCCTTTAAAATGGTTTCAATTCACAAGGCTCACTTCTGGCAACAGGAGAACATGTTTTTGTAGGTACCAAAATGTGAAATCATTCTCATAATTGCAATTACATATTAGAAGATGCCCAACAATACGTTGGGCTCTTAGGTGGTTTAAAAATATATACTATTTAGCCTTGCTAAGTCACCTCTATTAAACTGTTTATGATAACACCATTGGTGGATGAGTTGTACAAGCATTAGCAGACAGCTGATTCAGTGGAGATAGCCAGAATAAATTTGCTGAAGCGCACATCCTGCTAATCTGTTTGAAGAATATTGTAGAGCATTAGTACCAGCACTTCATGTTATCTGCACAGCCTGATAAGGTACATCTTTATTAAATTCCGTTATTGGAAGGATGTCAGTCAGCAAATAGGAATATTTTAGAATCTAAAAAAAAAATTAAGCGCCTCTTTGTTAGTCAGAGCTTGGTTTCATGGCTGAGTGTCTAGAGGAGCCTTCTAAACACCTGGCAGCATTGTACAATACAAGCTTTGTAATTTTAAGTGGAAAAGCTTTTTTTCCCAGCTTCATGGGTACCGAAGCATTCACTTTTTCGAGGCTCCATTGAGACAGAATGGTGGAGTAAGAGCTCCCCTCTCTGTTGATTCACGAAAACTGCATGGTGGAAAATGTACGGTGTGAGGATGCTGGGAAATAGGTAGATTTGGTTGTATTTTGCTTTGGTGAAATTTGAGAAAGGTACTTACTATAGTGACTCCCTATTCCACTCTATCACTCCACAAATGATCAAAAGGTAAGGAGGCTTCCTTTTAATTATATTTCACATTCAATTAAAATAAGATAAAGGAATGAAGTGAGGCTCTTCTAAGCAGTTGAAATAAAAATTCTTTCTGTGAATATCCTCTCGTTACCAAGCTACTAATTAATGTAGGTGTCATTAATTCCATTTCAAACTTGGAAAGACAAAGAACTCTTAATTTGCAATTACAAAGGGTCAATGAATTAATTTTGAGGTAATGTTCTGTATACTTGACTTTCCTTTATGAGAAGTTGCCTTGCACGAGAGTTGTGCTGCATGACAAAATCACTGTGGAGAGGCTCAGAATCCAGAATTTGGTTTGGAAGAGATTCTAGAGAAGAGCAGGTGTGCAGACCTCAGGTAACACAAGGGCTTGTGCAAAGATAGGCATGGCACGTGCATTTGGCCAGCTGTCTGTTTCTACTGATTTGTCTGTCACACAGCCTTCCAGATGTACTTCTGTCACTCCAGGTCAATTATTTATCACCTCAACTAGTCACACATGACCCTGAAGGAGGAGGGTTACATACGTACATATCTCCTTAAGATTTCCTCCCGTTCTTTCTGGTCCTCCAGGGAGTTGACGGAGAGGTCAGAGATGCTGACTGTGGCCGAAGCTGTCAGGGTGACCAGCAGCACCAGGTGTCCCTCACCCTCTTCCAGCTGCAGCTCCAACTTGTGTGTCTGTTCCCTACTGAGGGCCGACAGGTCCACCTGGCATCTAGAAACAAATGTTTTGAATTAGCAAATGGCTTTTCTTTTCCTTTTCTCTTTTCTTTCTTCCTTCCTTCTTTCCTTCCTTTTTTTTTTTTTGTTTTGTTTTGTTTTGTTACATCAAACAGTGAAAGTGCAGAGAGCTATGTGAAAAATCAAATCAGTAGAAATACTATTTGAACCACTGGAATAATACATCTTTCTTTCAGCACACTTTCTTCACAAAATTCAGATGCTGATTATTTTTAGTGTCTAACTTTTTATTTCTGTAAGATACAAAAAACATGCTTATTTGATTCTATTCCTACCCGTTGTTACCATATTCATAAATCGATAGGGACTTTCAAACCCTGGATGGCCTAGTTTAGTGGGGCTTTGCCTACAAGAAGATTAACATGAGCTGTCTGGAGAGGCAAACCACCAAGAATCTGAATTCTTGTGTAGGTTTTAAACCGATGGGTGTTCTTCCTTCATTCATAAATATTATTTAGCAACGAAAAAAACATGTACTTTGATGATGTCATAAGTTTCACATGTTTAAAATCATGCCAATTTATTCACAGAACACCATGCATAAATCTAAATAAAAATAAATCCCCCCAAAACATTACAGCTCAAGGGTTATGTAGCAGCGTTTTTCTAACAGAGGTTTCATTACATGGCAGCCCATGCTTGATAACCTATTCTCTCAGAGCTAAACACCTTGAAATGTCTTTTCACAAAAATGTCAATTGACTTGGAAGAGAAAGATACTAAGGTGATCACAAAGCCAATAAACTGAGAGAAAGGGGACAGACATGAACGAAAGGCATTTAAGACAGAAAATAGCCAATTATAAGAATAAATATGATAACCTATCGTAAACAGGGGAGTCAGATATCAGGGACTGATTAAATTTTTGCTCTTTCTTGTTCTTTACTTCACTGTCTATTGTTTTGCTTTTAAATGAAATATCTATGAATAGGCCTCAATGCTTATAGTCAGGTTCAAACATATCATATTACATAATGAGTAAATTTAGAAATTGAACCAAAGCCTGACATTTTGGTTTTATTTGTGCCAATCAAAATGACAAGGGAGATAGCTGGGACGAGAAACAACTGAGAGGAAGAGGAGTACAGGGGCAAGAAAGGAAAAGAAAAAGAAGTGCCCTGGTCAGGGACAGAAAGTCCGTGTACGTAAATGCTAACTATCCGAGAAAGAGCAGGAAATCAGCATCAGCACCAAGTCTGGAAAACACCTTCCTAAAGTGAAAACATATATCAAATAATTTCATTGTTGCTATGAATACAACATGCATTTCAAAATACTTTCACGCTGTCTCTTTAAACTCCCAAGGCTGAAAAAAACATACCTAATCCTTGCCTAATATTCTAATTTTAATTGGAATTAAGTTCTTGTCAATAGTACTTGGAACAAATTGAGGAGAAAGATGCGATGGTGATAAACAAACCATCAAATGCATTCTCTAATAAAAAGAAAAAAGGTCAATGTGATTTTCTGCAGATCTTTTCAGCAACTCTCAGAGTGTCTCGCCTATAGTTTGTTGAATGCGAATGAATCTTTGGATTGGACTGGGAGTACAATACAAGGGAATCAAACATGGGTTACAATTCACACAGTACTTTTGGCTGGATAAAGCTGGGAACAAGAAAGGTCTTTCACTCATTTGGATCCTGCATTTCCCAGTCCTGTCCTTGCCTTACTCTTCCATATGACACTGCATCACTCTTAAAATACACTGAAGTGTTCTGGAAGGTTTCTTTCTATGGCTATTGCCATTTTACATGGGTCATATGGGTGCTGGCCTACTACTTATTTACGTTAGAGGCACTGTGTTTGATGCTCTAGTGTTGGGAAAGGTGCTCTAAAGATGATCTAGCCCAAGAATTGCAAATTGGCAACTTTCAGATCATATCTGGTCCATGGATGTGCTGTTTTCACTTGTAGTGCTAAAAAAGAAATTTTCAATTAAAAACATTTTAAAACAGAGTAAATGATCTCTGACTTAATTACTGTCCCTAAAACTATCTATTATTTACAGCTGGCCTATTTCACTTAATTCTGTATCTGATTCAAATAGGCATAGGTATTTGTGATCCTCACAATCTCCTTAATTTAGCAATAAGAAAACTGAAGCCCAGAGGAGTTACATGACCAATGGAGATATAGTTTGTTGTTACAGAGCTAGGACTGAGAACTTGAATGATGGAATCCAAGATCTAGGCTTTTTCCTGGGTTGTCTTCACTAAGTAACCGTGTATACCAGGCGAAAGTGTGTCTGTTTGCAGTGGTTCTTAAACTGGATGAAATCTGGACTTATTTCTGACAGAAAAAAGTATCTCAGTTTTCAAGCATGGAAATATGTTATACTTTTAAAATATATATAAACTATGGAAGAAGAATGTAAGTTATTGCTCTTAGAAGAAGATAAACTGGGATCCCTGGGTGGCGCAGCGGTTTGGCGCCTGCCTTTGGCCCAGGGCGTGATCCTGGAGACCCGGGATCGAATCCCACATCGGGCTTCCGGTGCATGGAGCCTGCTTCTCCCTCTGCCTATGTCTCTGCCTCTCTCTCTCTCTCTGTGTGACTATCATAAATAAATAAAAATTTAAAAAAAATTTAAAATGAAGAAGATAAACTCAGAAAAATTGGATTTTAAAAACTACGAAAATAATAAAACTTAACATTGTAAATTTATAGCGAGGATTATGCTCTTCAGCTGCAACTAAAGTTTCAGTGTTGGATATTCTTGTAGAAATAGTTTCTAATTTTGTCCTATATTTAATGTTTCAGAATTTTGACTAAATAATTCCAATGTAGAAAATGCCTATTTATATAAATGTTATTAGAACAGAGTATTAAGGACTCCCAAGTTCTTGTAGTTTGGCTTATTCAGCTCTTCTATTCCTCCAAAAACTCTGCTCAGGAGTAATCCTCAGATGCCATTTTAAATGAAATGTCACCTGATAATTGAGTAAAATTGTCTTGTTAACTTGAGAATAAAGTTAGCATTATAGCATGACTGATATCTGCATTAAATGGGTATTAAATAAAATTATTGTTGGAATTTGGTGGGAAAAAAGCCTTTGCTACTCCTTTGTTGCTGTTGAATAAATATGTACAAAGATGGAACTCCTGCAGAACAGTCTATTGCAAAATGAATCCAGTACTTATCGCTATAGGTCAGCGTCATGGTTTGAATGTTTGTCTCCAAAATTCCTACTACTGGCGAAATCTACTCGCCAATGTGATGGCATTAGAAGGTGGGGTCTTTGAGAGGGAATCGGGTCATGAGGGTGGAACCTTCATGAATGAGATTAGTGCCCTCATAAAAGAGGCCCCAGAGCAATCCCTCACCCCTTCGCCACATAAGGACACAGAGAAAACACAATAGTCGGTGAACCAGGAAACCAGAAACAGAATCTGCTGGTATCTTGATCTTGGACTTACCAGCCTCTAGAATTGTGAGAAAAAAATTCTGTGGCTTACAACCACCCAGTCTGTGGTGGTCTGGTATAGCAACCCAACAGGCAGATTCACCTGTATTTAGCTCACCTGTACGTACTAAAGAAAGAAAGAAAGGGTTCTCTATAGTTTGGATATAGAAGTCCTTGGTGGTCATCTGGATGGTCAGAACAGGCAGCAATTAATAGTTTCATATGATTATCAAAATGAAAATGCAAAATTTAAAAAGCCCTGAAGCAAATTCATGAACTCCCAAAGTATATACACAGATATGTATACAGGGAAAAGAGCTCAGGATTGGGAGTCAGATTCCCTTGGGTCCAGCCCCCCATCTGTCACTAATTAGCTGTATGACCTTTTCCAACTTATCCTCTTGAATTCCAGTTTCCTCATCTGTGATATGAACTAGAGGAACTTACAGACTCCTGGAAACCTCAAATTTCACAATTTGTTACAATGCTACTTATGTTCATACTTGTTTACATCTTCCTGTCTTTGCAATTCCACAAACCAAACAACTAAGAGAACAAATTCATTTTATAGGAAATATTATTCCTCAAATGTACTACCCCCCCCTAAAAAGTCTTAAAGTTGATTCTAGAAGGCAGATAATGTAATCTATTTTTAAATTGTCTTCAAAGGAATGGGGTGTCTGAGTGGCTCTGCCGGTTAAGCTCTGCCTTCAGCTCAGGTCATGATCTTAGGGTCCTGGGATCGAGCCCCCATTGGGCTCTCTGCTCAGCAGGGAGTCTGTTTTTCCCTCTCTCTCAAATAAATAATAAAATATTTTAAAAAATAAATTGTCTTCCAAGGAACATTAAGGGGTACCTCAAAAATCACCATGGAGAGGAGAAGGGTAAAAAATAGGGTGTGCTCTCATCTCTGGTTCAAAGAACAGCTCCTCTTACATCTGTTTCACATTGGTGTTCCACGTTGGTTTGAAAATCTATTGGATACATCTATCACCCCCTAGAGTCTTTTTCTTTTTAAGATTTTCATTTATTTATTCATGAGAGACACACACAGAGGCAGAGACATAGGCAGAGGGAGAAGCAGGCTCCCTGTGGGGAGCCCGATGCAGGACTTGATCCCAGGACCCCAGGATCATGCCCTGATCCAAAGGCAGATGCTCAACGACTAAGGTGCCCAGGCGTCCCAACCCCTTAGATTCTCCTGGAGCCATAGCCTCTTGGATCCACTGCTGCCTGCTTTGCCACAGCTGTGACTTTGGCTGTGCCTTCCTAAGGGACTGCTTTTCATCCTACCACCATGACCGATTAACTGTGCTTGGGTCTTCTTTGGGCTTTCACCTAGGACTGGCTCAACTTTCACTTGCCAAAATAAACTGGGGGCTCTCCTTGGCTGCCACTGTGCATCTAGGTCTGACTGCAACACGTTCCAAGTTTCTGGCTTCTAAGACCATCTATGCTTGGATGAAAAGCCACACTGTAAGTTGTGGGATCTGGCTCCTTGATCACCTGTCAAAGAAACCAGATGAAACAATGCAGCAATTGTCTTCTTTGGGGTAAACTTAAATGGGTGGAATAGGAAATGGGAATATAACTCCCCATACCTTCTTCCTGCTCCCAAAGTGCTTCAAATTATGATTCACCATATTGCCTCTCCACAAGCGGCCAAATGGGTGCACAGCAACCAGCTATACCTCTAAGATACAGGAAACCTTCCCCCCTCACCACCACCCAGAAACAGCTTTGCATTGCCTCCTACTCTTCCCTGCTTTATGCTCTTTCTCTCTCACTGTCAGCGCTGGCTATTGTACCTCCCAATGAAGTATGAGCACTTAATCATTGCCTCAAGCTCTGTTCTTAGGGAATCTGGTTGAGGCAAAAACGACTGATACAATTCAATCCCCTCAGTTTCAGATGTCTAAGGCACAAACCTGACCATGTTCCTCTCCTAGGTTCCCACTACCTATGAAATCCCCTAAGTAAGGCAATGGTGCCCTTCATGACCTACTACCAGCTGTGTGTCACTTGCTGACTCACACTTACTACTGAAGCCATTCCAGACAGCTTGCGATTCTCCCTCTATCCATGCTAGGGCTTACCTGTTTGTGTTTGGACAACCCCTCTGCCTGAGATGATGTGTCTATCTATCTTTGTTTAAAAAAATGAATGAATAAAAATAAAATAAAATTTTTAAAAATATTTTCTCTTCACATAGAGTTGTAAGAACATACGGGTGGATGAGGAAGTACTACGAAAAGTTGGAAGTACTATCTTTTTTTTTTAACTGAAACAGTTGACAATTTTATTTTCACATTCCACAATACAAATGAAAATTGCCTTTTTTTTTTTTTTTTTTTTGTCCCACTACTCCACTGAAAAAACTATTCTCTCTTTGATAGGAAGTGGAAGCAGGTCTTCCTTGTCATGCTGTTAGAAAACACCCAGAGTCACAGCACCATGATCTCCTGGTGAAGTAGAACAAGTAATATAAAATGAATATAAAGAGGTTCCTGTCCCTCCTCATCTGTCTGGTCAAGTCATTCCTGGCCGAGTGGGCACCATCACGGGATGGGTAGGAGGTCTCACCATTGGGGGCCCAAGCATCATTGGCATGTGGCCTCCCACAGGTGGCCTCATTCCAGGAGCAGGTCCCACTGGCATCATCCCAGGAGGAGGAGGGTGCATCATTGGCATCATGGAAGGGCCCCACATATGGGGGACTAGCATCATACCAGGGTGAGGAGGACCCGGGATACTGGGGGGAGGTGGGATCATTGCCCCTGCAAAGGAGTATGGAGTATGAGGAGTATGAGGTATCTTTCCTTGTTGAAATGAAGTGGTTGTTTTGTCGATCAGGCTCTGAGCCTGCTCTTCCATCCATTTCTGATAGTAGTCTTTCACATTCTCTCTGTGTTTCCGACCACTGCAGTGTGTCTTTCTCACAGATGGAGAGTCATGGGTGAGGTATGTGTTGCAGTAGTCACAATAAAACTTAGGCATGTTGCTCTGCAGGCCATTGGCCACTCTATCCCGCCTGGAAGTACTATCTAAATATAATGTGTGATTTTATTGTCACATATGCCTTGGTTTGATACTGGAAAATTTAAAAGCTTACTACCCTGCTGAACACAACTCATCAATCAATCAATCAATCAATAGAAGAATCAAAACAGATTCAAAACTGAAGATTTCAGAGCTACTTTCTCTCAATCCATAAATGGGGAAACTGAGACTCAGAGAAATTAAATGATGGCAAGAACTGGAACATTCCTGACTTCCATACAAAGGCTTTAACTTCTTTGTGCTTTCTAAAAACTGTATGCATTCATTTAGCCACATGAAAGAAACATGTCACATTTACTTGGTGACATTGGAGTTCAAAGAATAGAATTTCAGTGTTCTTACCACATTTATTCTCCCTTAGCTCTCCATCTGCCATTTCTGAACCAGTGACCAACGGTATTTCTCCCCAATGAAAGAGTCTTGTGCTTAGCACCCTGGCTGGGGTGCAGGAGGAGGCAAATGTTAGGACTATTTCGATTTTTTTGTAATTTATAAAAAGGACAGGAATCAAGCTTTATAAATATCGAAGGTGTGCATTTACACAGGTGGCCCATGCATCAGATATGTCACTCCTGGCCAGCAAGTATTTAAGAAAAGAGTTGGAGCTGCATAACACAGAGGGGTTGACAGTAGCCCCCTTACTTGCTGACTTGCTTTCACTGAATTGCAGTTCATATATGCCTTGTTAAGTGGATTTACGGATTATATAATCTAGTTTTAACTGAACTAATCCTCACAAAATGGACAATTGGCTTTAAAAGATCCCAGTAAAGAAACTGTGGATTGAAGATAATGCTAATTGAACAAGCACAAGTGAGCAGAATGATAAACAAGAATATGCAGAGCTCCACGTCAGCTACATTCTGATTTATGAACCAATGACAGTAGAATCAGATTTAGCAAGAATGCAGCCAAAACAACCCCAAATTATAAGGAGTAATATTTGCAATAGAAATTTACATCTACTTTAACAATAAACTTACAAGTGTGTGCTGTGCTTTCAAGCATTAGCTAATGATACTATGAAGCTACCGTGATTAGGAAGACATTTAAAAACACAGCCTTTGGAACAGGAAGACAAGCCTCTACAAAATTTCTTGGGTGTCGGGCGGGATTTTAAAAAACATATATTTTACATATTTTGACCAAAGTTAACAATAAAATTATGAAGCTTTTTGAGATTTCGTAATATATTTTACATTGGTAAAACTTGTGTGATTCCCTATTCACTGACTCGAAGGTCAGTGGTAAATGATTTAATATGTACACGGTGGTGCATGAAAACTCTTTGGAAACTCTGCCCACTGTATAAGCAACACTGCATTGAGTATAAACTGTCGCAAGAAATCTTCAGAAAAAAGGAATAGCAACCCATGAAAGAAAATAGATTGAAATCTTAATATATTTGGCTTGGGTTGATTTTATGAAAAACCAAGATGAGAATCAATGACACATTCCATTCTCTCCTTAAATATTGTCGATCTCCCTAATGAAATATTTCACTCAATCCTTAGTAAGAAAAATGGTGAAATATAATGATTTCATGAAAAAACTCTCTTCAGTTTAGAATTTTCTGACTAGCTGTCTTCGTGCTTTCAAATTCCTGATGCAGGAGGATTGTTTCCATTCTATGCAGGAAGTAAGAGTCATTGGAGAATTGGTATCACAAATAAGAAATGTTGCAAATCAGGACTGCAGAGTGTTCAATGCAATGACCTTCAACCTTCAGAGAACATTAATTTGGTTACTATCCAAAGTCAAAGGTTGTTTTCCCCATTTGCCAAACTACATGTACACATCCCACATTCTCCTTCCAGCGGCATTACACACAGAGTCGCAGATTTATTTTTATGGTTGTAGAATTTGGAAGCATTTGTTCTTTATCCAGAACTTGCCCATTTGGAATAAGTTTTTCTAATCAAACATCACTAACAAAAATTTTGTTGAAATAGAGCTCTCCAGCGACGCTTACATCTGTAGCACTTTGTTGTCATGGGCAGAACCAATGTCTCAGTCCTCATAACAAGACAACAAATAAAGTCGGTAGCAATTCACCAACCTAAAATATATGTACCCCAAATCAATGCCACTTTAAAGATAAACAAGCATTTTGCACACTAATAAATAATGTTATAAATCTTGCTATATTGGATTGCAAATAACTCCAACTGAATAAAATTGCTTGACACAGGATTTACTCATTCTGCACGTTCATAAAAACAACTTGTTCTCTGACAGCACTCATTCTTGGCAATTTACCGCAGCTGTCAGCAGCCAATTTGTTCAGATTACTGCTCTGCATAAAAGTGTAACAATCATGAGGATTTATTAGCTGATTATCGTAAAGGTGGCAGTCCGTCTTGCCTGCCAAAATGCAGGTGATCAGAAAGTTAAATAATTACATGCAGATTAACATTATTTCACCTTCACTTGATAGTTTATAGTTCAGCGACAGGTAAAATTTGTTGCTCAAACTTGCACTATTGTGTGTACCACCTAAGTCGGTTTACTGATTCTTTGGCATTTTATTGGGCACTTAATGGCTTCAGAGCATTTTGAATACAAGACCAAAGTAAAAAGCATGTGGACTTTAGAGTCTGGAGTTCTGGATTTGAATCTCACTCAATCACCCTCAGATTCATTCTAGCTGAGCAACCTCTAAATCTCCTTCCTCCTCACTTTTTGCATCTGCAAAGCTGACATAATATGACCCACTCTTGTTATCCCCTCATATTGAGCTAATATAATAGTGCCTTATTCATCGTAGGACATTGATATTATTGTGGTTTTTTTTCCTTTTTTTTTTTTTACTTATTCATGAGAGACAGAGGCAGATACATAGGCAGAGGGAGTAGCAGGCTCCCTACTGGGAGGCTGATGTGGGACTTGATCCCAGGACCCCAGGGTCATAACTGAAAGGCAGACACTCAACCACTGAGCCACTCAGGTATCCCCATATCATTATTTCTTTCTACTCATGGGAAAATTATTTTTGTGTAAAATTTACCAGAGGGCATTAACTCCATGGCTATTATAATGGTGAAGTTATAAGTATCTTGGTAAATGTATAGGCTTTTTAAAGAAAATGCAATACTTGAGTATTTTTTAAAGTATTACTCAGATACTTTCACACTCTAACTCATTAATTCTCCCTTTATGAGTTATATAGAAATACACTGACATTTTGTACCTGCCACTAAGTCGTGTTGTTCTAATTGCCTTTGCATTAACACCTATTGTCAAATTATATATTTACAGTGCACCCTTGAACAATATAGTGGCGGGGGGAACCAACCCTCTGCACAATTGAACTTCTGTGTATAGTTTTTGACTCCCCCCAAATTTAACTACTGTTAGCCTACTGTTGACCAGAAGCCATACTGATCACATGAATAGATGATTAACACATATTTTGTATGTAATATATATATTACATTCTTACAGTAAAGAAGGCTAGAGAAAGGAAAATGTCATTAAGGAAATCATAAGAGAAAATACATTTCCAGTACTGTATTTACTGAAAAAAACCTGTGTATAAAGGATGTGTGCAGTTCAAGCTCACATCAATCAAGGGTCAACTAAGAGAAGGAAGAGCCACAATTTCCAGGATTAAATCAAACTTCAGGTCGTTAAGTTAAAATCTGGCAAATATTTACTAAACATCTCTCATATGCCATATAGTTTTCTAAGCATTGGGGTGGGACAGTGAACAAAAACAAAACACTCAAAAATCTCTGCCCTCATGAAGATTACATTCCAGTGGTGGGAAACAAATGATAAAATAAGTAAGTGAAATGCATACATGTCAAATGGTGATTACTTCTATGGAGAAAAGCAGAGCAGGATAGGGGAAAGGGAATGTCAAAGAAAGGGGATTTGGATTTAAAATAGGGTCTGTATGGATGCTCCCCACCCTGATGTGACATTTGAACACAGACCTAAGAAAGTAAAGAAGCAGGCCAGATGGATACCTAAGAGAGAGCGTTACAGATGGAGGGGAAGGTCATGAGGTAGGGGGGTGTCTGGTGTGCCTGAGGAAGAGCAAAGAGGCTGGAACAGAGGCAGAGGGAGGGAGGGACAGAGCACAGAAGGTCAAGGCAGAGTGCTAACAGGGATAGATCACATGAGGCACTATAGGCCACTCTAAGGATTTACCCAGGTTTTGCCCAGAGTAAGATGGGAAAAAACTGAAGGGTTTTGAGCAGAGGAGTTAAATTATTTTGTGTTATGTGCAAAGAAGAACAGGAGGCTATGGCTATTGTCCACATGAGAGCTGATGCTGGCTTCAATCAGAATTATAAAGATCAAGATACTGACTGGAGTGGATTCTGAGTATATTTTGAAGGAAAAATTGGTAGGTTGCTAATGGATTTGATAAGAGTCTGAGAAAGAAAGGAAGCAAATGGGACTCCATGGTTTTTTGGCATTATCAACAAATAAGGGAGAATTTGAAAGGAAGAGCAGATTTGGGGATATAGAGGGTCAGAAATTTGGCTTTGGACCTGCTAAACTGGAGAAGTCTATCGACATTCTAGTGGAGATATCTAGCAGGCAGATGGCCCGGAATCTGGAGCTCAGAGAAGGGTTAGGAAGTGGAGCTGTTTGTCATTATCAATCTCAGACAGTATGGAAAGTAGAAAAGTAGATGGAGACAGTACAGGAGCAGGTGTAGATGGAGAAGATGCCCAAGGAGTGGGCCCTGAGGCTCTCCAGAGCTAAAACAGGAGGGAGATGAGGAAAAGTCTGTGAATGAGACCATGAAGAAAGAGGTGATGAGGTAAAAGAAAAACAAAGAATCTGGTGTTCTTGAAGCCAAGTGACAAACGTGTTTTAAGGTAAGGAAGCAATCAGCCAAGCCCAGTACTGCTGCTGAGTCAGGTAAGATGAAGATTGAAAATTAGCTGTTGTATTTAACAACTTGGTGGTCACAGGTGACCTTGACAAGAACAGTTCTGGTGGATTGCTGGGGGCATAAGCCTGACTGCGTGGGTTCAAATGAGAATGGCAGCGGGTAGTGTTCAGTATTAAATATTTTTCACTTGATATCAACACTCCAAATTTGCAAGTGGCCTTTTCCTTCACAGCCTTGTCTTTTTTTTTAGCCTTGTCTTTATAATGAAAAAAAAAAAAAACCCTGTTATTGAGCATATTTTTACAAAATACATTTTCAAAAATCATTATATGGAGCCCAAACTGGAAAATAAAGTGGGACAATAACAAAACTCTAACACAACAGGCTAGTCTATGTAGATAATCCAATCCATACAAGCATTCTCATATTTAGGATTGAATTTAGATAGTATCCTTAAAAAAAGTAATTAGCTATTGAAGGGACAGTATTATCCTTCATGGCCAACTTTAAATTTACTCACCAACCACTGGCCAACTCCCAGAATAGTTTCTAATTTTTAAATTAATAAAGACAGATCTTAATTATTCTCATCACAAAAAAGAATTATGGGATGTGATAGAGGTGCTTACTAGAGCTTCAATGACAATCATATCAGCATATATAAATGTATCGAATTAACTGCTGTACACCTTAAATTTACATTAGTTACATGTAACAAATATCTCTAAACAAATAATAAAAAGTTAATAGAACATGCAATGGTGCAATGATAGCTTGCAAAACAAGGCAGAGGACCACAATGAGCTTACTCTTGCTACTTTACTCCTAGAACTCTCACTTAATGGAATTGAAGTCAATTCTCATCTACGCTGCTCTAGGAACCAAGGAATTCTATTACAATCTACATTATTTCCACCATTACCACCCAATCTTCACAGAAACACTTTACTCTGCCTACCACTTAGATGCAATAATACCTTGCTTTTCAGTGGTAGGATGTGTTTAAAGTACAATTTAATAGGCACAAAGTTAGGAATCTAGCATTTCTAGTGATATCTGGACACTGAATAGATTTGAAATTATTTACCATAGTCATTTCCTTGTTCTGCAACAGGCATCTTGGTTAAATTAGCAGTTAGTGTACAAAAAGATTTTATTGAACATTTGTTATTACTTCAAAATTTTATAGTAACTCCCTTTATTATATAAAGGGGCTTTAACTGATAGTCCAAAGCTGTCCTAGGAGTCATCTTATCTACACCTGTACTCTTGTGTATCTTAAGGTTTTTTTGGCTCAAATTGCTTTTATAAGCCATTATGTTTGGGCATATGACCAAAAAAGGATTTTTCAAAAAGTGAGGCTGATGCCAGGTAAGTTTTTATTATATTTAGAGAAAAATGTAACTTGAAATAAAAGTCAGTCATTCAAAGTAAAGGAGTTTAAAAAACCCCTATTAACTCTTTAGTGGTAGCATTTGAACTCATCACTCAAGTCAGTTTTAATACAACCAAGATACTGGAAAGCAGAGCATAAAGTTGTACCCATCAGGATAACACAGGTGATAGGGCCCAGGGCTCCTTGATTCTGCTTGCTGGGTTCTCCTGTGTAATAACCATGAATATAAACAACTTGTCTAACAATCCAGGCAAAGCCCAGAAACTATACGTAGGCAGTAACACCTCCAACATCTAGAAAAAATAAAAAGGGAGAATACACATCCAACCACATTACTAGTTTATTATAAAGGGAGATAATTCGGGAACAGCCAGATGGAAGAGATACCCAGGCAAGGTATGGGGAAAGGGCACAAAGCTTCCATTCCCACTCAGGCACGCCACTTGCCTAGCACCTCCACATGCTCACCAACTACAAAGTTCCAAAAATGGTTTTCTTCTCTCTCAAATTTTGTAGACTTCCTTAGCTCCCTCAGTTGTCTAGAACAACCCCTATTTTCCTCAGATCAGCCAGCTGTTACTGCTCTCTCAAAACTTGCTGAACTATGGATAAACCCAGAGAAATAAGGTGAGATGGGATAAACAGGTCCACCTCTCTGTCAACCATTTCCATAATATAATTAGCCATGCCCTTGAAAAATTCATAATATTATCAGGTGAAGAAAAGGGAAAGATCAGTACCAGATGGTCAGAGAAACTGTCATAATTTCCAAATTCGGAAATTATTTTCAAAGAAAAAATACATAAAAGGACATCTGTTATTATGGGAAAACAATAGGAAAAGGGAGAAGATGTACTTCATGTGATATGGACCCAGAAGTACAGGAAGGCAGCACATTGTAGCAATTATTTCCTTATCTTGCTAATATAAGAAAGAATGAATGTAAAGTAAGGAGACCGAGGTAGCAAGTTACACCTGACAGTCCTTCTGATTCTCTTATGGTTACCAAATATGGCTAATGTTGCTATAAATTATGAAAACGAATTAATTATTCAAGGAACATCTCGACAGCACCTACTTGAATGAGCTCATAGCATGTTGAGGGAGACAGAAACATAGACATACAATCATAATGAAATGTATTTAGTGTATTAACAGATGTATACTTAAGCTACTTAAACTGATGATGTATCCCCAGGAGAACAAGATGAAACTTGAAGGAAACTCTGAAAATAGTGTTTTTCTAGAGGGAAAAAATATGTAAAGAAGGCCTGTCCTTTTAAACGGGCTGAAATATAACACAGTTTTAGGTTACAATAGTTTTTTTTTTTTTCCATTTTGTCTTATAAGTAAAAAACATCATGGGTTAAAAGAAGCTAATCTTTAACCTCTCCCTTCATGATCCTATAAAGAAAACTATTGTTTAAAATATATATATATCAGAATAACAACAACAACAAAAACAAGGAGATAAACATGTTGGGATGGATTCCTGTTCTCGCTTTTCTAGCATGAAATCCCCTTGATTATTATTAGTATGTATGCATTTCTTCAGGTTGGTTGTTTAGGGAACTGGAATTCATGTGAACTACAGTGAAGTTAAGACTATTCTAAACTAACAAATTATTCTGTACACCATGCTTTAATTTGGTATTGGAGGGGTTCATTGTGTTTTATTACAAAGGCACATACATATCAAAACATAGAAATAGATTTCAAAGCAAGAAAATAATTCATATAATTCAAGCAGCCACTCAAAATAACCTTGTCTTTGTGGAGAGATGTCATTAGGCCTCAAAATACTCCTTTCTTCCCTGTATTCTTAGACTGACATGGATCTGCCTCACTTACATGTTTCCATCACTAAAACTTGAGAACTCTACAGATTTATGAACTCCTAAGAGATTATAAAGATTCTCTACCTTGTAGGGAGTTATAGGAAACAATGCATTTTATGGTCTCACAATATACTTCGTGAAAAGTAATACTATCTCAGCTCCCTTTACAGACAAGGTCTATGCCCTTTGTTTACTTGTTTAAGTATCTTGCATCAAATGAGATTCCTCTTTCTCAATTCCCATAACTTGCACATACAATGTTCTGACATCTGGAGAGAAAATTTTGAGATATCAAATCATATAGCCTGTCCATCAACTGGTCAAAACTGCCACCTACTGGTCAGTCTTCAAATCTTTTTCACTTTACCCAAGCGTTGCTTTACCATGGTCAGATCCCTTCCTTCAAAAGGGTAAAGATCAATGACAATAACCAGATCCCTTTAACAACATTCACCCTCTCTAGAGTGAACCAAAAATACCAGATCATACAAACCTGCCGATAAAATCATCCCTTTTCCCAGCGTCTTTGTCCCAAGCAGTGATATCAATGATTCCGCCTCTTTCTTCATAGAGATGAAAATCAAATTGTTCCCTCCACTGAGGATTCAAAGTTTTTGGCATAATCTGGAAAACCAAAAAGTAATTATTGTCTCATTAATATCAGCTATTTAAAAATTTTTAAATTGGGGCCTTAAATAAAAAGTAAGGTACTACCTAGAAAAGCATGTGTGAGATTTGAACAAAAGCTTCCAGAAATGATGGAAATGAGTCATTAAATCTCTAGCATCTTTAATGCCTATCATCTGAAGGAACCCTCAAGGATATGTCCTGAAAACCAAAGGGCACCCCTTCATCATCTTGAATAAGAGATGAGACATATGAATTATACAGAAAAGGCAAATAGTCTATAAGTGAAATAGCTCACTTTGATACTAGCATTTATTTTACATAACCAGTTAATGCACAAAGACATAACTTGCAGTCTGTCATTTCATAATAATGGAAGATGTGGATTTCCAGGGTTTTTTCCCCCTTTATTCCCCACACACATGAGAATTCTGAGCCGAATACATGAATAAAAACTACACAATAAAGATCTATGGGAGTAGGAGGAAAGAGCAAGTAACTTTGGGTTGGTCAGGCAAACATTTATATTAGAATTATAGCATTGATGTTTCATCCCCATTTTATATCTGGAGAAAATGAGACCTAGAATTTATGTCACTGATGTTACAGTATCTAGACTGTGACTCAGGTCTTTGATTAGAGTTTCGGGTCTCTTTCCCCAAAACAATATGTCAAAAATGTTTGTGAATTAATACGAATGTGTGTGTATAATCTCTACATTGCAAATACAAGATAGATATCAGAAGTACAATTTTGTAACCGCACATAATCCAGATAAGATATCAATGAATAAAGTGACTCATACTGATGTGCTTTGAAATTTCGTTCACCAGTGGGTTAAACAACATTCATATTTGTTTCCCTAGTCTTTCTTTTTAGCAAGAGGTCAGACAGTGGCCTTTTCTCTTCTGAATGTATAAGAGACCGAGATCTTCAGATGTAAAGACTTTGAAAGCAATGAAGTATGTTATGTGCAAAGGTAATACAAATGAATCACAATTTTTAAAGTTCATAATCTGAAATTAATCAGCAATATATCATGGAAAGAAAGAGCAAAGAGAGACACGTGTCCATAGCTGGGTTTCATATTTCACACCTAAAGAGCAGAACTATAAAAATAAGTAATGTTTTAAGCCTACCAGAACAGGGAAATGATGTTAATTGATAAAGGACAAGATAGAAGTGGTCATAGGTACCTATTTTTGGAATCAGTAGTTTCTTTAAAATATGTTATTAAGTGCATAGAAGAAAAAAAGATGGCACTAGATGGATCCTATGATAATTCAAATCTCTCATTATTGGGCTCAGATACACTTCTATGGTATTTTGGGAGAATGGTCTGTCTTACTTATTTGGCCATTAAGAGTCTAATTTTTCAGTTTCCTTTTTTAGGATTATCTTCCTTACATGATTTCCTTCAGGTCAGAAGTGATGCCTTCCCTCTCCATGTGGGCACTCAATAAGGTAGCCAATCAGCCTGCAAGCAGTTCTCACTGCCTACTAACGAATCAGCTCTGTGATGTTTCTAACTACCTGGTTACTGATGAAAACTTCCAGTGCAAGAAGGAACACAGGTAGGCAATTTATCAAAAGTTCTTGAAAATGATAATGTCAAAGTGAGATATCCCCATCAAAGTAGAATGTGATTTTTAATACAAGACAGATGTGATGACTTGTTCCAAGTGATGACTACCATACAGCAAAGCTGGCCATTAAAGAGGTTGTACTTGTTTTTTTTTTTTTTTAAGTTTTTATTTATTTATTTAAGTAACCTCTACACCCAGTGTGGGGCTCAAACTCACCACCTCAAGATTGAGAGCTGTGTGCTCTTCTGACTGAGCCAGACACGTGCCCCATAAAGGTTATATTTCGATAACCCAATATATTGTACCCCCAATATAGCTATGACCACTATGACCTTTACTATCATTACTTCTATCAATAATTATACTAATAGGATTATTTAATATATTATTATTTCTAATATAATTGTTATTACACAATATACTTATTATTACTGCTGCCACTCTTTCAGCTACTACCATTTACTGAGTATTTATTATGGACAAGGCAGTGCAAAACAAGCCCTCGATGTGGATGACATGTATTTATTCAATCTTCTCAATAACTTTATTATTTTCAGTAGTTATTATTTTTTTAAATTTATTTATTTTTATTTATTTATGATAGACAGAGAGAGAGAGAGAGGCAGAGACACAGGCAGAGGAGAGGGAGAAGCAGGCTCCATGCCGGAGCCCGACGCGGGACCCGATCTTGGGACTCCAGGATCGCGCCCTAGGCCAAAGGCAGGTGCGAAACCGCTGAGCCACCCAGGGATCCCCCCAGTAGTCATTATTTTAATTCTCATATTTACAGATGGGGAAATTGGGGCATGGAGTAACCTGCCCCATGACACACTGCTAGTATGGTCAGCAGGAATTTGGCCCTTTGTTTTCTAAATAAATAAGAGAGAAAAATCTTGCAATCTGCATTGGTGCAAGTCTGTTGGAAGAAAATGTTTTAGAGTTACGTATAAAGATTTTTACGGGAGGTTAAATAATGCTATTTGCAGAACTGATACCAATACTAACTGTAATAATAATAGTAACCAACACTCTTGAGCACTTTATGTGCAGGCATCAACATAGGTTTGTTCCAGCTTTTTTTTTTTTTTTAAAGAGATACTTTCAACTATTGTGTTATAGATAAATTGAGACAGGAAGTAGTTTATGCAAGGTCACAGAGCACATTAAGTAAGAAATGCAATAGTTCAGTTATTGGTCTGCTTTGCTGACATGATGTTCAAAAGAAGTTCTGTTAAGCATTTAAAAAAGCATCTAGTGTTTTCTTCTCCAAAGCATGTCTATTAACCAACCACTGCCTTCCAAATACTGAGAGGAACACAAAAGAGATGTGGTTACCTTGCTCTTGTACTTCTGGTGCCCAAGCCGGAACTTCACGTAGGGGTCACTCAACCCATTTGAATCCATTGCCTTGAGGTCTCGTCCCTCAATCAATGTGATGCTGACTATTCCTCTCCAAAGCTGCGATTTTCTGTGTACGTCTGATAGACGTAAACTTTGGGTCTGAAACTTTTGGTAAAGGAAAACAGAGTTAGCCTATTGAATTTTAAACTAAATGCCTCATTTGGCATTACCCTTTCTCCTGTGAAAAAATTTTAAAAATAAAAAAGCAGGTAGTTACAATTTTAAAAAGATAAAAATAATTTACAGATTATTATTTAAATTATAAAACCATTTATAAATGTGAAATTATCATCTCATAAATTTAAGGTGTAGAAGAGGTGAAGACTCAAAGCAAAGTCTAGTTTTCCAACTCTTAAAATCATATTATGTAGATACTTCAAGAATATCAGAGAATATTTGCCTATGGTCAAATATGCCAGTGTCAAATATGTGAAAAATAAATATTATAAATACCAAAGGCATTTATATCATCTGCACTGTTATATTTAGTTTTTAATTAGTAATGGTTTTTTAAAAATCCTTTTCATGTTATAAGTTGGTTTTACTAGTGGGTTTTAGTTGTGAGATTAGTAACGAGTTCTGTTCAGACAATTAAAAAACTTCTTTATTGCTATCTTAGGAGACAATGGAGTTTCAGCCCACTAGACAAGGTACTGTAGAACAGAAAATGAAATCAATACACCCATGTGAGGTGTCTCACTTATGCTGAAACTTGCATCACAAATTTTTAAAATTACACATGTGATTTATATTGGCAGGTATGTTTCTGAAATTACTTCTCATTCTAGTACTTGAACATTCTCCTTAATAATTTTTATTATGCTCAATTCTAAATCACAATGTTCAAGCCAGGGAATGAAGTCACAATTTTTGAAAATTAGGAAGCCTCCCAGAAATGGCTACATGATCTCTTTGAGCTAAACAGCACACACAACAAATCAAAGTAGCTAAAATGTTAATTTTTTTTCAATTTGGATTCAGAACCAAGCGGTCCTATAAAAACCGCTGTTTCTTTCGTATTGTCAAGCATGTTTTCTTCACTTACAATCATTTCATGAAGGAATTCAACATGTCTTTCCATCTCAGAGTACTCCATTTCTAAATTATAGATTAACTCCACTTTCAGCCCAATTCCTTCTACATTAGCATTATAAAGTTATAGCCTATTTTGTAGACCTCCCTTTCTCACTTTCAATTCCTGGCGTTTTTTTCATTTCACACCAATGCTATAGCCATTTTTATCTATCATTATCAAAAGTAATGCATTTCAGGTTGCTTTTATTAGAAGAATGAGTACTACATTCTTCAAAAGACAATACTTTTTATATTTGAACATTTTAATGGAAATCTTTCTAAATCACACTGCCTATTCCCTTGCCTTAATGATCAGCAAATTTAAAACAACATTGCCTGGTGGCTCTGCGTTATCAACATCAACACAGGACTGTGCCTACACACCCCTCATCTCTGTGAGCAACAAGAACAGTATTCAAGTGTGTCCTGGGTGCAATGGACTTTCACAGAGCACCTGTAACTTCCACAGGTTCCATGACCCACGTCAGCTGGAGTCCCTCTGCTCTCATCTGTTTTACACATTGAGTTTCTACATTGGATTTTATTTGAATCAAGGACTTCTCAGATTAAAAAAGTTTATTGCACCAAGTGACCTTGAAGGGGTTCTAAGATTTCAAGCTACTTATTAATATACAACACAATAGATAACTGTATTTTTTATCTATCTATCTATCTATCTATCTATCTATCTATCTATCTATCTGTCATCTATCTCCCTATCTCTTACTCTATCTATTTCTCTATCTATCTATCTTTCTATCTGACCACTTCTGCTGCTCTGGAGATTGCCTCCAACTACAGGCTCTAGAGAAACAGATTCTAAACTTCGGGTCTGAAGGTTTTGTTAAGGAATATGAGTGGCAAAGGAGGAAAGAAAAAAGTGAATTTTTGGCAAGTAAGAAGAAATAATTATCTTAGCAAAGGCCAAGGACTTAATAACAACCCATTTACATGGAGCTGTAGAATTCAAAGTGTGTATGTGTGCATTATATCACTTGATTTCCACTAAAACTCTCTGAAGTAGGAAGACAAGGCCTGCTATTTCCATTTTAATGATGAGGAATTTGAGACTCAGTGTGGTTGGGGCTAATAGGTGTTGGATTTGTGCCTAGAACCCTGTATTTCTGACCTTTATCCTTGAACTTCTCCCAATATTGCTCTTTGGGGTAGAGACTCTCTCCTAGGTTTAAAAGTAATCATGATTTAAGTATAATGTTCCTAAGGTTCCTATAATATTCCAGGTAAGTGAGTTGTTATATTTGAAACTAGTTTAGATTTTCCTGCATGGTTAATACATGAAATCACCTTCTACTTTTCTATTATACAAGCACATGTATTCATACTTACAATATTTCAGCTTGCTGCTGGATAGACTTAATAACATTTTCTAGGTACTCTAGACGTAGAAGTCATACCTGGTGCACTCAATCAAATTAGATGTGGGTACAATCTAGGCTATGTGGCACTTCCAAGTAGCAATGCTAAGTTAACTTCTTGGATGGTACCATGCCCCCTCCTTACATTTCTCACATGAGGACAAGAACTTTACTTACAGGGTGGGAAGGAGAAAGGATGCTTTCCATGGGATCCTCCATGCTTCCACAGAAATAAAATGAACTTAATGGAGGCTTTACTTACTGCCATTAGTCACAAAATGCTTTCCTATAGCCTAAAAGAACATTCCTAAAATGAGTTGGAAAGCCAAGGGAGAGGGCGAGAGAGAATATTTCTGTACACATATGGGGTCAATGAATGTGGGAATTAAGGTAATCTGCATAAAAGGTTAAAAGGAAAAGGGGGTTCTCAAAGGAATACTAACCAAGTATCATTTTAAAAGGAATTTTTCTGTCTTCAATATTTTTTTTTTTTTGGTAAAAATGATACTTCTTTAAAAAGAAGTGCTCCTTCACTCATTTGAGACTTGATTAACTGCATAGTCATGAAATAAATATTTAGTCTAAGTGTGAAGAGTAGGAATTTGAAATAAAATTATAAGGTATAGAGGAGGAAGATATAATCTGACACTACCAGCACTAGGAGAGACAGTGACTTAACATAAGGACCCATTTGCATCTTTCTAGCAATTGCTATGTGACTTAGGCATGTTGCTCCCTCTCTGGGCCTCATTTCTTACCTATCGTTCCCCAGACTGTGCTCCAGAGCTCCAAATGTAGTAAGAGCACTGTTAAGAGTAGTAAGAGTGTGTGTGGAGGGGCGGGAAGTTAAGGAGGGACCGGGGGTGTCTATGTTCGGGGGGCCTAAATAGAAAATAGTATATTTCATAAACAAAAAAAGATTTAACCTTCTTAAGATAGCCCTTTAGCACGTTTATTAATTTTTTAAATCAAAGTTTCAGGGAGCTCATTGAAGGGATGCTGACAAATGAACTTCCACAACTAAAAAGAAAAAAAAGAAAGAAAGAAAAAAGAAACTTTGAAACCCACTAGCGTTAATGCTCTTCAAGGCACTTGCTGAGTCACTTGCTGCTCTGTTTTCAGTTTCCTTCCTCTGTATAGCAGAGTTCTCATGGCGTGGGCCACAGACCATTGGCATCAGTGTCCATCACTCATGAACTGGCTAGAAATTCAAATTCCTCAGTCCCACCCCCAACCAACAGAATCAGAAGCTCTGGTTTACTCAGCCCTCACTCAGAGTCATTCTGATGCATGCTCAAGTGTGGGAAGCCCTGCTTTAAAAGTTCTAAGGGTCATGGGCACTGACCTATGTTCTCAAGATTTTATTTATTTGAGAGAGAGAACACAGGGGCAGGGGAGAGAGGAGAGGGAAAAGGAGAGGGAGAAGCAGATGCCCTGCTGGGCAGGGAGCCCCACTCAGGGCCTGATCCCAGGATCCCGGGATCTGATCCTAGGACCCTGGGATCATGACCTGAGCTGAAGACAGACGCTTAACCAACTGAGCCACCCAAGGCTCTCCTATGTTCTAATTACTGTTATTAGTTACTATAAATGTGAACATTATCCACCCTCTTGCATGGATACTATATATGCTAATTAGAGCCTTCTAGTCCTGTTTCTAAATGTACTGATTAGGAAAGCAGGTTGGCCTGGATATTGGAGAATTTAAAGAGATAAGCAGGAGCCTACTGCACAATTACGTGAAGTTTGTTTATTATTTTCTTCCTTTAATGGTTTTTTTCCCACATAAGATATACTTCAATAATATATATCAATTGAAGTATTGATAATTAGTCAATCAAAAATTACTTATTGAGCACCTAAATGGCAAGGAGTATTAAATCCAAGATATCCCTCAATAAGATTAACACATCAGAAGTGGATTTAGTTATTTGAGGTAACTAAAGGTATTTGAGTTATTTGAGGTAACATAATTGTTTTCATTTATGCCCTTGTTGAAACAATTCTGTTTGAGGAGGGAAAGAAAGAAAGAAGGAAGAAGTAAAAGGAAAAACAGCCTAGCTTCAAAGCAAAGACCCAATACTGCAAAAGGAAGAAATAACCTTTGAACTTTTAAAGGAGGAATTCCCAAATTTTAGCAGCAATTTGTTGAAATCAGTGGGCCTGACCTCCTGGATGTGATTCAGTTCTTGTGGAGCAGAGCTACTCCCATATATATCTCCAACACGTGTCCCACATGATTCTCACATGAGCTGAAGTTTGAGATCATTCTCATAAGGAATATTCATCTAAGTTCAGACTTAATAAAGAATATCAAGATATTAGGTATCAATACCAACTTCAAATTCTGAGGCAATTAGTTAATGACATATATCCTTAGTAAGATTTTAGAATGGGTGAGTTGGCATTTTAAAGAAAGTATTAGTTTATGTATATTATTCCTTGAAAAGGAATTCAAGATTCAATTCCTCTTCATGTGTATAATGCGTTTAGGATAAAGAATGGGTTTTCAGGACAGTAAATCAGCCATGAGAGTTCACAGCTCATGCAAGCTCAGAAGGAATAAACAAACCGAATGATCAAACTTACTTGTGCATTTTGGTAACAAGTACTCTGAAACTCTGCTTTGCAGAAACCCAGGACAGGAAGAGCAGGCCTGCTGCACGTCTGGATGGAGATGAATGATCAAAGCTGTACAGGAAAGCTTTGTGCCACTAGCAACACCTCATTTCAATCAGCGTTTAGCATTACTTTTCAAAAACACATTATTTGAAACACACACACACACACACACACACACACACACAGGTATAGGCTCCCTAAGTCACCATCAGAAAATGTCTTCTAGCACAATGAAGATAAATGCCAATGCAATAATATAATTTCCAGCCACCATTTTCTCTAGTGGCATATTGCTAAGTGGTCAAAAAAATAAAGGACAGAGATTGAATGATGATGGACTCTGCCAGAGTGGTTTCAGATTTTTGTTAATGAGTGTGGCAGAGAGAAGAAAACAGAGCAAGAGAAATCATGGAAAGAATTATTTCCCCAACACTGCTGCTTCAGGATATTTTGGAGACTGTTTCCAATGTCAAAGAAGTGATAAGGCCCCAGAAGAATACGTGTTCCATGGATAGGCAACAAGTATGATCATGTTAACTGCATCCCATGGGCTAATCTTTTGTAATGTTTCAAGCGATATCTCTAAAATAACAGAAATTTTGCCCCATGAAATTTGCCCCATTTTCCCTGTTAATCTTGTGCCTAAGAAAGCAACCAAAAATGTCCCTTTGTTACTAAGACCATGAACAGCAAGAGATGGATTCAGAAAGAAATACCAGAAGGAAATTATCATGATAAGCTACAAGTTTGTATTAAATGACTAGAGCATCTAGACAGTTTCCATACAATGTAGTATTATCATGAGATGACAACACCAATGGGGAGGGTGAGATGCGGCCAATCTGAAAGATAGTTTAGACAATACACTAAGAAATAAGCATGTATTGAGCAACTACTAGGTGCTAGGGTTTTCATACTCCAGTGGTTTTCATAATAGGCATTTTTAAGGTAAGGAAACTGAGGCACAGAGATGATAAATACCCTACTCAAAGCCAAATGATTAGTGATTGGCAAGGTTGAGATTTTAATCTGTGGTTGCTGATACCTAATTGATGATTTTCCCTGGTATATCTCTTCTTAGGCTTTTGGACAAAGCCTAAAAAGTTCATAATACAAAAACAAAAAAAGGGAAATAATATACAGGATTTGTTGAAATACTTTGGCTCCTATTTAAATAAAATATGTTCATGGGTATAAATTATTGAGAAAATCTATTCAGGGACTCAGAGGAAGCAAAAGTTGGTAGGTGGTAATAACTCTAGCCTATATTGTTCAGTAAAGCATATGAGAGTTGACTGTGCTCCATAATGAATTATGGTGTAACATTAATAAGGTTGGTGAAATTGTAGAATCTCATACGTAAATTGAGAACACATCTAGATTTCAATTCTGGTTATTAAAGTTTATTAATTCAGTTCCTTGAAAAACTGGATCACTAATAGAAGGCAGATCCTATTATTCCAGATCCTGGTTTAAAAAACAGAGCAAACCCCCCCGCCCCCCAAAAATCTATCTAGATTTAACATGTGGCTAAAAACCAATTGGTCCTATTAATCTTCTCCCTGATATGTGCAAATAATCCTTGGCTTTTGTTACCTTGGAACTTATAACCTGTATACAACCTAATCCTTCCAAATGAGACCCAGACCCTGTGCAACTGGAGTGAAAGACATCACTGTGTCTTTACAATAGCTGTGTGTGGAGTCAGCTCACCTCTATTTTCAGCACAGAGGCGCACATGCTTTTATTTAATCAAATGATCCACGAGACACTACAAAGAAGAGATAATGACAGCCTAGAAGGGCTGTTTTGTGCTGCAAAGCCTGGAGTGTGGAGCAATTATTAGCTCAATCCCAGGCACAGGCATGTTCTATCTTTTCCTTTGCCTGCTGAGTTTATTCTAGTGAATTGCACCTAGGTGATGAAGTCCAACAAGTAGATTTGTTCTACAGTCCTCTCAAAGAAGGATTGCCTTTACAGAAAACCCTCCCAGGCCTTTGTCCAGCCTAGTTTCAAGTGCCTCATGTAATAATAAAGCTTTGATCCCCTTTTTCTTAGAAAATGACTCACGGCACTATAATCCTTAGAGAAATTCTCCTGTTTTTTATCCTTAAAGTTTCTTTCTTATTTCTGTTTCTTCTTGAAACAACCTATGGTGTCAGGAAGGTATTTATGTTTACTTCAGATGCTTTAACTACCATCTCTAAACTTAACTGTCGCCAAACAAAAGTTCTTAAGCTTTTACGATGTTTGCTCAAAATATAAAATATTAGAAAATTATCATATATATTGTAATCCTATTGGTTTCTCAAGTAATATACTGGTTTCCACCAATGATGTAAAGAAAGTTTACATCCTGGGTTTGACTCATATATTTTTTTTGAGATTTTTATCTAAATGTTACAAATACATTGTTTTCTGAGGGTCTTACTTTCATACCTAAAGATATAAATAACACCTTCACTTTTCTTGGGTGTATGTCATATACGGTTGAGTTGTTCAGAATGTAATCACTTCAGCACAGGATAATATTCTTGTTTGATAGAATGAATACTTCTCCTGTGTCTGCAGGGTCTTTCTTCCTTCAACCTTCCTAAAACTCTGATTTAACCCTACCATGAGATGGTGCTCTGACATAAGTCCTAATTGTTTTGTATTCTGTGCACTCTTTTTGTCCTATTCCATATGATGATCCATTTCTCCATGAGGTATCTTGGTATAGCCTAGCCTTCTCCAATTACACAATTTTAACATTTCTCTTAAATTTACTATAGTGTTTCTAATAACAGGGTTTGTTCAGTTAACTCTGAGTCATCAAGATCTAAATGTCTGGTCAACGGAGTTAACTGAGAAAAACTTAAACGTGCCAAGAACTTGAAGCAATTCTACTAAGTTATCATCCTTTAATGGAAGTTAAAAATCTTCAATGAAATTGTGACTTAGAGCAATCCAAGTGACTTCACATAATGTTGGTTGCTTTCATGAGAAACATGGTAATTGCCATATCCAGTGCTTCATGTTTTGTGTCCTAAGATATCATGTTTTGATGAATTTTAAATGTTATGCCTTTGGAAAAATAGAATACATCTGTATTCTTCAGTCTTTTCTTTTTATTATTTTGCTCTCAAGAAAATTAAGACCTACCAAGTAGCCCTGACATTTAAGCAAGATCTCACCAGGATTCAGTTTTACTTAGTGTCTCCAAGACACATTTATTGATTCTTATAAATAAGCTGATAAAAACTCAAAAAGCACGCATATGCTCCTCATGTAAGATTTTATCTGAACCATTTAGGTTTTCTGCATATCTGAAAATGTCTCTGGAAAACCTCCCTTCATCTACATCTCACCTAAAAGTTAATCACAGTATAAATATTACCTGGGGAAAGAACAATAAGGTTGGTTATTGGAGTGACCTTTGAATGTGAATATGAAAGATCATATTCATGCAAAGTAGACTGGATCACTGATTTTCTGATTCTGCAAGATGGGACCTCAAACATCACAGCCCTTAAACACATCCATCTATCAGTGGGTTAAGGAGCTGTGGGGCAGAAGGGTTACATAATGCAAGAAGAATCTGAATGGGGCTCAATGAAGATAAACTAAGGGAAGGGCTTTACTTTTACATCACATCTGTATTCATCACTGACCCAAAAAGCAGTTCAGTTGCTTTAAACAATTATATCCACGATATTCATAGAAAGAAAAATACTGGTCCTGATCGTTCATCCCATTTTCAGACACAACAAGTCAATGGTGTTACTTCTCTGGGCCTTAGTTTCCTCAGTGATAAAATAAATGACCTCTATAGGTTCTCTTTTTGACTCACTTTGTTAGTTACTCAACATATGCTCAGAAGAAAAGACCACTGTACCTCAAATACAAAAAGGTTATATTTTAACTTGGTGTATTTCTTATTCTAAAATGAGACAGTTCAAGACATTGAGAGGGGTTAATAAAGAATATTTAAGGGTTAAAAAAAAGAATATTTAAGGATGAACACAACCAAATGAAAAGTACTGGTACATGGGATACTAATTTGGAAGTAGCAAAGTGGAAAGATGTTGGAAGAATCATTGGGAGGGAAACCCTTAAAAATTATTACTTATGTAATTGATCCTGGTAGCAAGGCTTCATTCCTAATGATCAGTTTGTACATTGGCTGCATATAGAACAAATTCAATACAGAACACTCCTGAATTCTGCTCCCTTGGCAAAGAGGCATAGTATATGAATTCACCATATTTGTGGATCTTAAGAAAACAGAGTCTAAATTTTTGCCAAAAACCAAATTCCACTTAAGGTAATGTGACAATTCAAAAGCAGTCACTCTGTGTTCTCACGAATAATGTATGAACATATCAAATAAATTATTATTTTAGCAAAGACAGACTAACATCAGTGAAGGCAGCCATCAGTAGACTGAAAGGAAATGAAGATGCTCTAATAATTAAAATAAGCTCTCACCAATAAAAGGCTGCAAAAAAAAAAAAAAAGTCTGTGTGAAGGAAGCAAAGGATGAAGAGATGTGGTTTATACTGGCTCAATGCACGACTTAATCTAGTGCCGACCAGTCTGCTTAAAAGACACTACATTCAACACGTCATAAAATTCTAAAGGGGAAAGGTAGTTTTCAGTCATGAGCAGTTTCAGAGCCAAGGAAAGCAAATGGCAAGGCCCCACGGGTGTAGCACTTTCACTGCAATATCTATTGCTAGGTAATCATGTACCAAGTGTGAATTTTCAAAGAAAGAAGGGAACTCTTGGCAAACTACTAAGTGCATTTGTAATAAATCGTGCTGTGCATAATGCAGAATTAGAGCAGAGCAAAAAGGATGACAGAGCTCGTTATGGGGAAGTCATGAAAGAATAAATAACATTAAATTGCAATGGCATTTAAAACAAATTCTCTGTAGAATTTTCACTTTTTTCTTTATTTAAATCAAGAGCAGAGTTGCTGTTTTCTAATTCATAAGTTTTTTTTTTTTCAAAGAAAGAACACTGATTATCTAGTATGTATATAGTATAAGATCACTGTAATGGAAGTAAATTTTTCTCAAACAGATGGAGCAGATTTTACAAGAAGGGAAAAAAAGAAACTGAATGGACCCTTTAGATAGCATCATCATCTTCCTGGAAGGGCTGGGAGCCCCTAGCTGGTGAGAATTTGTGATAAACTTGGTCCCACAAGGAACTGACTTCAAAGCAATATATATGAAGTATATGAAGCTCTTAGGTTTTACAAATGAAGAAATGAAAGAGTCCCTCAAATGGCTTGGAATAAAAGTTAATAAAGAAAGTCAATTGAATACATTTTTCTGAGAGCCTATTTTAAAAAGTGAATTTCCTATTTCATATTTAATTTTCAAAATTACTATCCAAAACCAAAATATTAATATAAAGGATTTAGACATTACCCTCCAAAAGAAAGACTTCACAGAGAAATAAGATCCAACCACTTCATTTTCTGAGAGATCCTAAAAACAAACAAATATTTAGCTACATTTTGAAGTGTTTTTGAGAATATTTAGCCCAACAAAATAAAAATGAACAAAACCCCAAAGTTAGATATCCTAATGACACTTTCAGTGTTTATAAACTGTTTTCTTCCCTGAGTAAATTAAAGATTTTGTTTTATTCATATCCAATTATCAATGGTAGTAAGTTTAGAAAAGATTCTGTTATTTTAAAAGAATCTACTTACCTCTTCATTCTTAAATTATTGATTATTACATCTCAGAGTCTAACACTTTATTTTAGAAAGTAGGACTGTTCAAACATACTTGAAGATTCTGAAGGAAGTCAGATAATATCTGTTCCTTTTAACAAAACAATGTCATAGCCTTCAGAACATTTTTAAAGAATGACAATGGAAATCTTATTTATAAACACACACTTAGTAAAATTTGGTTTAATCCCTAATTAAAAACTTCCTAGTTTTAAGATATAATACAGAATGTAGATGATATAAATTACTTCGTTAACTTGAGCTCCGCAAAAATAATTTTGACAAGAAATGAATAATGAGCAGGGTGGCTATTGGGCCGAAAACAAAGTCACAAATTCATGTTGGATATTTTATTACTTAATCCTCAGACTTTCATAAAGTGAAACCAATTCGACTTTAGGAAATCAAAACCATAGCTGCTCACTTTTAAAGAGAACATTTGCATTACATGCATCCTTCACACTTGAATGTTTTGCATCCTGTCTCTAGGTGTCAGTTATGGTAAAATTACGGGAAACTGAGGACATTTTTGGAGCAGTATTGACTGTTGACACCATGATGAAGAGGATGAAGTTTTGTGACTTATTTGAATATTCCATGATTTTGTGTTAGCAGTTAAGATAGTGGTCCAGCACCTCACATGATGCCCATTGCAGAGTAGGTACTCAATAAATAATTCATTGATTGTTAGTCACTTGGAGTTTCATTTGGTTAGGTGTAGACATTCCTTCCAAACATGATGTCAAAAATCGTATCAGAAAATAATAGTCAACTAAAATATTTAGGGTGTGCAGCAAGTTGAATAATTTAAATTTAGCAACAGAATTACATCAGGGATCCTCTATATCATCTACCTGTTTTGTTTTGTTTTTACAGGAAATCTATTTCTCAACAAAATTATTTTCATTTTCCCAAGCTACCTACATAGAGTTTGGTCAGGTAGCATGGCTAATGTTAGCAGTGACTGGGAAAAAGCCTGGAGTTTAAGACATCATTTTACTGGCACTACAGAGTTATAATTCATTTACTTTTACAGCTCGGGTTCTCATCTGTCACACTTAACTCACTGTCACATCAGTATCTCAAAAAAACCCCAAGCCTCTTAAAAAAAACACATTTACATTTGGACACTGGGGCATGAACCTTAGATGGAATGACTGCAGTCTTTTTCGATGCTGTACATTGTTTAATTTGAAAAATCTTCTAGCTTTTACAAAAGATGTTTGTTTTTCTCTAGGATTGCCAATTCTCTCCTTACCTTGATCAAGCACATGTCTCAAACACGTGGAGAAATTTTAAAATATCATATTAAAGAAACTGAAGTCTTAAAGTCTCTTTACACAAAATATTTCCCCAGAGCCAATAACACAAATTATGGAACTAACAGGAAGTTTTATCTTAATGTAAAATGTATTAAGGCAACTTAAATGGATGTGAAAATATTGGCTTTGGACTCATTACAATTATAACAAATAATATGACCATTAAATATTTAAAAGTCTTGTCAATTCATTTAAAGTTTAGGTGGTCTAAAGTGACTAATATTGAAACTGTACCAGCTCCATACTTCCCATTCTTCCTCAGGTGAATACAGAGGTTAATGACCTAATTATGTGACTAGTGTGCAAAGAGCAAGATGAGACTGATGAATTTTTTGTGTGTGGGGGGAATTTTAACGATCAAGACGTAGAACTTAGGTTTCTCTGTTAAAATTTGAGAAACAAAAATATTAGCCACATTTGGATCCACTGATGTCCCCGGGCTGTGCTTTTCAAGCCATGTTTAATTACTTCTGTCATTACTCATCAACTAAAATTTATATTTCATTTTACAACCTACATTCTCATGTAAATTTAGGCCTTTATTTCAAATGGAACAACTTAATTTTCCTGTGGACCCTTATGCCATTTATTGCCTTGCTGAATACATAATCCACAGCAGATGAGCCAAGGCTTCCCTTTCATGAGAGTTCCTACTAATAACAACAGCAATAATAAGGCACCTGGCATTGTGATAAAGAGTTCTAAAAAAAAAAAAGTGATTTTATTATGAGGGCAAGAAAAACCAAATGAACTATTCATGAATTTCAGAGAAGACCAGTCTTCAATCATGATTGTAGATATTTCATGATACCTCAGTCTCCATCGAGACACAAGGTTGGTAAGTGAGGAAAAGTACCATTTAAAAAATGCTAAGATGAAAAAAAAATGCTAAGATGATAAAGTAAGATCAAAAAGAAGCAGAACATAAAAAATAAAGACATCAAATTAACAAAGGAAAATTACTGAAGTTGTCCTGAATAATGAATTGCTATTTCTGCTGAGGCTCTAAATTTATTAAAGTAGCAAGATCCACTGACATATCTTATTTAAACCTAGTTTTTCCTCTAAAACACCTACATACATAAAGAACATCGATCCTCAAAGATCAAAAATCCTACTATGAATCTAAAAAGTAACAAGATTGTAAATCTAAAAATAAAAAAGATATACTTTTTTTCCCAGAGTAAGAAAACTAAAGGACAGTTCATTTCTTTCCTAACAAAATGAATACAATGAAATTTTTTAGCCTCCTATTTCAATAAATCATAAAAACCTTTAAGGACTTTGTCATCAGATGAACAAGGATTAGCCACTAAACATCAATTAATAGTGATATTTTTTATTAGCCATAATGTGTGCAGGCTTTAAACATTTTGCACGTTACTATAATCCAGCAATTCTTCAATAGTCCAACACTCACCGCCCATTTGAAGCCTGAGATATAAATGTGAAAGTCAAGCCAGGTAGCCCTCATGATGTACAGCATATTTTAATAGGTTGCACAATTTCCTTTTATCAATAACTCTTCAGGCATTTACAAGGTTAAAAATAAATAAATCCATAAGTAAATAATTTTCATAGGCTTTCCTGGTCTGACCGCTATCACTGTTTATCAAAGCTATGGCTCTTAGATGCTCCCATCAAGTTGAAAATGCCTATGGATTGTTATGTAGCTGAAAACAGGGACATGAAGTAAGCAGAATGTACACTGAAATGCTACTTTCCTGTTTTCTTGGTTACTCAAACTGGTGTTCATATCATTTATACTCAAACACAAATATGATTCCCTCTTGCAACTTCACCTGTCCATTTAAATATTTCTGCAAGAGCGAGACAATCTCAGCTCCCCAGAGGACATGCCCTATAACTGAAGGCTGGCTTTGCTTTGTCTTTCATTTTCCTAGAAATGTTAAGTTCAATCTTTTATTTGTGTGTTTGTCTATATGTCTAAACACAGGCACATATGCATGTATACTCTTGTCAACTAGGGCTTTGAAAACAGAATCTTCACAACATTATCATTTATTTTCACTGTGGATATTTAGGCAACTGGAAAACCAATAAACCTCCTCCCGGTCCCATTCAACTGAATATATATATATATATATATATATATATATATATATATATATAAGCATATATAAATATGCTATATATATTTATATATAAGCATATATATAATATATAAGCATATATATATAGCATATTTATACATAGATATATATGTTAGATATATCTGATGTATGTTATATAAACAAATGTCCGTCTTTGAAATAGAAGGCCATATAATCTTGCCAACCAACCCTTTGCTTCATTATCCTGGAGTTCTATTAGTTCTATTAGTTCCCTCCCTTTGATCAGTCCGGAAAGGATCTTGGGAAATTGTCAGCTCACTGGGTAATACATATCAGCAATGTGAAGGCCAATCAATGACCCACAATTCAACATCTTAGAGCTAGCACGCACATGTCATGCCATGCATGCTCTGCTTGAGATCACACTTTGTCCTTTCACTTTGTGCCAACTCATCCAGATTTGCACACTCAAGGACCCCATTTTAAAAATTCAACAAAAGTGGTCACATAAATGTAAAGCTGGTGCTACAGCAAATCCCTGTAGTTATGAGTTATGATGTATAAAAATGTATATGGGAAAATATTGTCAAAATAGCAAGAAAAAAATCATCTCAACATAAAACTTAACTATGGCTCCCTGTATTTTGTGGCATAATCAAATATGTACTGGCATTATGATATCTCTATCTTAAATAAACTTACTACAAATTTTAGGAGTTTAGTTGAGTGAGGTAAAAATAGAGTCTTTTATGGTAGAAACACTCATGTTATTTGCCTTTTGTTCATTGCTGCATTGCGGAATCTCAGAAGCCTTAATTATGAGGTTGACTTGGGAGCATTCCCAAATAACACAGATTTGGGAGTATAAACAGTGGTAAGGATTTTTAAAAGAATTATATATTTCCTTTGAAAATATGTAAACATCTATTTTTTTCAAAGATATATACATAATAATTTGAAATGAGCCATCAAAGAAAAGCCATTGAGGTGACTCACAGTTGAGAGAGTCAATGACCAAAAAAGTTTGCATGTTTTGCGGGTTTTAAAAAAAACAGCTATTTATTATCAGGATATGAGGTCTTTGGAGAAAGAACCTGATAATTGTTAAATAATGACTTTTTTTTCCTATGTCAGACTGACTGTGTGAGATACTTAAAAATGTGTTAATCTGTTTCTCCAGCGTTTCTTAAATTAAAGCACTTAGAGGTTTTCACTGATGCATTTTTAATGTGTCATCCAAGGTGTCAGGTTTAACTACGCCCTGCAGACTTAGAGTTGAAAGTGTTCTCTAGTTTAAATTAACAATATCCTTGCCAAAAGTCTTATTAAAAATTGCTTCATTCACCAGTGAATAAAGTGTTTTATAGTTCATTAAAATTATGCTAAGTGATTATAATAAAATCTTTATAAAAAAGATATATTACTAAAAAAATAAGCCATCAAGTAACAGAAGATATGCTAATGAGACATGATCACATAGTCCATATTATATTATTCAAAGGATGAACTCTTCTTAAAACATCTCTAAACTGTTATTGTTGAGAATATGAATTGCAGTGTGTATATCTTTATACCATCACAATGGTTACATCTCATGTAATTAAAGTGATTTATTGAAAGCACATAAGTTTATTACCACACTCACCAATAAACTAATTCTTCTACCTTAAAACACATACACACACAATGTAGTGTAAAATCATTTCTGCTTACTGGCTGTCTGATAGAGGTAATTGTTTCATTATTTTTTCTATTTTTTGTCTGACCCCACAAAATTTATTCACAAAACACATATACATCTTCTCTTCTGAGCTCATGAAACTTTCTTGTTGAATAATTTAACCTTAGAATAAATTATCAATGATAAGCTTCTTCTAAAGAATAAAATATTGCAATAATTCAAAGCATTACCATTTCTCTGCCAAAATGCATTTTGTCATGTAAGTATAACTCTTTGACCAGGATAATTATTCAGTTGCCTAAGTTTAGGTAGACATTGATCCCTTTCTTCTTAAAATAACATTTTTCTTTAACAGCTGAGTGTGGGGCAGGATTACAAATATGCAGGATGGAAAGTATGCTTGTGGAAAACCAGAATGAGAATTTTAAAGGATGCTATCCCCAGAAGAGGAGATATGATGGAATTCATAATTATTTACTGGTTAACATACCGTTCAAATGTAACATGTATTTTATACATTCTTGCTTCTCAGATGCAAGTTTAGGTGCATTTCTTTTCCTACTTGTTGTTGGATGGTAACACAATTACTCTAAATAATACGTAAGTCAGTTTGAACAGCAATAATAATTCCCTGCCCTCAAGTTGGCTACTCAACTCATTTTCAGTAGTATATACAACCCCACATTATAAGAGTGCCACAAATAGTGTAATTTCCATTGAAAGAGTCAATTATTGGCAAGATGATGAAAATGATGAGCAGATATTTAAATAATGAGAAATCCCATGAGCTGACTCCCTTGTATACAGGGGAGATGTGCATATTTTAAGAATACCAATGTCAAATTAGTTTTCTCTCTCCATGGTTAAGTCGCCGTCATAAACAAAAGAAAACAACAAGAAGAAAAACTCTGTACTACAGCAAATATCTAGCAACGTTATCTGGCTACAGCTAACTCTTCGCCACAAAGTTCATAATTCTCAAATTTTGTAATCACCATTGGTACCACAGACAGGCTGCATATCAAAGCCCCGCTACAGAAAAGCAGGAGACCTCATTCTCATAAATCAAGATTCCAAAGATGAAAATGACCTGTTTATATGAAAAATTCCCCTTTGACTTTGAGGACAGTTGTATCAAATATAAAATACCTATATGTAAATGTAATGCAAATAAATTATAACCTTTTTCCAAAAATGGAAGAGGGAATATTACATAGTATAGTCACTCATCCCTTAGTTTCTTCTGAAGCACAATTTGCGTGAACATCATCCTTCCTCCTTCAAACCCTGGAGGAGGGAACTGGGGAAGCAATTTCAGTGTGTGTGAAGGACGGCGGACTATGTGGTCATGGAAGTCACACACTTTCCCTTGATTTTGAATTTAACACTCTCACCTTGTAACGTTAATATGGAAGAACACAGCAAAGGTTTTAGGGGACAGTGAGGATTTGAATGAATTATCAGGTGTTCAGTATGTTCCCATAGAAAAAAACCAAATGAGTGAACTGATTTTCCCTTACTCGGCATTCAATAATCCCACTAAATTTTCTAAAACTGAAAATCCTTTAGGCTAAAAACCCAAAAGACATTTTACCACACGAACTAAAAATAATCTGCCAAGTACCCCAGTAAGTGCAGAGCTAGCACTCGAAGAATTCTATATCTTCAACGGCGAGCCAGAAAAATGTACCAGTATGAATGTACAAATGGATCAATAATAAATTAAAACTTCAAGAATTTTAGATGTAAAAATAGTATTGAATAGATGTTTATTATTCATTTTAATTTTTTTCTGTCAACCAAAAGATGTGGATTTATGTTTACTTAATTTAGCATTAAAATTACATTTAAATGTGAATTAAATAAGTTATTTAAGGAAGAATCTATATATTTAGTCTTTCTTTCATACTACAATAAAATGGATCATTCTCATGGGCAGCCTGGGTGGCTCAGCAGTTTAGTGCCGCCTTCGGCCCAGGGTGTGATCCTGGAATCTCAGGATCGACTCCTACTCCTACGTCGGGCTCCCTGCATGGAGCCTGTTTCTCCATCTACCTGTGTCTCTCCCTCTCTCTCTCTCTCTCTCTCTTTCATGAATAAATAAATACAATCTTTAAAAAATGGATCATTCTTACTGATCAGTACTAATACTGTATAATATCCTGCTCTAGCATTATGTCTTAACTACATCTGGAAGAGAAAATATTGATGTATATTAATGAATTATATCATTTTTACACAGGTATGTCATAGTATAGACACAGAATGAGGAAAGCCAAATTACATGACTTTAAAAATATATATACTTTTCACATAACACTAATTTTGAAGTAAAATTACAAAGAAAAATGTGTAATACAAACATGAAGAGTACAAACATTTCTTTAAAGAACCTTTGAAACTGTATTTTGGTCAATATAAAACACAGTGAATACTAAGTCAGAAGTACTCAGCAACTTTCTTTAATAAATGCCTTTCACTTTATTAAAATATAAAGGCGATTTTTAATGTGACCCTGACCTTTTTGTAAGAATTATCTTTCAGTCATTAATACTTTAAGAATTGAGAAGAAACTGTACAGTAAGAAATACTTGTTAAAGCAAATTATGACAATATCATAAATACAAAAACAATTTGATGTACTTTCTTAATTCACAGTAATAAAAATGACAAAATTAAAACAAAATTTAAGTAATAGCATGATTCAATCAGAATGGAAAAAAATTGTCATGTTCCAGGGTCTAAAAAAATTACTATTAAAAATGAATACTGACTTTTTAAATAGAAATTTGAAGAAAGAAGATCTTTACAAATAGCATCCCTTTATCTCGAGGAGTATTCATATAAAAGTCCGTTTCATCTTGATATTTATTTGTGTCCAAGAATGATACTACCACTGAACAAATGAGAAGTTTAGTTTATATCTTATATATTTTACAAGTTATAAGAAGAGCCAGGTCTTTTTAGTTACAGGAACCATAAACTCCTCTCACTCCCAAGAGCCATCTATTTCTTGAAGTGAGAAGAGGCCATGATGGAAAACTCTTCTTATTATAGACTCCAAAGATGTAGCACTAGAGGGATTTTGAGTTTAGAAAATCTCGGACTCAATTTTCATGAACAAAGACAGAGAGTCACATGAATCTTCCTTCTCTCTGGAGTGGTCTCTACCCAACCATTTTATTCCTGATCTGGAGCAAAGACATTTTCTAGACCCTGTGGCACACAGAACAGAAACTGGATGCTGCGAATGATGCTGAGAAGGGACCAGGCATTAGCAAGAGGGTGATGTGGATGTGAGTGATCAGTGTGATTTCTAGCTACTTAAGAGGCATTCCATGATTTGCTTAAAGTTGATGGGAAAAAAATAACAAGAGTGGATGAAATCCTGGAGTACAGTGTGAAGAGGTGTGAGAGAGATTTGGAATGCAGCTGATAGTTCTTCTCAACAAGAAAAGCTGAAAGATCACATGCTAAGCCATTACCTTACTTGATCTTTTCCAGCTCTTCCTCATTAGCATTGTCTGTAAACAAAATAAAGCATTTTCATTATCTTATCACTCAAGTACAGGATAGGGCGGCCAGTGGTTTTCTAGAGGTAACTTAACATTTAAACAGCAGTTTCCAACAACCAGTTTACAAGACAAAAATTGTTTATCACATACACACAGCTAGAAGAAGCACCTTTAACATTCAAGCAGTCTTTCTGGTGAGAGTTCATTTGCTTTATTCTTTTGTAGAAAGAAATGAGACAGTATTTTTAAAACGAATGGAAATTTGAGATATCTTAATTATTGGTGGGGGGAAAAAAACCTAATTGAGTCTCATGATTGGCAATTGTTCCTTTTGGTGATGGAAGTTGAGTATGTACAGTGACTTTACCAGCTAACTTTTCTCTTCAAACATGTTCGTAAGTTTGTTCCTTTGGTGGCATCTTAGAACTATTTGTTTCCAGTTAATCTTTAACTATATTGGTGTCTACTAATACTTTTAGTTCTGAAAAATGCTACATTAGTAGATCTTCCTGCTAAATGTTTAGCCATAGCATACCTTTTACATCAGTTTTTTGGATTTGATGTTGGTTTTTTTTTGTTTTGTTTTGTTTTGTTTTTGGTCTGTGTGTTTCATAGTAAGTAATTATGGCTACAAGTTTTACTTAAGGTTAATGCAGATCTGTAATGAGTGCCCAAGATCAGTGCTCTCTTGCATAAAGATCTTTTATTTACTCTCCAGTTTTAAATTTTCTTCAGTGAACACTGAGGTATTAACTTCTTGATTAACCTCTTTACCCTCTCTTATCTTTAAGGCCAATCAAGTGGAGAATAGGGAATATTTGGAGCAAATAATATAGCTTGTAGAAATGCTTGTCATATTTGTACCTCAAGGAAGCATACTGGTGCTTTTAAGAACTGTATCTCCTTCATCAAAACTCACTATAAAACAGGACCATTTCAGAAACTACTCATAAATTACAAAAAAACAACACAGAAAAGATTTTACTATAAGATTAAGTCATATAGAAGACAACCTTTGGCCTAAACCAAGACAATGGAATTATGTAGAGGTTCTACAGTAGGAAATGAGAAAAATCATAAAATTATCAATGATAAGGATTCATTCCTTTTCTTTGTAGATAGTGGTTTTATAGGTTATATTTTTCCTGTGTTAAATATTGACCAAAATATGGAAGAGTGATAGTTTTCCTAAGGTCACAGTTATTCCTTATTTTTTTAGTGGAGCCAGGAAACAGCAAAGCATTGTTATCAAATACTATTTATAGAAATATTTTATATGTTTTCTAAGTACTGATGTGCAACAAAACCCACTATTGGGTTGAGGAGATGGCCATGTAGTGGCCATATAATAAATGTTGTTGATCTTAAATGAGTTATTGTCATCATCATCAGCATCACTACCACCACCTCCACCACCACCTTCTCTATTATCTCTGAAAGGCAGTTGGAAGCCAAACTGTGTCATGGAATGCCATATTCAGAAAAACTGCCAGTAGGAGTCAGACAATAAATGTTCAACTTTCTCAGAAAGCAGAGTTTCAATGAACAAAGAATGATAATTCCTAGAGATAATGTTTCGAGTCAAATCAAGTGAGAACAATTAAGATAAATAAGCCTAAAAGTAAACTCTTGTAATTCATGGCCACTTATTATCATCATCTACTTTCTAAGAATCTTCCTAAATTCCATTCTGTAAGATATGTTATACTATGATAAAGGGGCTCAGAACATGAAGAAGAGTTGAATCTCAGGGCAACACTACTCAGTATTACACAGATTCACTACTGCTGCTCAAAACCATATCCCCTGACTCAGAGCCACTGCATACAATAAACCTTCAAGACATAAAGCTAACTATAGGGTTGGTATTTTTCCTCTCTCTCAAAATTGGTTTTACAAATCAACTGCATGGTATCATTTCTCAGAACTGAGACATTGACATAAACAAAAAGTCAATCATTTCCCTGAGTATAAATGTGAGAAATCTGGCAGTTATGGGGACAAATTGATTATTTTCCTGATTTGGTTCCTAGAATTCTATTATTGGATCCAGTGACTCTCAAAATGTCCCTAGATTTTTAAAATTATTATTATTATTTTTTCATCATGATAAGTGTACTCTGTAATCTCCATCCCCTATTTCACTCATCCCCCTACCCAGCTCCCCTCTGGCAACCATTAGTTTGTTCGCTAGAGTTAAGAGTCTGTTTCTTTATTTGTCTCTCTCTCTCTGTGTTTTTTCTTTGCTCATTTGTATTGTTTCTTAAATTCCACATATGAGTGAGATTATATGGTATTTGTCTTTCTCTGACTTATTTTTGTTTAGCATTGTACTCTCTATAGCTCTGTGTTGTTGCAACTGGCAAGATTTCATTTATTTATATGGCTAATATTCCACTGTGTGTGTGTGTGTGTGTGTGTGTGTGTGTGTATCACATCTTCTTTATCATTCATCAAACAAAAGATATTTGAACTGCTTCCATAGTTCAGCTACTGTAAATAATGCTGCTATAAACAAGGGGTGCATGTATCCCTTTGAATTAGTGTTTTGTATTTGGGGGTAAACATCCAGTAGTTGGATTACTGTATTATACGGTGGTTCTATTTTTAACTTCTTGAGGAACTTCCACACTGTTTTCCAGAGTGGTTGCACCAGTTTGCATTTCCACCATCTGTGCAAGAGGGTTCCTTTTTCTCTACATCCTTGCCAACACTTCGCTTTTTCTTGTGTTTTTAATTTTAGCCATTCTAACAGGTGTGAAGTGATAACTCATTGTAGTTCTGATTTGCATTTCCTTGATGATGAGCGATGTTGACCATATTTTCATGTGTCCGTTGGCCACCTGGATGTGTTCTTTGAAAAAAATGTCTGTTCATGTCTCTGTCCATTTTTTAAATTAGATTATTTGGCTTTTGGGTGTTGGATTCTTTATATATTTTGGATACTAGCCCTTCATAGGATATGTCATTTTCAAATATATTTTCCCATATCATAGGTTGCCTTTTAGTTTTGTTGATTGTTTCCTTCTCTGTACAGAAATTTTTTATTTTGATGTAGTCCCAGTAGTTTAATTTTGCTTTTGCTTTTATTTCCCTTGCCTTAGGAGACATATCTAGAAAAATGTTGCTACAGCTGATGTCAGAGGCATCACTGCCTGTGTTCTCTTCAAGGATTTTTATGGTTTCAGGTCTCACAGTTAGGTCTTAAGTCCATCTTGAGTTTATTTTAGTGTATGTGAAGAAAGTAGTCCCTAGATTTTATAACAAGATTTCTGCTTCTTGAGCCACGCCAACTAGCTAAATAATGGGTTTAAGTATCCCACTCCCAAGTTTTCTTTTCTTTTTAGATGGTTGGGTTAAGCTAGATTCAATAAAACTGTAAACAGTAGAAAAGTAAAAAAAAAAAAAAAAAAAAAGGTGAATTTAACAAACATAGTATTACTACTGTTACCCTTGCTATCTGTGAGATATTATAAAAGAAAGATTGTTTGGGAAATGTTAAAGATAGGTGATTAAGCAAATTATAGAAAAATAAGATTTACATTTTGCTCTATGATCTTAACTTCAGCTGAGAAACATATGAATTTGTTTTTGAAACCATCATTATCTAATATTATTACAGGACAGTCAAACTTCTTCATTTGCAGCTCAACTTTCTTTGAAGCCAGTGAAAGAAGTAGCAGAAAATATGGTCTGTGATAAAGCTATAGAATTGATTATATTTTTATGACATTTCACAATCTCATTCAATTTTTTAGCTTTATTTTTTGTTGTAGTATTTTTAAAGGTGATTATATGGCTACTAAAAATATAAAAATAATCACAAAATAGCTAGATATTATAGTATAGACATATTATAAAACATTAAATTTTTATAGATGGATTTTTTTAATGTTAGCTATAAAATAATTGAGAAAAATTTGCAAAATAAATCAACATGAAAAAGGTATTTTGTAAAATTTGCTAAAGGCCAATGAGGGTCAATTCATATGTTTCTTTCAATCTTCTATTTTTTTAGCTTTAGCCAAGCAATTTGTAGGTCTAGGTTGTATCTAAGAGAGTGTGTAACACAAATTAACTCACTTTTATTTCACAAATTCTCCAATGAAGAAAGCTGTGGATTGAACTCTGCTAGAAAAAGAGCCAGAAAGAACTCAAACACACTATCAGACCAAAATACTATATACAGGACACACATGTATGCACTACACACTTTTGTAGGTTCAAAAACAAGACATGCATTCAAAACAGAAATGACAGCTGTGTCATGCAACTCATCAGCATGCCCCTACCCCCCATGAAGATTGTGGTTTCTCATACACACAATGCTGGAAACTTAAAAAAATACGTATCTCTATATAGCTGTTCACATCTGAGATTTTTTTTAAAGACTCATTGATGAACTCAATGGAGAAGATTTTAGTATAAGCAATTTTGAAATACTTTTGCTATTACTCATACTATACTGCTTAAATTGCTGTAATTAGACATTGCATGTTTTAGAGGCTTTAGTAGATTCAGTAGGCTGATAGGATTTTCAACTCATTCTTCAGTTTTACTGATTTCCAGAACTGGCAATCCACACAAGGAGAAATCATCCCAACTGCATTATTCATGGAATATACTGTCAGTATTAAGAGTGTATAAAAAAAACCTCACAAGATAACTGTTTTAGAAACTTTAGCACTTTGTGATGCTAAGTACTCTGTATTTCCAGTTAATTTATTCCTACTTTTGATAGCATTTTCTTAACATTAATGTTCTATTTCCTATTTGATTGTTAGAATTTGTTACTAGCTCTTGAAACTCATGTCTTCCATTCCTTATTTTAACACATATAAAATATTTAGCAAAGTTTTGTAAATACAAGCACAAGTCTAAACACATGGTTCTTGGACTAAAGTCTTAAATCCCAAAAGCTTAAAATAGATTATTTCTGTCCTAATAATCAAAGAGAATAGAACCCTTATAATTTTGCTGGGTGAGGATCAATGCAAAAATCATCCTCTATTGCTTTCCTATACATTGTGCTAAATATTAAATGGAATTATGAAGCATTTAGTAACTGATATCTGTCCTGCTGCATTTTGAGTCTGAATTTTTCTAAATAAGATTTGTTCCTGGATAATTTGTGAAAGCTTGGCATATCATTTTCACAGCAGCAATATGTTACATATTTCAGGAATATAAAAATTTAATTTAAAGATACATTGGATTTCTAATTGTTTTTAACTAAAAAACTTCAAATATATTCCAGGGAAACATATGGAGCTAATACTAGACATGTTACAAAATGGAGGAAATACAGTAACATGCTTCTAATGCCTTGTCATCATTAAATGTCATCATAGAAAAAAATACAGATCAATTTTAAGCAGATTATCATTAATGTACTAATTTTAAGAACTCAAAATGAAATTAAATGATCATTTAATATTGTTTGTGACAACCTCAGGAATTTGAATACTGAAGAAAGAAAAAAAAAACCTTAAAATACCTTTCCCTGGATCTTTGAGGTATCCCTTCAAATCCTCACAGACATTCATCTGCAACTCATTGAACAATGCATTGGTACAGAAAGCTGGACTAGCTTTGAGGGCAGTCATCAAAAGAAAGGTAATTAGAGGCAATAATATATATATATATATATATATATATATATATATATATATATATATATTTTTTTTTTTTTTTTTACCAGAAGTGATAGGATAGAGAATGCAGATGAGGTGAAGTATGTTAGCTAGAACAAGTGCAAGTGACTGCAAAGAAAGCCTGGACTTGAGAGAAGGTGAGCTCTGCTGGAGTTTGTATGGCTGGGGCAGAGGTTAAGGTGAGGGAACATATGGTGCCTATTGGAGAGCTTTAAGGTCTCTCATCAGAAGTTTCCATTTAATTAGAGAAATAAACACAGGTCACTGAAAGCTTAGAAGAAGAATAAAGAGGACATTATAGAACATGGCACAATGCTTATAGATGATCAATAAAGAGATTTTGATCCTTGACTAGCCAACAAATGGTCCTCGTTAAGAGTCTCAAAAATCTCATAATTAGTGTTGTTTTAGAGACCGTTTTAGAGACCTTAATAAATCAGCTATAAAACTGCCATCGAGACCAAAGCAAACAAACAAACAAAAAGTAAATTTATGTCTTTTTTAGAAATTATCATCTTGTGAGCACGTGCTTAGAAACCCCGATTCAAATCTAGGACATCAGATTAGCAAGGATACTGTAAATGCCACCAGAATTTCCGGTAGGGGATCTTTCATAATTCCTTCTCTGCCCTTGAGTCAGTTCACTTCTCTACAACCAACCCCATGCTCCCAGCTATTGATCACATCCACAAGGACAAGTAAGTGAAACCACAAGGGACACCTTTCTTTCCACTCCCCAGGTGTGACTGAGGTCAGGATGGTCACCAGCCAGAAGCTGGCTCTGGTATAGGCTGAAAGTGTTGTGCTTTTCTGAGGCCCTGAGTCCTTGCTAAGTTACTGCTTCTCTGGTGAAGAAGAGAGAAGCTAGGTGAAAGTCAATGCTGGCATGGGAAGGGAGAAGACATCCTTTTTCAATTGCCACAGAAGAGTGAATTCAGTGCTATTTGGGACTCTGATGATGGGGGACATGAAGTAAGGCAGTGAATGAAAAATACTTGGCAGTAAAGGATTTCTTCCAGAAAGCTAAAGTAGCCAAAGGGATTTGAATCAAGAAAATAGCATGAAGATTTCAGGAAGAACTCTTTGTCTTAAGGGTGAATGGGGTTGGAGAGATACAGTGAGGAAAATAGAAAAGGAAGAAAAGATGAACAATACCAGATTTTTAATGAGCAACTGTTTTTTTTCGTGTAATCCACCTGTTTTCCTCCTATTCATGTTTGATAAATCCCTGATGATTAGCAATCAGGCACTGTAATACTTTTATTAAAGGGTGTTTTTCTAATGAGAAAGACATTGTGCTGAAATAATAAATTTGAGCAACTATGGAGATTGAAAGATTTTTACAAGAATTGTTAAATAATGTTGGGAACCATTTTGCCTGTGCTGACACTCATTTCTGTGCAATTTAGAACAACTCAGCAGCTTCACCTTGGTCCTAATTTGATCTCTCAAACCCCAGTTTGATGTTAGAGCATTTAGTAAATATCCCTCTTATGCAAAAATTCAGCAGACCTCCCATCATCAAATCACCCAAATAACTATACCAGCCGCCATATCCTTCTAATTTCAAGTTGCATTGGCAGTTTGGATGGTTTGGGGTACATAAATAAGACTGAGGGCACTTAGGTATTTTCATTTACAAAGTGCTGTTCTTCATTAAAATAACAAAGAATCTGAAAACTAGATTCTATCATTAAGTTTTGTTGATTTTACCTCTTATCGGTAAACCTGCTGATTTCTTTCCATTTCTACCTCAGGCAATCCTAATACAAACTTCCATCATCTTCTACTAGGACTTTTGAGATAATTGGTCCTAATTGGTCCCCAAGTATCCATTCTCATCCTTCCATCTATTTTCCACAATGTAGCTACACAGCTATTTTCAAAAGGCAAAAATGATTATGCCACTTCCTATTTCTCTTTCTCAAGACTTCCCCTTGCTCTTTGGAGAATGACAACAAACCTTAACATGGCCAACAGTCCCTACACAGTCTGGGTATCTCCTTTCCACTGCCACCATGTATCACGATCTCCCACATTCTTCTTTATTCCCAGCTTGTTTAAACTCCAGGACTTTTTTCAATTCCTGGAGTGTGCCAGATTCCTTTGGCCATGGGGCTTTTGCACATGCTCTTTCCTCTGCTTGAAATACCTTCTCTCCTCCTGTTTTTTTTTTTGTCTTATTAACTCCTATTCACAAGTCACACCTCAAGTCCCTTTTGGCTTCCTTCGAGAATTCCTGTCCCCCTAAGTGGAACAAATTCTACTGCACTTGTATTTGCTTTTAACGGCAACATGCACCTCTCTTTCACAGCACTCAAAACAGTCGTCATTTTAAATTTCCTTCAGTAATTACTCGATTCCTGAGTTCTCCACTGAATAGAAGTTATAGTATTCTAAGGGTCTTACATAGAAGCTGGCTTACAGTAGGCTTCACTCAATACTAGGATTATTTGGATAAAGCAATAAGCAAACACATAATTTATTCCTATGTATGGATTAGCCAGCTAGGATATACTCCTTGGCTTATACGGGGTGATGTATTGTACTGTACTGTATACTTGTACTGTATGTATTCGGAATTGGTGACTTCTAAAATGATGGGCTTCTATTTCTAAATATTCTCTGTAAAAAAAATTTCCTCACTTACCCTTCCTTTTGTACACATGGGCCTATGCATATACACACTTACATGTTTTTTTGTTTGTTTGTTTGTTTGTTTTTATGGTGCTAAGTAAGTTCTCCCAGTAGGTATTTGGTAGTACTTGTTAGAAAAGATAAATTTATTCCTCACTGAATTAAGTATGGACACTTGTATTGTACTTAGCAAATACAACACATGAATATCTGTGCTTGTTGCTTAATTTTTAAAAAGGACAGAGAAAAATATTTGTTGAAAGGTTGACTTTTTCAATGAGTTTAAAACAGTTCCAAATTTGAAGTTGGGATTCACTATTTTAATCTACAATCTAGGGAAAAATGTCAATAATACCTTTCCAGCAGACAACATGTACCAACTTTAATCATGCATTATTCTAAGACAGCAATACACATATTGCTGAAATCGGGTATTGGGGCTTGCCTAAAAAATTATGTTTACTCCTAAAATGTGTTATAATCAAAACTAGTGAGAGTAGCTCCTAGTACATGAAAGCACCCTGAATCTAATAAATAATCTCTGGTCAATTGTGGCAGAAAAGTGCGCTGGCAAGCATACCGATGCAGGTCAAACCTGATATTTTTTAATGTCACTTCAACATGCTGGAGTAATTGGCTCCTCTGTATCCCTTGTCAGTTTCTCACAGCAGCATGGTGTGCAAGGAAGCACAGACAGCCAGTGCTGGAAAATGGGTAACACCGATATGGAAGCCCATCAAGAAGATGAAAAGTACTCACTTATCATTCAGCAAACAAATACCAGAAAGCAGGAACTCTATTATAATTTCACCTCATTTTCTTTGTTATGGTACACCTGACAATACCGTCAAAATAGTAGAGTCTGGATACCTCAATGTGGAATTCCAAATATTCCATTCAATAGCAAATGTATTCCCTGAATGAATACTACCATTTGCCTAAAACATAACATGTCTGAAAGTGGGAAATGAAATTATAATAAAAGATGCAAATGTGTCCCTTATTTACAACAAGAGGTTCTGATCGGGAGTATAGAACAGGAAATTTGAATTGAAAAGATATAAAACGCAGGGACTAGTGATACCCAGGATACTTACAGAAACAAAGAACAGGCCAGATTTTCATATGCTGCTTCTCTTTATTATCACCTCTGGGTTCAAAGAAGGCTCAAGACATTCCACCAAGTGAGAGCAAGAAAGCACTCCTAGTAGGCTGTGGGGGAACTTACCACATCCCTGTGTTCTCCTTCTTTAGGGGTAAGGATGACGGAGAGCAAAATGATTCCAAGGTAATGGTCAGGATAATGGGGATCTTTCAGTGTTAGGGTCACATCTGTGGGCCTGTGATATAAAATATTAAGATTGTCAACAGTTGTTAAATGGATAAGCTAAACATATATTTTATGCTGACAATTTATCATTTTTAAGAAAAAAAAACAATTTTGTCTTCTTTTACTTTCCTGGTACAATTTCTGTTGTTATTGAAATATCATCAATGTACTAGGTTATCCGATCAATTATGGACCAACTGGGTGTACTCGGATTCACTACATATGTCTCAACCCTTCCTAGGGAACCAGGAGACCAAGAAACTATAACAGTATTGGGAAATCTACAAGTCCTTTCTTTATGATCTCAAAACACACAGAGAGCAAAGCCAGCTATTTTCTACAAATTTGAAACTAACAAGTAAATGAGGGTCATTTACAGACCACTACATGATTTAGAGTAAACAGATGAGTGGGAAAAGAGGAAAAGATAAAATATAATTTGCCGAACATATATCATAGACATAATTTTTTTTAAAATATGTTACTATTTTTACAGATTCCAAGGTTTAAAGTAATGCTTCTATATGTTTTGGCTGTGTAAACCTATGCCTAACCATTTTTTAGGTCCAGAAACACAAGGAAATCAATACTTAAAAGAGTTGGTGAATACTTAGAAATCTTTAGAATTAAGTTTGAGGAAGAGACTATGAGTTACTTAGTATTACCCAAACACGCTTGTACAAATAATACAAAACACACATTCAACTGACAATGCGTGGGTAATATCTTATTCCCATATTTCAACTAAACAAATATTTCAACATCAACAAATGCATGTTAAGTTTTGTAGTATATATGCATGTACGATATACACAGATATATTTTTATATATAATTTGATTTGGTTCATTTTGTTGAACAAACAGGGGTTCGTGGCATCCATAAACTTAAGGGACTGGGCAATATACAATACCAAATTTGAATCTCTAAATGTTGGCAAATTAGGGATGTTCCCTTACTTGTTCAGGCATTTATTCTTTTCATTCAGAAAACATGTATTAAACACATGAAATACCACGTACTGTGCTAAGTTCCGGGTAAAAAACAGACATCAATTTCAAAGACAGTATCATTATCTTCCAGGAGCTTAACAATTAGTAAATGATATAGTAGGAATCTAGTATTGGGGAGAGACCTTGGTGGGGAAAGCTTGTTCGAGTAGGAATTTTCAATCCTGTCTGCATGTCAGAATCCATTGGGGAGCTTTAAAAAAAGTGCATATTCCCCAATTCTACCCATATGACCTTGGTTCTATAGATCAAGGGTGGGGTGTGGAAATTTATGTTGTTTGTAAAGCTCATGAGTGATTTTCCCATACAATCAGGATTAAGAACCACAGATACTTTTTATTACTAAGATATTATAATGCTAGAAGACTCTTTCACATGATACTTAATTTACCAAGTCAAGGAATAATGTTTTTTTTTTTCAAGGAATAATGTTATGAAAAAATGAACAGTTTTCCGACCTCAGAGGTTTTAACTAAAACATGGAAAATTAGATGGATTACACACATGTTGTAATAGTTGTGATACAAATTGCTTCACTATCAATTTAGTTACATTAATCATGGTGGTTTGGCAGTAACAATTTGTTCCTTTTAAGAAATTCATGTTAAGCTTTATAAAATATATGTATATACTATACATACATACATGTTTTTACGTGGGGTTACAGTTTGATTTGGTTCATTTTCCTGTAATGATTTCATATAAAATTAAAAGAAAAAACTTCATTATATTTTTATAATGATTACATGATATTTAAGAACATTTGCAATTGCTTTATGACAATTATCTATTATTTTCTTTCAAAGTAAAACCTTAGTGAATTATATAGTAGCGTAAGTATTTATATGGCTACTACTGTTATCCATTTATCTGCAACCAGAGACTATTGATTTATACACAGAATGTAATGGTTTCTACTAGCATGTGATTTTAAAAGTAATAATTTGATGTTTATGTGGTTTCGAGAGGAGAAAATAGTTAAATACATAAAATAAGTAACGTGGCAAAATAAATACCAAATGCTTGTATATAATCTTTTTATTTTCTTAATCATATAATATTTTTCCCGTTTAAAGTTATTTTTCATCAATGATTTATCTTTAATAGAGAACAAGAGAAATTTATGCTCTGTGATTAAATCCAGCAATTTGCATATCCTTTAGCAGAGGTCTACAGAGAAAATAACTGTGGCCTTTTTAAAAGAACACCACAATCCATTGTACTTGGAGCTCAGTTTTCATGATAATGGACTACATAAAACACCATCTAGGACACGTCCTTTCCTGTGGTGAGGTAGGGGAGCCGGCAATCACCTACACTCTAGCATTAGGTCAGCCCATGCCAAGCTCTAGGTTGAAATGGAGACCAATCTTTTGTCCTGCCTATCACAAAAATGACTATTGGAAGACCAACAAGGAGTCATTGCGCTCAAATGTAGCTGACTATAATACATAAGGGGGTTCTACTATTTCTATTTCATTTGCATTTAAAATGGAAAGTAGAAAAAAAAATAAAATAGAAAGTAGTGATCTGGCCCATTACTCTGCTTTCTTACTTCCCACTATTATATGCATTACTATATAATCAACTAAAGCATCTTAGAACCATCAAAGATCTCACAGTCCTTTGCAACCTATCCCAGCATTGCCTAGCCCTCTTAAAAAATATTTTTCCCCTCTGTAGTATTAATTAATTCTTAGCTCCCAGTTGAAATGCATTTAAAAAAATATAAGCCCATAATTAGGTACCAGGAATGACTAATAGTAGTAGTAATTATATAACTTTACAGTCAAGCAATGATAAACTAATCTGAGAAAATACAACTAATCTTCCTCCATGTTTGAGGCACTCCTTGATAACCTAGCATTACCAGTGGATTTCAAAATTAGATTGTACTTGGGCTCAGGTGATGAGAGAGTAGCTGTTTTTGAATCACAGTACACATTTTATTTCCTATACAGTGGCCTGATTCTTAAATTTATAATTTTGATTAACATGGATAATTCACTTTATGTCCCACAACAACCATACCAGCCAAGTGAAAAGTGAGGAATGTGTCTTTTATCTCTAGACTCCTGGTGCTTAGCACAGTGCTGGGAGACAAAGCCGGTGTCCAAGAATTTTTCTGCTGAATAGTTGTTGTTGAATGAGATAGTCAAGGAAGATGCTATTACTTCCACTGGGGAGATAGAAGGATGTACTTGAAAAAGGCTGGGAGAACAGTAACTAGAACCCAGATCTGCTGACACTTTGTTACACAGGCCCAGCTTCATGACAAGATGTAAGAAAATCATAATGGTTCAAAAGTTACCTGTTTAACTCCAATTGTGTGAGATCCAGAAAGGCCGAGCCCATAAAGTCATCCTGTAGTCCAAAATCATAGTCAAATACCTAAAAAGCCAAAGATCCAAGGCATTATTAGAAATAATTCTAGTATTAGCTTTCAATGAAGATATCTTGATTATAAAATATTGGTTGTCTATGTCACCAAAAACAATGAAATTTCTTCATATTTTAAAAAGTTACTTCTTTTGAAATGTTAGGGTCTCACAAAACATGCAAAGGAAATGACCTTTAATTTTTTACTTAAAATTGCTGTTTTATATCAAATAGAACTTTCAGGAAGATGAATAACAAAATCAAATAAAGTAAGAGTAAATATTCAAAAATCTGAGGAACATAAGCTTAGAGTACTTGCCCCATAATATTAGCATTACTAGAAGGAAAAGTAAGTTGGTATGAAATTCAACAAATATGTCTTCCATAGTAGGTTACTGGTGATGAGAATATGATTCTAATCTTTTTGCGTTTTTCAGGTCATTGAAGATAAGTTCTTTGATATTATGGGAAAACACTGCTTTAAATATACAAATAAGTAAAAATTAAGGTGTTGTTATTAAAGCATTTTGTAAAACCTTATTAGGTTATAAGTAAAATTAAGTTTTTATTATCACAAGCAAGACTAGGAAATAATATTAATTTAACTACCAGCAACAAACAGAAAGGAAAAGAGAGAATATATGTCTTCCTTCTGTCAAAATTATTTATCCAGTATCTTCTCCATGCCTTTCATGGGTCTTATTCATACTATGATGAATAAAAAAACAATCACCCTGATCTCTTGGAACCTGCATTTAGTTGCTGAGAGGGTCCATAAGAACCCAAACAAATATATACAATTCAGTGGTGAGCGCTGTGGGCACAAAGTCTAAAGGGGGTGTGCTGGGAGCTGCCGTTTTAGTTAGGGAGTCCAGGAAGTCCTCTTGGAAGAAGTATGCACATAGAGATCAGAATAACAAGGATTAAGCCAATTTGGGAAGCTCACTCCCACGCAGAAGAAACAGCAAATGATTAGCATATGCAAGGGACACCCAGAAGTCAGTGTGGTGCAAGCAGACTGAGAAAGATGGAAGTGGAAGAAGGCTGGAGACACACCTGGAGCTAGATCAGTTAGGGTCACGGCCAAAAAACTCGAGGTGAATGGGAGTTGGCTAACTTCCAATCATTTACTAATTTTCCTACTTATTCATCCCCTCTACTAATATTAACTAAATACCAGACTATATACTAGGTGTTGTGTAAGCAGTGGTGGGCAAAGCTGACACTATCAATGCCTACAGTTTAGCGAGGGAGACAGATATTAAACAAGGAAGTGCACAGGTGATATGTAATTACAAATGTTGATAAGCTGTAAAGAACAGAATATGAAAAGAATAAAAATAACAATAGAGATCCAGGAAAACTTTTTTTTTTTTTTATTGGAGTTCAATTTGCCAACATAGAGCATAACACCCAGTGCTCATCCCATCAAGTGCCCCCCTCAGTGCCTGTCACCCAGTCACCCCCAACCCCCGCCCACCTCCCTTTTCACCACCCCTTGTTCATTTCTGCGAAAACTTTTAAGTCATAAGAATGAAGATGCTACTACATAAAGTTTGGAGTTCTGCTTCCTGACCTTTTCAACTAGGAAATCTTTGTACTGCACTCTGCAGTAAATGAGCCTGAGCAAGCAAGCCAGCTCTTGAGTGGATGAACCAGGCCATCGAACTCTCCAGGACATGAGAATCCATTAGGCCGAGAGAATCCATAGTCTAGCACTCCTGTGCCCACGTAAGCACACCTGTACTCAATGGTTGGAAAGCATGAAGAAGAGGAAACAGTATGTACAGCAGCCTGAATTACTGGTTTTTCCCTGGAATAAGTATACTTTGATTTAAACAAACTTCTTATCTAAAAAAATTGATACTTAAAGAAAAAGATAAATACTTTGCTTTACCAAAGTTTTTTTTTTTTTTTTTTTTTTTTACCAAAGTATTCTTAAAATTTGAAGAGCCACAAGGGGATTTATTTTAGTGATAAGTTCCCCTCATACCGTCTAAATTATTCAGTTTACAATCATTTGATTTACCTACAACCTTTCAGGAGTACATTTGTTATAGAAAGCACAGAGCTCCTGCAATAGTCTCCTTGATCAATCACACTTCTGGGTTCTAGTCACCTGTTCAGGGGTGTATCAGAGGAGTACACTGCAACATCTCAGGCAGAGGACATGTCAGTATTTGTAAGTGGCTGCGGTGGGGCAATTTACAACATAAAATTTACACTAACAATTAAACAAATATCTCTTACACAACCTCTTCTCACTGTATCACCCTAAGGCTTAAAATCTTGGGATTCTAGTGATAATCATTGAGGACATGTGGGGTACATAGAGAGATGTGAAGTGGAGAGCTGTGAATCTAGTGAAATGTCAAGAAGAGACCACCCAACTGGGTGATGAAGTATTCGAACTCTCTTTATTCTCCTGGTAAAAGTCTTTCCTATGGTCCTAATGCTAGGTGCTTATTTTAGTTCTCTCCTATTACCTAGAAAGGGCATAAACGTGGGAAAGCATGGAACCACCAGAATCCATTCATTAATGAGATTATTAGCTATGCTACTTGGTTCCAAGCTCAATAAACTACTTTCTAGAAGGAGCACTGCTGCAGAGGGGCAGTTTTAGAGATACAGAGCATAGAGAAAAGATAAAACAGGGTAAGGTACTCTCACTGCAGTAAGAAAAAGCACAGATAACACTGATTAATGTTTATTCAGTATTTACTATCCGTTGGGCACTGTTATCTGTTAAACACATTGAGGAGACTTTTAAATTCATGTCTCACACGACTCCGAGAACAGGATGTTGTGGTGTCCATTTTTCAGATGAGGAATCCAATGCTTAAAATGTTTGTTACTTGCCCTCCAAAACTCAGGGCTTGGAAGAGGTCAGATTCAGATTCTATTGTGCAGGATGCTCTGTTCAGAACAGAATGTATTTCAGTTTAACAAAGACAGCTTGGGCACCCACCGGGAGTGAAGTCCTGCAAAATGATCATGAACCATTTAGATGGGATCCTTGCTTTCACAGAGCCTTCCTGGGAGAAGTGGAAACCTCAGGTAACATTAGATAAAACTTGCTCCAGCTCTGTAAAATCTTTCTTCATTCTCATGTGAGTTTAGAACAACAAATGTTTTATTCTAATCAACGAATTTATTTAACATCTTGATTCAATTGTCTCTCAAGAAAAATTGCATCAGGGAGTACACCAGCTAAAATGCTTTTGGATATAAGTAACAGAAAACTCAACTCCCAGGAATGGGAATTTGTTAGCTCAAATGACTGAAATGCCTATAGGTGGCTATGACTTCAGGGGAGTTTTCAATTGCCTATTCAAAAGATTCATATATCTATTCATTCAGTTACTTGAGAAATATGTGGTGAGCAACTACCATGTGCCAAATATTATTCTGGAAATAATAATTTCTGGAAATATGGTAGTGAACAGGACAAAGTCTCTGATTTCTTGGGGGTTACACATGGGTGAAGTGGATACAGACAATAAACAGATGCGTGTTAGGTAGTAATAAGTACCATGGAGAAAAATATCTCAGGGTATGGGAGTGACAGGAACTGATATTTATCTATATAAGATGTTTAGGAGAGCAATCAGAGAGAGTGGCATTTGAATAAAGAGGCTTAATGGGAATAGGATATGAAAAGGGATTCAGATCACATAATGTGACCCAAGATAAAAGATTCTACTCAAATATGTCCATGACTCGTTTTCAGTCCCAGGCAGCTTCATACAAAAATAATCAAACTCTAAATTATAGGATTGACATTGTAAGACAAAGAAAACCTAACTGTGGCCACTGCAATTGGTCATATTTAGTAGAAAAAAAGAAGTCATGTTGCATAATTGCTGGGTAGACATAGGAAACCCTGAGTCTCTCCAAGTCTCACTCACCTATAAAATGGGGATGAGGATAATTATTTGTCAGGTATTATGAGGATTACATGAGATAAAGTAGGCCTGGCACCTAACACGGTGCTCAAGAAATGATAGTTATTATGATAAGGATGTGACCACAGATTCCATCTCCAAGACTCAATAACTTCATCTGTTCTTTGCCTATAAAGCAAAAGCAAGTATGGTCACACTTTTTTTATCTCCTTGTTTTGTTTTTATTGATTTTTGTTGTTGTCTAAAATAGTTGAGGTTCTTAATTCATGCAATTAGGAAATATCACTGAACCATACAAGACATAATGTCTAAGATAATATAAATATCTAACTTTGGAATAATTTGTGGGTTTAGGGCTAGAAACATTTTCAATCCAATTACTCAGCTGTTTGCATTTAAAAGTCTTGGAAAGTGGCTCCCTACTCAGGCAGTGCATCAGAATAACTTACTGTGTTTTGAAAATACAGATTGGATTCAAACTCAGAGGTTCTGACTCAAAGCCTTTAGGGAAGAGACATTTGAACATCTAGATCCTTAAGACAAGACAAAACAAAACATAAACACAAAGCAAAACCTCCCAAAAAAGCCTTTACGGATAATTCTGATGTATAGCCAGGGTTGATGATCATTGGTATATGACACTCTTTCAGGGTCTTTAAAACCTACTGAGAAATAATTCTGCATAACACAGCAATATGGTTTTGAACCATGTTTAAGGACTTTTTTTTTGAGAGAGAGAGAGGGAGAGAGAGAGAGAGAGAGCATGTGTGAGCACAGGGGTAGCGGGAGAGGGAGAGAGAAAATCTTCGAGCAGACTCCTCATTGAGCAAGGAGCCACGCAAGGCTTGTTCTCACCACCCGGAGATCTTGGCCGGAATTGAAATCAAGAGTTGGATGCTTAACCAACTAAGCCATCCAGGTACTCCAAGGACTTTTCGATTTCAAATCTTAAGATTGGATAGATATGAGTTCCTTAAGTAATTGTCAGTTTGGGTAAAATAACAGTCTTAGAAGTTATAATCTGACTCCAAACAGAATCACCTTCCTAATTATCAAAACTTCCTACTATTTAGAAAAACATTCCATCTAATACCCAGATTTCTAGCCTACGAGATTAGGCCAAACAAGTAGTAATTGACACGCACATTTCCCCTTTCTATTACTTCTCTCTCTTCTACTGTAACTCTGGGTGTTCAGTGTTTACCTTGGATAATAGTGTTAGTGAAATGAAAATCGAGAATTTAATTAAATTCAACTGAAATGGATGCTGAATTACCCTATGCTCTAAGATGTGTGCAGGAACATCTTGTGGCAGCTTCGGTAGCTCTTGTCTCAGTTAATAGCATTGCATTTAAGGGCACTTGGGTGGCTCAGTTGGTTGAGTGTCTGCCTTCAGCTCGGGTCATGGTCCCAGGGTCTTAGGACCGAGCCCCACTTTGAGCTCCTGCTCAGCGGGGAGCCTGCTTCTCCCTGTCCTCTGCCTGCCACTGTCCTCGCTTGTACACACTTGCACTCTCTCTCTGTCAAATAAATAAATAAAATTTTCTAAAAACTCACTGTATTTAAATCTCCAGCCTCCAATACTACCTTATAAATATATTTCAAGTCCATTCCTATAGACTTGCTTTCACCTGCCCTTACTGCAAAGGCTTTTGGAGCTGAAGGAATATTCTCATTACAATTAAAATCTATTTGAATTCCAACCAATTGAAAAGTATGTTATTTATTTTGCATCTAGGTTTTTAAGATGATAGTTCCAAGACTTTTTTCAAAAAAAAAAATCTGGTTTTGCAAGAATTGGTATAAGCACTGCAACTTTCATGCAATTTTATAACCTTGGCTCAGAACTGAATTTTGTTTCCCTTGGTAATCCTTACATTGATAGAAATCAGATTACAAGGTATTCATGGACTTCTTTTTCCTTTAACTGTAGATGGGAGGGTTGTAGACAATATTTTCTAACCACCTAGTACATGGATGCCTTTTCATATCACCTGTCACTACAGAATCAGTTAGTCCTAAGAGATCTTTCAGCCAAGATTAATCTCCCAGCACGGGGGATATGGGCATCGTATCAAAATCAAGTCAGTCAATCACACAAGGCAGTATAGAGACAATGAAACTAATGCAATGTTCATGAAATTCTAGTAACTTAAAATATTTCCACCAGTGTATTTTGTTTAGGCTTCTCTGTGTGCAAGGCTAGGCAAAAAGAAGATAACATAAAAGAATGGAAAAAATGAAGCAAAAAAAAAGAGATTTTTCTCAAAAGAAGTCCTATGTATTTCTCAGAAAATGCAAATCAAATGAAAAATATGAAAGCATATTTAAAAGCATAAAGTAGTACATAAAATATTGCCATTTTATGTGTTTACACGTAGTATTTGAGAGGCCAGTGTGATTCCTGTCTAATTATTTTTCTTATGCAGAAATGTATACAAGTGACAAATATTTTACAATCCACTATGTATTTTTTTCTGTATGATAGAAGCTAAGTTGTGGCTATATTATGTCATATTTTGAAAACTCAAGGTGGTAAACAAACAAAAAACGAAAAACAACCTTTGGGGTCTCTCTCCTAGCTCCTTAGCCTCTAGTGTGGCATTAGCCCAGGCCTTTGGCCTGCATGCAGGATCACGGTCTCCATGACAGTAAAAGTAGATGTGCGTACATATTCTTGCTCTCTCAAACCACAATAAACATTTTCGCCACCATTTTTTTCTGTTTTGTTTGTTTTTGAGCCTGCTGTGATATTCCTTTTCAAATATGCATTTTGATATGTAAGGGTCTACACAGATGAATACTCATTCTGAAGCACAAGAGAATAGCAAAAGGACCTAACCAACATCTAATGTAATTTTGGGAAATTCATTTTATAACCCTTTTATCTATCTATTTGTTTATTTATTTTTTTTCAAAGGTTTATTTATTTATTCATTAGAGATGGCAGTTAGAGAGAGAGGCAGAGACACAGGCAGAGGGAAAAGAAGGCTCCTCGCAGGGAGCCCAATGCGGGACTCGATCTTGGATCCCAGGATCACGACCTGAGCTGATGGCAGGTGCCCAAATGCTGAGCCATCCAGGCGTCCCTTTGTAACACTTTTAAAGACTGGAGGGCAGCCCGGGGCGGGGGTGGGGGGGTGGGGGTGGGGCTGGGCTCAGCGTTTTAGTGCTGCCTTCTGTCCGGGGCCTGATCCCGGAGACCCATGATTGAGTCTCACGTTGGGGTCCCTGCGTGGAGCCTGCTTCTCCCTCTGCCTGTGTCTCTGCTCCTCGCCCCCTCTCTCTGTAAATGAATAAAATCTTAAAAAAATTAAATAAAAAGAAAGACTGGAGAGCCACATGGTTCTGTTGTAGAGTAGTATTCCATTAAAATAACAGATCCACAGTAAAAGTAATTACAAAGAAATTCTTTTCCTTCCATGATTTTTCTCTTATAGGACCTCAAACAAGATCCAAATGGTCCAGTGCGATCCTTACTAACACCTGCTTTCCTCTCCTGTCCATTGTCCTCATGACTGCCGTTGCTCTATCTCAAATCGCCCTAGAAATAAAATTTATTTTACGTCCCACTTTTTAAAAATTCTTTTTTCATCTTCTATCTCAGTTCTTTATTATAAAGGTATTTCCTCTTTTCTCATGCAGATATTACTTTCTCTCTGCAAGTGGTGAGCAGGGAAGAAAATCGTCTCTGACCCCAAAGATCTTCCGTTTGGTGGGAGGAGGTTTGGCTATGAATATCCCCACATAAAAAAAAAAAAAAAGAATATTCCCACATTAATAATTCTTCAGCCATCACAAATTACATATTAAAAGATAGTTCATGGGAAAAAAAATAGTTCATGGGGACGCCGGGTGGCTCAGTGGTTGAGCATCTGCCTTTGGCTCAGGTCGTGATCCTGGGGTCCTGGAGGAGTCCCACATCGGGCTCCCTGCATGGAGCCTGCTTCTCTCTCTGCCTATGTCTCTGCTTCTCTCTCTCTCTCTCTCATAAATAAATAAATAAAATCTTAAAAAAAAAGATAGTTCATGAATTCAATCTAATTGATTTTCTTTTTTTTCTAATTGATTTTCTTTAGCCAATGTCCACTTGAGACTATTTCTTATGCAAATACGGATCTATTCACAATGACTACTAGAAACTTATCAACTATGTACTTAGGAAATTCTCTTTTCATCAATCTTACAAACTGTTCTGCTTTGATTTATTTTAACACTAGTCAAGTGCAGTAGCGAGAAAGAAAGAGTAGAATAACGAGTTTGATCTGTAACTGACTGTGAACAATCCACTGAGATAACTCCCTATCTATGGACCAGCCAGTTCTGCTATGATTTGAATAAAATCTTGATTATTGGTTTTTCTTTCTGTGGAAAAGAGAAACAACTGGAGGCAATATAAATGAAAAGGTGATGGGAGGGAGGATACCTAGAGGCTGCTTAATGAGTCCTTATACGAGATTTTTGGTTCATGTACCAGTTGTGACAATACAGGGAAAAGGAGAGGACATGTGGCTATTATGGTAAAAATAGAAAAAGGTTTGGTAACTGAATGGATAGTCAGAACATAGGAGCCACAAACAGTAAATACAGAGATATGAATTAAATACAGAAAAAGTATCTAGAGATATGGATTAAAGGGAAGTTAGATAGGAAAATAAAGAATTGGGGTTTCGATGATCTTAAGTTCTTTTTTTTTTAAACTACATCAAGTGAGAAGACTTTTTTTTTCCATTTTTGGTAATATAATAGAGACAGGAAATCCACCCTTCCCCTTTTATCTTTACCCTTTTCATCTTCCAAGAAAAATGTATATTTTTTGCAGCCACTAACAGTAGAGCCCCTGATACAATTCTTGAACAGAAAGGCTGGGTTCTGTGTAACCTTTCTTTCTTGCTGGATTTCATGGAGACTTGTTTTATATATTCCCAGAATGCACTAAATCAGTTAACTGCACCAAACAGAAGACGGACTTCATAATCCTCCTAAATGTCTGACAATAGAACTGTCCTGAAGAAAAATGCTCCGGAGCTTCTCCTCCCCTCGGTCTCCTATCCGTCACACCATCAACAGATTAGAGTTGTGCATAGTAGAATTGATCTCTGGTGAAAAATCTCATCAGACAGGGAGACATGATAGAAAACCATTAAACAGGGAGTTTTATGTCATTGCATTAGGGGAAAACATAACTGGCTCACCTTTATATACAAGGGTTCCCTAAGATGTTCAACAAGAATGCAAGCTTTCTCCTCCCACACAGGATTGAGGTTCTTGTGTATTATTTTACTTCTAAAAACTTCTTTTCCTCCAATTTTAAACTTCACGTATGGATCACTTGTCCCTGTTAAAGAGATATAGATTGATTCATGTTAATCACACCATTCGCTGGGAAGCAAGAAAATAGCTCATTGAAACATTAGGAAGTATTTAAAGGAATCAAAGTTAAATAAACCTTATCACAGGGGAAAATAAAAATTAAATATTTTTTCCTAAATTTTTCCTTAACCTTCAAAGTGACAGTAAATAATAATTATTATATAAAGTTATATATTTTTTATTATATATAATAAGATAATAGTTTTATCTTCTCATATTAGTATTATACTCCTGTCCTGGTATTTAAAAACCTCTATTGCATGCTGCATATGTAAATTTAATTCATATTATAAATGATAGAAATTAATCTGACATTTCTCTTGGTGTCATCTGGTCAACTATAAAAAAGATGATCCATGATTCTCAACTTGCTTAACTTGTTTTAGACTTACATATGCTGTAATTTTAGACTATGTGTGATGGGCCTAAGGAAAGAGGAGTCTTAAATTCAGTTTTAATTTCATCTGTGGTCCCATATTCTCAGAAGTTGCAATTTTAGAACTTGAGGAAAGGATATGGAGGTCTCAGAGGAAGGCATGGGGGGAAGGGGACAACTGTTTACTAAGTAATCTGCAAACTTCATGTTATCCCTTCATACCTCCCAAGGTCCCTATGATCATAAAGAAACTTAGAGCTCTCAAGTAAGTTGCTCATGGATACACAGCTAGCAGGAGATGCAGTTAAAACTCTAACCAACCTTGTTGGACTCTAACACCTGTGCTTTTTCTTCTACACCTGTGAGGGGAAGGGCTTTGACTTATTTCCATATATATCGTGCCATTTCTCATTGTGAGCGATGAATGAGGCAAATTGATCTAATGAGTCTATGCTATTATTAAGGATTCCTAGAGACGGTGGATCAGAGACATTCCCAAGTAAATCATCCCAGTGTGACAATCTTCATCCCCAGGAAACAATTTTTTATACGAGGCCAGAATCTTATAAGATTTTGTTGGGGTGCATGAGTGGCTCAGTCAGTTAAGCATCTGCCTTTGGCTGAGGTCATGGTCCCAGGGTCCTAAGATGGAGCCCCATATTGGGCTTCTGGCTCAGTGGGGAGCCTGCTTGTCCTCTAGGCCCTGCTCGTACTCTCTCTCTCTCTGTAAAATAAAAAATAAAATCTTAAAAAAAGATTTTGTTTAATTCTTTCTATAAATTGAATAACTTCAGTTTAGACTGTAGTTCATAACTACGGTCTCTATGATTTAAAGAAGAATGTGAGTGGGGGTCTGTAAACTGGAAAGCACGATATAAATGTTAGAAATTACAATCATGATGCTGATATCCTGAAGCTTGCTATCTGTATCACAACTCAACTCCACTCACTGCAGTGACACATAAATATCAATACTAAATATAAGGACTGCCTTATAGGGTTTGGTTTTTCTTATTTAATCATTTGGGGGCTTTCTTAAAACCCTCCACACTTCTGAAATAAATATAATACCTTGCTTTTTGTATGTCTAGACCTGGGTATAGTAAAATAATGATCCAAATTTTTTATTGTGAAACTCCCATTTTGACCGTTTGCTTCTATCATAATGGTACAAACTTTAAAAATATTTATAAATATAAATACAGACTATTATATGGTTGCCCATTATAATGCATTCTTTTGGGGAGTCGATGCAACCCAACTGTTTAAAATTGCTATTTTTAACACAGTGGTTCCCAACTATGGGCTGAGGACCCTGGGAACTTGGGAGTTTTACAGTACATACTGGGAAGTTATTAAAATCCACATACCCATTTGAAATTTCTCAGTCGTGCCCTAGATCAAGTTATTGTCTTTGATTTTGAAATTCATCTATGTAACTATTACCACCTGTTAAAATAGAATAAGCTCCGTAATATCAGAGCCATTTGGAACACTTCTGTTTTTTTTCAAAATCTCCAGCACTTAGTATAGAATCAGAAATATTGTTGGTCCTCAATAAACATGTGGTGAATAACTGAATGAATTAATGTCATGGTTGGTAGACTTCTGTTCCTGGTGACTTTTGCAACCTCCATTTGGATATCTACTAGATCTTCCAAAGTCCAAAATGTCCAAAACTTAAGTCTTGATCCTCTCTCCCGCTATGCCTGCTCCTCCCTCAGGCTTTGTCAGGTCAGTCATCATCTGACAGCTGCTCACACAAGACACCTGGAAATTGTTCTCAGTACCTCCTTCTTCTCCATGCTTTGCATCTAGGACACCACCAAGTCCAATAAATTCCAAAATACACCCTCTCTCTATCTTCTCTGCCTCCAATCTAGTTAAGTTACCAGGATTTCTTTGTTGTACCACTATAATAATAGCCTCCCAGTTGGGCTCTCCACATCTTCCGTGACCCCCTCCAAGCAGGCAGATTGACCTTTGAAAAATGCAAATTTAACCTTCCCCCTTCTTGGCTTAAAACATCTCAACAGCTTTCAACTACATTTACAATAAAATCCAAAATCTGTAACATGGTCTATAGGACTCTCCATTTCTCAACTCCATTTTTTGGCCCCTTAGTGTGTTCCAGCTATCTTGTTACAGGAAGTTATTTCCTGCTTCCAATAGTTGCATATTCTAGCTGGCTTCTCTGCTTGAAAAGTCCCTCCCACCCATTCTCATCCACGTTCGCCTGGCTGACATCTTATTATCCTCCTGGTCTTAGTTTAAATATAATTTGCTCAGGGATGCCTTTCTCAACCTCTCAATTTAAATGAGGTCTCATTATTATTTTCTCTTGGCATTTGCTCTTTGCTTAGTAGCACTGATCATTATGCTTCTTATAGGTTAATTTGTATGTCCACTTGTTTATTGTGTAAATTTTCCCACTGGCTGTGACCTCTATTAAGGCCAAGACCCTTCCCCAACAGGTGGCGCAGTCTGGAGTGGAGGAGGCACTCAGTAAGTATTTGTTAAATAGATGAGTAAATGAATGACTACAGAGTTTACAGTGTACAGAGTACTAGTAAATGCATCCTTTCAGATGTTAAAAGCATACATGATCAACCTGCATTGAAGATGAGAAAAAAATCTCAGATTCAGTGTAATTTGCCCCAAATCACAGGACAGGTAAGCCAGGAAGTAACGGGACAAAAGGAAACTCAGACTTTCAGACACCAGACACAATGTTCCTTCTACTTAGCTGTTAGTAAACTCGAACATCCATATTTTCCTGCTTTTACTCTAAAATACCATCAGAGAATCACTGTAAAGATGTTGAATAATCAGTAGATACTATAAATAATATTAATAATGACAAGTAGCCTCCTCTGGTCTATAGAACGCTCACATTCATTATTTGTTTAACCTCCCTGTGTCTCTGGGAGTCTACTACTGTCTCCATTTTACAGGTGAGAAAACCAGGAAGGTTAAGTGCCTTATTCCAAGTCAGATGAGAATTCCCATCTGGAGACCAGTCTGGTTAGTACTTTTTTTGGCATATCATCACAAAATACTCATTTAAGGATGTAACAATGCTCTATTTCTTTTGTTTCAAAAGAAAAACTCTTACAAGAAAAGTGATTTCAAGAAACTTGGTCTTGTGTTTCTAAATCGTATCTTGCTCAGGAATGCCTGGTGGTTTAGTTAGTTAAGCGTCTGACTTTGACTCAGATCATGATCCCAGGGTCCTGGGACCGAGCCCCGCATCAGGCTCCCTGCTCAGATGGATGTTTGTTCCTCCCTCTGCCTTTCCCTCCCAGCCCAGCTTGTGCACATGCTCTCTCACTCTCTCTCTCTTAAAAAAATAAAATCTTAAAAAAAGTGTCTCATTCCATTTATTTTATTTTTTAATTTTCAATAATAAATTTATTTTTTATTGGTGTTCAATTTGCCAACATACAGAATAACACCCAGTGCTCATCCCATCAAGTGCCCCCCTCAGTGCCCGTCACCCAGTCAACCCCCCCCCCCACCCTCCTCCCCTTCCGCCACCCCTAGTTCGTTTCCCAGAGTTAGGAGTCTTCCATGTTCTGTCTCCCTTTCTGATATTTCCCACTTATTTTTTCTCCTTTCCCCTTTATTCCCTTTCACTATTATTTATATTCCCCAAATGAATGAGACCATATAATGTTTGTCCTTCTCCGATTGACTCATTTCACTCATTCCATTTAGTTTAATTATTCTGTTAAAGGACAAAAACTTCTAGTAATTCAGCATAGAAGCCCATACACATAAAAGTAAATCCTCTTGAGAAGCAATCTGTTTCTTGCTCCTTCCCAGAAACATTTTCTTCACCTGATGTATAAGCGAACTGTTAAAATCCCCTCAGAATTAGACAGTTCCTAGATTCCTGGTGGGTGCCCCTAAGGGCTCAATAGTAGAACTTAAATCACAAAAGGAAATCTAGATCGCTCAAGCTAACATGTGCTGAACATTTACTATATCGGATATTACATACCACCTAACAAGCAGGAGAGATGACTTCTGGTACTATCTTGAGGTTACAGCTGAAGAATCTACAGCATGCAACAGGTGGCTAAATTTTCCAAGGTCACACAGTGAGGATGCTGGGGCTTGAACTAATTGCTACACTAGGCCACCTCCAAACACAACATTTTTCATGTATAGTGTCATATCTATGATGTCACTTGAGGCAGTAAATTTCCAATGGCCTGAGTATGTTAACAATCCAGCTAGGAAGAGTTAGTCTAGAGGTTAAGTTAGGGGTTAGCACAAATATCACAAGGGTTGGTATAGGAGAGTGAAGCCGTGTTTAGGGATACTGGAAATATGTTAGGATGGTGAAATATTTCATAAACATGTGGCTTTGACCAGGGTGACCTGGACTGGAGAGAGTAAATATGTTAGCAAATTTCACTGTTGAAAGTACATAAAATGCACACTCATGATGAACCAGTCATCTGACTTTCTCTTTTTTTTTTTTTTTTTTTTTGACTCTACAGGGTGAGATTTGTTGCATTTCTCACTTTCTAACCATCACTTAAAGGCCTCTGATGCTACAATTAAAATTTAATATTTTTTTAAGAGTCAAGTTTCTTTAAGGAATTTCTTTTTTTTTATTTTTTATTTTTAAATATTTTATTTATTCATTTATGAGAGACACAGAGAGAGAGAGGCAGAGACACAGGCAGAGGGAGAAGTAGGCTCCATGCAGGGAGCCTGATGTGGGACTCAATTCCAAGTCTCCAGGATCATGCCCTAGACTGAAGGTGGTGCTAAACCACTGAGCCACTGGGGCGGCCCTCTTTAAGGAATTTCTTTTGTTTTCGAGTTCTTAATTTAGAGGACCTTTGTGACTTAGATAGAGTCCTTAATAGTTCAAGATCTTTACCTTGTGATACCAACACAGGGGACTAGAGATATTATTTTGTTAATTTAGGTTCAGTAAAAGATTTGTATCTAACACTCTTTCAAAAATATTAAATAATAAAATTTAAAAAATGTATTGACCATACCTGTAACAGCGCATATATATATATCATTTTACATGAATGGAATACAATATTATTGACTCAAACACACTTTGTACTCAATAACTGGTACATTAATTAACTTCTGAAAAGCCTGGATTTTCATATCAGTTGATTTAAACGTACATTACCATAAATAACAGAATATTATCCAATTGGATAAATATATCAACACTAATTTACCTAGAATTATGACTTAATTAAACAGGTCACTTACATTTTACAAGCACAATTAAGGCTGTAATGAGTACCCTTGAGTCTACACCCATCTTTGAAGACTTCCTATTACACCTTCCTGGTAAATTTCTGAAAATAAAATTGTTAGTCGAAAAGTGCTACTTTCCATCTGATACATATTTTCCACTCTCTCCTAGAAAAATGATAACACACTCCAGTCTATTTTGACTTCATTTGATAAGTTTTAATTGTTTCAACATCTCAGAAAAGGAGATTATTTTTGCAAGGCTACCCATTTACACAGTCAATGGGTACGATCTTTAATCCAATTTCACTGAATTTTCCAAGTTTGTTCTCATATCTAACACTCTTATCTTCTATGTCTGAAAGTGTTTTTCTAACTTTATTTTAGCAAGTAATGACTTATTGTTCAATGATATGTATTACATGCTTTTTAAAATGGAATTCTGTGGCTGAGAACAGTATGGTACTGGCACAAAAACAGATACATAGATCAATGGAACAGAATAGAGAACCAAGAAATGGACCCTCAACTCTATGGTCAACTAATCTTTGACAAAGAAGGAAAGAATATCCACTGGAAAAAAGACATTCTCTTCAACAAATGGTGTTGGGAAAATTGGACAGCCACATGAAGATAAATGAAATTGGACCACTTTCTTACACCGTACACAAAAATAAACTCAGAATGGATGAAAGACCTAAATGTGATTAGGAATCCATCAAATCCTAGAGAAGAACACAGATAGCAATTTCTGTGACCTCAGCCACAGCAATTTCTTGTTAGACACATCTCCAAAGGCAAGAGAAACAAAAGCAAAAATGCACTACTAGGACTTCATCAAGCTAAAAAGCTTTTGAACAGCAAAGGGAACAATCAACCAAGCTAAAAGGCAACCTATGGAATGGGAGCAGATATTTGCAAATGTCTTATTAGAAAAAGGACTAGTATCCCAAGTCTATAAAGAACCTATCAAACACAACACCAAAAAACCCAAAAAATCTAGTCAAGAAATGGGCAGAAGACATGAACAGACATATCTCCAAAGAAGACATACAAATGGCTAACAGGCACAGGAAAAAATGTTCAATATTACTCCACATCAGGGAAATACAAATCAAAACCACAATGAGACTCCATGCGAGATCGAGTCCCGCATCCGGCTCCCTGCATGGAGCCTGCTTCTCCCTCTGCCTGTGTCTCTGCCTCTCTCTCTCTCTCTCTCTGTGTCATGAATAAATAAATAAAATCTTAAAAATCTAAAAAAAAAAAAAAAAACCTCACACCTGCCAGAATGGCTAAAATGAACAACTCAGGAAGCAAAGGATGTTGGTGAGGTTGTGGGCAAAAGGGAACCCTCTTACACTGGGTGAGGTAAATGTAAACCGGTGAAGCCATTCTGGAAAATGGTAGGTTCCTCAAAAAGTTAAAAATAGAGCTACCCTGTGACCCAGCAATTGCACTAGTATTTAATCAAAGAACACAAATACAGTGATTCAAAGGGGCACATGCACCCCAATGTTTATAGCAGTGATGTCCACAATAGCCAAATTATGGAAAGAGCCTAGATGTCCATCCACAGGTGAATGGGTGAAGTGGATGTAGTACACACACACACACACACACACACACACACACACCAGAATATTTCTCAACTATCAAAAAAGGATGAAATTTGACATTTGCAATGATGTGAATGGAGCTCATGAAGAGAAACAAGTCAAAAAAATACAAATACTATATGATTACATTCATTTGTGGAGTTTAAGAAACGAAACAGATGAACATGGGGGAAGGGAAGGAAAAATAAGATAAGATGAAAATAGGGAAGCAAATCATAAGAGATGCTGAACTCTAGGAACAAACTGAGGGTTGCTGGAGGGGAGATGGGTGGGAGGAAGGGGTAACTGGCTGATGGGCATTAAAGAGGGCATTGGATATAATGAGCACTGGATGTTATATGCAACTGAGGAGTCACTGAATTTTACCCCTTAAACTAATAGTACACTGTATGTTAAATAAGTTGAGTTTAAATAAAGAATTTTTTAAAAAGGAATCCTGTGGCCAAGCATATATAGAAAAAGCTGGTTTAGAACAAAATTAGATTCATTCTCTATCACCTTTAAATAAGCGAATGTGCACTATGACTCTCCAAGAAGGGGTATGACATGCAGCATTTTCCAGGCTTCTTTGAGCATGGGGCTTATTTTTCTTGAGTGCATTTTTCTATCCTTTTCTTTTTTCTTAGAGAGAGAGAGAGAGAGTGCCTGCATGTGTGCACATGCCCATGAGGGAACCTGGCAGAGAAGGGCAGAGGGAAAGAGAATTTTCAAGTAGACTCGTGGACTCCAAGGTGGGCTAGATCTCAGGAGCCAGAGACCATGACCTGAGCCGCAATCAAGAGTGAGATGCTTAACTGACTGAGCCACCGAGGCACCCCTCTTGAGTGCATTTTTTTTTAAAGATTTTATTTATTTATTTATGAGACACACACACACACACACACACACACACACACACACACAGAGGGGAAAGCAGGCTCCATGTAGGGAGCCCGACGCGGGACTCGATCCCAGGTCTCCAGGATCACACCCTGGGCAGAAGGCAGGGCTAAACCGCTGGGCCACCCAGGCTGCCCTGAGTGCATCTTTCAGACTCAGCCTCCCTCATCTCTCTTTGGGAAATGCTATCTTATTATATTTCATAGATAAGGGATTTTCTCACATGTCTTGGAATTTCTTTTATTGTAATATTTTCAGTGAACTAAAATAATTTTATTATAGTAATACCCCCAAGACCCTAACATGTGGTAAATATTTAGAAATACATATATATCTATACATATATATAAACTTAGTTTATTGGTTCAAAAAAAAAAAAAACCACCTCAATTCGTTGTGTTGCTTTGCTGCAATATTACATTCAGCCACAAGATGGCACTAACACTTATCAAATTGTTCTGAGGCCTGTGGTTGACTCAAAATTAAGGCCTTTCTACTGTGCACTTTGTGGTTTTCAAGCATTTTCCAGCAACTTGTGCTTTGCTATTATTAGCTGAGCCATGACTCTCATTAAAACACTTTCTATGGAGCTAATGAAAGGAAAACAGGGCAAATAAGTATGGGAGAAGAAACTAGGATGTGTTAGCCCTAAAATAAAACTCAGGTTTTAGTGTTACTAAAGTCATATTCAAAAGCAACCTTCCTGACACATGCCTTTTATTAGACAGCATTAACTTCAGAATTTATTTTTCAACATTAATCCTTTTATTTTATAATTGTAAATTCAACGCTTTAAAAATCCTAGAGTATTCCAGACCTAGGGATTATTATTTCCGAACCTTAGGATCAAACGGTTTCAAAAGGAAGAATTAGATGGTATGTAAAAATGTTTTCTCACATGATAAAGGAATACTTTTCCCCAGTGCTATTTTCTTTCTTTTTTCTTTCTTAATTTCCTTCCTTCCTTCTTTCTTTCTTTCTTCCTTCCTTCCTTCCTTCCTTCCTTCCTTCCTTCCTTCCTTCCTTCCTTCCTTCCTTCCTTCTCTTTCTGTATGGAGTCAGGTACCTGATGAGCGCTTCACCATTTTCTGTGATTGTTTAGCCTTTTAATGTAATTTAAGTCTAACAGAAAATTTTGAAGGGGTCTACTTTTATGCCAAATAAACACAACATATGCAAGATGGCAGCCTCTCTTCCCTTAAAATAGTATTAAAGATATTTCAATGGAAATACTGATTTTCCTCTTCAGAATAAATGAGCCTCCTGGTTAATGAGTTTAAATCAATTTTACCCCAAACCTAGTACCTAAAGAAACAGAAACAGCTGCTCCTGTTCTGGAGACCTATAGTCATTCAATAATGCTAACCCCTAATCACAACTGATGCCAAATGGAAACTCAGTCTCTTACTGGAAGTAGGGAAAGAGAAGGAGGAGGGGGAAAAAGAGAAAGACCAGTGAAAGAAGACAATAGAGCAAGGTAAATATAAATATTGAGTGTGGATTGTTAAAAGCAATTCAAATTTCAGCTGGACTTTCCTGAAGGTACTGGTTTTTCCACAAATACTTAAAGTTAGCTATCTGCTGCCAAATACAACAAAGAAAGTATGTTTGTATAATAATGTCCTTCACACTTGAAAGACACCTGTAAAAGCAATGTTCAAAGCATAATCAGAGCAATAGGTTATGGCTTTATATATATTTATTTTTTACTAATGATTTAAAAATCTTCAAAATAGAGATGTTATTTATATATCAAACTTATTTCCAGGGCACCTGGCTGGCTCAGTGGTTGAGCATCTGCCTTTGGCTCAGGTCATGATCCCAAGTTCCTGGGATGGAGTCCCACAGTGGGGCTCCCCCCAGGGAGCCTGCTTCTCCCTCTGCCACGTCTCTGCCTATCTCTCTGTGAGGTCCCAGATCACTGTGTGGAGGGGAGCCATCTGCCAACCAGAAGCACGTGTCCTGGACTATTTGGGCAAGGAATAAGCTTCTATTACATTTGAGCCACTAAATATTTGAAGGGCATGCTTATAACAGCAGTTCAGCCTATCTTAACCAATACAGATTCCTGCATCTCGTGAATTCCAATGATTACAATTCCACTTAACAACCACAGTGTAGCCTGTCCCACTAATGCTCCTAAGCCCTCCAATTCTAATTCCTAAAATATCTCTTGAAATCATTTCTGCCAGCTATTCCCTATCTAGATTATTCCAAGACCATTCTGCGTCTCCCTGCTTCCCTTCAAACCTCTTCCCCAAATGCTGCCCCCAGAGTTCCCTCTGTCATACACACATCAGACCACTTGATTCATCTGAGACTACATGTCTCAGATCAATTTTACTCCATCTTCCCCACCCACAAGCACTGCTGTGGGCATCCCAGGCCCTAGAACTCAGGCTCAGGCTCAGTTCTCAAAGCTTCTCTTGTCCAGGGGATTGTGCATAAACTGGGTATATTTTTATTATTTTATATTTTTACTGTGGGGCCTTCTGGTCCTAATTTGGCTTCCATTTCTTTCATATTTGTTTTAGTAATGGAGTACAGGTGATCACCTCATTAGAAAATTTCTTATCCTCCAATCAATAGGTGTGGCCACATGGTCAGTCCTTGTTGGTAAATGTGAGCAGAAGTGACATACACAGGTTCTAGATCTTCTGGTAAAAAGTAGAGCAGCTGGGGATCCCTGGGTGGCTCAGCAGTTTGGCGCCTGCCTTTGGCCCAGGGGGCGATCCTGGAGTCCCAGGATCGAGTCCTGCGTCGGGCTCCCTGCATGGAGCCTGCTTCTCCCTCTGCCTGTGTCTCTGCCTCTCTTTCTCTCTGTGTCTCTCATGAATAAATAAATTAAAAATCTTAAAAAAAAAAAAGTGGAACAGTTGCTTTGAATCAGAGGAGGAAGCACGAGGTGACGCAGTCATAGCGCCTTCATCAGCCTGTCATCTCTCCTTTTTGGGCACAGTGTAAGACAACACATCTTTTTGAAGCCACTGTACCTACAGCTCTCTTTTTACCAGAAGCTTGGCTTGCACTCTTAGAGAACCTTCCAAATAGATTTTGCCTCTAGACTATGTTTCTTATTAGAATGATGTATTTGACTTTACACAGCTCATCGATCTTGTTTGAGTTCCATTCAATCCATTTCATATGATCAGGTGATATGAACTAGCATTTCCCAGAGCTGGGCCATTCCTGAGCATTGGGACTTCTCACTTACAAACTAGAAGATAAAATCCAGTCAAGAAAAGAAAAATGGTAGAAGTGGGAAGGAACTAACTTTCCTGAATACCTACTACGTCCCTGGGGCTTTTCACACATTATTTCATTTAGTTATAACTATGTAACTATATAACATTTAGTTTTAACTATATAATATTTCATTTAGTTAGAACTATAGCCCTGTGAGGTGAGTTAAACCAGCACATAGGAGGCATCCAAAAGATGTTTGCTGAATAAATTAATGAACGATACTCTTAGTATCTGATAGATGAGTAAGCTGGTTCAGAGACATTAGGCTGCTTGACTTGGTTATGGGATCTATTTGATTCTAGATTCCAAATGCACTCCATACTGCATGATGCCTACCTACTGTAAGCTTTTCCCATCAACTGACATGTCCCACCGATTGCAAGCTCAGCCCTCCCATATGGACCCTCATCAGAGACCGGATTCTATACTAGGAAGCCATAGATCTCATGGAACTTGGCGATCTTTAATTCTAAACCATAATCATGGCAGAGTAGTGTTAGACAAGCATGGATGAATATGACTGGGGAGCTGATTCACTTAGTGTCCTTTGCCTCTGTCTGGCAGAAAATCTCATGAGGACCAGGATACTTCTGCATCCCAGAACCTACTGTGTGAAGCAGGTGCTCAATTGATCAATAAATATTTGTTGATTTGCATGAATAACATACATTACCATTAACATACTGGCTTTGCTAAGCTGGAAAAACTTATTTGGATGCCTACAAGTGGGGTTGCAAAGAAGGAAATTGTTCAATGGTGATCCACAGAAAAATATAATTTAAAAGTATAAAATTATTTAATGTATTTTGAAGGAGATGAAAGTTTATTTTCACTCCATGCACAACAGAGGTGGTTTGGTGCCATGTAGGGTGATGGTGAACAGTCTGATCTCTAAGAACAGTTTGATCTCTAAGCCTGGGTTCTAATGTCAGCTCTAGCACTTCCTAGCTGTGTGAATTGCAAAAAGTCACTTAGATGAAAATGAAGGTGGTATAGAACCTCATGAAGGTCGTTGTGAGAGTTTAATTACTTAATTCATGTAAAGTACTTAGCACAGGTACTGGCACAAACTAAATATCCAATAACAATTAGCAATTAATCTTATTCAACATGGAGACAAAGTAATATAATTACATCACAATTTGAAAACTTGAATATAACAAAATTGAAATAAAGAACTACAAACATATCAAAATGGGTATCAAATCTCTGATTTCCCGTGTTGAATAATTCATTTCAGTTGACAAAACAGTTACAATTTAGCTACTTTCCTCAATCATTTAAGAATATATAAACACACAGCAGAAAAGTAATGAATATTTTCCAAGGATTTCTTTTTCCTAGTTATGTAGAGATAGCAACTCTGTTGGATTCATTAAAAATAAAAAATAGCCTAGAAATAATTATAAACATTGCATGAATAAACATAAGTATAAGGAAGTATCATAAAATATGACATTAAAATAATTGGAGCTGGAACACCTGGGTGGCTCAGCGGTTGAGCGTCTGCCTTAGGCTCGGGGCGTGATTCCAGAGTCCCAGGATCAAGTCCCACATCAAGTTCCCTGCATGGAGCCTGTTCTCCCTCTGCCTATGTCTCTGCCTTTCTCTGTGTCTCTCATGAATAAATAAATCTTTAAAATTAAAATAAAATAACTGGAGCCCATAGTACATATCCACTAAAAAGAGTTCTTACATCCCTAAGAATAAAACAAAATCTTCTTCATCAATCAAAACTATAAGTAATAACAATGAAAATAGTTTTATGACTCTTGTTGATTGATTACCATCATTAACTGAACCAATTTCAAGACGACTATATTGCAATATGATTAAAATGCATCACAGATGCATGGTCATGGAGTTATACATTCCTTGGCATATTCACAAATTCAATTTGAGAAAAAAGAAAAGTCAGTGGTCTCCTATTTGTCTCCCTGCTTCTCACTGATTTCAGAATACAGTTAAAACTCCTTGGCAGGTCACACAAATGTTCCTCTGCAAATTTCTCCTGTTTTGTCTGATCCCTAGTCTGCAGAACAACTTGCAGCACCTCAAATTCACAGCTTCTGTCCCATGCCCATGCCCCTCCTCTTCCCTTTCCCTTTGCTTTGAACTTGACAGTCTCCACCATCCTCAGTCCTCTTCTGGTATCAAATGTGAGTTTCCCTCATGTGCAGAAATCTTGCCTGCCATCCTACAGACACTATTTGACTCTTCTTTTATGCTCCCCAATATCCTCTGCAACAGCATTTGTCACAGTGAAGACTTGTTTACTTTTATCACTGGTGTCTGGCACAACTCCTGGGTTATGATATGCGATCAAGAAATGTTGGTTGACTGACAACACTCATGTTACCTCAATAAAGGAATGTCTGTCCCATGTCAAAATAACACAAAAACTAGCAAGGGAACCAGTATGTAAGTTGTATGACCTGTATTTCCTGCTCTCCCCCTCCCTCCTTGTTCACTAGGATCCTAAAAAGCTCACTCGGATTTTATTCTCAAGTAATGAATCAGAACTATGAGAAGTTTAATATCAAAATAGCATCGTACACCCCTTCTACAACAGCAAGAATTTTGCCATTGCCACTTTCCCAAACTATGGCCATTGACATTCACTCCAATTCCTAAAAATGGTCAGGCTGTCCTAGTTTTGCACAAGGCTTTTAGACAATATTGCTTTAGTAGCAATCTGCTTAGAGAGTTTATTGATTTGATAGATTGACGGATTTGGATTTATTCAGAAAAATCCACTAGAAATCATACCAGAATAAAGGTGAATGAATATTCTTGTGACATATGTCTTCTGTTATTATGTCAAAAGTCCAAAACATAGATATACTAACCATACAGTAAACAGTGCCACATTTTCATGTGAAATGCTTAGAAGAAAGGTTATTTTTCTTTGTACAGAGAAATTATGGCTGACATTGCTACCTTTCACTGACATCTGTGTTTTCCTCTTCTTTACAGGTATGCAGCTAAACTACATTTTCTACTTTTTTTTATTTAGGTGGGGCCATGTGACTAAGGACTTGGTTCTAGACAAGGAAATATGAACTGAAGTTGTAGCCTAGCCTATGACATCTTCCCATATGCAATCTTCTCTCTTTTTTCCCAGCACTGAGAGAACAGGACCATAGGAGAGATGGGGGCAGGACCACAGGATAGAAGGAGTCTGGAGTTCCTGAATGAAACAGAAGCATTAACACCAGCTATAATGGACTTTGAAGTGATAAATACATTTTTATTTTGTTAAACCACTGAGATTTGGGTGTTCATCTTTTACAGGTCCTAATACTACTTACCTTAACTACAATAAAAATTGATTTCAAGAATGGATGCTGTCATTTAAAAACAATTCCTAAGATATGTAACATTGACTTAGTGGTTAGGGAGCGGGCCACAAGGTAACACTGAAGAGCTGGAGAGTCTTGTTAGGCCACTGTCAACATTTGTTAAAACTGCTCCTGTGATAACCTGCAAGGCAAACTACCTGCTATCAAACCTAAGCTTGAGGAGACATCGTTAGAAAGAGCCAGAATGAAGGTGTCTATTTCCTACAATTGATTGCCTTTAGTAAGTAATCATAAGAGATGAATTCGGATGAAAATAGGCTGATTTGTAAGTAGAAGTGAAAGGAAGTATAGAGAATAATTGAAAAAGCTGTTTTTAGGCCCCTAAATAATAGAAAATAATATTGAAAAAAACAAAAAACCTTTTGAACAACAAAAGTTCATTAAGACAGCCTAAAGGCAAATGTCAGATTGGTCTCCCCACGTAAGCACCACAGCCGTTAAAGTCATGCTAAAAGAGAGAAGCAAAAAGAAATCATGCTCGAGGAGTCTAAGAATGAACACTGGGTATGGTTGTTGGCACCTGGAAGACTCCTAGGTTTCTTTCTTTCTTTCTTTTTTTAAGATTTTATTTATTTATTCATGAAAGACACAGAGAGAGAGAGGCAGAGACACAGGCAGAGGAAAAAGCAGGCCTCATGCAGGGAGCCGACGTGGGACTCAATCCTGGGACCCCAGGATCAGGTCCTGGGCCAAAGGCAGCGCTAAACCACTGAGCCACCCGGGCTGCCCGACTCCTAGGTTTCTGAGAGAAAGAATGCAGCTGGTTGAGATATGCGATCTCGTCCCAGCAGGAAGCAGGATATCAATCTACCTCATCCCCATTTCAGATATGGCTATAAAGAACTTCTCAGATGCTGGAGACAGTTGTTACAGAGAAAAATAAACAATAGGATTCTCCCCAGCTAGTAGAATTTGACTCAGGGAATTTCTCTACCCTCCAGCTAAGGGGCCTTTGTAAAGTCTGTCGATGGAGATTTCAGAATTGCTATGGACAAGGAACTGCTCTGTGTCCCTCATTGTCTTCATTTTGGTTGTTATCTGTTGGATGTGTATGGTGAAGTGGTAGGCAGATTTATACCTCAAAGGGATACAAGGAACCACATTTGGACCCAATAAAGGATTTCCTTTCATTTGGAGATCCTGGACTTGGAGCTGGATACGGTGACCATATGAGACTCTGGGCTGTCTCTCTTGAGGAAGGGTGAATGTCTTCTATGTGCAGAAGGAAGAGTGACCCAGCTATCTAGTGACCAGAAAGGTGGAATGCAACCAGGACTGCTACTGTTGGCTATATACCTATTCTTCTTCTGGAGCATAGCTGGCTTATAGCTCCCAGCCTCCTGTAAAATTGGGTATGGACAAGTATCTGCATTTTGGTCAATTGAATATAAGCCCAGAAGATGATGTGTCACTTCCAAGTCTGGCATATGAAAAAACCTCTCATGTGTAACTCTTATTCGATTTTTTCATCCATAGGCTGAAAAGACTTGAGGATCAAAAGGTGTAATAGGGAGTAAGTCAGTACACCTGACTCCATATTACTTCTATTCCCCTTGATGCTGTGACCTATAACTTAGGAATTTCTGCTCAGCCCTGCATGTAGGCATGTTAACCACTGAGGGAATTTTGCTGATAGCTGAGATTTGCAAAAACCATTCTTTACCCAAAGCCTATCTCATCTATGGAGATAAGAAGCAGCCAGAATAGTCATTATCTCAATTCCTTTAAGACTGAGGAATGATCATGACTCCGGAGGGATTGAAACTTTGTCCCACAGGTTAATGACATTGAAACTAGCAGAAAAGATGAAGCTTGTATTTCAGAGAACTGTTTCTCCCTAGTCTGCTATTGTGTCTTTTCAGATACCATTAGCAAACCCACTAGCCATCTCTGCAGAAGCCTGGACTCAAGGTCAACTTGAGTTAATATGATTCCAGCCTGTGAACAAGACAACCCTGAATTCCTTACCTGAGATAATGAGCCTAAGACTCCATCCAGTTTATTGCAGCTCTTGGAGCATGCCCATAGTCCCTTCCCTTGTCCTAAGATATCTGCCTGACATCAGGAGCTGAATTTTTACTCATTCTGATGTTAAGTCTCTACCCTAAAGTGACCGTGGAATATATATTTCCTATACGTTTGCTCAATGAGCATGCTCTATCTGTCCTCATGAAAAGTCATAAGTTTCTCCGTCCAATTTGTCACTATGTATGTAATCTCAACCCCTATGATTATAAAAATATTGTTCCCTCCCACCTCAGGGAGGTAGATTTGAGTCTTGTCCTCCTGTCTCTTCCTTTGGCTACCTCTAGAATAAACCATTTCCTTGCTATGTACCTGGAGTCTCAGTGATTGGCTTTGCTATGTATCAGGCAGATGAACTTGGGTTTGGTTACAAGGGAATTAGTGATACAAATGGGAAAAGAAGTTAAGTCCTTTAATGACTGCATGGAGCAGGGTTGGGAGCCCACTCTCCAATGCTGACCCCTATTAGACTATGATGAGAGCAAGATATAAGATTCTATTACGTTACATCACTGCCATTCAGCAGTGTTTTCCCTTCAAAACTGAGTGATGATCATAGTCTTATAGAAACACAAAGTCTTAGAATTGGAAGGAAAGGGATCCCTGGGTGGCACAGCGGTTTGGCGCCTGCCTTTGGCCCAGGGCGCGATCCTGGAGACCCGGGATCGAATCCCATGTCGGGCTCCCGGTGCATGGAGCCTGCTTCTCCCTCTGCCTGTGCCTGTGCCTCTCTCTCTCTCTCTCTCTCTGTGACTATCATTAATAAAAAATAAAAAAAAAAATCTTAAAAAAAAAAAAAAGAATTGGAAGGAAACATTGTTCAGTCTGTGCCTGAATGCGAGGATCCCAGCTACAAAACTGACAGGTGACAGATGGTCATGGAATATAGAGGTAGTTAGAATACTTTCAGCTCAGTGCTTCAAAATTAAATTCAGTATTTGCTGAACACAAATACTGCATGATAGAGTATTTCATTTTGGTCAAAATATAAAATATTATAAGATGTATGTTACAGAGCTAACCTGCTTCCTCTGAATCTTTAGAGCTATAAGAAAATAGCCAGTCCCTGTTTCAGAGATACCTCTTCTAAGCATATGTGGTCCCTAATATTGTTCGTCATTGGCACCATTATATCTCTAAGATAATTAAAGACACAATAAGGTAATCTTCTCAATTACTTTACAATGAGACAATTTTTAAAGGATAAGCTTCCACAAATAAACAATAAAAAGGAAAGACTTTTTTTCTTTTCAAAGTACAAGTTTAAGAGGAATGGTTATAATTACCTCAATATCCTTGGATTATCAATTAAAGGCTTTTCTTCAATTATCGTATCATTTGATATGGTCAATGATTATATACGTTTTATAAGCAAGTAAAAAAGATAAGCAAAGCAAAATGTTAACACCTACAACATAACTAAAATACTTGAGGAACAATGAAAAAAACCTTCGCCCTTTTTGCTAAAAACAGTAAGTGTTCAGTGTGGCAAGTTACCTCAAAACTTGCAATTATCCTGCTAAAGCATGTGGTCACCAACAGAAGCAAAGATGGCAGATACAGGACGGTAGTAAGTGTTGTGAATCCTTGCTCCTGGGCAGCCCGGGTGGCTCAGTGGTTTAGTGCCACCTTCAGCCCAGGGCCTGATCCTGGAGACCCGGGATTGAGTCTCATGTCAGGCTCCCTGCATGAAGCCTGCTTTCTCTGCCTGTGTCTCTGCCTCTCTCTGTGTCTCTGTGTCTCTCATGAATAAATAAATAAAATCTTAAAAAAAAAAAAATCCTTGCTCCTCTCTTCAACACTATCTTCCCTTCAACTCTCTGTCAGGATGTGGAAAAGCCCATGGCCTCCATTGGCAAGTTTCACAAAAACTATAGAACCAACCTAAGCACTACATTACCCCATGAACCACTCTTCTTTACCTTCAGTCTTTCTGCCAAACTTGCCATTTTTTCCATTTCCATTAATATTCTGTTACTTTTTAAAGGAAGGCAGGGTGTTTTCTTAATAAAAGATTTGTGCTAGTTTGCAGAATGAATGAATTCTCTAGCTGGTATGCTTTGCCTTTTCTGAAATACATTCATGCATTCAACAATATTTCCTGGGTGTCTATTGTGTGCTAGACATTGGGGATTCAGCAGAGCATAAAACCAAGTCCCTACTCCCAAGGAGCTTTCATTCTAGTGGAGGTAAACTAATAAGGTGGTGGTTAATATGTCATGTGGTGATAGGGCCTGAAAACAATATAAAGCCACGGGTAAAGGGATGGTGATCAGAGGGGTCTACCATTTTAGATAGGGTGCAGACAGAAAACCTGTCCCATAGAGAAATATCTGAAAAGGGGCCCGAAGCAATGAGGAAGCATTTTGGGCAAAGGAAGCAGCAGGTGCAGAGAGGGTCTGAAGAATTCTAGTGTCGATGGAGCGAGTGACCTACAAAGTGAGTGGGAGGAGATAAAATCAGAGCTTGTTGAAACAAAAGATTGTGTAGGACCCTATAGACCCTTGGTAAGGACTTGGGGTTTCTCTTTAGGTGAGTTAAAATAGAAGAGCAATAAATAGAATAACTGAATAATGAATAATGAATAAATGACTATTTAATGAATAGACTAAAATCGTTTAAGATTGCTTGTCTGATGTCAAAAGATCAGTCTTCGATTAGAGAATACACCAACACCCGAAAAATAAGATGTACTCAAAGGGCCACTTATAAAAGGGCAAGTACATTGTCTTCTTAAATTACTCAAAGTAATTTTTAAATTTAAAACTAGCTGGTCTGAAATATTTTGACAAAGGCAACCTAAAGGTTACTAATGCATGGACAAAAAATGTGAATTTTTATACTTTTCAACTTTATGTCTACACTATGTTCTTCAAACTTTAGATTTCTAAACTATATATAATATAATTGAATATAAAGTATATTCAGAACCTTTTATGACTCCTGTTGATGTCAATATTATCTTGATATTAGTATAATAAAAAATAGATTTGACAACCAACATCCATCACTAGACTATCATATTTAAGACCATGAGAATTCATTCAATATTAATGGTCTGCTCAGCACATAATGAGAGAATCATTACTGGAAGCAGATGATAAATCTCCTCCCTGCTGGAGTAGGTAAAATTCTGAAATATACCCCCAAGATTTCTCATTTCAATCCCTGGACTGTGAAGTTGATGAGATGTCATATCTGTGATTATGCTGCTTATAGGACAAAAGGGATTTGCAGATGTAATTAAGGTTACTAATCAGTTGACTTAAAGTTCATCAAAAGGGAGGTTTCAGGGTGGGCCTAATCTAATCTAATTTCCTTTAAAAGCATAAGATTTTCTCTACTTGGTAGCAGAAAATCACATTCAAAGCATGAGGGGTATTTGACATGCTATTGCTGGATTGAAGATAGAGGGGGCCACAAGGAAACATCCTGAAACTAGCCTTCTAGGAGCTGAAAGAAACCCCTGGCTGACAGACAGCAAGAAAGCAGGGGCTTTGGTCCTATATCCACAAAGAAATGAATCCTGCCAATACCAAGAATAAACTTGGAAGTGGACCCTGAGCTCCAGATAAGAGTTCAGCCTAGCTGACACCTTGATTTTGACCTTGTGACTCTGAGCAGAGACCTCGGCCATGCCAAGACCAGACTGCTGACCTACAGAACCTGTATTTTTTTTCATGAGAGACATAGAGAGAGGCAGAGACACAGGCAGTGGGAGAAGCAGGCTCCCTGTGGGGAGCCCGATGGGGGGCTCGATCCCAGGACCCTGGGATCATGCCCTGAGCCAAAGCAGACCACTGGGTGAACCACTGAACCACCGAGGCTCCCCCTGTAAACTATTAAATGGGTATTACTTGGGGGATTCCTGGGTGGCCCAGCAGTTTATCGCCTGCCTTTGGCCCAGGGTATGATCCTGGAGACCCGGGACTGAGTCCCACATCAGGCTCCCTGCATGGGCCTGCTTCTCCCTCTGCCTGTGTCTCCGCCTCTCTCTCTCTCTGTGTCTCTTGTGAATAAATAAATAAAATCTTTAAATAATAATAATAAATAAATGGGTATTATTTTAAGCTGCTAAAATTTTGGACGTTAGTTAAAAAATAATGGAAAACTAATGAGTCTACCTTGAAAAATATATTAATGGTAGAGCCAGAGAAATTTTTTTAAAGGCCAGAAGGAAACTTATTTGAACATAATAAAAATTCCTTTTTTTTAAAGATTTATATATATATATATATATATATATATATATTTTTTTTTTTTTAAGATTTTATTTATTCATGAGAGAGAAAGAGAGAGAGAGAGAGAGGCAGAGACACAGGCAGAGAGAAGCAGGCTCCATGCAGGGAGCCCGACTTGGGACTCGATCCCAGGTCTCTAGGATCAGGCCCTGGGCTGAAGGTGGCTCCAAACCACAGAGCCACCAGGGCTGCCCAAGATTTTTTATATTAAAAAGAGTATCAGTGCATTCGCTCCTAGGCTGTCTAAGATGCCATAACAAAGCAATCAGAAAAATATAGTGGATTAAATTAGAGAGAAATTCACTCTCTTCTTGCACAACCATAGAGCAAGAAGTAACTCTAAGCCAGTATAACAATTTTGCCATTCTCAATGTGTGGTTTCTGACCTTTGGTCCAAGACAGCTATTCTTTTTTTTACCCCCAGTTTTACTGAGATATAATTGTATAAGGGTTTTTGTTTTTAGTTTTTTAGTTTTTTTTTAAGAGTGATTACTTGATTTGAGAGAGAGAGAGAGAGAGAGTGCGCACACAGAGGGAGAGGGAGAAGGAGACACTGGCTTCTCCACTAAGCAGGGAGCCTGACGTGGGGCTAGATCCCAGGACCCTGGGATCATGACCTGAGCTGAAGGCAGATGCTTAATGGACTGAACCACCCAGGCGCCCCAATTGTGTAAGTTTCAAGATGTAAAACATGGTGTACAGTATTTCTCTGTTTTCCATGTTTTGTATCAAAGTATCCACTTCGGTTTGACTTATGGGCACTTTGGCTAAACTTCAGTCCTTTGATCATGATCTGCTTTACTAAGAATATAAAACAGAGTTTTTGTTTTTTCTTCCCTAAGGAACTAGTAGTTCACACCTCAAAGCACTGTGCTTAGCCATTTGTGATTGTTATTTTTATTTAAAAAGCTAACACGTGTTGTATGCTTTCTATGTGCCAGGCATTGTCCTTGTCACTTTACATGTCTCCAACTCACCAATCCTCAAAATAATTTTATACTATATTCTTTGATTATTTTATACTATATATTCTCTAATTGATAGTTGTACTTCTCATTAGCACCACCATCATCTGTATCATTACCAACACAGGACTTGCTGGCCTGCCATGTTGCGGAGCTCAGTGGATTCCTAGAATTGGCAATGTGCTAGGTGTTGCTCTGGTTAGCTGCTCAGTAAATGCTCATGGATGTGAATTTGTACTTCCTGCGCACTTTGTGCTTTTCTGTGCTCCTTTTCATACCTCTGGTATTCTAAGGAGTTCCTCTGACTTTTGTTGAAGATCAATTGGGCAAAAGGCCTTATTTATAGGGTTTCAAAAAGGAGTAAAAATTGAAAATAGAATCGGCCTTAGGTTGGAAGGGGAATAATATTTCAGGGGAAAAAAAAGGGCACAAAAGGCTTTTAATGATGGAGTAATTCAGGGTATACTTTGGGACTTTCTTGGGTCAATTACCAGTGCCATCTGCTTAACTTGCACAAATAACTGAATGTGAATACACAGAAAATAATAGCTCACTCCCTTATTTGTGTTTAGGATATAGTGCAGTATTTTTGAGAAGTCAAATGCATGACTCCATAAAAGCCTAAAAGCTTTCACTGTTAAATGTAAGATCGCCTGGCAAGGCTGAGTGTGGTTTTAAACAGGGAGTTTTATGGGCTTACTCCCTTTGCTTAAGCCTTTCCCATTTAATTACACTCTCATTATTAAAGTAAGTAAAAACTATAAAATCCAAATAACTTGATTTTTTCTCTTTGCTACTGTCAGAGACATTGATCCTATTTGATACAGACTGTATGACATTGTGACTAAGGCTCTGCAGAAGCCAAAGGATTCATTTGAATTCCAGCAGTATTGTCCTCCTAGGGCTAGTACTATGGGTTTATTTTTATATTTCTATTTGTTTATTTTCTTTAAAGTGGTTTCACTATAAATTTATTAAAGTAGATTCTTCCAAGCTAAGGCAGATGTGCTTTTCATGGATACTAAAAGCATGGAAGGTTTGTATTAACGTTTATTCTTGAGGTAGAGATATAGCTTTTATTTTACTTATTTTATTTTTAAAAGATTTTATTTATTATTTATGCATGAGAGACATGGAGAGAGACAGAGACATAGGCAGAGGGAGAGTCAGGCTCCCTGCAGGGAGCCTGATCCAGGACTCCATCCCAGGACCCTGGGATCACATCCTGAGCTGAAGGCAGATGCTCAACAACTGAGGCACCCAGATGCCCCAAGATATAGCTTATAAAAATACCTTAATTTTAACAGTTATTGAGGTCTTTTGCTTCTTTGGGGGCTGATTTAGAAGTCTTCAAAGAATAGCAATATATCTTCTGAGTCATTTCAATCTTCTCTAACCTCTTCATTTCCTCTTAGAAATGTGACACTTGATTTCTATTGTATTCAAATGACTGCTATCTCAAGAATTAACAAATATATTTTCCAAATGCTAATGTTTTAGTAAAGTGAAGGTGCTTCTTTAGCAATTTTGTGCATTGAGTATTGTAAAAATGATTTTTGGAAGTAGGTTTTTGTAAACAACTGGGCATCTAATAATTTCATATGCTCATTTAATTTAGTTCTCTACCTTCTAACCTCATTAAGGGAAACCATTTAAGATTTGATCAAGTCCATGGCTCAAAGAGTGTTTTTTTCTTCAGTAGTATTTTCCAGGAGAGCTGAAACAGGCTGGACAATTTGGATGGAAAGAGAAAGATCCCTTTTGTCTCTTTCTAACATAACCAGGTATTAGTTTTCTATTACAGTGTAACAAATTACCAGGAACACGGTGACTTAAATAACACACATTTGTTGTCTCAAGGGTTTTGTAGGTCAGGCTTGGCTTAACTGGAAACTCTGCTCAGGGTCTGAGAAGGCTGCAATCAAAGTGTCAGCTGGGCGGAGCTCTCATCTGGACCTTGGAATCTTAGATTGTTGGTAGAATTCACTTCCTTGCATCTATAAAACCAAAACCCTTGGCTCTTAGAGGTCATTTCTCTCCATTGTTAGTTTACAGGATGGCTGTGTGTTTCTTCAAGGTCAGCCAAAGGATCTCATTATCTCAGGGGGGTGGGGGGAGGGGGCTCCAGCTCACCTGATTAGGTCAGGCTCACCAAAGATCATATATTCCTTTTTTTTAATTTTTTTATTTTTTAAAAATATTTTATTTATTTATTCATAATAGACATAGAGAGAGAGAGAGAGAGGCAGAGACACAGGCAGGGGAAGAAGCAGGCTCCATTCCGGGAGCCCGACGTTGGACTCGATCCCAGGACTCCAGGATCATGCCCTGGGCCAAAGGCAGGCGCTAAACCACAGGGATCCCCAAGATCATATATTCCTTTGATTAACTTAGTCAATTGCTTGGAAACATTTACTAAATTTGCAAAAATCCCTTCACTTTTGCCCTATAACATAATAGACCATAATCACAGGAGTAATATCCCATCATACTCACAGATTCCACCCATACTAACGGGGAGAGAATTAAGACAAGGATATGGATCATTAGGGGACAGTTTAATTCTGCTTAACCACATTTTTTTTTTTTTTAAGATTTTATTTATTTATTCATGAGAGACAGAGAGAGGGGGGCGGGGCAGAGGAACAGGCAGAGGCAGAAGCAGGCTCCATGCAGGGAGCCTGAGGCAAGACTCGATCCTGGGACTCCAGGACCATGACCTGGGCCAAAGGCAGGGGATAAACCACTGAGCCACCCAGGGATCCCCACCACATGTCTTAAATCAAATTTTGGACTGGATCAGTTTCTTACATCCTATTTTCCAGACCTCATTACAGGCTCTTCAGGTAGAGGCCCAAGGCACAAATAAATTACAGAATTTTACCAACCTGAGGCCCTCCTTGGCATGAGGTTGCTTTCCTCAGAGACTTCCCCTATTACTCTTCATGCCAATTATGCTGGACTTTTTTAAAGCACTGTGTGCAATGCTTTGTCTTCACAAGGCATAAATCAGATCCTGCCATCCACCCAAAAGCATGATACCTAATTATACATCAAAGCATAGGAAGAAATAGCCTCATAAAAATATCAATGATTTCAACCTAAAGCTTGAAATCTATGCAGTGATATTACATAGGCTATTAAACAACGGTAAATCTAAAATTTTATTTTGCTAACAAAATTTTAAGAACAATTCCAATTTTCTTGTGAAAAACTAACATGTTAACCTGTTCAGCTTTTTCCATTAATGATACTCTACATCAATATATTTCAAGAGTAATAATTATCCATTTGAGATGTGTTGTCCTTTTACTGATTTTTTTGGCACATGTGATGGAGCTAAAAGACAAACCTATCGACTTCCTCTGTGACATCTATTATTCATAACAGTAAGGAACATTTTTGTTTCTCAAGGTTATTGAATCAGGATAGTGAAACTGAAATCAGCAAAAATAAATTTCAAATAATTTTAAATACTCTGTAGTATGAATTGCTTTCTCTAGCTTCATTTTTCTTGCCATTTTGAAAACTGATAATGATTCTTTTCCAGAATTACATTTTAATGATCATCTCCAAGTTCAATTCCAACATGATTAAGGAAATATGAGGATTTAAGAAGAAAATACAAGCTCTGTGCTTTTAAAAGTTAGAAAAAAAGTATGAGAAATATCCTCAGCATCATAAAAGCAATTGCCTTTTCCAATGCATAGCTTAGCAAGAACCCCGTTCTTTTTTCCCAGTGAGGCAGAGAGGCCATTGGCACTGAAATAAATAGTACAAAGACATACGGTGAGCAGACTGTCAACAACCTAAGTTGAATAAAAGAGAAATCCTTAAAAAACAAAAACTCTAAAGCTGAATTCCAGACCAATTAGAATATATAATACTACGTAAAAATAATGGGGGAGGAAAGTCCTTGCAGCTCTCATTCAGAAATATTCACTAACTTAACCAATAACACTTCAGTTAATATCTTGCTAATAATAATGTTGTTGTTGATGATGGAAATACAGACATATCTTACTTTATTGCACTTTGTAGATAGTGTATTTTTTACAAATTGAAGGTCTGGCAACCTTGACTTCAGCAAGTTTATTGGGGCCATTTTTCCAACAACACTTTCGTGTTTCATTTCGTGTTTCTATGTCACACCTGGTAGTTTTCACAATGTTTCAAAAATTTTCATTATTATTATATTTATAGTTATGGTGATCTGTGACCAGCGATCTTTGAATTCATTATTGTATTTGTTTTGGGGCACCATGAACTAATGCCTAAAAAACATAGTGATTTTTTTAAAAGATTTATTTATTTATATATTCATGAGAGAGACACAGAGAAAGAGAGAGAGAGAGAGAGAGGCAGAGACACAGGCAGAGGGAGAAGCAGGTTCCCTGCAAGGAGCCCAGTGTGGGACTTGATCCTAGGACTCTAGGATCACACCCTGAGCTGAAGGCAGATGCTCAACCACTGAGCCACCCAGGCATCCCTAACATAGTGATTTTAAGTGATAAATGTTGTGTGTGCTGACTATTTCACTGACTGGCCATCCCCTTATTTCCCTACCTCTTCTTTACCTCCCTAATCCCTGAGACAACAATATTGAAATTAGGCCAATTAATAACTCTACAATGAGCTCTAAGTGTTCAAATGGAAGGAACAGCCACATGTCTTTCACTTTATATCAAAAGCTAGAAATGATTAAGCTTAGTGAAGAAACTAAGTTTAAAGGTGATACAGGCCCAAAGCTAGGCTTCTTGTCCCAGTCAGCCAAATTATACTGCAAAGGAAAAGTTCTTGGAAGTTAAAAGTGCTGCTCCAGCAAACACACGAATGATTTAAAAAAAAAAAAAAAATGGAAAAGCCTGGTTGGCTCAGTCAGAAGAGCATGTGACTTTTGATCTCAAAGTTAGGAGTTTGTACCCTATGTTGGGTAATGAGATTACTTAAATAAACTTTTTTAAAAAGTGTCAAAGGACAGGCTGGCTCTTATTAGAGGCCAGTTCTTAATTCTCTTAAGAATTAAGCTAAATCTACTCTGCTTGTGCTCTATAAGTAGAACAATAAAACCTGGATGACAGCATATATGTTTATATAACAGAAATGAATATTTTTACTATTCAGACTTACTGCTCAGAAAATAATATTCCTTTCAAACTATTAATGCTCATTGACAAGGCACCTAGTCATTTAAGAACTCTGATGGAGAGAGAGATACAACGAGATTAATTTTTTTTCATGACTGCCAACACAATGTCCATTTTGCAACCTGTGGATCAAGATGTCATTTCGACTTTCAGGCCTTATTATTTAAGAAAAATGTTTCGTAAGGCTATAGGTGCCATAGATAGTGAATCCTTTCATGGATCTGGGCAAAGTAAATTGAAAACCTTCTGGAAAGGATTCATCATTCTATATGCCATTAAAATCATCTGTGATTCATGGGAAGGAGCTAAAAGCTCAATATGAATAGGAGTTGAGAGAAATTGACTTCAGTACTGCTGGATGACTTTCAAGCGTTCAAGACTTCAATGGAGGAAGTAACTGCAGATGTGGTAAACAGCAAGAGAAGATTTAGAAGTGAAACCTGGGGGATGTCTGGGTGGCTCAGTAGTTGAGTATCTGCCTTTTGGCTCAGGGCGTGATCCTGGGATCCTGGATCAAGTCCTGCATCGGGCTCCTCACAGGGAGCCTGCTTCTCCCTCTGTCTGTGTCTCTGCCTCTCTGTGTGTGTCTCTTATGAATTAATAATAAAATCTTAAAAAAAAAAAAAAAAGAAGCAAAGCCTGAAGATGTGACCAAACCATTGCAAGCTCATGATAAAACTAACAGATGGTGAGTTGTTTCTTATGGATAAACAAAGACAGTGGTTTCTTGAGATGGAACCTGCTCCTGATGAAGATGCTGTGAAGGCTGTTGAAATAACAACAAGAGATTTAGAATACGACATAAGTTATTGGTTGATGGAGCAGCTTCAGAATTTGAGAGAACTGACTCCAATTTTGAAAGAAGCTCCATTGTGAATAAAATGCTATCAAATAGCATCACGTGGTGCAGAGGAATTGTTTGTGAAAGGAAGAGTCGATCAACATGGCAAACTTCCACAAGAAATTACCACAACCAGGCAGCCTGGGTGGCTCAGCGGTTTAGCGCCACCTTCCGCCCAGGGCGTGATCCTGGAGACCCGGGATCGGGTCCCACATCAGGCTCCCTGCATGGACCCTGCTTCTCCCTCTGCCTGTGTCTCTGCCTCTCTCTCTCTCTGTGTGTGTCTCCCATGAATAAATAAATTTAAAATTAAAAAAAAAATTACCACAACTATCCCAATCCTTAGCAACCACCACCCTGATCAGTCAGCAGCCATCAACACGGAGCCAAGAGCCCCCACCAGCAAAAAGATTACAACTGCTTGAAAGCTCAGATGATGGTCAGCATTATTTAGCAATAAACTATTTTCAAATTAAGGTGTGTACATTGTCTGTTTAGACATAATGCTATTGCACATTAGTAGACTGCAGTGTAACAAGAAACACAACTTTTATATGCACTGAGAAACCAAAAAATCCCTTTGACTCTATTGCAATATTCACTTTACTGCAGTGGAACCTAAACCCCCAAAATTTCAGTTATACCTTGTAGATGATCAGAGGGCTTACCTTGTGTCTTCCTCTAAAACATTTTGCGTAGAATCCTATTTAACCTTTAGATCAAAACTAGGAGCAGATGCTCTTGTTACCCCATTTTACATATGAGGCTTAGCTTTTCAGTGATCCACTTCTGGTCCTTCTGATGCCCAGTGTATGCTGGGGCAGGGGCTGCCATTGTCCAGCCACATCTGGTCTGCGCTTTCAGCTTTCCTAAACACCAAGGACTTTCTACCTCCATTTCTTCCTCAAGCACCTGTGACTTTCTAGTGTGCATTAGAGCACACGTGGCCCAGGCCATGACGATACACCTTCGGGAACAGGTCTCAGCTGATGGCAAATGGGAACTGTTAAATAGAGTCCATCTTCTTGGTTCCTCATCAGGACTTGCTAGGGGCATTCTACACCAGGTCTCAGAGGTCCCAGAGGTACTGATTTGTTACTAACCCTGAACTGACCTCCTTGGCTTTCTGTGTTATTCTCATCCCCCACCACTGCCTAATGGGATTATCCCTTAAAGAAGCTCAAATCCATGTCTCAGGGTCTGTTTCTGCATAACCTAACCTAAAAAACATGGTCTTTTCTTCTATGACAGACTGCTAATAAGATATTATTTAACATAACTGACTAAAGTTTGAGAACTTTTAAACTTTAATGTACTTTTTGGAAAAGTAACTTATTCTTACAATATATACTCAAATTTTCTTTAATAAAGAAGAAAGCTTTGTTCATTATTTTCTAAATTTAACTAGGAATTATTCTCTGATAACTTCTTTCAATAGGTAATATGTTCTTAAAACACTAGAAAATTTGGAAATGCTTAAATACACAATTTTGTAGTCAATGTCTCTCGGTGTATTTGTTACAAAACCGTAATCCTTTAAAATCTAAGACCACTCATCAGCCTACATTTGAAAGATGGTTGTGAGTGACAAATTGGTCATTCACTCATTTCACTTTAGACCATGATAGCATGATAGCAAAGTGTCTACACATACTCACAATGGGCAAAATCCACACTTAACAGAAAGATGAGATGAATAAAAGGAGAATAATGATAAATGATGAAATACAGTAGAAACTATAAAGATAATATTTCCCCTTTTCTCCAGAGCCACTTTCCTTTCACTCAGTAGGACTTTCTTGATAGGCTTAGAGCCATGAGTTTACATTTCAAATAGTTGTAAAGATCTGGGAGTCTTCCCTTTTCTCAAGAGAGGATTTGTTCACTTCAGAAAGATATGCTCTTTTTCTCTCTTAAGCAGAGAGGAGGGGCTGCTGTGCACTTGTGCTTATAAAATTCCCCAATTGTATAATTTTGGGTCTTCTCCACAGTACAGAGCCCTTGAATACGCAGCTGACATTTGGTCTCATGGCATCTCCCTGAAGGTGGAGAGGGAAGCATGGGAAACTGATGCTGTAAGGAATGATGTCTGATCTTTGGTCTAGAAACCTTGGGTTTACTCTTAGAAAAAAATAAAGATAGGAATGTCTGGGTGGCTCAGTGGTTTAGCATCTGCCTTCCGCTCAGGTTGTGATCCTGGGGTCCTGGGATCGAGTCCCACATCAGGTTCCTTGCAGGGAGCCTGCTTCTCCCCTCTGCCTATGTCTCTGCCCCTGTGTCTCTCATGAATAAATAAAATCTTAAAAAATAAAATAAAGATAGATGCTAAAAACCTGTCAATAAAATGTTCTTAGGAGTGAATCTTTGATATGGCCTAGAGGGAGACTTTTTAATTACAAAAAAATTATGAGGTATTTCTGATAAAACGAAATTGAAATATTTTCTTTCCACAGTTCTTGGAGGACCCACGTGGGGAGACCAGATCTGGTGGGGCCAGCAGTGAGGATGGTGAGAGTATTCACCTTTGGCAGAACAAAGGAGATAGAAATTTATTGAATACACCGCAAGGGAGCAGCAGGCAGGACAGCAGAGGAGAGACTATAAGGAGGCCATGGTGAAGGGCTGTCGTTCAGGGAGAAGGTAAAGAGGTATGGGAACATATGGAATTTTTTTTTCTTCTCTTTCTTCCTCTTCTCTGAAATTCCCTGCTTAGCACTTGTTTTTTTGTTTTTTTTTTTTTAATGTAGACTATTCTTTTTTTTTTTTTTAATTTAATTCAATTTGCCAACATATAGTATAACACCCAATGCTCAGCTCATCAACTGCCCTCCTCAGTGCCTGGTACCCAGCTACCTCATTGTCCCGCCCACCTCCCCTTCCACAACCCTTTGTTCCCCAGAGTTAGGAGTCTCTCATGGTTTGTCTCCCTCTCTAATTTTTCCCACTCAGTTCTCCATTTCCCTTATAATCCCTGCTCAGCACTTGTGTAGCCCTCTGTATGAGAGAAACCCAGCTGTTCCCTTTCCCCAAAAAAAGAGGTCCTGGCTGAAATAATCTTTTCCTTTACTAATGCCTTCTTGCCCCACCCTCCTTCCTATACAAATCTTCTATTTTGTACAACTCCTCAGAACAGCTCTCTACTTGCTAGATAGGATGGTGCCTGATTCATGAATTGTTGAATAAAGCCAGTTAGATCTTCAAATTTACTTGGTTGATGTTGCTTTTTAACATTTGCAATTGGTGGGGTGATTTTCCATGTGTGATTATAAGTGATTGTGTGTGTGTGGCCAGTAAGATTCTTAGGTCAGTTATATGAATGGTTCTCAAACTTTAGCAAGCATCAGAATCACCAAGTTTTCTTAAAGCACACAGTAATGGGCCACATACCCAGAGTTCATGATTCAGTAGGAGTCTGAGGCAGGGGCCCAAGGATCTGCAAGCTCCAAAGTGATACTGATGCTGCTCTTCAGGGGACCAAACTTTGAGAATCACTGCTCCACACTCATTTTTTAAGACTATCTCTAAAAATTAAGGTTGATAGTGCATATTAAAAGAACATGTAGTTAAATGAATAAATCTACTTAAAAAATGAAAGGAGAGGAGAGAATCTGATTGCTAATTTCACAAATACTTTCCTTGCAGAGAGTGAACTAAGGAAATAGTTTTAATTTTACTTTATTTTATTTTATTTATTTTTTTTTAGTTTAAAGGTTTTATTTATTTTGGAGAGAAAGAGAGCATGAATGAGCAGAAGGGGAGGGAACGAGAATCTGAAGCAGTCTTCCCACTGAGCATGGAGCCTGAAGCAGGGCTCAATCCCAGGATTGACCTGAGTTGAAACCAAGAGTCAGCAACTCAACCAACTGAGACATTCAGGCGCCCCAGAAATAGTTCTAATTAAAAAAACAAAAACAAAAACAGAACAAACAATTGAGCAAGATAACTGTATCCCAAGGGCAAAAGAGCTATGCCCTAAACAATGTTAAATACATATATTTTTTTGACAAGGTACCTTTGCCTGCCTCCAGAAGGAAATCAACAAGATTGTACTGTTAGTATCTCAAATTTAATAGAGCTCATATTTTGATTGGTTTTGAGATTAACAGATGCACATAAATTTAGAATAAGGACTCTCAAAACCTCCCCTGCACATAAATGGAAGAAAAAAAAGTGCTCAAAGGGAACAGTAGAGTTTTAGTACATGGGTGTCTTGGTTACCAAGACAAGGTAAAGAACAAAAAAATATGCTAATGGCACAGCCTTAAGAAAACTTTTCATCTCTTAAGATTTTAAACAAGAGTTAAAGATAGTATTAATTGGTAAATAAATATTAAGCAGTTATAAAAAAAGTTCTTTACGTGGACTTAACTGAGAACTCTTAATTTTCTTGATCACCAAAAATACCTGAATGACTTAAATTGTTTGTTAAATTTGGCTAAAAAGACAGCTAAATGTATTCTCTTTGCCTGTATCAGAGCAAGATATTAACATAACACTTAGTTCATGTAAATCAGAATTATTTTTATAATAGGAGGTCTAATTAACTAGAAAATTTGTATACTTGTCTTACAGAACAGGTAAATTATCACTAAAATTTAAGACTGTGAATATAAATATGTATGCAATTAAACTGAATTAGAACAAGTACTATCTTCATTTTTTAAAATACGGGTTTTTTTTATTCTTGGCATTTATTTTTTTTTAAGATTTTATTTATTTATTCATGAGAGACACACAGAGAGAGGCAGAGATATAGGGAGAGGGAGAAGCAGGTTCCCCACGGGGAGCCCGATGTGGGACTTGATCCCAGGACCCCAGGATCACGACCTGAGCTGAAGGCAGATGCTTAATCACTGAGCCACCCAGGTGCCCCTGTTCTTGGCATTTTTTTTAAAGATTTATTTATTTATTCATGAGAGAGACACACACACACACAGAGGCAGAGACACAGGCAGAGGGAGAAGCAGGCTCCATGCAGGGGGCCCAACGTGGGACTTGATCCTGGGTCTCTAGGATCACGCCCTGGGCTGAAGGCGGCACTAAACTGCTGAGCCACTGGGGCTGCCCTGGCATTTTTAAAATTTCATTTAACCTCTCTGCAAAATTTTAAGGTCTACATTCTGTTTTTTTTTTTAAATATTTTATTTTTTTTTTGAGAGAGAGAGGACACAAGCAGGGGAGAAGGGCAGAGAGAAAGAAAGAAGCAGACTCCCCTTGAGCAGGGAGCCCTATATGGGCTCCATGTGGGGCTTGATCATGACCTGAACCAAAGGCAGACACCTAACCAACTGAGCCACCCAGGCACCCCAGGTCTACATTCTATTTCCATTCATTTAATAGTTATTCTTGACAAGGTTAACATGCCTCCTTACATCAATAATTCTGAAGCTCATACTTGATCCCCTGCTGAGTAATACAGTCTGTAGAATATTTTTTTCATTTTTAAATTTAAATTAAATTAACATAGAGTGTATTATTAGTTTCAGAGGTAGAGTTCAGTGATTCATCAGTCTTATATAACAGCCAATGCTCATTACATCCCGTTGTAGAATATTTTCAAACCCTCCACTCCTGACTCATAAGTTGTTATCCAGTATTTTAAAATCACACAAATTAGGGGTGCCTGGGTGGCTCTGTCGGTTAAGCATCTGCCTTCAGCTCAGGTCATGATCCCGGGGTCCTGGGATCGAGCCCCATGTCGGGCTCCCTGCAGGGAGCCCGACTCTCCCTCTCTGTGTGCTCTCTCTCTCACATAAATAAATACATCTTTTAAAAAATCACACAGACTTGACATTATAACGATTTTACTTCATACAAATAATGCTTATTTAATGTTAACTGTAGGTTTACCAATTCCTTTGCTCACTGTTACCACATTTCACATCTTCATTCTGAGATTCTTCTTTCTGAAGCCATTTTTCAGAAGTTCTTTTGGTGAAGCTCTGTGTGGCAAATTCTCTCAGATACTAATCTCAAAATAGCTCTTATTCTGCCTTCAGTCTTGAAAGATTATTTTGCTAGGTAGATGACTTGAAGTGGACAATTATTTTCTAATCCCAGATTGATAGATTCTTCTATCACTTCAAGGAGATTACTGATAAATATGTTTTCTAACCCGAGTCGTTGTTGTGAAACCCGCAAACTGTCATTCATGTATAGATATTTTTTCTCTTAATCTGCTCTTAAAATATTTTCTCCTTTGTGTTCTGGAGTTTTACTATAATGTATCTGGATCTAGATTTCTGATATTTATCAAGCTTGCTACAAGTCATGCTTTGGGTGCCTATGGATTTATGCCCTTTATTAGAATTGAGAAATTCTCATCCATTAACTCAGCAACTATTTCTTCTCCGCAGTTCTCATGGTAATTTATAAATTAGGTTTATTATTCTTTTCCCATGTCTCTCAATCCCATTTGCAGAATTTCCATCTCCTTGTTTCCTTGTATCACATTTATTTATATATTTATCAAAGTATAACAAACATACTGTTATATTGGTTTCAAGTGTACAATCATATTGATTCAACGATTCTGTTGCTCAGTGCTCATCAACCATAAGTGTAGTCACCATCTGTCACCAAACAACGTTATTACAATATTATCGACTAAGTACCCTATGCTGTACTTTTCATCTCTATGGCTTATTTATTTCATAACTGAAGTTGGTACTTTTAATCTCCTTTATTTATAGCACCCATTCTCCCACACACCTCCCCTCTGGCAACCACCAGTTTGTTCCCTGTATTTAAGCGTCTGTTTCTTTGTTTTGTTTTTTAGATTCCATATATAAGTGAAATCACATGGTATTTGTCTTTGTCTGATTTAGCATAATATCCTCTAGGTCCATTCATATTGTCACATACGACAAGATCTCATTTTTTTTAATGGCTAAGTATATTCCATGATCTATTCTATTCATCACATTTTTATTCATTTATCTATGAACTTCTGCATTACTTCCATATCTTGGTTATTGTAAATAATGTTGCAATAAACAAAGGGATGCATGTATCTTTTTGAATTAGTGGGTTTTTTTCTTCAAGTAAATATCCAGTAGTGGAATTACTGGATCATATGGTATTTCTGTTTTTCGTTTTTTGAGGAACCTTCATACGATTTTCTACAGTGACTGCACCCATTTACATTCCCACCAACAGTGTGCAAGGGTTCCTTTTTCTCTACATCCTTGTCAACATTTATTTCGTATCTTTTTAAAAAGGATTTCTAAAATTTATTGGACAGAGAGGGAGAAAAAGCACACAAGCTGGGGGAGCAGCAAGCACAGGGAGAGGGAGAAGCAGGCTCTCCACGGAGTAGGGATCCCGATGTGAGGCTCAATCCCAGGACGCTGGGATCATGATCTGAGCTGAAGGCAGACACTTAACAGACTGAGCCACCGAGTCACCCCTCTTTTCTTTTTGATAGTAGTCATTCCAACAGGTATAAGGTGACATCTCATTGTGATTTTGATTTGCATTGTGAAGATTAAATTAATAGTGATTAAAATATAGTTGTTTTCAACTTCAGACAGTGCTGCATGCTATTCCACTTGGATTCTTCCTTGAATACAACTTTAGGGTTCTGTTAACTTCTCAGGATCAATCATAGTTGTATAGTTTTATATACTTAAAACTAAAATGGAGACAGAGCAAAGATACTTGATCTCCACAGAGTAGTGTTTGTTTCAAATAGATTTTGATTTTTAGAGAAGTTTTAGTTTCACAGCAAAATTGACTAGGAAGTACAGAGAGTTCTTTGTACTCTTTGTACCCCCACATGCATAGCTTCCTTCACTATCAACATCCTCTTCAACAGTGGTACATTCGTACCAATAAATCTCCACTGACACATCATTGTCACTTTAAGTCCAGAGTTTACATCAGAGTCACTGAGTAGTCTTTACTTACATACTTTGTCAACATGTAAATATATTTGGAATGTAAATAGCATTCAAATTACAAGGATAAAATCAATGCAGTAAAAACAGTGCCTTATGCTTTACAAAATTAATTATATTTAATCTCTAAAATGTATCATCTATATTCATATTTGTGTGTATATTTAAGATCCATACATATTAAGGAAATTTAAAATTGTTTCTTACAGATACCAGATCAGTTGTTGCTAGAAGTGTAGGGAGAAAATGAACCACAAAAGATCATAAGGGAACTCTCTGAGGTGATTGAAATACTCTATTTCTATGACCTTAGAAATATTACAACACATTTACTGTTTTGGTGCTAGTTATGACTCTATTTTTTTATCCAAGCTTCTCAAACTCTAAGTTTTACTCTATGTTAATTATACCTCAATAAACCATTTGAAAAAAAATGTTTTAAATACAATCATTTTTAAAATAAATTTGTGTAATAGAGGACTGGTAATTCAGACGGAAAATTGGTCACAGATTATAATCTGTTCTCAACACAAGGTAGTCAAAAATGATGGGCTTTCTGCATAGATGAAAGGTTTTGCCTCACCCAAACTGAACACATCCTCTCAGAAAGGGTTGGCTTTTACCTTGTTTTTGAGTATTTTATGACCATGGTCAATTTCTTAAAAAAATGAGCAAACTGAAAGAATAGTAAGGGGTTGTCATGTTTAGACAACTTAAAATAGCTAAACAATTTGTTGTTTTACCTTTGTCATGGCTGCTATAAAATGCTGTTACTTTGGTTAGTAACACAGGCAAGACTGTAGCCACTTTTCAACTTTTCTGAGTACTTGTGTGCCTGTCCAAAATTTCTTTTGATTTTGTTCTACTTCAGGGTCAGGTCCTAAATTCAGATTAATAAAACTGACAAAGCCGTTTTGTTTTTTTTTTTTGTATTTTTTTTTATTGGAGTTCGATTTGCCAACATATAGCATAACACCCAGTGCTCATCCGGTCAAATGCCCCCCTCAGTGCCCGTCACCCAGTCGCCTCAACCCCCCGCCCACTGACAAAGTGTTTTTATACTGACTGACGCTTCCTAAACAGCTCCTAGGTAACACGAAAGGGCTTGCAATCACCTCACCTCGAAACTCTTCCTGTGGCCTGATACAATTAGGCACAACTGGAATACCCTGTATTTTCTTAATTTTCTCAATGCTTGTCCCATTGTGGGGAAATCTTATCCCTCTTCTTGAGAATGTGACCTTTAGTTACTCTCTGTTTCTCTGTTAAACTGAATAGATCATATGTCAACTCCGTTGCTAAGCAGCAAATGGTAAAAATGATCCCCTAGTTGGTAAATTTCATCTGGCGTGGGAGAAATAGAAACACGTGAAAGGAAGCTAGATCTTTTGGCTTCCCTGAGTGTAATGATTCTCCTAACTGGGCATGTATGTAAAAAGCTATGTCTATAAAGTAGTTATAAAAGATACTGGGTCCTGTGAGAAATGAGGCCTTTATACCGGAGTGGTTCTCACACTCCCTCAGTGTGACCCTGTCTTCTTCCGTCTGCACTGTGTTACCTGCAGAGCCAAGGAAGACAACTCCCAGATGGTTGTGGGGGTTGCTGTGTGGACTGCAACAAGACCTAGCTGATGCTATCCTGCTGTTGAGTTGTGATCCCTGCCCTGTATCTTCCTGAAGAGGTATCAAGCAGGGCCTTGGATAGTCTTGTGAGGCCGACGTTCACTTGAACCTCACAGTCATATTGGGCATGGGATGTTGTTTTTTGGGGGGTAGGGGAAAGTTTCCAAAACAAAAGGAAAAGAAAACTTAACTTACCCACGGCCAATCTTGTATAGATAAAGTATTATTCTACACTATGCTATTATATGCCCTGTTGGGGTAAGGGAAAACATGTTCATAGTCGTGCACATGACACAATGGATGCCAATAAATCTAGTAAGATTTTATTTGTAGCTTTAAAATACTTTTATCAATTGGAGATGATTTTAGCATACACAGTACTGCACTGGAGATTTGTCAATGGCTTCAATGTCCTGAATACATTTTCCCCCTCAGGGTAATCATCATCTAAATTAGCTATTCCCAATTGTTTACGTAATCACTTCCAGTAGGGGATTCTACTGTCCTCCATACTTATATGATTGGTTTCTATAATAAACTTATCAGAAGCATTCAGTATGCCAACAACAGGTGGCATCTGCTCTCCCCTCATGCTTGCCTCAAGCTCCATACTGTAAGCTAAAAACTAGACATTGTGTCTTCTGAAGAAATTCTACAGTAAGTCCCAGACCTTCGTAGAAATGACTGTTGAGGCTGCTAAGAATAAGCTCATGGGTGCAGGTTTCTAAACGTAAGCTGAGACTGCCACCACGAGTAAATAAATACCTCATCAACTGTGCCAGGGGACTTAAAAGTTGGGATTTCCAGAACTCTTTTGCTCCAAAGACAGATGATTTAGTGAAAGTAGATTACTAGGCAGGTTTCCAAGATCAACAGCAGAAGAAATAGGACCTTGGTAGAGTACTTTAAATATTGGTATTCTTTTTATTGGCTTATTTTTATAATAAGCATATGACGAAGCTCCTTTAGTCTGCTCCTCTCAACCAAAAGTTTAGAAGATTAAATTAATGCTAATTAGAATGAATGCTTTTTTAAAATAATCTTAATCAATGGGCCTATAACCTTATAAGGTTTGGCTATACCAAACGGTTGTACCAAAAAACATAAACTCATTCTTAAGTGGGGCGCTCTGTCAATTTGACATTTCAAAATTTGTGGAAAGGATGATTTTGTATATTTCATATGATCCAATTTCAGGGAATATATAACTAAATTCCTGACAATATTTCTATGGGCACAAGGCATAAAAATGCAGGGACACATAAAATTTCCTTTATGCTTATATCAAGAAGGAACATAATTGGTAAGAAGTCTAAATATGGAAAACCATGAATATAAGGTAATTAACCTCTGGTGAATTGAGGACAATGTCTAATAAATGGAACTCAGAGATTCATTTTTAAAATGACTTAAGCTTAAAATCATCTATCTATTGTTAACAGATGCTGAATTAAGTTATGCTTATTCTAAATCAAATTCATCTATAGATAATCAAATCACATTGCCAAAAAACCCACCATTCGCAAAGTATGTGCAGATTCTGAAGGAAACATGATGCATATTGCATATTGATTGACCTCGTTGATAGACTACAGAGAACATCAGGTATTGTACACACTGCCTTTCCTGGGTCCTTTTACTTTTCATGGCATGCAGTTATTTGCAAAGGTTCAGTAAAGGTTGGTCCTTCTTCCTATCTAAATATAATTAAGCAAAGTAAATTGGTAGCCATAAGAATATAAGATATAGCACTTTTTAAAGTATATTATTTAGTAAGGTGTGATATGACTGCATTTTATATATGGAAACATCTTCAGAGTCTCTTCAGGAGATTGGTGTAGTAGTTGCTGTGTGGCTTAAAGAGTTTCAGATTTTCATTTGGTAAAGAATGTCACCTCTTGGCCAACCTTGGGAATTTTGAAGAAAGGAATACCCTAATATATGTAGTGCTACAGACAGCCTGGAGAAGAACTACTGAACCCTTTGCTCTGGCTCAGAATAAATGATGTGTTTTTGCTGTATCCCAAAGATTTTGAACGGTTGTATCTTCATTCTCATTAGTTTCCATGAATCTTTTTAATTCTTACCAAGGCAGGAAACCACAAATGTTGGAGAGGATGCGGAGAAAAGGGAACCCTCTTGCACTGTTGGTGGGAATGTGAACTGGTGCAGCCACTCTGGAAAACTGGGTGGAGGTTCCTCAAAGAGTTAAAAATAGACCTGCCCTACGACCCAGCAATTGCACTGCTGGGGATTTACCCCAAAGATACAGATGCAATGAAACGCCGGGACACCTGCACCCCGATGTTTCTAGCAGCAATGTCCACAATAGCCAAACTGTGGAAGGAGCCTCGGTGTCCATCGAAAGATGAATGGATAAAGAAGATGTGGTTTATGTATACAGTGGAATATTACTCAGCCATTAGAAATGACAAATACCCACCATTTGCTTCGACGTGGATGGAACTGGAGGGTATTATGCTGAGTGAAATAAGTCAATCGGAGAAGGACAAACATTATATGGTCTCATTCATTTGGGGAATATAAAAAATAGTGAAAGGGAATAAAGGGGAAAGGAGAAAAAATAAGTGGGAAATATCAGAAAGGGAGACAGAACGTGGAAGACTCCTAACTCTGGGAAACGAACTAGGGGTGGTGGAAGGGGAGGAGGGCAGGGGGTGAGTGTGACTGGGTGGTGGGCACTGAGGTGGGTACTTGACGGGATGAGCACTGGGTGTTATTCTGTATGTTGGCAAATTGAACACCAATAAAAAATAAATTTATTATTTAAAAAAAGAATAAATTATGTGTTAAGACCAGTAAAAAAGCTTTCTAGGACAATGGTGCAGTCTTGTAGTCACTTACAAAATCTCAACTAGAAGTTCATTTTCAGGGTTTAGTAATTGTATGGCTTTAGTTATGTTAACATTCAGCAAGGGAACATCTTTGTATGTCAATGAGTGGATGGTTTTTGCAACTGAGAAAATAAGATAGGAAAAACAGAATAAAATATATGTATTTTGCAGAAGCTTATAGCTATATAGTATAATATATATGTATATATGTGCATTTATGTGTGTACATATGTGTGTATACATATATATATGAAGCTTGACTTCAGATCAATGACTATATGAAATAGCTATTATTAAAACTCTGAGTCAACTTTGAAAAGAATGACATTTAACATGTACATATATGACTGTGTCTGTGGGTAAAACAAGCTATACCTGATTCCACCACTTGTAAGAAATGCAAAAAACCCCACAATTGACGGGCAGCCTGGGTGGCTCAGCGGTTTAGCGCCGCCTTAAGTCTGGGGCCTGATCCTGGGGACCCGGGATTGAGTCCCATGTCAGGCTCCCTGCATGGAGCCTGCTTCTCCCTCTACCTGTTGTCTCTGCCTCTCTCTCTGTCTGTGTCTCTCATGAATAAATAAATAAATAAATAATCTTAAAAAAAACACACAATTGACTAAAAACATGTCCAATTCACAATATTAGCACAAAAATGTAACATGACAGACCTTTTCTTTTTTTTTTTTCATGACAGGCCTTTTCTTGATCAAAATAGCTCATTAAAGACTGCAAACCTAAAAAAGGAACTGCCAAGAAAAGTACCTCAAACCTGTTCAGAGATAAATCTTCCTCTGATGATACAAACTGCATTCTCCTTCTGGGAGAAAAGGAACACTCACAGCACTTAATTTCCTGATCAGCTTTAATGGGACTAGAACTTTTTCTAGGAAGCATCAGTATATTTACTATGTTTCTGAAATGGGGACCTTTTTCAAAGTGAAATGAACCACTATTGACAATTATGCCAGTTAACAGTTAAAAAAAAAAAATACACAACGGCCTCCAGGCAAACCAGGCTGTATGGCCAATCTATCATAGAGGAATTTCCTAATGGTCACAACCAAAGAGGACCCCGAACACCAAAAGGTAAGTGAATGCTTTGGGGTGGCAGCTGCCCTTACAGCCAACCCAGTGAAGATTAGAGGAAATATATGTAAACACCAAACATCGTGCCTGATGCATAATTCACACTCAGAGAATAACTCTAAAAATTCTTGTAAATTACATCTAACGACAAAATTGCTGGCAGGCCCTCCAACTTGAAAAGGGCTTGTTTATACTTAGAATACAAAATATGTTTCAGTTTTATCAAATTGAATTTGTTTTGGAAAATAAGTGCTTTCCAATCATTTTCTCAGATCTGGCTGTCTGATTAACTGATAAAAGGTCTCAGTCAGTGAATTGTTGCTAAATTGTGAGAAAAGTGAAGCTTGCAGGGGAAACCTAGATCCTTTCTCATCTCCAGGTTTCTATAATTCTTACTCCAACCTGAAAACACTGTTCTCAGAGCACTTGGAAACTTTCCTTTGGGGTGACACATCAGACTCTCAGAGTAGTGACTAGAATTCTATAACTCTACTCAGTGTAGGGGCTTCTAACTTTGTTATAGATAGAGTCTCAGTAAATAAATTCACATGGATCATTTTTTTTCTCTGCAGATGATCTAATGCTTCATTCAAATGTTATATGCCACAGTTTACTTTTGTTCTAAGACCTTCTTTAGAAGACGTAAAACATGGATCACTTTTTTGATTATTTAAATTTGTTCCTAGTTGAAGAGAGGCAGTTGTCCTCTGTAGTGGAGTGACGTGGGTTTTCCCAAAGATAGGTCTGAGTCCTAACACTGTGCCTGTGAACTAGACCTTATTTGGAAATAGGGTCGTTTGTAGATGTACTTCAGGTATGAATCCCGAGATGAGATTATACTGGATTTAGGGTGGGCCTTAAATGTATCCAACAACTGTCCTTATGAGAGAAAGCAGGGAGAGATTTGAGACTTGGAGATACGGTGGGAAATGCCATGTGAGGATGGATGCAGAGGTCAGAATCATGCTGCCACAAGCCAAGGAATGTCTGGAATCAAGTAGAGGCAGGAAAGAATTCTTCCTAAGAGCCTTTGGAGGGAGTGTTGCCCTTGATTGTTTGACTCTTGGACTCTAGAGCTGTGAGATAATAAATCTCTGTTGTTTTAAGCCACAAGTTTGCACTAATTTGTTAAAGTAGTCCTAGAAAATTAATACATCTTCCATGGTACAAATTACAAGAAATCATACTGTAGGTAATTGCTATCACTAGACAGAAGTTTACAGATTGCTTTTACTTTTCTAACTATGTAAATAATCATGTCAAGACACTACATTCAAATGTGATAGATTATAATATGGTCCCGAAAAACCCAATCCAATTAAGATATAAATGGTGTTTTTCTAATAATAACTAGACATGATTTTCACAGGGCTTCCAGATAAAAATAAGGAACTCAGTTAAATTGAAATTTCCAATAAATAATACATAATATTTTAGTAAAATAGGTCTTAAGTATTATATGAAATATATTTATTTGACAAATTTCTATTATTTTTTATTAAATAATTGACATGTAATATTGTGTAAGTTTGAGGAGTTCAGCACGTTACTCTGACAAATTTATAAATTGTCATATGTTGCCATAGTAGCAATACTTACCACATTATATAGATATAATATTATTATCTGTATTCATTATACTGTGGATTAGATGAGTTGTATTAATACTAAAAAATAATGTGTTGTTTATTTGAAATTCAAATTTAATGAGGCATCCTATATTTTTATTTGCTAACTCTGGAACCCTACAATTGCAGCAGAGAGACTGTACATACCACTCCAAATCACATAGCTAATAAAATGTTGAGCTTGGCTTTGAAATTATGTGTGTTGGACTCTTCAAGATCATGTGTTTCTAGTTTATCAGGCTACTAAAAGCAGACACAATGAAACTTAGCAAGAGGTATTGCGAGAAGTTATCTGCTTGCTGTTCTGTAAAAAAGGATTAAAAAAAATGGAAGGATGACTGTGAGTTTTGCCTGCCGAGCCCAACTCCATGCCAACTATGTATGAAGGAAGATTCCGGAGATGAAAAGTTCAAATAACATTCTAATGATGGTGGTGATGGGCAAGTGTTTTCCCATTCCCCTATTTCGGGCAAGGGTGATATGGGACAGAGGGGGCATAGAAATTTTGGGTTTGCTGGGCAATAGGTGAGGGCATCAATGTAATAAGTGATAAAAGTACATTTTCTGCTAGTTCTAGTCATTATAAAAATATTTTTGATGACATTTACCTTTTTCCAAACTCCACATGGCCGCCAGGTACCATGACCCTTCAATCTCAATAGTTCTTTTGAGCTCCCTCACCACCATGGTACCATATGTTCCCCTGAAGTGCTTTTCCCTCTCCATTTCCCCATCCACAATCTCAGTTCAGGCCCTCAGAACTATACTCCCACATGCCTGCAGTGTTTCCTCGCTTGTTTTCTCACTTTGAACTATCCATCTCCATTTAACTGTCCTGTATGTATATAAATTTACAAGTGTAAAGTCAGCCAAGACAACCTATCCAGTCACATGCTTAACACACCTGTCATTCACAGGTGGGTCTAAGATAAATTTTCATCAATCTGATGTTTAACTCAGGTTATTACCTTTGTTGAAATATCTCTTCTCAGATCTACTCAATAAAAACCTCCTAAATGCCAGGCTAAGTAATAAGTAAAATAGTAAAGATGGATTGGAGTTTGTATTTTAAACACACCAGGATATTCTTCAATTCCACAAAGTATTTTTTTCCTATTTTTTTTAAGAATATGGCCCTCTTGTTCTACCTTCAAGAAATTCCTGTTTTTGGTAGAGACAGCCACAGAGAGTAATTTGCAACCGTAGGAAAGATGGTGTGTGTGTCCAGAGCCATCCAAAAGGACAACTGTGGAGATATGGAATGGTGGGACGAGACTGTGTGCTCCCCTCACCTGCACCCCGCCCCCAGGGCAGCTGCTACTCAGTTCAGGTAACTAGTATCCTCTATTGGCAGAGTATGTCTGATGTTTTCTCATGATCCCATTGACTTTACGCGTTTTTAGGCAAGACTGTCAGAGAAATGATGTGCCTCATATCAGGAGATCCGTGATATCTGTCTCTCTCATTACTTGGTTAAAGTGGTATCTTCCAACTTTCTCCACTGGAAAGTTATTATTTCCTCCTTTATAATTCATATGTATATTGTTAGGAAACACTTTGAAATATTTTATTTCTCATCATAATTTTGCACATATAATTTTAGCATCTATTGATGATTTTTGCCTGCAACATGTTACTATATTGTTTGTTCAAATGTGGTTTTCTATTTTTATTTTCTCTTCCACATTAGTTTATTGGAATTCTACCAGAAGGAAAGCTGTACCTTCTCTCCCATTTGTTATTTATTCAATTATTTACTTACCATCATGAATTCATATTTATATTATTCTATGGGTTATAATTCATTATTGCCATCATTTATTTTGTTGCTAAAATTGTCCAAGTTTTGATTATTAGGAGCTCTTGTAAGTTGGCTTCTATGTTGTTTTGACATCCTGCCATCAACTTTTTATTACTTCCTTGCTGTCTGGGACTATAAAATACTCCAGGTTCATCTTGTACTTTCCCTGCCCCAGATCTGCAATCAACCATTTCTCCAGGAGCACTGCTTACTTTTCGTGGGAAAATTGTACTTAGAAACCAAAATCTGGGCCCAAGATGTGTGGATTGCTACTCTGTCATTACACAGTTACAACTGTTTCTAGGCCTTGTCAGTGGAGAGATGAAAGAAACATACACACACACACACATCTCTATCCATTTTAATATCTATCTGTATCTATATTAATAACCATGAGTTCGTACTGATGTCTCTCTAAAGCCAGAAGGTTCATTGCATCTCTCCCTTGTTCTATTTTTGTAACTTCTTTCTCCAACAGTGGAAAAACTGGCTCTCATTATTATCTATCTACAATATATTTACTTATTTGTTTGGTCCCAGTATACACATTACAGAGTTCCAGAATTGATAGTTGTGCTCTAGAGTACAACCTGTACAATGTTTTTTTTTTTTTGTCTTGGGTTTTATTATTTTTTATTTTTTTTTAAGATTTTATTTATTTATTTATTCATGAAAGACTGAGAGACAGAGAGAGAGCGCCAGAGACAAAGGCAGAGGGAGAAGCAGGCTCCATGCACCGAGAGCCCGATGTGGGATTTGATCCCGGGTCTCCAGGATCGCGCCCTGGGCCAAAGGCAGGCGCTAAACCGCTGCGCCACCCAGGGATCCCTGTCTTGGGTTTTATGGTGTATAATCCAAATACTGTTTTACATGAACACTTTAGAGTAGTTGTTTTAGCCCTCGTCCCCCTAAGGTATGGTTATAGTTACAATTAATTTTGGGTTCCTCCCACATCCTGATTGATATTTACTTGTTTACTTAGTTAGTTGGTTCTGATATATTGCCATAATTAAGGGTTAGAACTATACGAGTTTTAGTCAGAAAAATCAATTCTTCCACTCTTTTTACCCTTTCCCATTACTCATTCTTAACACCTGTTCTTACCTATATTATGTATGTTACCAATCTCATTAGTTTCTGGATTTTACTTCTGATATACTTTTGAACAAATGAATAGAAAATGTGTAATTTCTTATACTCCCTTCTTTCTTACATTCTATATGGTCAATAATCTTTTGTACTTTGCCTGTCACTTAATAATATATTCTGTAACTCTTTTATTTTTTTTAAAAGATTTATTTATTTACTTGAGAGAGACTGCATGCAGGGGTAAGGGGGCAGAGGGAGAGGGAGAGAGAGAGTCTCAAGCAGACTCTCTGCCGAGCAAGATCTTGACACGGGGCTGGATCCCACGACCCTGAGATCAGGACCTGAGCTGATATCAAGAGGCAGATGCTTAACCAACTGAGCCATTCAGGCATCCCTCTGTAACTCTTTTCATATCAATTCCTAAAGATTTTCTTTATTCTTTATTTTATAGCTGCATAATATTTCATCATGTAGATATACCACACTTTACTTAACCACCTCTCCTATTTATGGGCATTTCATCATTACAAACAATTTGTATTAGATAATTACATACATATGATTTAATATTGTTGCAAAAGCATATCTAGGACTAAAATTTTGATCTTCTAATGGCTGATTCAAATCTGTTTTAAATCAAATGATGCGGGATCCCTGGGTGGCGCAGCGGTTTGGCGCCTGCCTTTGGCCCAGGGCGCGATCCTGGAGACCCGGGATCGAATCCCACGTTGGGCTCCCGGTGCATGGAGCCTGCTTCTCCCTCTGCCTGTGTCTCTGCCTCTCTCTCTCTCTCTCTGTGACTATCATGAAAAAAAAATTAAAAAAAAAATTAAAAAAAAATTAAATCAAATGATGCAACAGAATATAATTAAGAGTACTCTGAAAACTGAAAAAAGTCATATAAATATATCCAACAAAATAATACTGTGTTAATAGGGTTATTTTCTTTCTCCAATCTCATTGTAACTGCTTTTCAGACAAGCAGTTCAATTCAATAAAAAGTTGTCCTCAGCTACTTAACCAGATGGTTAATTCTGAAAATTAAATGTGTTAAAATTCTACATTCCCAATCACACCTTCATTCATTAAGAATGTTCTGATATTTAATGATTTTTAATCAAAAATTAAATCTATTAGTTTTATAGTTTTAGTCTTTAAAAACCCACTATTATACTAATATTTTCTCTATTTTATTCTTGTAGAGACAGGAGATAGAATTATAAACTGTAGTCCTAATTTGGTTCCTTCCACACCCTAAGTGTGGATATCAAAAAAGGTGGGAGGAGAAAAACAAGACTATATGATGTCAGGAGCACCCTTCAGGTTACCTGACACCTATTAGAGGCTTAGGGACTCCCCTCCTTCCTTGTTGGAGCAGTTACGCTCAAGGTTAGCTTCCTTTGGAACTGTGGGTCCTCAGTGCCCTCAGGTCTCCATATCCTAAATAGCTGAAATTTTGAACTGTGAAAAGGATAGTCTACGTAGGGTCCACCCCCAGTGCTACTTCGAATATGGGTTCAAGGAATCCCTAACGCTGCCCAGGCTAATTCACCAGGAGACTGCCTTGATATTTGGAATCCAGAAACCAGAGAGTATTTGCCTTGTCTGTTGTTTCATCATGGCCTACCTACCATGAGACTACTGCCAGGTCCAACCAAGCCTCAGAAAATCACTGGTGGAAAAAAAAAAAAAAAAAGAAAATCACTGGTGGGAATCTCCAAAGTTTTGGTGAAATGTTTGTCCTGGATTCTGCAATTTTTGCAGATTCAACTTTGCAAATCTATGCAGCAACAAGAACTTCAGGTCTGCCAAATGGTATTCTGATATGGCTGCAAATATGTGCCTCATCTACTAGCCAATTATGTCTCTAATAATATATATGGCAGAGTCTAATTTGTCAGCAATTTGGTAGGAACTATACTGTTTGGGTCAGGACCAGCTCAGAGTTTTTTGAATTTGCATCATAACCTCTTCCTCCATGGTCACAGGAGTCAAATAAAGCTTCAAATCATATGTTGAAAATTATAATATTAAAGTCTTTTTTTTTAATTTACTTAAGCAACTATAAGGAAAACAAAATTTGTCAAAAACACATAGAATTGGGATGCCTGAGTGGCTCAGCCGTTGAGTGTCTGCCTTCAGCTAGGGCCTGGATCCTGAATCGAGTCCCTCATCGGGCTCCTTGCGGGAAACCTGCTTCTCCCTTTGCCTCTGTCTCTGCCTCTCTCTCTCTCTCTCTCTCTCTCTGTTTCGAATGAATGAATGAATAAAATCTTTTAAAAAAACAGAGAATGAGTTTCAGGTGATGTTGCTCTTATGTTCTTACCTCCTCGATCTCGGGCAGCTAAACTTTGACCCCTTCTTAATGTGATGTCCAATTGGTACATTCCGGGATCAGCCAAGGGGACATCTGCATTACTGGTTCCAGCAGTATTTATTTTCTGAAAAATAAGATATATACAAAATATTAAATTTATTGTTTCTTTCCTATTTCTTCCAGTGGGGGACCATATATAGCTTCATTCAAACTGGAAGAATTAGTCAATAAAGTGAATCATCCTGTACATTCACATGCCATAACCACCCAGTTCTCTGAAGGTTTTTAAATTCATGAAATTCTTTAGACTCAAAATAAAAACATGGTATTTATGGGAATCCTTATTTTTACTCAGATTCGAGATAACAAATATAATATGAAAAACATTCCCCATGGAGAGCCCCACATAACTCAACTAAGGAAGACTAACATAAGAATAGTGTCTCACGTAAAAACAAAATCAGTGATGAATGGAGAATAAAGGTATGCAAGAACAGTTGATTTCCATAGAACCGAGCTGAAAATTAAAGTGATTTATTCAGGTAACTGTGTTGGCTCATTTATCTGTACAAAAGGGTCATACTGATGGATTATACTCTTCTATTTCAATCCCAACATAAAATATGATGTAATTATATAGAAATAAATTTACCCAGCATTTTGACAGTATTTGCAAGAAATAAATACTCAGTGGGGCTAAATTTCTAATGCTGCTTTCTGTAGAATAAAAGTGCACAAGCTATTTCTAGAACTAAAGCTACCCCTGTAGAATATCCTTTGTAATAATACACTATTAATTTATAGGCATTAAGTTAAATAAACACTTGCAAGAGGAATAGCTATAATTAAAACCAAAGAAACAGAGTAAAAATTGTATAGGTGATATTTTATACTTTATGCCACATTGAATACAACAGGAAAACTTACCTTTCTTTGCATATTTGAAATGATTTTAAATACCTATAATTTCTCTTCCAATTCAAAAAGAAATATTCTTTTGTTTTGGAATAATAAGCATGGATAAGGTAAAAATTTAGATGCTGGTCTGACTCTTCTAGTTCTACAGTTCATATGAAATACAATTATAAAGCAGTTATTTTTCCATGTTTCAAGACCAAGAAAGAAGCTTTCCTATAGAAGCAATTATCATTTGAAATAAGAAGCAGCACAACTTTGACAGATAACCCACACTCCTCATCTCTCCTCTGGTAACAATAAAAAAAACTCCAATTCCTTTCCTGGAACCCCTGTTCCCACATGACAGCACTGTTCCCCCAGTGGCTCAGGCTAAAATCAATGACCTCTTCGCTTCCCTCTCCACCACATTCAAAAAGTTGCCAAATCCCATCCACTCCATTTCCACTGCCATCCCAACTCCTGATGGTCTTTCTCTTTTAATTCCTATTACCACTAATTTGGATCAGGCTTTCAAACAATAGAGAAACAAAGGTGAAACGATTGTCTTGCTCTTCCCTCAAATATCAGATTGCCCCACTTCCTTGGGGTTACCAATTATAACAACTTAGCATATATCCTTCCACATGTTTGAAGACCTTATATAAATATATACATATAGGCTTATTTTTCTTTGGTTGAGTTTTCAGTTGTTGTTTTTTTTTTTAAAGTATTATATGTTGCCTATTGTTTCACAATTTCTTTAATTTAAAAGTGTCATGGGCACTTTGCTAATTAATACATACAGATCTATCCACTTATTTTTTTTCAAGGTACATCATTTTCCACAGTGTAGGAGTACTATAATTTCTTCAATTATTTATCTATTGATGAACATATGAGCTGGTTTTGGTACTTGCCATTACAAGGACTTGGGATTTTATTTCACATATAAGATGAATTTTTCCAAAAAAGCTTAAATAGGGGATCCCTGGGTGGTGCAGTGGTTTAGCGCCTGCCTTTGGCCCATGGCGCGATCCTGGAGACCCGGGATCGAATCCCACGTCAGGCTCCCGGTGCATGGAGCCTGCTTCTCCCTCTGCCTGTGTCTCTGCCTCTCTCTCTCTCTCTGTGACTATCATAAATAAATAAAAATTTAAAAAAAAAAAAAAGCTTAAATAGTTCACACTACTTTTGGAAGTATTTCCCATATTAATGTATTTCATATATTTCACTAGTTAGGATAGGATGTTACCAATCTTCAAATCTGGAGGGCAAAAAATGTTCTCTCCCTCTAATATACATTTCTGGAACTATGGTAGGGTGTCTTGTAACTAGTGTAAATGGCAAGAATGACAGTTGTTCACTGCACCACACAGAAGATGCCAACTAGGAAAGACAGGAAGCCAATAGTGGTCTTCTAAACAACTTTTCAAAAAACAGTTTGTATGTGGGTCTAGTTAATAAGTAAAATTTAAATTCAAATCTAGCAAGCATCTGTGAAGCACCAAGTATGTTCCAAGCCTTCCATTATGTTCTTGAATATACCTTATTTCAAAATAAGCCCAAGTCATAAACCCTAACTGTAGATAAACTTACCACTTTCTAAAAATGGAATAAAATCTATAGGAAAGGAGACATTTCCTACCCCCTTCCCCCCGCATTCTCCTCTAGTACTTTGATAGGAATTTTAAAGAAATTTTGAAAGTTCAGATGGCTGCATATTTGGTAGTTTTCATTGTTCTACACAGTACCTCTTGAAGTTTAAAGTTAATAATTTATAAGGCACCTGGTATATTTTAAGATGTATTATACTATATGGTCGAGTTGAGGTATTTTCATAGGTAATTTTAACTATATTAGGTTTTAAACTTTTGCTGTTTTAGAATTTAACACTCAGTTAAGAGATAACTTTGCTGGACTTATATTTACTGGCTTTTAAAAGCCTGAATAATATTCCTCTGTGTGTATGTATCATATTTTCTTTATCCATTCATCCAATGACAAACATTTAGGTTGTTTCTATATTTTGGCTGTTGTGAATAATGCTGTAATGAACTTGAGAATGTAGATCTCTCTCCAAGATACTGGTTTCATTTCCTTTGAATAAATACTTGCCCTCCCCCCTTTGTTCTCTATGTCTTCCTACCCAGTCTTCAAGGGTCATTTCATTAGCACTTATATCTTTCTTGTCCATTATCACATTCTATCTCAAATGTCATATTTGACATTTTAGATGGTAAACTTTTAAAATCAGGGAATAGAGTGTTAAAGAATCAATTGAACACAAATTGTGACAGAGGCAATGAAAAGAGGAAGATGTCTTTAAGGACACATGATCTAGCTGAGTAGACACAAACATGGGGGTAAATAACAAAGTTGGTTATTCATAGGTGGTTTTTTCCCTCTTTTTCTCTGCCCATGGATGGCATCTGATCTGTTTTGGCATCTTCTGTCATGAGGAATCTAAGTATACCCTTATAATCTTTTCTAATATACAGTGCTGTAGGCTGCCATTACCAATTAATCAAAATTGGCACTTATAATGAAACCCTGTCCACTCAAGAGCTGTAATTAAAGACAGACTGTGCCACAATAGAGTTATTAAGTCATTGGGAGAGCAGGAAAGAAAGACCAATTATGTGAGAAGAATCTGGGGTGGCCTCAGAGAGATGTCAATGGAATAGCGTGTGAAAATATTGATAGGACTGTGATAAGTGAAGGTTCGGAAAACGGAGGATGGGAAAATCAATGAGAGCCCAATGATGAGTATAAGTGGTCCTTCACTGGATAGTGTGAGAAATGAGGTGGAAAGGAAGACTCATATGCAGTAACACCAGGCTGAGGAGAGTTTCAACCTATGGGCAACACGAAATCATTCCAGCTTTTGAAGAGAGAAGCAATATAACCAGGCCTCTTTCAACAAACATTTAGTGCCTATCTGCTTTGGGCTAAGTGCTTAGATTTCAAAAATAATCAAAACCAGGCCTTTTCTCTCCATCGGATAGAAAAGAGAAAAGAAATCCTGTGGATATAGAAGTTATTTAAAAGGTTTTATAATGCTCGAGTTTAAGTCACAAGGGTCTGATCTGATTAGTGGTAATGGAAATAAAAAGTGAATTTAGAGATATTGAGAAGATTCAATCAACTAAACTTATCAACTGACAAGATGTGAGAGATGAGGGAAATGGATGGATGAGTCACACGGAAGTCTGAGCTGAGCCCCTGAGAGAATGGTGGTGCCAGCAGTGTGAGAGAAGTAAGCTCCAAGCCATCACAGTGTAAACTTCCAAGGATACCTCCAAATCTCTAAAAGAAGTATGTCAAAAAGTTAAGAAGATCTCAAGAGTTTTCTCTTCTCAGGCTCACTGAAGTGGTTCCAAGAAGAAAATCGGTAGGCTGATTACAGAGATACTAGAAATATAATTTTTTACTGTAAAGTATCTTTCTAAGAATGTTTAGTAAGTCCCCAAATGTTAAGATGTGTTAGGAAAGATATATTTGAAGTGCTAGGTATATATACAGCTCTAAAACAAACTTTGTCATTTTAAACTTTTTTTTTCAAACTTAACATTTATTTAGTGACCATTATGGAAACTTCAAATATATCTTTACCCTTCCTAAACTGTCATGTTCCACACACTTAGTTGCTATGTTTAAACTACTTTATTGAGGTATGATTGATGTGTAAAAAGCTATACATACTTAATATACAATTTGATGAGTTTGAGGATAAACATACATCTGTGAAGCCACCACCACCATCAAGACCACCAACATATCCAGCATCTCCCAAATCTCCCTCCCATCTCTTTTATTATTATCATTTTTTCATTTGTGGTAAGAATAGTTAATGAGACATCTACCCTCTTAGAGAATTTTAAGTATACATTACAGTACTGTTAGCCAAAGGCATTATGCTACATAGCAGATCTCCAGAATTTATTTAACCTGCATAACTGAAACTTTGTACTCTTTGACCGTTACCTCCCCTTTTCCCTTCTCCCTTGCCCTGGGCAATCACCATTCTCTGCTTCTATAAGTTTGACTATTTTAGATTCTACGTGTAAATGAGATCACACAGTATTTGTCTATGTTTGGCTTATTTCACATAGCATAATGTTCTCCAAGTCTATTCATATTTTTGCAAATGGAAAGTTTTCCTTCTTTTTTATTTGAGGTAGAATGTTATTCTATTGGTATGCAAAAAAAACAAATTTCCTCTATTCATCCATCAATAGGCATTTAGCTTGTTTCTAAATATTGACTATTATGAATATGACAATAAGCATGGGAACACAAGCTATCTCTTTGAGATCTTGGCTTATATTCCTTTGCATATATTTCAGAAGTGGGATTTCTGGGTCATATGGAACCACAAAACCCTCAAATAACCAACACAATCTTGATAAAGAACAAATCTGGAGGTATCACACTTTCTGATTTCAAACTATACTACAAAGCTACAATGATCCAAAGAGTATAGTACTGGCATAAAAAGAAGACACGTAAACCAACAGAACAAAATAAAAGTCTCAGAAGGAAACCCATACATCAGAGAAGAAATACACAGTCAACTAACCTTCTGTAAAGGCACCAAGAACACAAAGTGGGGAAAGGATGGCCTCTGTAGTATATGGTGTTGTTAAAACTGGATATCCACATGCAGAAGAATGGAATTAGACCTTTATCTTATAACATATGTGAAAATCAACTCAAAATGGATTAATAAAGACTTAATTATAAGACCAGAAGTCGTAAAATTCCCAGAAAAAAAAATACTCTTCAATATGGATCTTGGCAATGAATTTTTGGGTATTACACTAAAAGCACAGGTAATAAAAGCAGAAATTGACCAGTGGAAGGACATCAAATTAAAAAGCTTATGTGAAGCAAAAGAAGCAATCAACAAAATGAAGATAATCTACAGATTGGGGAAAAAATTTATAAACCATATACCCAATAAGGGGTTATTATCCAGATTTTATGAGGAACTCATACGTCTCAATGGCAAAAGACACACAAACTGATTAAAAATTGGGAAAAGTCCTGAATAGACATTCCTCCAAAGAAGACATACAAATGGCCAACAAATAAATGAAAAAGTGCTCAACATCCCTATCAGGGAAAAGCTAACTAAAACCACAATGAGATATCATATCATAGCTTTTAGGATGGCTACTCTTAAAAAAAAATAAAAGATAACAAATGCTGGTGAGAATATGAAGTGGGAATCCTCAGGTGGGAATGTAAAATAAATGCCTCACTCAAAGTCTGAAATTCAGAGTTCTAGACACAGAGGATGAAGGAGGTTTCTGTGACAACACTCAAAGTTTTGGGACTGAAGTCGAAAGGCTGATGCAATGTTTGAAGTTGTATATTTTGAGTAAAAGTCAGAACTTTATCAGGTCACTTCTGAGAAAGTCAGAAAAAGAATGTGGAAGAAAGGGACTCTGAGAATTTGAAAGGAAGCATTTATAAGGATTATGTCCAGAGCACCTACATCTACTCTATCTGCCACTACTTTTCAGAAATCTTTTCCTCCACATTCCTGGCTGGCTTGAAGCAGGGCCGTTACCATCAATGATGTCGTCAAATTTCCTCATAGCCAACCCTTCTTTCCCTCATTTAAACAGATCAGTGGTTCTCAGCCTTGAGGGCTTTGACTAGGCACGTAGGAGCTCTGGGGGTGGAATCCAGGCAGCAGTATTTCCTCTTACAGGTCCTCAGATGATTTCAGTATGCAGCCTAGCCGGGCCCATTGTGCTAATTATAAAAACACATCTTTGAGAAGGCTCACATACTAAGAATTTCCAGACTTTTAAAATGTATATCATGAAACATCTGTCTGCAAAATATGTGGAGGAATCAATCTGAGAGTCCCTGTTACTTTTAGTTCTGCTGCTTAGGAGACCTTTTTACTCAGGAAGAAAGCTTCCACCAGGAGATATAATGGTGCTGAGATGGATTAAATGTTGAGAGTGACACCTTGCCTTTTTGAGATTCTCATTATAGGCAAAAATAGGGTTATTCTATTAGCTGGGGTGGTTGATCATTATCATCAATAGGAAATGGAGGTACTGTTGCAGTGTACAGGGAGGGAAAAGAGTGTCTATATTGTAGGAGATTTTCTTGAATGCTCCTAGTACTGCCATGGGCAGTGGATTGTAGATTGGCTCATTCCATACATGTTTCATACACTTAGGCCATGCTCAGTGCAGCTATCAACAAAATCCACTTAAAGTTGAAAACTCATGAAAACTCTTACATTTTCAACTTTTCAAATTTAATAAGCTTGTCAAGGAAATCAAGAGGCATCGTTGAGGATTTCTACTTAGTCATTACCAATTTCTACTTAGTCATCTCTCCTAGTTCTTATGACACTGAAAATATCTGCATGGTGCAAATCTCCGTCATATGGAAATCAAAGATCTTTAAAACTGAAGTCTCAAAACCAGAACTCAAAAGCCGCTGAGGCATCCTAAGTTCAATGACACTCCATGATTCACTTACCATGGCAACATTATGATTAGTTGGAAGTCAACTGACTAAATAACTTTAGAAACTGAAACCACACAGAATGGGGAAAATCCATGGTAGCCAATGGGCATGCTCCACTAGGTATGTCAGTCATAGCGAGTGACTCATCCACAGCCTGCCCTGAAAGAATAGCTTATGCTTGATGTGAACTTAACTTCCCTACCCCTTCCCTTGTTCCTAACTGATTAGACCTGCAGGTGGCTATCTGAACTAAGGGCAGACAATGCCAGACTAGTTAGTGATAGGTTGTTATTAAAAAACGTGTTATTGGGCAAAGGTTGTTTGTATTAAGTTCAAAGAGAAGAAAAAAATTACAAGTGGCTGCTAATGCCAAAGGGTCATGATAGAGACTGGAGAGGCCATGATGGCCCATGTATAACCCCAAACCAAGAAACCCATGCTATAACTAAGCAGAAATAGAAAGCAGGATGCCACCGTGTAGCAGGATGTAGAAACAGACCAACTAAGCACAGTCAAGTATGACAATGGGTGGGCAGAAAAGTGAATATCTGCGAGTCACTAGTGTTGAGGCACTGAAGGAGCTCTGCGACTTGAGGGCTGGCTGCTCCAGGCTCTGTGCTCTTGGAGGGCTATGGTCTCTGATCCCCTTCTTACCTCCTTTGGCTTTGTTTGAAACAGGTGAAGGAAGTCCTTGGCTCTTACAACGGAATAGGTCAAGAAAAGAAAGGAGCAACAAGAATGAGCAAGAGAAGCATGGAAACAAGAAAGCAGGCAGGTAACATGGGAAATCCATGAGCACTCAGAGCGCAGTACTACAGGAGAAAGTGAGCCACACAGAGGCTGCAGGCGAAATTGCCCTGTGCCTCGACTTCTCCCTCCCTCTTTCCACGCAGAGTTCACTGAGGTCCACATACAGATGCCCCTGAGATGCTAGAACTCCTCCCACAGGTCAAATAAGGTCAGTGCTCTGCAGGTACAAAGTGAAGAAAACTTCATGATTTTATTAATATTGGCAGCAAGAATTGGGAGAGAAGTCTTATGGTCAGGGGACCATATAATTAATCATTCAAACTGAGAGTCAAAGGGGGTGCTCTTATTAGCCAGAGGCACAACCAGGCATTTAAAAAAAAAAAACAACAACAAAAAAAAAACGGTCTCAGAGAAAATAGGATGCGTGTTATACTATTTAACAAGTTAGCTGTGGGCTAACCAGAAAGATATACTACACCAAGCAGAAAAGTCATCACCTGGTCACATCAAAGCTTTACTACGAAGTTGCTTTTAGGACTGAACTATAACTCTGGGTCGAATTCTGGGAATTTGATCTTGCAGTAGTCCAAACACAACAAAATGGGCCTATAAATACTCAGGCCCACTAAAGGGCAATATTTAACCACTGCTGAAAAAGTACAAAATTCAGTACTCACAGAATGTCTTTTCCGGGACTCCCACAGCACTGATTACTCACCCTTGACTTGTCTGCTAAATTGACTTTTGTGGAGCCTCACTTCATTATAGCAGATAACTTTTTCCACCCACACATACAGTATGTAAAATAACTTAAGCCAAAGGAAAGCAAATAAAATTCTCTTTTCTTAACCTTTATGTACATGGACCCACTCCTTTTTGGAATCAGACCCTGTACCCAACCTTTGTGGTAACTAGATGCAGACTCTGATGATGAGGTGCAGGTGTTGAGGTCAGCTATTTAACTTGAGCCCCAGTTACTCATCCCCTCTGCACCTTCATTTTCTCTTTAACAGGCAGTAACACATATCTTACAAAGAACTCTTTTGCTCTCTTTCTCAAATAAATAAATAAAATCTTTAAAAAAAAAAAGTACATCATTGTTAAGGTGACTCTTCTGCTCTCAGTGCTACTGTATTACTGGATAACTACTACTTCTACTATTTCACCCAAATACTTGTCAGATATGAGAGCATGGTAGATTTTATTTTAACTCTTCTGAACTTTTGTCTCCTGGGGAGTTCCCAAGCACACTTTTCCTTCCCCAAAGAAAATCAAGCTGCATTAAAGCACAGAGTAGAAACACTGTGTTTCTAAAGCACAGCATAGAAACCAACTCCAAGAAGAAAAGATTTGTCAGAAAAAAGCATCATGTACAATAAACAAATTATTGATTTTTTTCTTCCTTGCCATGATACTTTTGCCAATAAATGTTTTAATAAATTAGACCACTTCTATGATTTCTAAAACTTGAGCAATACCCACAGGAAAACATTTTGTTTCAAAGGACTTGAAATTCTGAGATTCCAACAGAGAAGCTTGTGTAACAGATATTATAATTGATGCTAAACATTCGGGGGAGAAACTTCTAGTGTATCTATGTGTGTTCATATCTATAAAACTGGCACTGCAGGTATCCATAGCCTCAGAGCTTTTATGATGAACAAAACTTCTTATAGACTTAAAAGAATATCCCTACTTCTTTTGGAACAATTCTAATAGTTTTTACAGGTGTTTTTTATTTGGGCTTCTTTTTGAGAACTCAACTATTTCTCTCAAAGTTAACTCCAGAAAAAAACAAAGAACCAGAGTAATATTGTACTATTTCTATCAGTATCAATTTTCTGGGAATAGCATATGGATCCTTATAGTAAGATTATATAGGAATCTTTCCAAAAAGTAATAAAAAATAACTCTAGGCAGCATAAACTCAACTTTTTTTTATTTCAACACTCGGTTTTCTTGGGAGAAAAGCATGGACGTGGTAGTTTTTCTGAATGGGAAATTAACAAATTTTAGTAATTAATCTCCAACTGCACACTTCCCCAAACACCCAAAGTTGATCTCATCCTCATTCAGCATTTCCCTTCCTCCCTCACCCATCCCTTCCCTCCCTCTCTCCCTTCCTTCCTTCCTTAACTATGTTTTAATCCCCTCCTGGATGCTCAGCACAGAATTAATGTTATGGAGAAAATAGATATTTAATTACAATCTTTGCCTTCAGAGACTACCACTGAAACAGTTTTGCATGTGAAGTTTAAATGCCACCGTGGAAAAACAAGACAAAGTATTGCATGACAATCAAAAATCAAGACACTATTTTTACACTATTTCCTCCTCCAACCTACTTCTTTTCCTTTTTCTTCTGGATGTGGGTTTGAGGCATCATTATGGAATGCCCAGCCATCTAAGCTAGAAGACCTGCACCTATTAGTCCTAGACTCCCAGGGTACAACCATGAAATCCTATGAATTACATCTTAAAAATGCTTCTTTGGTCACCTTTTCCACTACTCCAGTCTATGTCTTATCTACTGCACAGGCCAATTGTCATAACCTCCTGCCTGCTCTCAGACTCTGATTTCTTCTGTTCATGGAGTCATTAAAAATCATTCTTACGGAATATTTTTAATCATATGGGCAAATGCTTAGGAAAAAGCAGTAGAAAGTATGACAAAAAAAAAAAACCCTGCATACAGAATGATAATAATTAGGTTAAATATATCTATGCATTGAAAAAGATACGGGAAGGAAATATGACATGTTAATAGGGGTTATTCCTGTGGATAATGAGACTAAGGGTAATTTTGCTATCTTCCTGTTTTTCAAAAGTTCTCGAATTTTCTACAAATGTATAGTATTACTGTAATAATACAAAGACTTAAAAATAAAACTAATTTCTGCTGTTTCTACCCTTTGACCACAGTATTAAGGATACTATGGAATAGAGTTTTATAAACTTGCTTTGATTCAATAAATGCCTCTACATGAGGTAAAAGACATCAATGTGCATTGTCATTTACATTGCAGATGAAACTCATGTATATTTTATTACTTTTAAACAATCTCATGGCTCTAGGTGCACCAGCATGCTTGAAGCAGGATCTCACACACTCAACTGTGCAAATAGCAAGGTATTCCCCACAGATATAACCAAGGTACAAAGGTGGAAGTGCCATGGAGTCCAGCACAAAGTGTGCCTCAGTGAATACTGTGACAATTTCATTATTTTCTACCTTTGCAAACCCTGGCAGAAGAAGTGAAGAGTTTTCAAGCAACAAAATACATAACACAGTACTGGATTATAACACCAAGTGTAAAATAAATATCCATGAGGCCATATTGATAATTTGAATAAATAATTGAATAAAGAAATAAATGGGAAGGGCTACTTAGGTGTCTTAGGTGTCTCAGTCTTTGCCTTTGGCTCAGGTCATGATCCCAGGGTCCAGAGATCAAGCCCTGCATCTAGCTCTCTGCTCATTGGGTCCCTGCTTCTGCCTCTTCCTCTGCCCGTCCCCCTATGTGCTCTCTCTCAAATAATAAAATCATTTAAGAAAAAGAAAGAGGGCAGCCCCGGGGTGCAGCGGTTTAGCGCTGCCTGCAGCCTGGGGTGTGATCCTGGAGACCTGGGATCGAGTCCCGCGTCAGGCTCCCTGTATGGAGCCTGCTTCTCCCTCTTCTCCCTCTGCAGTGTCTCTGCCTCTCTTTCTCTCTCTCTCTGAATAAATAAATAAAAAATCTTTAAAAAAATAAAAATTAAAAAAGAAAGAAATGGGGAGAATAGACAAATCTATGGTGCAGAAAAATTCAAAATTATTTATGGCTCCTCAAGTAGTTTGAGCATAACACTCCAGCTCTTCAATGTAGGCTGCATATAGTGGCTTCTAAAAGAGAATGGGGAGAAACCTAACAAACACTACCTCAACCAGGTGATCAAAGTTAAATACAGAAAAGTCATGCTGATAGCATATTTCCATGGTGAGAATGGCACTTATCTCTGTGGTCTTCTTCCCTAAACACACAACCTCTGCCTAACCATGAGGAAGACACCAGGCAAACCTAAATGGAAGGATATTCTATATCCTATAAAATATTCTATAAAATATCTGACCAGTATGACTCAAAACTATCAAGGTCATCAAAAACAAGGAATGTCTAAAAAATGGTCACAGCCATGAGCAGCCTTAGGAGACATGAAAACATAAATGAAATGTGGTAACTTGGATGAGATCCTGGAACAGAATATGGACCTTCAGTGAAAACTGAGGGTCTGAATAAAGTATGGATTTTAGCTTATATTAATGTATCAAAATTAGTTCATCTTTTTAGACAGATGTACCACTCAATGTAATATGTAAGCAACAGGGAAAATTGGATATGTGATACATGGAAATCATCTGTTCTCTCTTTATAACTTTTCTGTAAATCTAAAATACTTTAAAGTATAAAGTTTTTGAAAGTTTCTACACAGCTAGTTCTCTCATGTAAATAACCTAGTCTCTGGTAGGGGGCAACTATTCTTTTTTTTTTTTTTAAGATTTTATTTATTTATTCATGAGAGACACAGAGAGAGGCAGAGACACAGGCAGAGGGAGAAGCAGGCTCCATGCAGGGATCCCGACGTGGGACTCGATCCCGGAACTCCAGGATCACACCCTGGGCTGAGGGCGGGCTCCAAACCGCTGAGCCACCTGGGGATCCCGGGGGCAACTATTCTAATTTGGTTTTTGCTTAGTAAGTATAATGATACACTTCATAGTAAGCATGTTAGTGATAAATTAACCTAACAAATTTCATAAACAAGAAAACAGAATGATGTGTAAAGGATATATATTAATTATATTTAATCAAAATAATTTTGTAGTATGACTGCTATTACCATTTCAACTGCAGGTAACTGAAGAGAATGCTAACAGGGACCATACACTAGGCTAGAAGTCACAAGATTTGGGTTTTACTTCCTACTCCTCCGTAAAACTAGCTTTACTATCTTAGGCATATAACTACCCTCTCTGACCTTCAATTTCTAACCTGTAAAAAAAGGAGGTTGATCTACTTTACTTCCAAATTTCCTGCTCATTTTCAAAGGAAAGAGAACAGATTATAGTCAGATTTTTTTTTCCTTTAAATTTTTCCTCCATCATCCAATTGCTTAGGTTCTCATCTTACAAAATTAGGATAAAAATAGTACCTACCTGCTAGAATTGTTGTGAAAATTAAATGAAGTAACATGTGTGAAACAGTATCCTGTGTGAAAAATATAGTATTTAGACCCTGCCTTTGTACTATTAAGAAGATAGTCTGATTACAGATAAGAATATAAACTAAATGGTATGAAAGCTAGATTAGTATCTAGTTGAGACTTTAAGGCATTCACAAAGGAAGCACTGTAAAGGAGAAGTCTGAGCAGTTGTAGAAAGTCACTTGTCAGGGATAAATATGGACATTTCTCAATTTTCACAGATCTTCAGAATCCTTCATCCATGAATAGAAATGCTCTCATCTGAGCACGATTTTGTGAGGAAAGTGCATCATTTGCAATTATTCTTACAGTGGGTGAGAGAGCTATGAGGAGAGGTATGAATAATAAAGACAAGAAATCAAAAATACATTTATATTTCCTTTTGCAACATGCTTTTATACTTGTTTGTGAGATTTCAAATTCTGAAATGTCACCACAGGACTCTTAATTTTATTTACTTAGCACATAGTCTGTCATAGAGAAAGGTATTTTATGAGGGTTTTCCATATGTAAATAAAATCTATTGGATTAATAAATGTTAAAGCAGGATCTGCCATAGATAAATAGTAGACCTAGAAATTTTCAATAGTGGACTGTAGCAGTGAAGTAAATACAATGAAAATAGATGCTTAGTTTAAATTATTCAATTAACTGATATTCTCTAAGTGTTCCAAAGACGTTGTTAGAACAAAGTGAATAACAGCTTAAGTGTTCTCAGTCCTAATTGCAAAAAAGACATCTTCTAAACTGCCAAAACTTGAGTGATGTCATATGAGTAGATAATGATGCTGGGTGTCACTTTGAATTTTTAAAAACTTCCTCAGAGCGTAGCATTAAATTGAAAATCAAAAATGGTCAAATGTTTCTCAGTAATAGGTATTCAGTGCAGGGAGGTTTTGATTTATTACAGAAACATATACTATTCATCTTGGCAAACAGTTGTATATGTGTGTGTGTGTGTGTGTGTGTGTGTGTTTCCTGAAATCACTCTGCCTCTAATAGAAATTTTAACAACTTTTTTTTGGTGTAAATGTTCCCTGAGCTCACTAAGGTACACAGATTAACTTCCTGCCTGGGCAGTAGACAACCTGCCCAACAGTGGGTGGTGGTGGGGGCTGGACAACAGTATAATACTACATGTACTGATTACCTTCAAGTGGGCATTTCCACTTTTCTCCTCCCAATATCCCTCACTTTGCTCTTGGTAATCACTGTGGTTGTGGGAAACTAATTTGCTCTTCATCTCAAGAGTGGAGAATGTCACAAAGATTAGGCCAATCCAATGCCCTGACGACAGTGACTGGTTCAGAGTTAGGAATGCGACCAAAGCTCTTCCAGTCAAGGTAAATCTTTGGTCTTTGGTCTTGGTTGAGAATGCTAGAATAGGCTCAGTCATTCCTCCTGGATGAAAATGAGGAAACATGTAGCTGGCCTGGGAATGTTGGCAATCGTGTGGAGTTCACGAGAGGAATTAAACTGGGATAAAGCTAATAATGAGAAAGGCTAGGTGGATAGACAGAAATACACTCAATCTCACAACTTGATTAAACCACTGCATTAATCTCTAAGTCTTCCAGTTATATGAGCCAATAAAATTCCCTTTATAATCATAGTCTGTGTGAGTTGTGCTTTTTGTTACTTGCAATCCAGTGTATTTCAACTGGTGACATAGTTAACATCAATGAAGCACAATCATTGTCTCATTTACTGTGCACAAAAACCTAAGGAATAATTACTCTTATTAGCCTAGTAATATGGACATGGAAACTAAAGATTAGAGAAGTTGAATTACTTGCTTCAGCTAGAAAATGCTAGAAATAGGATTCAAACATTTCCAATACCAAAAGCCCATGCTCTCAGGCAGCACATGAATACTTCCTCCCAGATTAAAAATAAAATAAAATAAAAAGTGAACTAGACATCTGAAACTACATGGAAATTTTAATGGCTCAGACCCTAATTATGCAAGTTTCCTTAGCTAAAAGTTCATGTCAAAAGAAAAGGGTGGGTTGTGGTTAAAGAAAAAGTATTTTAAATTTCTAATATCAAAGGTTTCTAAATTAGACTTAGAATCTTTCTCCTGGAAGAGATATTTTTCTCTGCCTTCTACTACTCTAAGTAATTTATAGGGCATTTGTTTGCTAGTTTCTAATCAAATCTCTTTGGTGTCATTAGCTAGACTAAATAGCTGGTTGCTATTTTAGGATAGAGGCTTTAGTCAATGTATATACAACTCAGGTGTTTATAATTAGTAAAAAGACAACAACCACACACATTATATCAGTTCACGGAGTGTAGAAATCATATATAACTTTCTCCATCTAGAAGGTGCAGAAAAATTATATGGTCTCATTTATGGTCAAAATTCATTTGGTCACGTTAAGACATGTGGCTTCATGGGTTGAGATGCAGGGGCTCTTAGGTTTTAAACTGGAAGAGCATTTCAGAAATGACCATTCATTCTACTTAATAAGAAGAAAAAGTCATTCATAGTACCAAACGTTTACCCTTCTGAGATAGAAGTGACCTTAACTTCTTTTATATGGTCTCATTCATTTGGGGAATATAAAAAATAGTGAAAGGGAATAAAGGGGAAAGGAGAAAAAAATAAGTGGGAAATATCAGAAAGGGAGACAGAACATGAAAGACTCCTAACTCTGGGAAATGAACTAGGGGTGGTGGAAGGGGAGGTGGGTGAGGGGTGGGGGTGACTGGGTGATGGGCACTGAGGTGGGCACTTGACGGGATGAGCACTGGGTGTTATTCTGTACGTTGACAAATTGAACACCAATAAAAAATAGATTTATTTTAAAAAGTACTGATTTTAAAAATAACTTAAAACTGCCACACACGCACACACAAAAAACAAATGATCCACAAAACATTCTCCTTTCCTTCTGAAGGTTTTACGATGCTTTCTTATCATTAACCAGTCTTTTACTATTAAACTTAAATGGCCAATTGAAAAAAAATAGAAGGTGCAGAAAAAAAATTACCCAAGGAAGTAGAATATATAATTATAAAATTATTTTTAGATTCCAGAGATGAAAATGCACCCCTTCATTTTGCAGAAAAATGTTGTTCGTTTCTTTAAGCTCTTACGTCTCCATGCCTTCAGCTAAAACAGACCCATTTGTCGTAATTGAAAAGGCTACCTGTGAGCACAGCATCTCACTTTTTAAAATTTAAATTCAATTAGCCAATATATACTACATCATTAGTTTCAGATGTAGTTTTCAATAATTCATCAGCTGCATATAGCACCCAGAGCTCATCACAACACAAGCCCTTCTTAATGCTTGCTTTCCACAAAAGTGTTAGTTCAAATTGCAAAGCCTGAAGACCTGAAGTATTAGCAAGGGTTCTGAATCTCACTGCCTCATCAACTGAGTTATTAGACCAGCCACTTGTCTTGGTTCACTGCAAGACTTTGAGAGGTTCCCAGTTATGGGTAATTGACATATCTATGCTTATTTTCACAGCCAGGTGCCTGTTTTCGAATGCTACTACTCAGAATGACTTTGTTTATACAATCGAATCAAATAGTTATAAGGTCTATTTACAGAGCCAATAAATGCATCACTAAGTGTGTCAGACATGCACTATACAAAGGGATGCAAAGAAAGGTATTTGGCACCTTAAGCTGCTTCATATGAAACTTTCAGTTCTGAAAATAAAATAGAAATGATATCACATAGTTAGAAAACAGTGGAAAAATCCAGAAATTTGCTCTCCACTTGGTGTCATGGGTTATGGACAGTGAGAGAGAGGTAAGCAAAAATCAGAGTTAAAAAAGAACAGCATCACACACCATCCTCTTGGTAAAGACAACCCAGGGCTTACATGTGTAGTTGGGAGCACTGCATGTGGAATTCCCAGGAACATCTCTGTCAGCTGACATTTCTTTAAAACATATCCACTGACTGTGTACTCCAAATGGAACATAAAAGTAAAAGTAAAAAGTAAAATCTTGCACTTTCCATCCAAACTCTTGCTTCTCCACAATGGTAACCACCATTAACATTTTCTTGAGTATTCTCCAAAAAGAAAAATTGGCACATATCTTTAAAAAATACAGATATAAGAATGAATGTATTGTATGATTATGCATTTTTCTTATACAAACATCTTGACAGTCTTTTGATATCAGAACATTCAGATCAACCTCGTCCTTCATAAGAAACCAACAGAATTCTATACTGCACGCACTAAAATTTATTTAATCAGGTTTTTATTGATGGATCTTTAGGTTTCTCATTTTTTTCCTCTTTTCTATACTATTACAAACAATGCTGCAATGAAGTTCATCTTATGCACATTGGGGGTGTGTGTACACATTTATGAGTATTTAATGGGTAAATTTCTACCAAAGGAATTGCTAGATAAAAGTGTTGTGTTTTTAATTTTGAGAGATGTTGTCAAATCACCAACCCTCCAAAAATAACCCGCCAAAACTTACATTTCCACCAATGGCAATTGAGTTTCCCAAACATCGACTCCAAAAGAGATACTATCAGATAATTCTAGTAAGTCAATCTCCTACAGAAGATCACATTTTAAAACATACGGTGCAGAAGCTAAACGAGAAATTTCATTATTTGCTTGCATTTCTCAAAAATTTAAAAATTTAACCTAACTTATAATCTATTTTAGCACTTCTCAAAATTGCCTTCCTCCCCCTCCAAAACTCTCCACCCCACCCCACATGAGACCTATGTCTGTTTCCCATCCCTACCCTGACTCCCAACCCCTGATCATACACCATTCTATTCAACCCTTTTCCTACTTTGCTCTGCAGTTGTGAAGAGGAAGAAACTGTGTGAAAATGCTGTGAATGCTGGGTGGGAACTCATAAACTCACACCTTCAACATCGTCTGTTGTACAAATCGTAAAATGTCTGCTGCTCTGACAGGTTAAAAGAGGCACCTCCTTTTGTGTTGCATGCATTTAATTGCTAGTGAGACTGTCTTTCACATCTGTGAGCCATTTATACTTACTTTGGGTGAGCTGCCTGGACACATTTTTATTTTTATGTTGAGCTCTTTTAAATTGGCTGGAATGAACTCTTTGTAAGTGAAGCAAATTAGCAAGGGCCGCATTCTAAAGAACATGGCCTGTGTGCATGGAGCCAGGAACCAGCGAGTAAGTACACCTTTGGAATAACTGACAGAGTATTCTCACCAGCTCTGGTCCTGTCTGCTAAAAACTCTGTATGCCCACGGACTTCCAGCAGAATGTCTTTCTGCCAGAAGCCATTTGTTAGATTTTTCTTGTGCAGTACAACAGAATTTAGTGTTCTGAAGGGGAAAAACATGGTGGAGGAACCTGGATTTTCAGTCCTTCTCTGCATATAGGTGGGATGATTCTGTGTCCCAGAGAGGGCAGGATCCATCCAAGTGCTTTGTATCAGTGGTATGAGGGCAAATCATGGAGTGAGGTTCTGGGAGGGCCTGCTCAGGGGGTGAAGTCCAAGTGAGGAAGAAGGGACTCTGGGGAGAGAAGAATGCAAGCGGTGGTATTAATTTCATTCCACCTGTAGAATTCAGCTAGTGTTCTGCTATGTGCAGCCACAGGAAAAAGAGCAGGATAGATAGCCTGGCTATTTCTGCCTTTCCAGCAGGCGACAGAGAAAGAGCAGTTGTGTTCAGGAAAACAGAAAGCATTGTCTTCTCTCTGCAAATGGTGGTGTAGGTGCCACAGGTTGTGATTGTCGACATGCTTCACATTGATCTTGGCATTCTGTACCTGAGCCAGTACATGAATTTCTGTTGCTTTAAGTGACACCCATTCCATGGGGCTCAGACTCTTCTGGGTTTTAAGTCCACATAGCCAATCACTTATGTGACATCTCTATTTGAATGCTTCCTGGGCAACTCACACTTAACACATCCAAAATGATCTCTTGATTATCCCATTCGACCTGTCCCCATCCTTCAACTCAGGGAAAGCAGTAACCATCCACCCTGTTGCTCAGCAGCATCCTTTCCTCTCTTTTCTCTTCAACCTTCCATCAGACCCATCAGCAAGTGTCATGAAGTACACTTTCAAGATGTGTCTTAACTCTGTCTTCTTTCCCAAATCCATCACCACCATGCTCCAGTACATGCCCCATCATCCCTAACCTGAATTTACCCCGTAGCCTTCTAGAATGTTGCACTCATGTCTCCCAAAGCAGCTGAAGTGATCACTAAACATAAAAAATGATCATGTTACTCTCCTGCCTAAAACTTTTCAGGGGATTTTCAAACACTGAAAACTCCTTATCGTGGCTTACAAAATCTTGTACAATCTCCATCACTAGTTTCTCCAGTGTCATCTCTGGCCCCTCTCTCCCTTCACTACGTGCTAGCCGCACTAACCCTGTGTGAGTTGCTTGCCAGGGCTAAGCTCTTGCCCACTAGGAGATTTACACAGGCTGCTATTTTTCCAGTGGAAACTTCTTCTCCAGGCTAACTGCATGACTTCCTCTTTCTCATCCTGGAGGTGTCAGCTCGTGTCATCTCAGAGAAACCTACCCCGAACCACCCACTGAAAAAATTCTCTCTCTGCTATTCTTTTTATTGTTGTTGTTTTTAAGATTTATTTATTTATTTGAGCAAGAGAGCATATGAGTGGGAAGGGCAGAGAGAAAAAATCTCAAGCAGACTCCACACTGAGTGTGAAGCCTGACAGAGAACTCAATCTCAGGTCCCAGAGTTCATGACCTGAACCAAAACCAAGAGTTGGATGCTTAACCTGCCTAATGCACTGCGCCACCCAGGCACCCCTCCATCTGCTATTCTTTACCACGGTAACCTGCTGTGTCTTTTATGAAACTCATCATAATTTAGAAATATTTGTGAATAGATCTGGTTTTAGTGGAATTTGTATCTCCGTGCAGTGTACCCTCAGAAGTCCTGCTTTTAGCAGAGTACTTGGCACAGAGATGCTCAATATACTTTTGATGAATGGATGAATGAATGAAGAATGGTTCCTAGAGGTGGTGAAAGTCACTGGGCTAGCATAGTTTAGAAGGCAACAAGTCTCAGCATTTGATGAAATGTTTCAGGATTTAGTGAAGTGAGGCTTGAGTCATAGTCAACCAGGAGAATCAAAGAGGCTTGTAGTCAGTGCTTGTATATGAGCCAAATGGGATTTAAAGGCTATGATGGCCTCATCATCAGATAAGGAATTTGTATTTAACATGCAAATACACACCTAACATCTGATATACGGTTCATGGTAATTTTTGATATTTAAAGTTCTCAAAATAATATCATGATAAGAATGCTGATTCTCTAATTTAGAAACAGCATGATATAATAGTTAAGAAGACAACCCTGTGGCCTGACTGCTTGCCTTTGCACCCTGGCTCTGATATTTTCTAGCTGTGGGACCTTGGGCAAGTGGCTTAATTCCTTTATATCATCGTTTTCCTTTCTGTGAAATGTAACATAACAGGTCATGCCTCATCAGGTGGTGAGGGTGTAGGGAGTTAACAATTGCACTGTGCTTATGACAGTGTCAGGGTACACAGTAAATACCATAGGAATGTTAGCTATTAGTGTTATATTTCCAGAAACAGCATAAAAGGTTGTATTTGGAGTGGGTGAACTCTGAGAACATGTCTCTCAGCAATACAGTATTCTGTGGATCCAACCACATACAGCAATTCATGAAAATTTGCACAGATAGAGATGCTATAATTTCATTGCTATTATTACCTTGAAAAGAATTCATTTGAAAGGCTAATTAGCCACAAATGCAATTCTTTAGAAGATGCACAGAAACCTTGTACGAAGCTATGGTCAACTAAATGAATGTGAAATCTGTATCAGCTCTAACAGCTAATTTCACAATTTGACTCCCCCTCAATACCTCCAGAGAGAGAGAACTCTTAAAAATAACTGTGCCTATTTTATTAATTTTTATCTTGGATGTTATTTTGTTATGCTAATCGTATCCCTATTGATCAACTCTGTTCTTTTTCTCAAGCCTTGGGAATAAATGCTTAAATATTCAAGGATGAAAAAATGAATAAGAGTACCAGCATCAATACTCTATCACTTTTACTTTACCACGTCAAATTATGAGTGTTTTGTTTTATTTTATTTTATTTTATTTTATTTTATTTTATTTTATTTTATTTTATTTTATTTTATTTGTGTGTGTGTGTGTACATGTTTAGTTTTACTGGAACAAGGCAACTTGTGCACTTTTAATTTTTTTTTAACATTTTTAACATTTATTGAGGATTCTTGCCCAAAACTGCCCATATCCTAATGGTTGCAAACTTTCTAACTCTACTACTCCTTCCAGTACATTAGAGGGGGAAAAGAAATCTCATAATCTCCAAATCCCCAACAATAAAACAATGTTGGAAACTGCCATAAAAACACAAGTGAAAAAAATCTTTTCTAAGAACCACAGGACTATAAATTCAGGAAGGACAAAAAATTTTAAATGAATCAAACTCCTCAATTTATAGACATTAAATGTATAGCTTTTTTTTTTTAAATGTTACTCTTACTTCATTCGAATGGTTTTAAAAATAATCATGGCAAAGAAAATCAGGGTTTTTGGCTTAATCCTGAGTTAAGAATATTAAGAATTTTCCCACAATGCATATGGTTTCCTATATACAATAGATGATTTTATATACAATTTAAAATCCAATACATTGTGAATTTATGATTCAGAAGTACCCTTAAATATTTTTAAGCAGTAGAAACACACATGATAGTTACAGGTGGAAATAATACCCTCAAAGTGTTCTATATTATTATCCCAGAGACACACCATAGAGTTCTCAGATTATTAACAAAACATCAAAAAATGTTTTGTATATTAAAAGTATGTTTTTGGGAGTGGGAAAGAATAACAGCTTTCCCTTTGGTTTAAAATACTCAACAGCCTGAAGTCATAGGCCTGAAAAGGTAGCAGTCTCTGGAGGAATTAGAATTGTAGAGAAATCCAGTGTGGAAGCACACCTGTGCTTTCCACTCATTCCCCCTCTCCAAACCTTCTGCCAGGTGAGGCTCAGGTTCCCACTTTCTTTTCTTTTCTTTTCTTTTCTTTTCTTTTCTTTTCTTTTCTTTTCTTTTCTTTTCTTTTCTTTTCTTTTCTTTCTTTCTTTCTTTCTTTCTTTCTTTCTTTCTTTCTTTCTCTTTCCCTTTCTTTCTTTCTTTCTTTCTTTCTTTCTTTCTTTCTTTCTTTCTTTCTTTCTTTCAATTTATTTTTTATTGGTGTTCAATTTGTCAACGTACAGAATAACACCCAGTGCTCATCCCGTCAAGTGCCCACCTCAGTGCCCATCACCCAGTCACCCCCGCCCCCCGTCCACCTCCCCTTCCACCACCCCTAGTTCATTTCCCAGAGTTAGGAGTCTTTCATGTTCTGTCTCCCTTTCTGATATTTCCCACTTATTTTTTTCTCCTTTCCCCTTTATTCCCTTTCACTATTTTTTATATTCCCCAAATGAATGAGACCATATAAAAGAAGTTAAGGTCACTTCTATCTCAGAAGGGTAAACGTTTGGGTACTATGAATGACTTTTTCTTCTTATTAAGTAGAATGAATGGTCATTTCTGAAATGCTCTTCCAGTTTAAAACCTAAGAGCCCCTGCATCTCCACCCATGAAGCCACAGGTCCCGGGGGAGATTGGACGGTAACATGTGCAATGCACTAGCCTGTGTCCCTGTAAACAGGAAGCATGGAGGGTGTGAGCAGTCTGCCGTCCGGCCATCAATGTCACCACGGAGATGATTGTAGTTCTCTTTGTACCATTGATTATAATCACAACTGTGTCCCTTTTCTTGCTATTGAAAGCTCATTGGAGGCTTTTCATTAACACCTTATTCCTGTGAACACATTTGGGGCACAGCATACTGTCCTCCAGCTGTGGGGGTGGAAAGTCACAAGTGGGGAGCAAGAAGAGGGCACATACTCTCCCTCACTTTTCAGGCACCCAGGCTTGTCCTGCATGAAATTGCAGGTGAGTCCAACCTTGTGTGTCTGCAGGCATACTTCTCCCATGGACCACACACCACTTGACACCGTGGGCCTCCTGTGGTGATGCCACTGTCTCCATCTTCCCAGCCCTGGCTGCAATTCTGTACCAGGAGGCAAACATGGTATCTGGGGCCTAAGTTGTCACAACAATAGTATTGACCCCCTCCAGGAGAGCATCAGATCCCTTGTGGGGGCAGCCACTTCAGGAGGGTAGGTTCCATCAGAAGGTATCTTTGTTCCAGGACTTTCCAGAGACATTTTCCCCTTGTCCATCATCAATCTTCTTTGTGTCTGTGTGAGAATCTTGGCCTCCTCTGTGGTGACAGGAATGTTCGTCTTTTGATCCGGGTAAGCATATTTGCAGATTCGCTTATATACATCTAATTTCTGGCCTTTGGTGCTCAGCTTGAGTTCTTGGCACCAGGGCCGCAGGATGTCTCGGTGAAGCAAGTTGGCTGGTGGCTGTTTAGAAGGTAATGGAGGAACTGGGATTTTCTTCTGAATTCTTACTCTTGTACTCTTGCGTTGTGCCATTTTTTCTGAACAGGAAACTTCATCTTCTTTCACAGATCTTTTCCATTTGGTCCCACTTGCTGAGGTTCCCGGTAACTTTGGTTCACCAGAAGCCTACTGTTCTCTTAGGCTTCTTCTGGTACAGGTTGGGAATGGCCAACCAGATAGTCTTCCCTCGACTTCGTGGAGTTTTTTCTGCCTTTTGCTTTCTCCATATCCAAAGAGAAGTCAAGGCTGACAAAAAGAAAAGTCTTACTCCTGAAATGGCCCCGGGCCCAAAATTGCTCCTTTCTTCACTTTTAACGTTTAAAACCAAGCAAAATCTTTCCAATAAAACAACAAATTTTAAGAATAAGCAGGAGCAACATTACAATAGACAATGTCAATTCCAAATAAAATCCTACAGGTTCTGTTGATTTCCCCATCAAGTGGCAGTATTCAAGGGAGAGGAGGATTTTAAAGGAATGATTAGGTGTTCAGCAGACAGGGTCACATTGCAGAAGTCCTCCTGACCATCCCTATCCTAACAGCCTCTCTCCTTGATTCCTCCTCTCCCTGAGGAAAGGAGTTTGTTTCCCTCCACTCTGTGCAATGTCAATATCTCCCTCTAGTACTGTCTTACTACATTTTAACTCCTGACCACACATATCTATTTACCCCACTAGACTATCAATTTCTAGATACAAGGACCAGGACTGACTTATCTTTGCAGGTACCTTGATGAAGCTTAATCAGATTGATTTGAATTTCATAAAAGACTATAATCATGTTTAATATTTGACACTAATACAGTATTTCAAATGGCATTCCTGCTGAGAGATAAGCTCTTTGAGGCCAATAATTTCTATCTATTTGGTTCACCCTACTATGTGTCTAGAACAGTATATGACATGATGGGCATTCAATATATCTTAAGGGAGGGAAGAGAGGAAATACCTATAACCTAAAGTACTAGGTTTATGGTTCACGGCATACAGTTTCTGTATCAGAATAGGCCTAAGAATTAACCAGAGGCCACAACAACTATATAGAAGTAGGTGATGAAACCATTTTTTTTTCTTGTGCACTAGTCTCCATGTCAATTTGTAGATCATCTGTGAATGTGAATACAGTCCAGCACTGAGATATGCATAGATTATATGAGAATTCAAATTTATGAAGTGTCTCATTTAATATTCTTGTCATGGGTTAATTTATACAGTTCTTGGTTTATTCCCAAAACTAGTTTGGATTTCCAAGGTCTTAAAAATAAATAAGTACCAGCTTGGCGTGAGGCCACCACGATGCTGTCTTTGCAGGTATGTAATTGGCACAGGTTGTTTGAAGTTGACTAGACTGAAAACTCAGGATTTGCTTATTGAAAGCAGAGATTAACTTGTGCACCATGTTCTATTTGTTGGGGACTCTTCAACATTTTTACTTTCCTATTGATTATGTGAAAAGAACTTTAAAAATCAGCATCAATTGGCACCAACTAGAGAGAGATTTTCATTCTTTAGAAAGATGCCTCATGTGGCTGCAAAGAAATGCCTGACCTGTACCACTATGGCCTCTGTGACATCTCTCCTTCCTAGTGCCTCATATACCTCTGGTTAAATGTGCCATGAGGCATTATTATGTGGGGACCATGGTATAGATTCACACTGTTCTCTACGAACAATGAATATTTCTCTTTGGCATGGAAAATTTGTCCTTTGGAAGTCAAGTCCTGGGAGGACATTTGGTTCCCTAAGCACCAAACTGGTAGCATATGATATGTCATAACCGGTTGGCTGCTCTCAAAATATTATGTCATTGTATTAGTAAAAAATTAGGAAATTTAGAAATGTTCCCATTTTAATAAAAACTAGTTCTTTTTGATTCAATAATTTAGTGTAAGTTTCAAAGAATAAAGAAAAGGCTATCACTGTTGTGTTCTCTCTTCCTATGAAAACACTATACCTCCATAAAATTAACAGTCGTGGTGTTTTAGTAGACTGACACGAATCAGGGAATTCATATATTTTTTTTAAATGTTTATTTATTTATGATAGTCACAGAGAGAGAAAGAGAGAGAGGCAGAGACACAGGCAGAGGGAGAAGCAGGCTCCATGCACCGGAAGCCCGATGTGGGATTCGATCCCGGGTCTCCAGGATCGCGCCCTGGGCCAAAGGCAGGCGCCAAACCCCTGTGCCACCCAGGGATCCCCATATAATTATTTTTGAGGAATAGGACTTCTGAATACCAAACAGCCTGCCCACCCTCTCTTCCTTTTTCTCCCATCTCCTACCTCTCTCTCATAGCCTTGCATCCATCCATCCATCCACCCATTAGGGAATGGATACACAAAAACAGATTAAGACATGGCTCCCACCCATTAGGAAACACAAATTTAGTGTTACATTTAATGTAATGAGATATTAAGCAGAAAGTTATTAAATTACATAATATATTCAAAAGCTTTCTGATAATGTCTGCATATAAAATATGTTAAGTACAGGGAGCTCATCATACGTGTGCTTGAATAACACAAATGGACTAACAAAACTGTAGCATAATTGCTTTTCATCTCTTTCAACTGTTCTCTTTCCAAAAGAACACAATTTACTGGGTTTTTAAAATTAGATTATTTAGGAGCCAGAGTATGAGTAATTTACTGATGTACTTTTAATCTTTCCCTGCTATTAGTTGTGATTGCTACCATAAACTAAAGATGGCAAAGAAGTATAATGTATAGTTTACATAAAACTTTTTACATGAAAAGTACTATTTTGACTGACTTAATATTTACTAGAAATTGCACCCTATCGAAGAAAAGACACAGATCATTATAATGACAAATCTTTTGTCCCTGAGATTAATTTCATAAAGAATTTATGTTCACTGTTGTCATGCTGAGAACCCCAAATAATGATGACAAATACTGTTAGAGATTCTAGTCAGAATGTCACTTATCTCCCCTGAGGGAAGATGAGAAGCTACTAAAATAGATAAATCCTTGTCAGAGATAAGAGTTCACCACTGCCCAAAACACATATTAATGTCTCACTTACTAAGCAACTATGGTAACACCAAAGGAATCCTTAGGAATAATCCAAATACTAGATTCCCTGGTCTGAAGACCTGAAGCACATGAGTGCTCCATGGCTGCTCACTAAATGACTAGCGGGTCCAATTCAGTTTCCACAGTTGAAAAGATTATTCATTGTAACAGGATATAATAACTAATAGAATTCTGCAATTGAATCCACCATTAGCAAAGGGCAGGAGATGTGGAGAGAGGAAGAGTGACAAAGAATCAACGTTACCACCTTCCTCCTTTCAGAAAAGAAAGAGAAAATCAAATTTTATGCAAAGAGCTCTTGATGGTGGCTGCTTGAGTCCACTTCCAAAGAACCTCAGTCTCGTCTTCAGAAAAGAGATGTGTTTAGCTAGGAAGTTGCACTAATGGAAAGTCCTTCCGTGTCTTGGAACAGTGAATTCTAAAAGGCGTCAGTGGCAAAGCTTCCTTGTGTTGGCATCAGCCATTTTGTTCTCACAAATCTAAATTCTTTAATGGCATCATCTTTAATTAAACAGTGATGCATCTGAATCCCCAGTCCTATTTTCCTCATCAAACTCAAGTGTGAGGAGTTCACAGTGCTGAAGCTGAACATTAGTTCATTTCTCTGCAAAACAACAACAACAAAATGCCAGCAAGGCACTTCTGAGTTAGCACTTCTCGTTAAGTTTCTTAATACTTGCCTCCTATGGAGCAATGCTCAAGGAAAAACAACTTCACAGTTGGATGCCAAAACTCTTTTGAGGAGGTCTGAATTACTGCCCACTGATAAGAACAAACTTTGTTGAAGCAGAAACCTCAGATGAACGAATCAAAATCTGGGATAGCATAAAGGCTACAAAATTATTCTAAAGTACTTGAAATCAGTGAAATGATACCAAGTGAGAAAGAGAAAGAAGGCATAAAATTGCAGCCAGAGACACAAAAACTAAAAAGGCTGACATGCAGAAGAGTAGTCAGGAAAGTACTGGCCTCGCAGGAAAGTGGCAAGCTCTTCTGTTGTAGGGGCTACCCCAAGACAGGCCACTTTGTCATATTGACTCTTTTAAATAAAAATTACTTATGAAAAAAAAAGTTACTTATGAGATAGCCCATGCAGACAGCCTGAGACACCCTCCCCACCCCCAACTTCCTGAAAACAGGAAAGAAGCCTCCCCTATAAAAGGTACCCTACAGCTCAAGGTAAAGAAACATCCTTATCACCACAGAATGTAGAGCTGAGGAGGCTATATAAACAAGCCTTGTTCTTTTTTAATAATTTACTACCCCAGCCCAAACTCTGTCTAGAATTCCTTATTAATTAAAACTCCCAAAGTTAAATGTTCTTTGGTCAATCCCTCAAAGATTTATTGTCTTGTTGTCTAAAAAGTATGTATAAAAACTGCCTGCCTTGGTCATTTCCGTAGGTCTCAATTTAATTATTGGGCCCCTGTGTGCCCATAATAAAACTTTGGGGTTTTTTTTCTACCTGCTAATGTGTCTCATGTAAATCTAATTCTTAGTCCAGCTGAAGACCTTGAAGGTTAGAAAAGAATTTTTCCTTCCCTTTACTGTATTTAAATAGTTCCCTTGGTGAAAAGAAATTTCTCACCTCACTTATCATCCCTGTATATTATTTTCAACAATTCATTCGTCATTACCTAATCATGTTGTCCTTTACCAAAATGCACAAAGATGCTATTTTCAAATTAATCAAATAGGCACTAGTGCTAGGACTTGGTAGAGCAAAAGAACCCAGAAGAATAAACCTCCCTTCACTTTATCCCACCTGAAAATGGATAAGATAGCTTAGCCATGACTGCCAGGTTAAAAACAAAAAACAAAAAACAAAAAAAACAAAAACAAAAAAAAAACTCCCTTAGCACCCAATCTTCTCTCTTAAGTCACACAGATCAAAACCCAATTAAATATAGTAGAAAAAGAGAATATTTCAGCTCAAAATAAACATTTGAAAAACATCTTCACTGTTTCTTCTTAAGGCTCTCAGAGGGATGGAGGACAGACTGGGGCCCAGAGGACTCTTATCTCCATGCCCGCAAAGACATCAGGCAGCCATCGAGAGGTTGTGGCAGCCCTTATGCCACCGAGGTAACAACTGTTCCATAGCACTAGGATTAAATTCTCCTTTTATAGCTGAAGAAGACATAAGTCATACGACATGAAGGCAAGTGCCAGATTTAGAACAGGGTGCCCAACTAAATTGGATTTTCAGATAAATAAATAATTCTCCAGTATAAGCAAATTCTGTGTTACATTTGGAAAACACTTATACTGAAATATAAATATATATATATAATTTGTTGTTCATCTGAAATTCTAATTTTATTGGGATTCTTGTGTTTTATCTGACAACCCTACTTCCTGCGGTAGAGTGGACCTCTAATCCAATATGACCAGTGTCCTTATTAAAAAGGAGAATTTGAAATATGGACACATACACACCGGGGGAATACCATGTGCAGATTGGAGTTACTCAGTCACAAGCCAAGGAACTACCAGAAGCTATGAGAAAAGCCTAAATAGATCCTTCCCTTGTGCCTACAGAAGGAGCATGGCTCTGCTTAACACCTTGATCTTCAATTTCCAGCCTTTACGCTGTGAGACAATACATTTCTATTATTTAAACCGCTCATTTTGTGGTAAGCTGTTAGGGCAGCCCTAGGAAACTAATATGTACACAAAATCAGCATTCTATTGTTCTTTTTCTTTCTTCCTTTCCTTTTTCCTTGCCTTTCCTCTTTTTTCTTTTCTTTTCCTTGCCTTTCCTCCTTTTTCTTTTCTTTCTTTCCTTTCCTTTTCTTTCCTTTCTTTCTCTTTTTTTCTTTTCTTTTCTTTTCTTTTCTTTTCTTTTCTTTTCTTTTCTTTTCTTTTCTTTTCTTTTCTTTTCTTTTCTTTTCTTTCTTTCACTTTGGCTACAGGAACTGTATTCTGGGCTAACTGGTTTGGTCAAAGCATGCCTTATACCCCAGTCCTATCCAAACTTATCCCAGGCCTGAGGCATTGCATATATTCAGTACTTGAGATTCTCAAAAACTGGGGTCCTATAGAATCTCCAATCACTTAGAAAGTACAGACCAGCTCATAAATTTAAATACCCTATATTTATATATTTATACTATGTCAATCCTGTTAACAGTAAATCTCTCCACTTGCTGAGATGACCACTTACTGCCTAACTCAGGACGTCTCTGGAAACACTTCCTTAATCACCAGAACTTCCTCCTTACTTAGGTTATCAGACATGTGATCTCTCCAGCTCTCTGTTCTATGAAAGTTCATCTATGAGCTAGTCTCACCTATCTCCTATCCTTGACCAAGTGGCCTGTTACACTTTAAGTAGATATATAATACAATATACATTTGAGAAACATGTTATACACATATCAAAAGAGCACAAATCGAAAGATAAAGAGGAAACTCCCAAAGAGTAACCTAAAAGCAATGCATTTATGTGTAATACTGATTAAGTTTTGTCTGAAAATTTGGCAAAGTCAATATTATGATGTTTTGAAATATAATTCAGCACTTTCTGGGTCAGTCTTAATATCAAGTTAGATTACTTCCAAATATTTTAAATAGGTATTTCTCAAAAAGTGGTCCACTAAGCCTCCATTGGCTTGTTACCTTGGCAATGTCCTGGGTTCTACCTTAGAGCTACTGAGTCATTCAGACTCTTAAAGGATGGGACCCAAGGATTTATCCAGAGAAATTTCTATGCATATTAACTGTGAGATTTGAAATAGTTAAAAGTATTTTGGTGGTTGGCTTAAACTCCAAACATTCTGCTATCACTCCTTTTCTACATTTTTACAAATTGGATTCTTGTTTTCCAGTATTCAATGAAAGAGTTATAATCTTACAATCTAAAGCTGTCATCCTAAAGCTCCTCTAAATGTCCTCTGCTTCCGGTTGCAGGGGGGCATGGGGGGCTCCAGACCCAAGGACTGTGGCTTTGGTGGGAGGTGGCTTCCAGGGATCAAGTGAGTAATAAACAAAGAAAGTGCTATTCCATGTGTTTGCTTAGAGGCCCCAGGTTAAATTTATGATGCGGAGCTATAGAAGTTTTAATGTGTGATTTCTAAGCACAAAATATTTCACTAAGCTTGTTTTATGAAAGACTGGGTGGCAGTACAGTTGAACCAAATTCACTACTAGGAGAACATCCTGAGTATTTAAAATTCAATTCTGGCCATGCAACATTTAAATAAAAAGAAACTAATGTCTCAACTGGGAAAAGTACTTTACAGCTTTCTTCACAACAGAAAGTTACTACAGAAAGTAAAATGTCACAAAGAAATACCTGCAATCCTAAAATAATTCTACTTATTCAAAAAGCAATGGATTTATTTTTAGGCACAAAACAGTATTTATAAATGCTCTATATTTTTACATGTAAATCAGGGAAATAATACTTGGGAGAACCGCAGACCAACTTTCGAAATGATGAAATTATTTCCAGATATTAGCAACAGCATATAAAGCATGAGCTCTTTTCATGGGTTTAAAGAAGCCTATCTTCACCTCCCTTTACATCAGAAATGACAAGCTTCTCAGTCCTTATAAAATCACACACTCCAAAGTAGACATCAATTCAAGATGCTGTTGAGCTCATGGTGGGCTGTTCATGTGTGAATATAAATCTATGACTACACATAAATCCAGAGCCTCAGGGCATTTTGGAGTAGGAGTGAGGATTATGAATGTCACCACCTAGTCTCTCCTCTCCTGCTTCTCTGATCCTACTGTGCACTGGAATCGCTGGCGCCTCCTCAAATTCAGTTGGGGATTCCATGGTTGGAGTTCTCATGACATTTACACTTTGAAAATCAAAGCTCTAACCTGTATTCTTTGTTTCAGAAAGAAAAGGAGGAGCCAACGAACTAAAGGAAACTCAAAAAGAAGGAAAGCGAGTTTGAGCTGAGTACCTACTAGTTACTGAACAGAGGGTGGTGGACTTTGATTCAACACAATCACAACACAATCCTTTCTGGCTGATGGCATGCCCAAGGGTGGCCCCCACAACTCAACAGACAGGGGAGCCCTCAAGGAGATAGTCAACCACTCACAAAGTGTTTGAAGCTGCAAAGCAGGACCTTGAAAAGAAGACTGAGGGAAACTACTCCACAGTAATAAATAAGATTGAATTTAAGACTGAAAAAGACATTAGGCAATGGGTAAAAATCAACTGCCTTCTATGGCCATGATTATATGCTCCAAATCTGCCCTACTGTGAGAATCATCATCTGGACCCTTTGGTAAAGTTTTCAGGCTCCACGCTGACCTGCTGAATCATCCACGGTTGATTCTGGTCATTCTGCTAATCTCAAAGTCCAGAAAAATATGTGGATTTTATTTTGTTTTGCTCTTAGGAAGTTGGAATATTTAAAGCTTAAAGTAATCTTATTCTGCTCCAACATGCACAAGGCATAAGACATAATAGATGAGAACCATAAGTCTCCTAATGCTCCAGGGGCCTGTCCAAGATCACCGTTAGTTTTAGTAGAGGGAGGACTTGTTTGCAGGTTTCCAGAAGCCAAACTCAATACATCATAACTATAAAACTAAGTAAAATCATTCTAAAACAGAGAATTGCCATGAGATTGCCATGAGGAAGATTATCTTCCTGGGATTTTTTTTTTTTTTTTTAAGAACAAATCATGATTCAATTTAGTAATCATTTATCTACTCTGTGCAGCAGACAGTACTAGATCCTGCAGAAGATATAAGGGACAAAACAAAAATCCTTCCAGTTCTTACTTGCAGCTCTGAGTACTAGGTATCACCCATTTGACAAATGTGAGTCTCTGAGTCTCTCTAGTAAGTCTACGTCTACATTGTTCATGACACATTGCTTCACATGGCTTCCAATTCCAGCACTGGGGTCTGTATGCTTGCATCTCGCTTTGATGATAATAATTCCTATCTCGGTAGCCTTGCTCTTGTCAGTTCTCTGAGGAAGTACCCCGAATACTGCTTCTCTGCTCTACAGCTTCCATTAAAAGGAGTCAACTCCCTCATCCCTCCTTGCCTCCTTCCAAAGACTGACCTCAAAGACATAACAGTGAGCCTGAAAAACAAGTTCCAGGAAAATCTGTAGTATGATTTCATTTATACACTAGATTTTACTTATGGACACACATACCTACTTATGTAGAAAGATGAAAAGAGAATTGAAAGAATAGATTCATGGCCACAAGGGGCTTCTAATTTTATCTATAAAATTTTACTTCTTGGGGAAAAACAAAACTGGAAGGAAATATCACAAAATATTGTTAACATCTGTTAATTACAAAGACTGGAAACATGGATGCTTGTTATTCTCTGTATTTTCTGTACTTTTGAAAATGTCTTTTAAAAAAAGAATAAAATAAACCTGTGTGGAGGTTACAGTTATGTCACAGGTGTTGTTGAAGTTAAAAGATACTCGACTGGGCAGTAAAAACCATTTAAGAAAAGTTCTTTTCTTTTCGAAAACTGATTCTGTGATGTGATGTGAGGGGGGAAATGAATCATTTGGCAACACAGAGGCCAGCAGGAATAACTTAGCTGTTGTGAGTTAGAATTAGTACCTAATGTATTAGATATAATTTACCAAAAAAATTTAACATCAGAATCCAGGCTACACAAGTCACTTAGAAGTAAGAGAGGCATTGAACAGAAATGTATACAACTAATAAAAATATATATACACTTAGAAACTTGAGACAGTCTCTTAGAAGATAATAACTATTTTGTTTAGCAGATAACTCCCAAGCTTTTTTGATAATTTGGGACACAGGCTCAAATTGCAAACATATCCAAATTTCATCTTCGTATATACCTTTAGGTGGCCCTTGCTGAACCCATCCCCAAATTTTTCTTGAGAACAGTCAATGCAGTGATGAGTGGCGCTCTCTGGAGCTCTCTCTAGTTCACACTGGGCTTGGTTTTGGTTTCCCTTTCAACTACTGGAGCACCAATGAGCAGCAGAATATCAAAATGAAGAATGGGAAGCAAAGGTAGAGATCATCAAACCTAGATCATCTCCTCTGAATAACATTTATTGTACATCTCCATTTCACGGGACTTAGTTCGATGAGTTGAAGCTTGTTTACAATAAACGAATAACTTTATTTCTGTTAACTGGGTTTGTTTTAATTAAATCACAGGGAAAAAAAACAGGCTTCTCAAGATAAATCAGTGTTCAGATAGAAATCATTTTCAACCCAGCAATTTTTACAGCCTTTGGTTTGCTATTCATATTCTAATAGAATAAATTAGCTGAGGCTTCAGCTCTTTTCTTTTATTCTATTAAAGCCCTTCCAAATAATTCAAACACATAAATTATGTATAGCTGATTCTTAGAAAACAGTAGAATTTAATGTAATGTCACAGTGTTAAAGAAGAAATAATGAAGGAGAAATACATTCCTGCTTTATTCTTAACTATGCATAGTTCAGATTTTACTTTTAAGGATTTTTATGAAGCATAAAACACTAAACTTACTGTATTTTCACATTCCTGTAGTTTTGCTAATCTCATGAGTCAAGGCCAATACTAAGAGAAATAATCGAATGCGAAGGAAAAACAGTGAGCAAATAATTGAATTCTTGGCCTGGATCTGTACCATATACTCTGTGTATGACCTGAGGCAACTCAATCTTTCTGGTCCCTTTTGTCTCTAATAAAATAAGGCTTTTAAGACCTCCTTTGCCTACCTTACAACTGTTATGAGGTTCAAAAGAAATACTATATGGGCAAGTACTTTATTAAGCCTTATGCAGACTTAAAATAAGCTACACCAACATGAATTTAAATAAAAATAAATGAAAGGGATAAAATACTTCCATGTAGGGAAAATTGTAGGGCTTTTCTCTTCCTTCCTTATGCTGCTTATTGTCGGAGGGTTCCCTGCTACTTGGGACAATTTGTTCTTGTGTGTCTTACCTCAGAGATAAGTCCAAACAGGGTGATCAGGAGACACTTGACTTTCTTTGACACTCTCTTCTGAAAAGCCCATAGTTCCTTGACCCTGGTGCTGGTCCACTGGACAGTGTCTACAGCTCCCATTCTAGACCCTTGTGTCTCAGTCCACCCTCCTCATTAGGACCCAGGGGCTCAGAAACTGCCCATGGATTGCGGTGATAGGCATACACATTTGACTGCTAAGATTGTTCTCTGAAATCTTGCAGAAATCTCAACTGAATCCAAATTGTACATAGAGTTTTATTACTGGAGCCTTATCTCCAGAAGATCATAGTGAAGACAGAGGAGAGGAGACTAAAGAAGAGGAGATCTACAGTGTGGCTAGAGCAGTCATGGGACAGGGAGAGGGGAGGGTAAGCATAATAAGGACACTTTCTCATTTCCAGTCAGCTTTCTTTTATCACTTGGAATAAAATTTCTCACATTTTTTCAAAAGGCGGGGAGAGGGAACTTGAAAGACTGTCTTATTCTGTGAGGCCAAGACAGAGGGAAACCCTGGTCAGATAAGACAAATTAAGGGCAGTGGAAAAGGAAATAGGTGGCCTAACCGTGGGATCCCAGGTGGGACAGAAAAAAAGGGGTTAGTTTAGAAATAAGGAGCATGTTTTGCAGGTCGCAGGTGCTAAGCCCCTAGCTATTCTCTGCTTATTCTCACCCCACCCTCCAGCTCCATGTTCTCTTTAGCACCCCAGCCTCTAGAGCATTAGTCACACTCCTCTCCCCTGTCTCATCCCTGTCTCTTTGGAATATCTACTTCCAGGCTCCTGAAGGTGGAGGGGCATCTAATCTGCCTGCAACTCAAGGGAAGTGAAGTGAAAATGCCATCCCTGTGTTAGCAGGGCATCTCTGGCATCCTGGATGATTAGTTCCTAAAGAACGGCTAAAACCTCACCAGTTAATTATTGGTGGGTTAAACAGACTTGTGGAAGTTGGCCATTATTCATAAGATTATTTCTGTTGGAATATGAACCCTAACTTCTAATAAACAACCTTACAGAGCATAATTTACTCCTAAACTCAAGAAGGCTAAAAAAGTAAAAAAAGTAAAAAATTAAGAAATTAAAAATTTTTAAAAAAATAAATGGCCATATCTGCAGGTCTACCAAAGCTTATGAATAAAGAAAGGACCAATATGAATCTTTTTCTTTCTTTGTAATAATTAAAAATCATTGCCCCCTGTTAGTAGTTGATGACCCTATCTAAATTGATTTTGTTCTATGTAGAATTCCAGATGACATATTAAAACAGATTTTAAAGAAGAATCTACTCTTAAATCTATATTTGTTTCCACACTCTTAATTCCCAGCAAAAGGTCATCAGGCTTCTGTTACCCCTTCTCATTGTCTGGCAACTCATTAGGCAAATGGCAGGTACATGCTGGTCATGTAAGATGGTTGACATGGACATAGCCACATTAACTCTGTGCCATCTTTGTCTTTCCCTTTGTGCCAAAGTCAGAAAAAGAAAAGACCAGAAAATCAGGGGCTGAATGCATATAAACAGGGAATAACTATTGAGGGAAGACATAAATCAAGAAAAAACACAGTAATTGAAAAGAGAAGTTTTTAAAATCGAGGTGGGTTTAAAAAATGATATTGATAAGTGATTCCTCGGGCTCCCTTTCTCCTTCCAATGCATGTCCAAAGTACTTCCATAGCCATTTTCACAAGCCCTCTTCAAGGTTGTTTTTAATAATATTTATTGAGGGGCACCTGGATGGCTCAGGGGTTAAATGTCTGCCTTCGGCTCAGGTCATGATTCTGAGGTCCTGGGATCAAGTTTCGCATCAGGTCCCCTGCAGAGAGCCTGACTCTTCCTCTGCCTATGTCTCTGTCTCTCTCTGTGTCTCTCATGAATAAATAAATAAAATCTAAAAAAAAAATTATTTAGTGCTCTTCTTTGTGGAAGACATGATTTGGTGCTTGGCACCCACTGTTTCATCTGAAACACATGACAGCACCAGGAGGCAGTTTTATGGCAATTATCATTTGGCACATAAGGACACTGAGTCACACAGAGGTGAACATGTCTCAGGTTGAACAACTGCAAATGAGGGGCCGCGAGTAGAGCTTCAACGGCAGACAGACTCCAGAGCCTATGTGGTTCCTCAGTGCACTAACCCTGTTTCCTGAGGAAGAACATGAGATTTACAGAGGTTATGTTACTTCCTGCAGCTAGTGGGTAGCCACTTCAGACTAAAAATGGCAAGTAAAGCAATCAGTGGACGTGAGACTTGGATTTAAGAATAACTATTTCCCTTAGTTTGATCACTGAATGGGATTTGGTCACAGCATTGATTCAATATTATTTAATTCTTCATAATAATTGACTAATAATTAACTAATTGACTTCATAATTATAGACTAAAACCTCATCCAGCAAGATTTTAGAGAATCCATGCCTTTATGATTTTTATTGAAGAGAATATATTTTGATGAAAAAAATCTAGGTACTAGAAAACCCATCATAGTTAATGTCTCGATGTTTTCTAACCAGATAGCTCACCATAAGTAGAAATGATAGTAAAGCAAAACTGATGGCAGTTTGTATAGGAAGAGCTACAAGTGACAGACATAATCAACTAAAAATGACACCATTGTTGTTCTGACTTTCAACTCTTGGTTGGTAGCCATCTCTTGGTTGGTAGTATATTTATCTTTAGCCTCAGAGCAGCATCCAGTCCAGCTGAAATCACAAGAAAAAGAGCTTCACAGTTTCCTTCCCCCCTTCCCATGCTCAGACTCAGCTTCCTTTACAGAAGGTGAGAAAACCTACAAGCAGTACGAGATTAAAAGTCTGGTATTTTGATCTCATCCAAGAGTCCCCTCAGCAGAAGATGGGCCAAAAGAACTGAACAGCCCCCACAGATTCTCTGGCATCTGCATTATTTAATTTCAGAAATTACAAATTCCCTCAAAGCCAGAAAAATCCACCCACATGCAAATAATTCCAGTATGCACCGTAAATGATGATGACTGTCAAGACAATGTTATCTTATTATTTCTGGGTCCAGGAATTGATCTTTTAAAAAAGAACTTCCCTTGCATAATTTTAAAACAAGTCTTCCCAACATTTGTAAGAAACGAGCTCTCCTGCAGATGAAGAAAGATGTGTGTCAAGATGTGTTATCTTGTGGAATACAACTGCACTGGGAAAGCCAATCCTCTCACCCTCAACACCAGACATCAGGGATCTTTACAATCCCCTTAAATAGGGACAGAAATTTAAATTTATGTCTCTATTCCTACTTCTTTGAACTTGCTCTGCCTGTGAAATCTGTTTTTATTATAGCAAATTCATCAGTAGTGCCGTAATGGCCATTAATTCTTTTAAAGAAAATCTAAGCTGCAGGATTCCCAACTCCTCTGCCCAAATCAAAAGATTATATACATTAGCACAGAAATTAATTCCAGAAGAAGCCTCACTTTTGGAGACAGGACACAAGGAAACATTCATTTAATCTGTATTTTCAAGAGAAGATAAAAAAGAATTTTCTTTGAAAAGCGCTCACTCATAACCACTTCATTTTTTTTATCATAGGATGTTACCCCTATAGCCTCCTAAATTGTAATCCACAAAAGGTTGTTATCTTGGCCCAATTATAACAAGATAAATGGCTCCAAAGTCAACCTACCCCAGACATTCCCATTTTCCAAGGGAGGCAAAGAGTTGGAGGTGCAAAGAAGACTGCTAACCACGAAACATCACAGTAGATCAAACTGTGTGAACATCTACTTTCATAAATGCTTCATATTCAAACCACAACACATGTCTTAAGGTCTAACTTTTGGGAAGTGAGAGACTCCTAACAGCTATTTACACATACATGCATCCTACACACTCCAGGGTCAATAAAATACCACACTACAAATGGGATTGATAGTGAAGCAAAATTGATTCCAGTTTTTATAAGAATAGCTAGCTGCAACAGCCCAACATAACTAAAAATGACATTAGTGATACACTAATACTAATACTAATACTTGGGACTTAGAGTGGTTTTATGGGTGAAGCATCTGCCATTGCCTCAGGTCTTGGACCGAGCCCTAGGTCGGGCTCCCTGCTCAGTGAGGAGCCTGCTTCTCCCTCTTCCTCTACTGCTCCTCTTGCTTATGCACTCTCTCTCCCCAGATCAAGTAAATAAATAAGATCTTTTTTTAAAAAAAAATACAAGAATACTAATACTCATTCCAGAAATCTGTGAAGACTCTGTATGTACACAGAAGGAGCTACACAATGCTCCCAGTTGTGATGTTAATAGCTGGACTTCTTGGGATTATGCTAGTTTTGTATCTTCAGAATCTGGTAACATAATAACACGTTAATTTTATTAACAAATACCAAGCTTTAGTTTCCCTTAATAACTCATGTAGTGGGTTACTAGTAAATACCCTATATATGTACAAAAAAAATGAATGTTACTTGACTCTAAGAATAAAAACAATGGTCTGATATTTTGGATAAGTTCTTTGTCCATGAGGAGAATGTTCAGGGGGTATCAGGGGTTCTTTAGACTCTACTTGGAGAAACTCTGAGGTAGGATCATATACAAAGGCCCATAGGTGTATCAATATGACATATAACAATGAAGAATGGAACCACCCAGGGAACTTCCCTTTAAAATACAACAAAACATTTTAAACCAACAGGCAACCACCTTATAAGAAGATGAAATTTTATAGTTAATAAAGTTGAGTGAAAAATTCAATAATTTTATTAATGGGTAGAGATGATGAAGCAGAGTATGACCATTTTAGAAAAGATTTTGACAGTAGCCATTTGAATAGCTGATCAATGAAGAGTTATATTTTCCAGTCCTAATCCAACTCATCTTGCATAATGTCTCTAAACACAGTACCATTTTTCTATTCAAAAATCTTTAATACTTCTGCATTGTCTACAAAGTATTGCCAATTAATTTGGAATTTATATAAAATGGACTTAGATCTAGAAATATTATCTATTAAAATGAATTGAAAAAGAACTAGAAAATGTGGACATTACTAAAACTATTTAAGAAATGTTATCAATAATTAAAATCTTCCTATATATAAGAAATCATTTCAGGGTTATACATTAATCCAGATTATAAGAAAATAATCAGTTATTTATTGGAGGTCAATATATTAATAACAGAATCTAACAAGAGGATTATAAGAAAGAAAAAATACTGGTCAATTTCACTCATAAACATCTATGCAAAAATTTCAAACAAGGGGTGCCCGGGTGGCTCAGTTGGTTAAGCATTTTCCTTCACCTCCAGTCATGATCCCAGGACCTGGAATTGAGTCCCACATCAGGCTCCCTGCATGGTGGGGAACCTGCTTCTTCATCTCCTTCTCCCCTGCTTGTGCTCTCTCTCTCTCTCATATAAATAAATAAAATCCTTAAAAAATTCCAAACAAAATATTAGCAAACTAAATACAGTAGTATGTATAAAGGATAAAATATTATGATCAATATGGGTTTAGCTCATGAACTTGAAGGTGTATTGCCATAAGAAAATTATAATATAATTCACCAATTAGTATATTAAAGGCAAAACTCACCCAATCACCTCAAAAGATATAGGAAAAGCATTTGATAAAATTTTATATCTTTTATTTATTTTTGGTGGGGAGAGGCAAAGGGAGAGGAAGAGAGAGAATCTTAAGCAGGCTCCATGCCCAGTACTGAGCCTGATATAGGGCTTGATCTCACAATCCTGAGATCACTACTTGATTCAAAATCAAGAGTCTGATGCTTAACTAACTGAGCCACCCAGGTGCCCCAATACCTATTAACTTTTAAGACAATCATAGCAAGTCAGCAATAGGAGAAAACTCTCAATCTCATAAATAGAAAAAAACTCTCTTAATCTCATAAATCTCATAATTAACAAATATCATTATACTTCATGGTAAAACATGAAATCTTCCCCTTTGAGATCAAGAAAAAGACAGGATGCTCACTATCATTACTCAACACTTTACTAGAGGGACTAACCAGAGCAGTAAAGGTGAAAACAAAATATAAAATATATGATTTAGAAGGAAGAAATAAACTCCTTGATTGTCTCTATAAACTATTGTTTCTACAGCAAATTCAAAAGCATGTGCAAATAAATATTAATGATTTGTTGAAAAATAGTTACACAAAAATAAGATATATTTACTATTAAGCTTCAAAATATACTTACATGTATTTTCAAACATTTTACATCTGTGCTTTATTAGAATAAAGTTTAAACAATTTCTTAGCCTCGATTAAAAAAAATCATCTTTGATTTAATCTTTCAATAAGTTCTTTTATGACAGAGAAGAAGGTAATTACTCTCTTCTATTAATTTTATTACCATTCTATTGAACTCAAATTAAAATGAATTATATGGTCAGCATGAGCAGAAAATGAACTGAGTCACGTTTGAATGTAAGTTTCTCAAAGACAGAGAGAAGGTCTTGGGCAGGTTCGCTGTAAGAAAAATCCAATCAGAGAAAATGGATTTAATGTACAGCAAAGAGAAAGAGAGACAGAGAATATGTTGATAGAAGAAGGAAAATACTTCATTCTCAGGGACAGTAAATAGAGGAATTAGGCTATGATTGTTTTTTAAAAGGAGGGGATAAGAAGAGAAAACAAAACAAAAAACCAGGGGGTCTAGTCTAACATGTCAATAGCCCCAGTGGTAGGTGGTGGCAATTCCACAGGCCCTTGCAGATTTAGGGGGTTAATCTTCTATAGTGTCCAGCACTCTGGGGACACGGGGTGAGTGGCAGGTGAGTGGTAAATATTTCAAACCTTCAACTGGTAGATCAGCTGGAAGCTGTTTTTTACTTAGTACACTTCCATTTCCTTGGCTGTTCCCAGCAGCTTTCTGGGTGTCAGTTTGCATTACTATGGTTTTCACAACTGGGTCAAAAAATACAGCGTCCATGCCTAATTAAACACCGAGCTACCGTCCTTTGGCAGTCATTCCTATGCAGAAATTTATGTTGACTGTTTTTTGTGTGTCCTGTCCGATCTTACCACGCAGGCTCTGCAACAAGAAGTATAAAAATTTTACATAATATTTGCATGTCAGAACATGATTTAATCTCAATAGTAGCATTTTCCAGCTAAAAGCAAATGAGACTTAGGAGGCCGTGAGAGACTAGCAGGTAACTTTTCTTTTTTCTTTTTTTTCCCCCCTGAGAGAAACTGTGAAACAACAGAACAATCTGTGCTACATACATAATTAAAACAGATGTTCTCAATCTTAATTTTCATAGCTAATTTTGACAGCCAAAGAAATGCACTTGTCTTTTGTATAGTCACCTATTTTCTCTCAAATGTGTCCTATTTCATCGCCCACTGGGATTGCTCAGAAAGAGAGGGGTGATGTGATGGAAGGTATTCATGCAACAGCAAGAGCTCTGCTATATCCTTGATAGGTCAGTGGACGGCAATAGCTATAACAGAAATTGACCATAAAATCATTTAAAGTCCACCGAATCTGAGCATTTTTATGCACCAACATTGCAGATCATAGTTTTCACTGGCTTTGCGTTCTATCTTCCATGATAGAACCCCAGAAACCACAAAGACTGGAGAGAACTGTCTTCCCGTTCTTTGTGGTGGCGTTTGTCATTTTCACACCCATGTCAAGACACTGTCTGATTGGCACCTAAATTCTCTTCTTGCACATCTGCCAACACCAGATCCATAAAAGGTCTACTAGGCTGCAGTCAAGAGCCAGCTCTGTGCTCATGACACCCCGAATCCCAGCTCTGCTTCTTCCCTGAGGAGGGGATGGTGCTGGAACAACCCGATGGAGGTACCCCTGCTCGCTGATGCCTCCTGACCACAAAGCCTGCGGTGGTCAGGAGGTCACGCTCTGTGGCGGGCGTATTCCAATCCTACAGCACAGACCAGGGAATACCTACAGGGAGCTCCAAATCCCACAGCATCCACAGTGACTCTGGCTGCTTCGTAATTTCCCTGGGATACTCTGACCACTAATCCAGAACCGAACCCATTTCCAGCCCACTGTAGGTGATGGGTTCATTCTCCCCAGGGAAGCCCAGTGTGGTGATCCAACCCATTCCTGCTACTGGTTCCTCTGCGGTGGGAGTTGCCCTGGATTGTCATGGCCTGGAAGCAACACTCTGGGTCCTTACCAATTGCACAAGATTCCGGCTATGTTTAAGGCAGGGCCATCAAGAGCATGTGGCTTCACGCAGCATGTGGATTCATGTAGCATTAGGTCCCCCACCCCCACGCAGGAGTGATGCACAAGTAGGTACCACAAAGTCTAAGGGGCAAATAAAGCTCATTCTGATCTGAACGATGGACTGCATTGGAGGGGTGCGGCCTGGTTCAGGTGCTTTGAGGGGATGGAGGGGAACATACATCTCTCACTGGGAAGACGGTACTGTCTTGGTTCAGGGAAGTTCCATAGGGTTGGGGTTGCAGGAGATAGGCCCACTTCCAAGGACAGGAGGCAAGGAATCAGAAACAAGTCGAATGGACTGGAACACAGAGTAAGGGAGGGAAGGGTGCTCGACTCTGCATAGAAATGTTGAACAAAGCAGGTTTGTGAGGAACTTCACACACACAGAGCATGCCAGTGAAAGTACGGGCCAGAAAGGCTGTGGGGTCATATGGCTCCACAGAAAACCTAAGGTTTACCAACCATTCACCAAAGCCAAAGCTGAGGCAGCAGAGGCAGCCCAGCCCAGGGCTCCACGGCACTGTCTGCTCTGCATTCATAGGTCAGGAAACAGAATCCTGAATCTTCTGAATCACGTTGGCGCCAAATACCATGCTGGGTGCTTTACAGAGGTTTTCCCTAATCCTCACAAACTTTCACATGATGGGGAAACCAAAATTAATTCTACATATCACTAGTCTCAGCTTAAAAGTCACTTTCTCAGAGTAGACTTCCCTGAGCCCATTATCTAAATTAACTTTCCCTATTATACTCTCTATTATCTTCTCCTTCATCTAATGTCACTCAGTACAGCTTATAATTTGATATTCATGAGAGTGATTAAAGCTCCTTGTTAGCATACATTGTTTCATTTTATCTGCTAACTGTGTCCCCACAGTTTCTGGCATACGGGCTCTCAGAAAATATTTTTGCACCTCTGAACACATGGAAAGGAATGCACTGAAGCGTTCACGAATTGCGTGTGTGCTCTAGAGGCCCTTGTGGGTCCCAAGTCTCACTCTATGGATTTGTGGCCACTGCACAGACTGATGTATCTAAAAGAATAATCAGGTTGAAAAATCTAAAATTCATCATCATGTAAATCAGATTGTCCTAAATAAAATTTAAAATTTAAGCATAAAATTCATCATCATGTAAATGAGATTGTCCTAAATAAAATTTAAAATTTAAGCAATGACTAGGTTTTTACTAAAAATCTGGCAATGATACGAGAGATGAATTTTAGTATTTTAGTTCTCCACTGGATTTCCAAGAAAAAAGAATAGAAATATGCACGTGTGAAAGTCCGTCTACTTGTACTTGTTTACCCCATTTCTGTTAGGAAAACTGTTAAGAGAGATTTCGATAGGTCCATGAGAAAAATAAGCCTTCCTTTAGAGTAAATGTGTTTAACTGACATACAGGCTTCTTTATTATTGGATTTTCTCAGAGACACTAATGTGAGACTATTCATCACAGTTCTCTTCTGTGTGTGCAGGTATGGGGGACCCTCGGGGAGGGCTGGCATATTGATACAGCATATGGTTCTGGAGGCACCAAAGGACTCCATTCCCCTCTCCACACATAGAACAGAGTTTGTCAAGTTGCTCTTATGTTCGGGTAAAATCAGTATCAAGAAGCATTTGGTCAGTTCTGCAATACATTAAATCCTACCTTCCTAACCCTAGTTGGATACATCCTGAACAAAACAAATTATCCAAAGGCTGAGAATATATAAACAAGAGCTTGTGAACAAGAGTCCCATCAATCACTCTACTGTCGAATTTACCCTTCAGGGTATAGGTTTTTTCAATTTTTGCCCAAGACTGTCTCATATGAACTGATTGCTCCACAGACCACTAAATGAGAATATGCTTGCAGTATAAGAATTTGAAAGGGCCTGGGCACTGATGAGGTGGAAATACTGGCAGCACCAGGGGGTACACATTTGACTCCACACCCGACCTATGTTAACTAGCTCCAGGGAAGGAGCTAGTTATTTGTCTTTTTAGGAGCAGGAGACTGAAGCCCAGAGATGCCAAATAATGTTCTCAAGGTCACATCATATGTGGTGGGGTCTGGATTTGAACCCAGGTCTTCTAGCTCCACCTGTTTTCATGGGTTGTACTGAGAGACTCTTTCTCAAGGCTTGTTCCCTGTGCCCTTTCTGCCTCCTCGGAATAGCTTGTCACACTACTCCCCGCCAACCGGGTCACACCACAGCTCACAAAGGCCTTCTCTGATCACATCCAATCCTGCTGTACAGCTGGGCCAACATCCTCTTCAAGGAGTTCCCCAGACCCCACACCAGGGGGCCTCTTAATTCTCTCCTAGCCTTGGCAGAGAAGGACCAACCGGCACCGTAGAGCTTGCCAAAGTTATTTTTAGGAGTTTTGGTTGTTCAGCAGAATCTCAGCTTCCTCACCTCATCCGTTTTCTCTTTATCCAGACTCATGGCTTGACTTTCCTCTGCTGCTCAGGTGTGGTTGAGAGCCTTTGACTCAGAACTGAGGGCCATTCATGGGTGTACTTTGTCATTATTATGCTCTAATACCTCCCAACTGCCCCACCTCCTCAACCTCACCAAGTAGAAAGGGGGGAAGTGGCTGAAGGCAGCCCTGGCTACATTCACAGTGCACATATTCCGTGAGTTCTCCAACAAATATCCTTCATTCACCTCTGTCTCCCCAAATGATTATTCTACTCAGAAGGTTTCTCCAAGTGGCCTCTTGGTCCTAGGACAGCTCTGCCAGTAGATCAGGGTCTCTCTCTGGTGTTTTCTCAACAGGGAGGTGCTAAGTGGCACAGAACATCAGATTGCAAAGTTATGGAAGAAGCAGCCAGGGCAGTGAATTGGGAGCACTCTAGACATGATACAAGGTAGCAAAGTGAGAGGCTGAAGAGGAGGAGTAATGAATGAACCAGGGCTCAGTGTTTCCTGCCATGACTGTTGGTCTCATCAAGTCAGAAACCTGGACACTTCTTCTCACTCACCCTTATGGCCAGCCACCAAACACCAGACAGAGCAAATCTACACCCAATCTGGGACACCCATACTCTCTATTCCACTCCCATATTACTGCCTTTGTTTCCCTAGTTGTATTTTGCCTAGACTGATGTAAAAGCCTCCAAATGGGTTTTCCTGACTTTTAAATCATCCCTCTCAAAGCTTCATAATTCCAATTCCAATTCCCTCAAGATACTTTTTTGGTGCCTCGAGTTTTCTTACCTTGGGGTGAACACTGCAATCACTTGAGTGTTTTTTCCAGATTTACATTCTTAAACTCTACCCATAATTTCATCAATAAGAATCATTTGGGCATAGGACCTGGGTACATACAGTTTTTTTTTTTTCAGATTCCTGGCGAATCTGGTGCACCATCCAGTTGAAAAAGAACTGCCCTATAAGCTGAAGGCCAAGCTCTGCAGTGTGGCATTGAAAGACCTTTATGAGCTGACTTGCTTTGACATGCCTCATCAGCCATTCCCCTCTATCAACCTTAGACTCCAAAAATACTGTTTTTTGTCTTTTTAAACCAGCTTCCTAAATTGGTATGTTGAGCCATGCCTCTGTGCCTGTGCTCTTACCACCTGGAAAATGACAACACATCCTTCTAGATCCAGCTTAAGGAATTGTTCTGTGAAATCTAACCCACCTCCTGCTTCAGAGTTTCATCACTCCCACCTTGAGCTTCCATTGTTTCTTGAAAAAACCAGTTCAGAAATACAGTATTTTAGATGGTTCTGACATTATTCAATGAGGTAAAAGTCAAATTACTCTTAAAAATTCCTTAAATCACTCATAAAGTAAACACTTTGCTTTAAAAAACAGTAATATGTGTACATATGTATACACACATGCAGAGACTATTATGCAGTATTGCTGTTTAAACACTAGTTATACTCAATAGGGAGCTCACATGGATTTGTAGGGACAGAGACCCCAAGGGAACAGTAAATTCATTGTCCCAATCTACCTTCCCTTTAGGACTTTCAGTCACCAAGGGGAATATTTCATCTGTGTTTCTCAAGAGTGTTCCACGATAGGAGTAGGTAATATTTTTGAGAATAGGCTTATTTGAGAAATATCAGGTAAGAGCATATTGAACAAATCCCCCTTTTAAAGCTTTTAAAGTGCCTGTCTTTTGCCTCCAGTGTGAATATGCAAAAGGAGAACACAATATTTCACATTTCCCAAAATTATTTGATTACAGACTGTCATTTTCATAGAACTAGCATTCCAAAGAATACTCTGGAAAAAAATCTGCCTTCCTCATTCCTCACTGCAGTTGCAAATGAGAAGCCAAATGAGACATGATTGTTCTGTTTCTTATCCAAAAAGAAGAGGGCAGAGCACATTACCTGGCATGGCCTGCATCTGAGCCATTTCCTAAAGGGGCCTCCCACCTGGAGATGTGCTTACCACCTGAGTGCTGATGCCTGGGTGTGGCGCTCGGCTCCCCAGCCGCCACCAAGGGAGAGGCAGTGAGGCTGGCACTTCCAGTGCATTATTCACTTAAAGGACAAAAGTGTAGTTATTAGAACAGTTCTTAGTAATTGTGGCCACTTATTTGGTAAAATGATTAAAATAAATATGTTGTTTATGAAAACAATTTGCATTTATGAAGTTGTCAGTTTGATGTAGGCATTCATTTTGAAGATCTGGAACACTGGAGGTGTGTAAAAGTACAACTTAGATGTGCAAAAGTGGTTTCATGTGAACCTATCCCCGTCATTACAAGTGCATCTGCAGTGCCAAGAGAGTCAAGATAAACTCTCAGGTGTCAGGAAAAGCTTCTGTTATAGACTCTGTGGTTAAAATATACCCTTCCAAAAAATATGGCAAAAAAAATTGCTTAATAGTCAAAAAGAAATTAGGCCAAATTTAAATTGATTTATGCTGTGCACAACTAGCATTTTAATTTGAAGTGCAAACCCAATGTACTATTTGAAGACTAAATTCGGGTCGTGATGCTCTCATTGACTCATGCAGTAAAAAGATCGCAGAGTTGCATGTTAGGAACCCCATGCCCAGCTGGGCTCTGTCGGGAGCTGGATGTAGATATAACCTTGGAAAAGTCATTTACTTTGCCTGTGCCATAATATTTTTCATTTGCAAAAAGAGACAGTTGAGCTAGATGATCTCTAAGGCACTTTCAATTACAAAATTTTATGAACATAAATGACGTTTTTGCTCAGATAGAGAAATCGTGGGAATTTTATAGGTGGTACACTTTGGCTCACTGACCTATACTTTTTGAATAAAACTGATGCTTAGTTTTAATTTTCTCCTTATGTGCTGTTTAAAAAAATATAATTAGAATAGTAAAATATAATAGTAATCTTTTATGAAAACATACAAAAATAATAGACACAGTGAGAAAGAATTCAAGATATGATGAGGAAAGTATTGTTATGCAGCAGACCTTAGTTGATTCCTGAAAAAAAAAATAACTTAGTGTCTGATATGTTAAAAAAAAAAAAACATCCAAATGGGGACTCTGCCCTTTGTTGTAAAGCACCTGTCACATAAGAGCCAAAGAACAGGACTGCTTTTCCAATAAATTTGTTTCCATTGTCTAAAACTTACATATTTTGACCCTAAAGGTTGTGTATGATCAAGTGTTTGTACAGGAAAATTTTCTGTTCTTTTCTCCTTGGAAAGTTTGAAACAATGATCACTTTAATACCTTCTCCTAAAAATAACTATAAGTCATATTCCTGTCGACATCAGTGGCTTCCCGGTAAAAATCTGCATACTTCTGGGTTGCAGTGTACTTTTCAAAAACTTCTGAACATTAATATTTCGTGTAGTTTATCAAATATTTAAAAGAGGTAATAAAGCTACAGTCTTCTTATGTCTGCTGTATTCATGATTTTTGTAGCAATTTACACACTTGGAGTATACATTTGCCATGAGGCATTAATTCATTCATCTGTCCCCCCCACATATCTATTTATAGTATGAACATTTCTCAAACTCTAGGCTTGAATTTAGCAGAAATTTTTCAGCCACTTTGGCTAGATAAACGTGGAAGTAATTGTTTCAGAACTGAGTTGAAAATAAAAAGCAACCACTGATTTGAAAATGAAAAAGAAAGAAAAGAATCCTACCCAAAAATAATTCCCACTCTTTGGGAAACAAATGAGGCATAGAGGATGAATCCTTTATTTGAGGGATGTTAAAACTAAAGCCCAGACTGTACAGTATAGAATTCAGGTCTGCTGTGGCCAGGGTAATGCTTTCCACTGATTTTTGACTTGAAGCATGCTATTTCCAAGGTAGGAAAATCACCACGAGAAACAGCGACCCATAGGAAACAATTGCACTTCAAATAACACAAGGCACCTGTTCACCAAGGAATAGAGTTTCCTCAAATAGTGAACATATGCTGTTGTGTTTAGGACCAGGAAAAAGAAAGGCCAGCCAATTATTTGTGTGTGTGTGTGTGTGTGTGTGTGTGTGTGTACTAATTGGGATTTTTTCTTTGTGTGTGTGTGCATGTTTCATTTTTAATCATTCCTTTGGGCCAAGGCCAAATGTGCAATTTTCCCAATAGAGTTGCTCCTATTGTCTAAAACTTTATATTTTGTGTTTGATCAAATGTTTTTACAGGATAGTTTTCTCTGTGTTTTTCCCCCTTGGAAAATTTGAAACAATAACCACCTTAATACCCTCTTTTGAAATCTGCAGCATTCCCTAACCTAACTCTTTAGTCACTATCCTCATTTTGGAAACCATCCCTCACAATGACTGGTTGATACCAAATAAATTTTGGTTCCCAGACTTTTTAGTTTGAGCTCTCCAATGAAATTTTGTGGAAAAAAACAAGGCTTCTCTTCTAAGATTGAAAGAAATAGATATTTTTATAAAAAAAGCATTTAAAATGATTTTTAAAAATCCCTTTCTCTTTAATTGTCTCAATTGTTTGTTTTGCATTTTATTTTTCATAATAAATCCTAAAAGTCACACTTTGATAATTCCCATTCATTTAGGTATTCAAATTATTTTGATCTTTTGATTTTACCTAATCTCTCTCTGCATATGTATAATGCATATAAATTATAATGTATATCTGCATACATTTAGGTTTTGAATCAAGAGAGTAAAGCAATGATGCTTCCTATGTGTTATTAAAGAAACTCCAATACAAAACAGTGGGAAAACTTGTGGCAAGAAATGACTTCTGGCTCTATTAGTTTCACACTGAAAATTATCAGATGATGAAATATGAGATTAATTGAGCTAAACTCTTTCACACCTTATACTTCATTCCTTTGTACCCACATGCTCAGAGAGAGTCTGGTCCCAATCCAGTCTCAGCTACATGAGTCATGACTCAGAGCAGATCTGGAGAAGTCCCAGTACATCCCTACCATCCATCCATCCATCCATCCATCCATCCATTCAACTTGCCAGAAAGCCTTACTGAGAGTCTACCATGTATTAGTCATCATGCTAAACTAAGGGTACACAATTTGTGAAGAAAGTCCTTGTATACAAAACCTGAAGACACATGAAGGTTTGAAAATTACCCAAGAATTCCAAGCATAACTTGTGGAGTCTCTGGAGAAAGCAGATCAAAATGCACCCAGTTGTACAATAGACCTAAACTTCTACTATTCATTTAATGTGTTCTTTCCCCAAATAATACCTTTCATAAGGAAATGCTTAGGGAGTGTACAGAGAAAAGGAGATAGAACATTAATCTTCCCTCAAAACACAAAAATTTCCACAAGCTTTTCTGGGACTGTATAAGTTGATTAAGTGTACATTGAAAACTGTCTCAAAAGAAGGAAATCTTTTCATATTGCCAAAGACTAGGATCATGTAGGAGAACTCACCATTCATTATGTTTGCTCATTCCAGACACATTTTGCATTGTTATTAGTCTCATCTTATATGAATTCCTGAGTTAATTTAATATATTTCTAGCTCATAAAGGCCTGGATTTCATTAAGAATGAGAATGTTGGAGTCCTTGAAATGATTAAATGCATTAACATTAAAAAGATTTCTTTGCCTCTCTGTCGCACTTTAAAACTTCCTATCACTGGGATTAAGGGATTCTAACTGGAGGTAGCATAAAATGTAGTCACGTAACGCAGCTCTGAAATCTGACTGCCTTGGTTCAATGCTAGTCATTCTATAACCATTTGTATCATGTCAGGGATGAGTCACTTAATTTCTAAATACTTCAGTTTCTCCATCTTTCAAATGAGAATAATAATAGTGCCCAAATTTCATAAGACAGTTTTAAGAAATTAATTTAGTTCATAAAAAGCTATTATATAGTTAAATGTTAAATGTTAGATGTTAAATGTTAAATGTTAGTTTATTAGAGTTAAATGTTAGACATTACTGTTATTTTCATCTTGGACAAAAACATTTGTACAGTGAGGGATTTGGAACTTGATTTGTTACTTTTGGGGATGCTATAAATTGTCATGAATAAATATCACTAATCCCATTCTACTACTGAAATGACTCAAGTAAAGGAAGATCAAGTGACTAATTTGAGTATCTTTACAAAATTAATATGGAATTAAAACTCAACAAAGAATCTCCAAAGCTTTCTTGGGCTTCTCTCAAGGGAATGTTTTTACAAATCTTGATAGTTATACTAAATGGCACACTGATAAGCTTTTCAAATGAGTTCAAAGTGCTTCACCCACCTTGATGTTCACAGGACCATTAATCAATATTTACCAAGCACCTATAGGATATGTGGGATGATTGTCTGGCTCTAATGTGAAATTTCCTGAACTTTGTAGACAGAGAAACAAAATCAAAACAAGACTGTTACCTCCAAAACCACAGGAAGGGTCAATATTAACAAAGAAGTATTGATTCCTGCTACTACAAGCCTAGTGCTGAGGCTCTGTCCCTTAAACAGCACATTATCACCTTGCATTTTTAGTTTTTAAAGACCCTTACTTCATTATCTCATCTGTTTTTCTTTACCTCCCGATGGTTATATAGCATATTCATACAGTTCTAGGAATCAAAGTAAGCAGTGAACTTTATTCCAAGCAGGGCTAGGATCTGTTAATAAGATAGCATGATAAAAAATACCACTTATTACTGAAGCTAGAAATTGGAGTATAGGATATACGGGTAGCATATAACTTTCATAAGCGTTACATTTTTTAAAAATAAATGATCATCTTTTGATTCTCTGGAGTAAAAAATTACTTTTATTAATACTACCAATGCATTTTTTAATTAACCTGTCTTTTAATCTTAATATTAAGAGGTTAAAGAAAAATTTTCTTTATAAGCTCATTGTCTTCATGGGTATAGTAAGATATAGGTCATTAACATTAGTAACTTGAAAAGTCATCTTTCTCTCATGTCATGTCCCTGATAAAGACAAGAGTTTCATAAATATAAAATAGATCAATTCTAACAAAAATGGTTGCAAGTTTATTGGCTATTTAAATTTCCCTAATCTCTTTTTAAGGGTAAGCATCTGGAGAATATCTTTTTGCTCACTACTCTCAACAAACATGTCAAAATAATCTCCCATACTACCTACAATTTTAAAAGCTGCAAAATCTACCCATATCCATTATGCATATGTACCTTTACGAGTACAAGATTTGGACACTCTGTGGCAAAAGCTAAGAGATTGCAAGAGTCAGATGTTATGGTCTGATAATCATTCCAAAAATTCATGCTCCATTAAACTAGATCCAACAGAGAATCCTCAGCCCACAAAACCTATACCCAAGGTCATATGTCTTCTGCAAGATATTCTCCAAGGATATAGTTTTCAATAAAGATGTTTATCAATATTAAAAAATACATATTTTTTAAAAACCCTATTAGTGCAAGTCAAGAAATGGCTAGTCTTCTGATCAATCTCTAGGTAACTAAGCAGATAGAAAGACCCAGGTTTTGGTCTTGGCTCAGATACTAGCTTGAGTGAAGCAAGGCACCTTTTTAACTCTTGTGGATCTTAATTCCCTTCTTGGTGAATTGAGAATTTGTGAGATGACATTAAGTTCTCTTCCAAATACACAATTTTGTATATCTTATGTTGTGATAGTGTTACTTTTAAGCTCTATGGAGTTTACAAGGAATCGCATGCGCACAGTCTCATTTGATCCTCAAAACTGATTTTCAGAAGTAGGTGGAGGAGTTAGCATTGCTCTTCTTTTTACCAGCAAGTGGGCTACTTTTGATATCCAATAGGATTTATTAGAGATAGTAGAACCTAAAGCATCTTCCAGAAAGATTTCATTTTCAGGAGTCAGAATGAATACTCCATAAATTTTTTTTTCAAACCTGTCAAAGCCTTACCTAAACAAAAAATCTTTAAAAACAAAGAAAAAATGTCATACTATGTGCTTCTGCTGCTGCAGTCCCCAGCTGAGGACGTCACGCTGCTTTTAGGTTGAAAATTAAATTTAGTTGCCACTTGATAAATATCTTTTGAGTGAGGATGGGTTTCCTTGAGGAAATTTTAAAGGAGTACCAGGACTTAGGTAAAATTGGGTTTGGGGGTTTTATTTTTGGAGCTCATTCCTGTAAAACATTTTTATATAAGCTGGAAATTAACTAGTAAAATAGTTTACAAAGAGCAGAAAAGGGAGCCTTTTATTACTGAAAAGAAATATTCTGAATCCAGAGTGGAATCCTGAGTAGCTCTGATGCCTTGTCAGCTCCTTTACTATATAGGAAGACAAAGAAAGAAGTTCTCAAAAATATGTGTCACACTTTACAGTTAATAAAATACAGATAAAATTTGATCCTTGCAAGCAATCCTGTAAGGCCAAAAGGGTTTTCTCAACCAAGCTCCCAATTATTCTTCATCTCAGAGGTCAAGGGATTTCCTGAATAACTAAGATCCACAGGTTATTGATAGACTCATTTTAGCTATTCTATTTGACCTCTTTCCTTGTCAAAACCATTTTGATTGAGAGGTGAAAGATAGAAATAGTATACTACGTGTTTCTGCTCTTTTTCCTTCCCTCTCCCCATGCTTTCCTATACCCTTTCTGGAAGTGTACGGAATATAGCCAAAGAATGGGGACCGCAGCAAGGAAGGAGGGGAAACAAGGTGCCTCAATTATCTCACCACATAATTACCAGCTAGCTATCCAATGTCATAAATAAAAAGTCCATATTTGAAACAGAGCAGAATGTAAAGACTTAATTTCACAAAATTTTGTCAGTTTGAGTTTTAATTCATAACAACAGCTCATATGGCTATTGTAATCCATATTTAAGAATCTGAAACAAAGTATAAGAACATATGTTTTTGTCTTGATGTAGATGTGTTCTATCCTTTCTATTGACATTTAGTAATTCACATATGATATAAGGAAAAATTCTCAAGCCGAACCCTTAACGAACCAGAATAGAGCTCCCTTTCTGCCCAGGCAAAAAAGCAGAGTCTGATACACATTTGGCATCAGAATATTCTATTTATAATATCTTGGATTTTAATCTTTTGGGATATGTGCCTTTTCACTATGCAAGTTCCCAAAGGCTCTCACACTGTTAAGTCATTTTCCCGAAAGTTCTTTATTTTCTCAATTTGGAATACTGCCTTCATATATGTTTGGAAGTTGGGCTAATTTTATTTATTTATTTAAGATTGTATTTATTTATTTGAAAGAGAGAGAGCATGAGTGAGGGTGGGGAGATTGACAGAGGGAGAGGGAGAAGCAGGCTCCCTGCAAGCAGTGAGCCCCAGGACACAGGGCTCTGCCCCAGGACCCCAGGATCATGACCTGAGCAGAAGGCAGACACTTAACCAACTGAGCCACCCAGGCGCCCCTGGAAGTTGAACTAATTTTCATTTCCCCTTCAAACAAGTGGAAAACTACATGCCTTCCAACAGTTGACTGACCCCCTGACCTTTGTGAAAACATGAATTATTCAATATATACCTAATGAAAAGTAATTTCCACGTTGTAGTTAGAATCAAGTGATTTTGTAATGAATATAATTTTGAATAGAAATGAAACAATCTATAAGCATGACAGTGGGTCAATCAAGAAGAAAGTATTCTAATGCCAAGTGTCACAAAGCATACAAAAAGCCCTCGATTCATTAATTTTACCAATTCACAGCTACAGCTCTCAAAATCAAATTAACCTTTTCTACCTCAAAAGAATTCATAGTCCTTAAATATGAGTGTCCAAAATTATGTGACACCAGACACCAACATTAGATCTGATTTGATGTCATTTCTCTAATCAAAAAAAAAAACCAAGACAGCATTCCTGTTATTCACCCCAACCTGTCAGCAGCAAGCTTAAAGCATGGAAAAACAGATCCCTCATTCACTTTTCTATCCACAGATTTTCCTATCCATACAGTTTATGAGTGTCTCTAAGAACAACTGAGGAAGTGGGTTTGTGATAAACTCATGCGCATTTTAAAGCTTACAGCAATTAGAAGTTTATGAATATGGTAGCCTTTCACTTATATAGAAAGCCAAATATGAAAGAGACTTTCATTACGTTTCAACTTGCAACTTCCTAATAATTATTAATACCACTTTCTATTTCAGTGGAGAAATACAGTTGTCAAGCTATGGTTATTTAGAGTAAGATCCAAGCATAATCATATGAATTTTATGGATGTTTCACCTTTAATCAAGATCAAAGAGCAGCAGAAAGGGGGGAAAAAAAGAAGCTGGTACTATTTAATTCTTAAAAAGAAAAGAAAAACTAAAATGTTATAAAATTACTAGAACGTTTCCGCTTCTCAGGTATTGCATTTTTTTTTATTAAAAAAAAAACTATTATAAAGGAACTATCAATCTATTCAATTAAGTATCTCACAAATGGATTGTACTGTAAGTTTAAAATGACTTGCGTTAGAATCTCAAATGCCACCTTCAAATACCTGTGAGGAGGCATTTTCTGAAGCATAATCATATGAAAACTGCCACGTTCATTCTAGGCTGTGCCAATGCAATGAGCAAACCAAAATATGGAACTTACCTTATTATAAACAAATGGCAAATTGCAGGCACTTTTGAGCTTGCAGGTGTCTAGCATCGTTGATTAGAAATAAACAAAACATCTTTCATCCCAGTGAGCAAACTGCATATTCAGACTTGGCTTTCTTCCCTGAATCCTTTCAAGAGAGGCTGTTCACCTCCAAGGGCTAGTAACAGCCTCTTCACAGAGCACTTGCTGCTCTGAACTGCAGCCACTTAGAATGAAAGTAAGAGGAACCCGTGATGCTTAAATACCGTAGCTTCACATTCACAGGATATGACTCAACTCTCTCTCACACCAGTCGGGGTGTTCCCCCTCCCAAAACTGTTAGATTACATAACAAACATCACATTTGGGGGTTCGAACCAGTTTGTAAACTCAAATGTAAACACTGCACCCATTAAAATCAAACGTGTGTTTTTAAAATAATCACCTCTTCCCTGTGGCACAAGCCACAGATGGAAAGGAGAACAAGGTGGCACAGAGAAAACTCTTCTGCTTTCTCTCTGCAGTGAATCAACATCAAGTTATTAAATGTGTGTCGACTTGCTGGCATCGCCCTGAAAGAGGCACGCTAAAGTCACTAGCATTCCCTGTGGTTCATCAACACTGTGTAGACCCAAACTCTTATCTCAATGTGCAAGAAATGGCAGTTCTACACAACACAACAGAATCTCCTTCACGAAGTAGGGTATGGAAATAGATCTTTGTGGTTTGCTGTTGCTGATTCCCACAGAAATCCTGTCCCACGCTGTCATTACCTGGTGATGCTTGCTCTGCCTACCTCTCCAATTCAGAGCCCTCCTTTATCTGTTTCGTGAACATTTCTAAAGGAACATGACTAATGACACAACTCCTTTAGTAAATGTGGCAATTTTCTTTGCTTTCTCCGCCACCCACTGCCTCTTAACTCTGAGCTGTGTTAAGCTTGATCACACATTGAATTATTATATTTATACACCTCAGTCAATGAATATTACAGACTTGATCCTTGGAGAAAATCTACTACATAAATTCAATTGCCATTGGCATGATCAAGGACAAAAAGATGAGAAAGCGTGTCATTTATAGCAAATTGAAACCACATAGACTAGGACTGTTCAATAGACATATAAGGTAAGACACATGGGTAATTTTAAACTCTTTAATGTAGTCACATTAAAAAAGAGAAATACGCAAAATTAGTTTTAATAATGCTTACCCCAATGTATCTAAAATATTACAATTTCATTGCATAACTGACATAAAAATTATTAATTATCTTATAATTTTTGTACTACTCTTAGGGATCTGATGTACGCTACTCTTAGGGATCCGATGTACGTTTTACATTTATAGCACATTTTAATTCAAAGTAGCTATCATCGAGTGCTCAATTGCCATATGTGGCTAGTGGCTACTGTATCTGCAGTATAGGTCTGGAGTTTGGGATTCACTTTTCATCCTCAATTTGCAGTTCAAACATTCTCTCTTTAGAAAGGTCTGCCCTTACACCTTAGCTAACTTTCCCCAATTATTTTCCATCTCATGATCCTTTTCATTTCCTTCATAGTGCATCACAACCTGGAATTTTCTCCTTTATTTGTTCATTTACTTATTTATGGTCTGTGGTCCCTAACAATAATGTAAGAAATCTGAGGGCAGAGATCTTGTAGTCAATATTTTATCCCCAGCCTCTGGCATGGTGCTGAGTATATAGTGGTATTTAATAAACACTATTTAGTAAATAAATAAACAAAATATAGAATTTAGGCTAATATTCGGCAAATAATACAATATTTAAAAAGGTGTTCTAAGACAAGGTATTTATCATATAAAAGATATAACCTATCATATCACTGAACTTTCACAGCAAATATATTAAGACTTTTCCTGAATTGGAAAAATTACATCTTTCTCGTAATGTTAATGATCTTCAGTCTATAACATGCTTTATTTTCATATACAATAGTATTTGTTTCATTATTCTAGTAAATACTTGGAAACATACTTATATGAATACTTTGGGTCCTTATAAGATAAACCTGTACACCATTAGGATGCCTATTCATCTCCTACTCATGAAAACATAAAACATTATAAGACATTTGTAGGAGACATTGATATATTTGCCTGACTGGCATATGTGCCTCCTCCTTCTGATGTCATCATTCTGATTTTCATTTGACAAGTCACCCATCCATCCCTCCATCCCAATAGGTACTGTTTGGATAATGCTGACCAGGCCCCAGAAGTGGGCATGTGACCCAGGCATGACCAACTAGTGTATACTATCTACAGAGTTACAGTGATAGGGTCAAGGATGGGCACATAACCCAAGCTGGTACAGTGACAGTCAACACTCTACTTTTGCAGATAATATGAAAGAGGTTGTTCAGTTTACAGATCATAAACCTAGAACTGCTGGTTGACATATGTGCTACTACATGAGGTGAGTTGTCTAAAAATGAAGCCAATCAAGAGAAAAACAAAGTCAAAGATGTGAAGGGCAGATTCCTGATGCTATTGTGGTTCCTAGATCTGGCCACTCCATTAAGTCACATTTGCTCCTGTTATAGTGATGAATGCACTAGAACATTCACTGCAGAATTGTTTTTCATAGTGAAAAAATGGAAACTTTGCAATGGGCCATGAACAGCAGAAGGGTTAAATAAACAATGGGTTCGCCATACTAAGGAATATTATGAAGTTATTAAAAAGAACCAGGCTATCTAGATCCACCACCCTGTAAGACTCCCTAAAAAATATTAAATAGAAATGACACATTCCAGAGATGTACATTATCTCAGTTATGGGAATATAGATTTTTACATGCAAATTCACAGAAAGGAATCTGGATGGATTATGCACCAATTTTGGACAAGTCATTATATCTGGGAAGGAGGTTTGAAATAAGGAAGTGATCCAATCTTTTCGCTCAGTGTGTTATCCATTTCATAAATCTTACAAAAATAAATTCACATATTCTGTAGAAAATTTGAAAAGAACATGTTATTTTTAAAACAGAATCACAATTTGATATTTTATAAGCCTATATTTTACTATATTATTCTCACTCTAAGTGGACTACCCTATTATTATTTTTAAAACACTGTAGCAAATAGGAAAGTGCTCTTCTCTCCTTCCATCTTTTGATATTTATTACTTTTAAATATATGATTTTTTAAATTTAAAAGTCTACTTTTTTCAGTTATTTATCTCTATTTCTTGGGTCAGAAATATGGAGACTAGTAAGTGTTCCTCAGTCATTACTCCTGAAGCATTCCCAGCAATAGTATCAGATTGCATATCTAAAGGGGAACTTAGAAGAACTCCTAATTCTAATGGGCACTTCAGTTCAGCATTTATGGAGCATCTGCTGGGTGCCTGTGTTGTGTTAGAAAGCATACACAAGAAGAAGTACCACATAACCAAGAGATATACAGTCTAAGTGAGAAAAAAACTTGTAAGCAAATGATGATGATGATGAAATGAAGAAGTAACGGTGTTCTGGAAACTGTGCTAATTCATTATTTAATAGTAGTTTAAATAACATGGAGTAAATGTTACTGTAAGAGATATATATAAGGTCTTTCCAAAACAGAGAGAAGAGAATATGCTATCACATTGTACCCCAAAGATCAATCAATACATAAAGTGGTCATATTTGAGGTAGTATGGACCAGAGAGATATAGCAAGAACTAGACCTGATATTTCTATTTTCCCAATCGGATCACATGTAAATTAATTCTAATACAGTTAGAAGACTAATAGCAATTAAAAGCTGGGCTATTTGTTTGAAAAAGATGCTTCCTTGGAAAATTTCATTTTTACAGTTAGTGATTTGATCACATAATGATACCGCCTCCATTCATTAGAGACAAAGTTAAAAAAAAAACAAAGCCCAATAGTTCTTAGGAATCCTAGGAAGTAGCGCATCTATTTGTATCAGATTATTAATAATTTATAACACTAAAGTTAGAAATAAACTCTTGTTCCTTGAAGAAATCCACTGGTGAACAAATTTTGTTTAGGCATCCAAATGTACTTTGTTTGCAAATACGAATGTTCACATTCTGTTTCTCTCCTTGGAGGTAATATCTATGGCCTTTACAAAAAAGTACAGAATATGAGAGTACTTAATATTCTTCACCCAGGAGGAAGAAAAGACCGTTAAGCTAGAAAGACAAAAGGGTGGCCTGCAGCATCCCGTATTTCCTAAGGAATGATTAAGGGTATCCCACTTCCTTGAAGCTATGAGTTTTACATCACTGTAACCCAACAGGGCTTACAAACTAAAATGTGGTTTCAGTACTTGGGAGTGACAGTGAAATGAATCCCGAAATGAGAAAATAAGACTGCTGTCTGAGAATTAAATGAGAAAAGGAAAACTACAGTAATTCAGAGCATAGCTAAATGAAGGCAACGTTAATAGTCAAAATGAAGCAAATGTACGCCTAGAGGCATGCGTGGAACCAGCAGGTAACGCAGATCAAGGCCAGGGATGGGGGGGGGGGAAGCACAGTGACTGAATAAAGGGCAGACCTCAAGCCTCGTCCGAAGGGGACAGTTTCCGCTCAGTCTCAGAGGACTGATGTGATGTCCAGGAGGGCCAGGCCTTCTTCCAGAGAGGCTAGAGCTCTGGATGGTTATGTGAATACTCCTGATTTCTAAATCTTACCCTCCATACTATATAAGAGAAAAACAAAAGCTTGGGAAGACCAGCTGTGCCTCATGGACAGTCAATCTCAGACCCTCAGGCATGGCAATAATCTGAGCATACTAGCTCTATTAACAGAGCCTATTGACAGAGTCCAGACCAAAAAAAAAAAAAAAAAAAAAAAATATATATATATATATATACACACACACACACACACACACACACACACACATACAAAGCAGTCTCAGAAGCAAGCAAAGGTAATGGCTGTTCAAACACTGGGAAAGGGTGCTCTGGATGGGGGGGCATATCCATTCCTCCTGTGGATCTCCCCCTCTAATTCCATGAAATCTGAGTCTAGGAATTAACTGCCCTTATGATTCCATGCTCCTCAAGCTGCTTTCTGAATAGAATGTGGTATCCTGTTGGCATGCCTTCCAGGAGAACTTGCTGGAAACCCGAGGGACTTGAGGGGCAACTCAGTAGCTATGTCCTCATTACAAATTAATAAACTGATAGCCTGGTTAGAGAGGTGGCCTGGCCTGTCTACAAGCACAAACAGGCTGGATGGGAGCATGAACTGTCAGGATGAGGAGTTTCACTTATAAATGGAAACACTGGCGTTCTGATCCTGTACATTAGTCGTATGAGCTTCGTTAATATGAGCAAAGCTCTGGGGGACAGATGAGCTCTGGAACTGCTGACAAGTGTGGTTTCTAGGCCCACAAGACTTCAAGCCCAACCACGGATAGTCCCTAACACAAGATCCCTAGCACAAGTCCACTTGCAGAGCCTCTGGGGACATTACATAACTTATCTTTCAGCCTCCCTTCCCCTATATTCTGTCCTTGTGGCCATGCCTTTTTTTTTTTTTTTTTTTTTTTTTTTTGTGGCCATGCCTTTTAAAGGATCCCTATCTGGTTCTCAGAAGATCTAGAAGTAGGGGCACCTGAATGGCTCAGTGGTTGAGTGTCTTCCTTGATCCCGGGGTCCTGGGATCAAGACTGCATCAGGATCCCCATAGGGAGCCGCTTTTCCCTCTTGCCTATGTCTCTGCCTCTGTGTCTCTCATGAATAAATAAATAAAATCTAAAAAAAAAAAAAAAAAAAAAGAAGATCTAAAACTGACCTAGAAGTGTGAAGAATTAAAGATAAAACCCAATGTACACAAAGGAACAGAAAGTTCATAGGGGAAAAAGGGGGGAGGAATGGGGGGAGGGAAAAAATTTTTAATAGAAAAAAAAAATTTTAAATAGAAAGTTTATGGAAATTTAAAGATGTGTTTGCATTCACTGGTGCTAGGAAGCAGACACTGTGCTCTGAGCTTGCCATACACCATCCCATAAAATCCTAAGAAACTGTGAGGCAGGCAGCACTACTTTTGTCAATCATTCTATTTCACAAAAAGGAAACTGAGGCTTAATGAGATAAGTCACTTGAGCACACCTACACAGCTGACAAGTAGTGGAGTGGAGGTGAGTACCTGTAGCCTCAAACACTTGTTTATACACTTTATTATACTTGTTTTTAAATTCCAAATATGCATTTTGCACTTATTACACACCAGGCACTGTTCTAACTATTTGACCGATTTTGGCTAATTACTTCCTCATAACAAACTTATGAACTGGGCACTAAAACATCCGAATTCTGTAAAGGAAACTTAAACAGAGAGAAGTTAAGTAACTTGCTCAAGATTATCCAGCTGGCAGGTCGGGCTCAGGTGTCCTTGCTCTGTCTCTATGCTACTCCCACCAGATTGCCCCAGAGAAAACTGAAGAAGATTCCAATTTTAAATATTCATTTTAGTGCTATTGTAAGTGCAGTTTTCCGGGAGGATGGACAGAAATACAGGGGAAAGACATCTCTTATGTCTTATCATTTCTCTTTATTATATACCGAAGAGAAAAACTGCAATTCTTCTGTATTTAAAAATTGCAGACCAAGTAAACAGCACAGCATACTTACAGGCCCAGGTCTGATTATTCTTGGGAAATACAGCCAAAAAGGGCAGCAAATTTAATTCTATATCTTTTTTTCCCTCACTACTATAGAGGGAATAAAAGGATACTTATTTATGAATTTATAAATTGTGGGAGATAAAGGTTGAGAAATCTAAGATGAAGCAAATATTCCAGAATTTAATTTAAAAGACATTTTGTCTTAGAAACAGACCAAGTTTAATGTCAGAATAAAAGTTCTTTGAGCATAAAGAAATCGATGTGGACATCTCCTACTTTACTTTTTCTTTTTAAGATTTTATTCATTCATTCATGAGAGAGAGAGAGAGAGAGAGAGAGAGAGGCAGAGACACAGGCAGAGGGAGAAGCAGGCTCCATGCCCAGAGCCCGACATGGGACTCCATCCTGGGATTCCAGGATCACACCCTGGGCCAAAGGCAGGCGCTAAACTGCTGAGCCACCCAGGGAACCCCTACTTTAATTTTTTTTTTTTTAACTAATAAAAATTTTTTTTTTAATTTATTTGTTCATGAGAGACACAGAGAGAAAGGCAGAGACATAGGCAAAGGGAGAAGCAGGCTCCTCGCAGGAAGCCCAATGTGGGACTTGATCCCTGGACCTGGGATCACGCCCTGAGCCAACGTCAGATGCTCAACCACTGAGTCACCCAGGTGTCCCCTAATATTTATTTTTGTTAAAAAATACATACTCTGTAAAACCAAAAACTCAAAACAGTATTGAACAGTATTAAGCACAGTTTAAAAGCCTCCAACCTTGCTTCCCTGTTACCCAAAGCTGACCACTCTAAATTTTGTGATTTCTTCATTTACCAAGAATATAGGATCATATATATGATATAGGTGCATGCTTTTTACACCACAAAAAGAATATATCCTATATTATTCTACAACACTCTTCTCTCTGACCATAACTTCTCTTTCATGGCAAGATACACACGTTTACATACATGTTTGTCTATTTACTATTTTTGCCAATTTAGCAATTTTATTGATCCATTTTTAATATAAGGCATAGTTGACATATAATAGATTGGTTTCAATATTGGTTTCAGGTGTGTAAGAGACAGTGATTCGATAATTCTATATATCACTCAGTGCTCACCATAAGGCTAATGACATACAATGTCACTATAACACTATTGACTATATTTCTATTGACTATATTTCTCACCCTGCACTTTTCATATCCTCATGATTTATTTTATAACTAGAAAGCTGTACCCTTTAATCCCTTCACCTATTTTGTCCATCCCCCCACCCCCTCCCCTCTGGTAATCACGTTTATTCTCTATATATGTGAGTCTGTTTCCACATTTTTTGTTACTATTATTTGTTTTTTAGATTCCACATGTAAGTGAAATTATATAGTATTGTCTTTCTCTGATTTACTTCACTTAGCACAATATCCTCTAAGTCTGTCTATGTTGTCACAAATAACAAGATTTCAGTCTTTTTTTATGGCTGAATAATACTTCATTATATATATTCATACTTCATTATATATATTATATATATAATACATATAATATATTATATGTATTATATATATATATACTTCATTATATAATATATATTATATATATATAAATGTGTGTATATACATATATACACACACACACACACACACACACACACACACACACACACCATATCTCCTTATCCATTCATCCATCAATGGGTACTTAGGTTGATTCCATATCTTGGCTGTTCAAATAATGCTGCAGTAAACATAGGAATGTATAAATCTTTTTGAATTGATGTTTCTGTTTTCTTCAGGTAAATACTCAAAAGTCAAATTACTAGATCATAGGGTATTTTCATTTTTAATTTTTTGAGGAACCTCCATACTATTTTTTATAGTAGTTGTACCAACTCACATTCCCACCAACAATGGATGAGGGCTCCCTTTTCTCCACATCCTTGCCAAAACTTGTTATTTCTAGATACCTCCTACTTTAAACCAAGCTTTCCATTCAATTTAAAATGAAACTTTCAGATCCATAAATTATAGACTTTTATTAAGAGTAATACTTTGGAATTGATTTGGTAAAAATAACACCTTCTGACTCATATTGTAAATGCAAGGAGAACTTTTCTATTTAAATGAGAAAAGGCAGGATCCCTGGGTGGCGCAGTGGTTTGGTGCTTGCCTTTGGCCCAGGGCGCGATCCTGGAGACCCGGGATCGAATCCCACATCGGGCTCCCGGTGCATGGAGCCTGCTTCTCCCTCTGCCTGTGTCTCTGTCTCCCTCTCTCTCTCTCTCTCTCTGTGTGTGTGTGACTATCATAAATAAATAAAAATTTAAAAAAAAAAATAAATGAGAAAAGGCCTTCATTGGTTCTATACTAATTAAACAATCCAATTTAGGCCTTCCAAGCCAGGGTCTAAAAAGTTAGCTCCATTCTGAATTTAAATGGTCTCTTTAAGTCCTGGATCTGTTTTACTCCCCTACAAGTCTGTTCGGTTTGATTTAGTTCATAAACTCTTTCAGGGACCACCATCCTGGAGGATAGAGCATACTACTTAACCAGCTCATAAACTGGAACTGAACAAAAAAGAAAAATACCTACAATCTTTTATTTCTTTCAGCTCTCTCTTCTCCCAAACAATCCAACCTTCTTTGCTTAACACAATTTATATAATCTGGTAAGCAACATAGTTTACTCCCCTACCAATACTCCCTCCTAGTCTTATACCTTACAAAATTCTCAACATAGCCCATACTCAAACGGGGCTTGTTTGAAATTATATTTATGATAAAAATATCATTGCCACCCTAACTCCATACTCTTGTTCCTTTGCTCCTTCCCCACCACAAACCTACTTTCTTTAGTGCCTCCTTCCTTATGTCCTTGGAAGACTGGGTTAAAAATAAAACAAAAATAAAAACACTTGTTTCTTATTCCCAGCCTCTCCAAAGAGTAAACAATTCTCAACTTGAGAAATGGCTTTAAGGCAAAGAACAATCCAGAGCTGAATTATAAAATTCTTTGTTAAGAGTTCAGAAGAATCTAAGGCAGTGTCTCTCAGAACATTTTAGATGCATAAAGGCCATCTAAGAATCTTAAGAGTATGCTTTACAAATCCTCTCCATTAAACAACTGGGCTTCTATGTATCATAAGGATGTTATGTTGAGGTATCTAAAAGGGATCCAAAAGTAGTGAAAAAGTATACTCCTGTTTGTGGACTCATAGGAGACCCACAAAGTTTTGAGAATTGTTCTGGAATAGTAACCATCAACTTGGATTAATGAAAAGTAGACTTTGGAAACCTAGTACTACAGACAATAAACAGGCAGAGAGAGGAAGCTATTTAGTTGCAAATAAAGCTTTATCTTCCTTAATGGAGTATAAAGGCTGGCTCAAAAGGCAGAGCCAAGAGCCTATCGGGTGAAAGCAAGCAAGAAAAGATAATTCCAAGGAGCAGGACTACACCCTAATGAAGAAACTGCCAGCATGAGCCTGGGTGGATTCCTTGATTGCTGTGGACCACTGTTGTGTGCCTCCTGCTTCCTCCCGACCACCACCACTTTAAACAGATAAGTCTATAGCAGTTTACTTGTGTCCCATCACTGAAGGTTGGGTGTTGTAGGGAGTGGAGAAGGTGGGGAGATGGTGGTTAAAGGATACAGAGTCAGAGTTACCCAGAGTGAATAAGTTCTGGGGATCTAATGTGTAGCATGGGGACTATAGTTCATACTATGTTAATATAGTTGAAATCTGCTGAGAGAGTATATCCTAAATGTTCTCACCGCACACAAAAAGTGGTAACGCTGAGGTTAATTAAGTTGGTTGTGGTAATCACTTCACAATGTATACCTACATTAAAGTGCCATACTGTACACCATGAATATAATTTCTATCTGTCAATTATACCTCGATAAAACTGGGAAAAAGGCTTTCCTATTCCACACGCTACTCTTGCAATGCGACTGATATTCCTCCCATCAAGAGATGATGGGAGGTTCCTTCTCCTTGAACAGAATTATGATTATAGCAGAAATAATGTTATGTGACTTCTGAAGACAGGCCATCAAAACCGGTTCACAATCTGTCTGTTCTCTTGAGGGCTTGCTCTTAGAACCCAGCCACCACACCATAAGGAAGACCAAAAACTAGGTCTATTGCTCCAGGTGGGCTCCTTGCCAAAGGGCAGCACCAACTTTATTATAGATGTCTGAATAAACCATTTTGAAACTGGATCTTCTAGGCCCCAACTGAGTGATGTGGCAGGGAGCAGAAAAAAAAATCTGTTCTAGCCAAGCCCTGCCCGAATTGCATATTGATGAACAGTATAAATGACTGATGCTGTCTTAAGCCACTAAGCTTGGGACAGTCTGTTTTGCAGCAGTGTATAGATGGAGCACCTTCATACCGCTTCCTTGCATGCTGTCTTCTATTTATCCCTTCCCCATGAATTTTCTAGGAGATAAAGCTGATCAAGTTATGATCCAGGCCTTTTTTTTTTTTTTTTCACATTAAGATTCCTGCCACTAAACTCATCACTCTGAGGTCATGAGTGATTGCTTAACCTTCTAGTAGCACTAAACATTTACTGAATAAATCAGTTATCAAAATTTTTTGTTCCTGCAAGTTAAATAGGATCTAAAATGGAGTCTTGACTCATAACATGTAAATTTTGTAAAACTGAATTACCAAATTAACAATACTGCTGATTTTCCTTTAATGAGTGTAAGGGGGAAAAATTTAAAGAATTCACTTTCGAATGTTAAAATAGTATGTGCTTATAAATCGTGAGACATCCTTGATGAAAACATCTTATGACTAAAAAGACAGTGTGAAAAATCCATACATATTTCTTTATAAGCAGAAGATATACTGCTTTGCCTAATCCTTAATAATCTGATTTTGATAAATCCAAAAATAGTTCTGTTTAGCACATAAAAGTACAAAAGAAAAAGCAATTCTTAATATCCCAGGTATATTTATTATTACCATTTCTGAGAATTTCCAAATTTTCTGTTAACATAAAATACTATATATTTTCTTCTGATTCCTTTATTCCTTTTGTTCTATACAACCACTTCCAAATTCCCTCTGTAACGAATTCTTGGTATTTATACTTTTTTCTTTTACTTTTCCTTTTTGCTTCTTAGAGATTACTTCTTCCCAAGGCAGACTGTTTTTTTTATTATTATTTATGTTAAATTCTTGTAAAATCCACTTTCTCCAAGGAGTTTAAGGTGCTTGACATACAGAGGATTTTATTTTTATTTATTTATTTTTGTTTTAATGAACACCTTCCAAGCCTTGAAACAGCAAAGAAAAACAACAGCAAAGCTAAGGGGAAAGACCACAGAGCAGGGGACAGAGCAGCAATATCAGAAGTGAATAGGAAATGGTTTATTCATAGAATAGTGAGATCTAAGGGATTGCAAAAATAATTAGGTTCAAACCATGGTCAACTTTATACTGCTACCCTTAGGAAAAGAAGGTGTCCTGATCTCTTATTTTTAAGTTGACTGCAAGATTCCTAGTTCCAGGCTACCCTACTTTTGCCAGTCTCTTATATTTGTATCAAGACAACTGATTAGAAATTGAGTAGTAGTCCCTGTTCTTTGTATATTATGCTGCATTTGGACAAAAGTAAAGGTAGAAGTAGCCTGAAGGCAATGGCTTTCTCTATATTTAAATTTATTGAAGAAATTAATTGATGAATGACTTGGAGAGGTGACAGTGAATTTAAAATAAAAAGAGGCACAGGAGACAGTGAAGAGACTTCTGAGTTTCTTGTAACAAGATGTCCAAGAGGAAGGCTGGCATGTCACATCTGTGAAAGTGGGACCTCAGATACTTTTGAATGGGGACTGAGAATTAGAACTAAAGCTGATTTAAGGATAGTGAAGAAAAGTGGTATTTATCACACATGGATACGGTGGGCAAAGACTCCTTCAAAAGTGCCACACCTTCAGCAAAACAAAATTAGAACACTCAGTGTTCCATCTGTGCCACACAAGACTGTTCAATATTTCCATTGTAGAGAGTGTGATTTTTAAGAGGAGAAATTTTCAATAGGGAATGACAATGATGATGAAGAGGATGCAAAGTATCTCAATAGCTTCTTTAAGAAGGTATTAATGATCACCTGAGAATTGGTGGGCAAAAGACCAAAGAGTGTTATCATTCTCTGGGATACAGAAAATGAAATTCTTAACTGCATGTTCAGTTTGATACAGTTATACATTTACAAAAAAAAAAAAAAAAGAGAGAGAGAGAGAGAGAGAGTGAGAAAGAAAGAAACCTCTTAAAACCAATACAGCTTTAGGTGGAAACTTCCAAGGGGGGTGATTATAGGCTACTCAGCTTCTGCTTTGCTGAGAGTCTTAAGAGTAGTGAAGAAAAAGGAAGACAGAGAATACATGTGAAGCAAGAAAAAAAAGGCAAAAAAGGGAAAAGCAGAGAGTTGTCTCAAAATCTACTTGAGAAAATGGGTCTGCTTAAAAGAGTTTCCATAAATGGAAGAAGCTTTAATTATTGCAGTATGCTAAAGCACAAAAGCTTTTAGTGTCTAAAGAGTTACAGGAGATAAATGGAAGCAAAACTTCAAGAACAAAAATGAAATACCATAAAAGTCCTGAAATCTCTTTTCTTAAAGGCAAAATTTTAATTGTACAGTCTTTTCATGAATTCTGAATGGGACAAATAAAGAATCAACTTGAATCTTCAGAATAACTCCCCAGCCCATCAATGAATATTAATTTCATACCGAAATTTTACACACAATATTGTTCTAAATAGCTCTAATGGGAGCTCCTGCTATGTAATTTTGTGTAATTCCATTATGGTTTTGTTTTTATCATGGTGTTCAAATGCATTATGCATTATAATTGTTCAAACACACATATGTGGTAGGATGTAGGGTCTTCTATCATGATGGAGAATCATTATTTTTAATAAGTTTTTCTCTGATTATAGTGATAATCAATGTTTATTTTTACATATTAGGAAAATTCTAAAAAGTATAGATAAAAACTGTCTCTAATACCAACTTTTAACAAATAACTGATGTTAACATATTTATGTCCTTAACAAGTTATTTTTTGAGACCTACTGTGTGCCAGGCCCTTGTCTTAGAATAAAGACACAGAATTTCCATCCTTCTAAATGAAAAGAGACAGAAAATAATCCTATAAAGAAATAAATAATATTAAACACTAAAATATAATGTGAGGAAAATAAATTGGGCTAAAGTGGTAGTGAGTAAATGACAGGTAGGAAGAGAGAAGAGCTTTAGCTAACAGGAAAAGGTTGGTCACTTTGACAAGGTAACACTTGTGTGATGATCCGGAAGTGTGGCAAGATCCAGGGGAAGATTGTTTTGGGAATATGGACTGGCACAATCAAAGTCCTTGGGAGAGAAATTATTTTCTGGTATGGGAGAGACAGAAGGCCAGAGTGTAGCGAAAGATGGGCAGAGTTGAGGGAGAGAGTGTTGGAGAGTTGGGTGGGGGCCTAATCCAGTAGAGTCTTGGAAGCAATGGAAAGGAATCTGGACTTGATTTTGGTGTGATTTCCATCATGGGAGTCACATGATTTCTTTTAGAAAGATCACTTCAACTGTTATGTGCAGGTTAGATCCCAGGAAACAAAAAAGTAAACATGGAGGTACCTGTCAGGAGGTTGTTGCAAAACCTCCTTGGATGAAGGTATGCTAAGATTGAGGATGTGTTTTGGGCAAAGGGAATATAAATTGCTCATAGAATAGATAAGGTCTAAAAAGAAGAAAGCGGTAAACACAAAGGGATCAAAGAAAATTCCTAGGCTTCTGGTCTAAGCAATTCGTATAGTGGTTCTATTAACTGAGTAGCGAAATTTCATAGGTAATTTCACACAGTCAGAAGACATTGTCAAAATTGTTCCCATTTTTGATTAGCTACTAAAAAGCTCAGAAATACAATTTACTGTAATTAAAATTACAGTAATGGGTATTTGAGATTTCTGACATATTTTTCTTTATCCAACTACATTTCTGATTTCATTGTTTATTTAGGGTCCTATTTTTGAGGTCAAAATAGGGTTTTTTTAATAGTGTAATGTTATTATAAATAAAAGTTAGTATGTTCCTAACTAAAAAATATAATCCAGATCCTAACACTGAACAATATTTATACCCATTAGCCACCTTTATTTCTTTTTTTGTTATAGCTGACTTGGCTCCTGAGCCTTTTTAAAAATGTATCTATGTTTTCTCCCACTAATACAAGATCATACTTCTTTTAGATGTGGTATATAAACACATGGAATATTACTCAGTCATCAAAAGAATGAAGTCTTCCCATTTAGAACAATGTGGATGGAACTGTGTATTATGCAAGTGAAGTAAGTCAGAGAAAGACAAACACCATATTATGTCATTCACATGTGGAATTTAAGAAACAAAAGAAATGAACATATGGAAAAAAAGAGAAAAAAGGGAAACAAACCATAAGAGACTCTTAAAAGGGGAGGCCTGGGTGGCTGTCAGTTAAGCATCTGACTCATGGTTTCCACCTAGGTCATGATTTCAGGGTCATTAGATTGAGTCCTGTGATGGGCTCCATGCTCAGCATGGAATCAGCTGGAGATTCTCTCTCTCTCCCCCTGCCCTTCCTCTTGCTCTCTCTCTCTAAAATAAGATAAATAAAATCTTAGAGACTTTTATTATTTTATTATTTTATTAAGATTTTATTTATTTATTCATGAGAGATCTAGACAGAAGAGAAGCAGAGACACAGGCAGAGGAAGAAGCAAGCTCCATGCAGGAAGCCCGACACGGGACTCGATCTTGGGACTCCAGGATCACACCCTGGGCCAAAGGCAGGTGCTTAACCTGCTAAGCCACCCAGGTGTCCTGAGAGAGAGTTTTAAAGATAGAGAACAAACTGAGGGGTGATGGAGGGAGGTGGGTGGGGGATGAGCTAGATGGGATTAAGGAGGGCACTTCTGATGAGCACTGGGTGTTGTATGCAAGTGATAAATCACTGAATTCTACTCCTGATGCCACCATCACACTGTATGTTAACTGGAATTTAAATAATGTTTTTCTAAAAAATAAGAACATACTTATTTAAAAAAAATTTTTTTTATTTATTTATGATAGTCACACAGAGAGAGAAAGAGAGGCAAAGACATAGGCAGAGGGAGAAGCAGGCTCCATGCACCGGGAGCCCCACGTGGGATTCGATCCCGGGTCTCCAGGATCGCGCCCTGGGCCAAAGGCAGGCGCCAAACCGCTGCACTACCCAGGGATCCCGAACATACTTTTTTTTTATATTAAGAATAATAATCCTCATTCTGCATGCAATTTTGATTTGTCATTTCCCTTTCCATTTTGTTTTTGGTGTTTTCTTTTACAAGACATATTTTGTTTTTACACAAATTTATTACTATTTTCTTTCATGATTTTTTGTGACTATAATACTATACCAGTTCAATATTTACTTTTTGTATTTATCTTTTCAACCTATTTGAGACTAAGTCAATCATTTATGAAATGTGTTTTCCTGGGCTTAGTTCTTAGGGACGTGATTGTCTGTTTTCATTAAATAACTGCATCATTCCTAGCACTTCCACTTTTGAGTGCTCTGTCTCACAGGAGTTTCACTGCCAACTTCCTCAATAGGTCATGGCACCTAGCACAAGTGCTGCTGTCATATCATCACTACATATCCCAGAAATAAAATCATCAAATAAATTTAAAACATCAGGGTGCCTGGGTGGCTTAGTAGAGTAAGCATCCCTTTGGCTCAGGTCATGATCCCAGGCTTCTGGGATCAGCCCCACCCAGCATTGGGGCTCCCTGGTGGCACAAGGTGGGGGGAGGTCTGCTTCTCTCTCTCCCTCTGTCTCTCCCTATTGCTCAGACTCTCTCTTTCAAATAAATAAATAAATACATTTAAAACATCAAATCAATTCATTAGGGGTAAAAGCAAAACAAAACTAACCAAGAATGAAAAAGAGCAAGAATTAAAATTAATACACATAGAAACTAACTAATGGTGTATTAAATAGATCAAATAGCCACATAGGGCAAACATTTATTCCAAATATTTCCACCAAAAGGAACCAGGGATTCCTAATAAATGACTGACTCCAGGTCTGAAGCAGGGAAAGGACGAGACAATTCGGGACCTTTTATGCCAGAAAACAACAATGTTCATGGTGATGAAAGGTCGCACCATAAGACTAAAACATCCAGCTTGAACAAGCTCTTATTGGAAAGAATTCCCCCTAAAATATGAGTCCTTAGTGGTGTTTAAGAAAGAGAAAAGAGGTAAGAGAAAGCTTTTCTTTGCCAAAGAATTTCAGCTAATTAACACACAGGGGGGACTTCTGGTTTCTGATCTAGCATCTGAGGAGCTTGGAAGTGATGCCCTTCCAAGTTAAAAACTGAACAAACTGAAAAATCAACAGCTTTTCTAATCTGGCAGAGAAGTGAGGTCATATGGCAAAACACTGACTCAAAAACTGGAGAGATGGCAAAGAAAGAACATCACAACCTATTGGAGCAAACCCCATGAGCAGAAATCTCTGTGGGAACCTGTGTCAGGACAGGAACACCTAAACTAGAATTGATGAATTAGTAGAGGCTCAGTGTGAACTAGTTTTAGAGTTAAAAGTTTCAGGGGTGGCTAGTCATAGGGGGGCTCCACAGTTTTGTGAATTTTACCTCCAATATTTCTTATTGTGAATATTAAAGAAAAATCCCCATGTGCTTCCAGCAGGAGGAGGGAAAAAGGCACCATTTTTGAAGAGGTCAGAGCACTCTGTTCTTAATGAAGCAGCTAGTCAATCAGAGCCTAAGTAACGTGTGGAAAGGAAAATACCCTGCTCCAGACCACTCTACCCATCCTGTCCATTTCAGGAACTAGGGGAAGACTGAAAAGCACTTGTGAAGTTCACAGTCTAGGGGCACAGATTCAGTAGAAGATTGAAACTGAGGGGTCCTTGAGTGGCTGAGTCAGTTAAGTGTCTGACTTTGGCTCAGGTCATGATCTCCTGGGATTGAGCCCTGCGTGATGTTTCACTCCCTGCTCAGCAGGACTATGCTTCCTCTCCCTCTGCCCCTCCCCAACCCCTGCTTGTGCCTCTCTATCTCAAATAAATAAATAAAATCTTTTAAAAAAGGATATTGAAACTGAACCATAACACTATATAGAATACTTCCCAGTCCCTCACACCTCACTACCACATCACTGAAGTCTTATTTATTGACGTTCCTTTTATCCAATACTTCATGTCTACATTTTAACAGAAAAATTACAAAGCATACTAAAAGGTGAAAAATACAGCTTGAAGAGACAGAGGATCAGAACTAGACTCAGATATGTCAGGGTTGTTGGAATTATCAGACCGGGAATTTAAACTATGATTCCTATGCTAAGAGGTCTAATGGAAAAGGTAAACAGCATGCAAGAACAGATGGGCAATGTGTGCAATGAGATAGAAATTCTAAAAATAAAAAGAATTGCTAGAGATCAAAAACCTGGAAAACATGAAGACTGCCTGTAACAGGCTCACTAGTAGAATGGACACAGCTGAGGAAAGAATTTCTGAGCTTGAGGCTATGTCAGTAGAAACCTCTAAAACTGAAAAAGCAAAGAGAGAAAGACTGAAGAGAAAAAGAAAAAAAAGAAAAGAAACAATATCCAAAAACTGTGGAGCAACTACAAAAAATTATAAAACCTATATGCGGTGTAAATGGAATACCAAAATGAGAAGAGAAAAAAGAATAGAAGAAATGTTTGGAGCAATAATGACAATTTCTCCAAGTTAATGTCAGACACTAAAACACTGATCCAGGAAGCTCAAAGAATACCAAACAGGATAAATGCCAAAAAACACAGAAAGAATAGTAGAATTAGATTTTTTTGTAAAGGACACCTGGGTGGCTCAGTGGTTGGGCATCTGCCTTCCACTCAGGGTGTGATCCTGGAGTCCCGGGATCAAGTCCCACGTCGGGCTCCCTTCATGGAGCCTTTGTCTCCCTCTGCCCGTGTTTCTGCCTCTCTCTGTCTCTCATGAATAAAATCTTTTTTAAAAAAAGAGTTTTTGGTAAAGATTCATTTATTTATTTTAAAGAGAGAGAATGCAAGTGTGAATGGAGGAGAGGGGCAGAGGAAGAGAGAGAAACAGACTTTCCCCCTGAGCTAGGAACTCAATGCAGGGCTCAATCCAGGACCCTGAGATCATGACCTGAGCCAAAATCAAGATTTGGTCACTTAACCAACTGTATCACCCAGGCGCTCAAACTAGAATTTTTTTTAATTAAAATTAAAAAGTCTACACTTGATAATCCTATATTTTGAAAAAAAGATTCTATAATTTGAAACAAAATTATTTTTTTCAAAACAGCTTTTCCCGTCAAGATATAAAACAGTATGTGTGTGTGCATATTATATATGTGTGTGTGTGTGTGTGTGTGTGTGTGTGTGTGTGTATATATATATATAAAGAGAAAGAGAGAGGAACATCTTATTTCTTTTTGGTTCAATCCAGTGAAAAGCAAGGCACATCTCAGATGCAGAGCCTCCTCCCTTAACTAAAGTAACAATTTTCTTGAATTTGTGTTTTGTGGTCAGTATAACAAATCTAATATGGGTTCTGAGCCAGAACCAGGGGTATGATTGATTCACTGCCCTCCCCACCAAGATGTCATCCATTCACCAGATTGGCCCTATGTGTATGGCAGGTAGTGAGTGTGCCCAGTGCAGGGTGTGGTGGAGCAGAAGTCCACTTGGCAGAGAGAACCTAGAGAGTAGTATCACCAGGAGGTGATAACCATTCTTCCAACAGTTTCTGGGTTTCCCATGGGGAATGCCTTCTCCTGGCCACAAGTTTAATGGAGAAAGGGAAAAACTGAATTATGCCTGAGCAGATTAAAGACATAATCTGAGGAACCCCATTGAAAACTAAATAAATGGCCTCAGTGGTTTCTAATTTCAGGTGATTGATGGCAAATAGAGCTGCTATGTGTACACAAAACAATAAATACCAGTATTTTATCCATCAGATTGTAGGCTCTCTCGGACAGAAACTGTGGTGTTTTTCTCATCACAAGTGGTCACTTGCTAACATGGCCATAATCTTTTACCCCTCCTTATATTCACATTTGAAACAATGTGACTTTGCAGCTCACCCTGTTAAGAGGTGGAATGGAAGCTGGCCTTGCAACTTGCTTCCAATGATAAAATGCATCAAAAGCAATGCTGTGCTAGTTCCAAGCACAGGTCTCAAGAGACCTTTCATGCTCTTGCAAACCTGGCAATGTGAATAAGCTCTGGCTAGCTGCCTGGAGCATCCAACCACTTGGACCAGAGGCAAGCAGCTGATGCCATTCTGGTGGAGCTAGCCTCCACTGACCTAACAGCTAACTACAGATGCATGAATGGGCCAAGCCAACAATCATAAGATAAGTCCAGCTCAGCCCAGCCAAGATGACCACTTGCAGAATGATGACCTAAGTAAAAGGCTATTGTTTTAAGCCACAAAGTTTAAGGGTAGTTTACCAGGTAGCAAAAGCCAAGTGATATGCTACCATCCCTAGTGTTTACCACAGTATCAAGCTTTTAGAAGGCACATATCAAAAGTTGGATGAATATGTTGTTGAATAAACCCATCTACTGTAATGCCCAATATTGCACCAAGTGTGAGGTATAGTGAGAATAGATGTTGGTCTCCGCCATCAGGTAGCAGAAGAGAACAAGTAGGTGGTATTTACACAAGATACTGCAGCAACCCAAGCTAGTGGTATGTTCAGGATAACACAGGAGATGGCCAGGCCCCAGGGGAGAGGGAACTCCTTGAGGAGGATACATTAGCTGAGTATTAAAAAAAAAAAAAAGGCAAAGTGACAGGATTAAGTAGTGGCATTGTGCGTACATGCTGTACAAAAAGAGAGAAATGTGTAGAAGACTACAAACTAAACTGCTCAAGAAAATGGGACTGCATCAGGGGAGAGGTAAGTGATGAACTTAGTGTGGCTTTGCTGCCAGCTGCATGGAACTCAGCTCTCACTCCAGCCCAGGGTAGCAAAGTAGGACCTGACCTGTGCTTGACACATGGAGGTGTTCTGAGCAATAAATGAGATAACCTATGTAAAGCACTTGCCCAGTGCCAGCATGTACTAGAAACCTGATCAAGCCTGCCTATTCTTACTGTGTTCATGGTCTTGTTATTGTAGGCACGTATTTCTTTGGGCTTACATATATTTCAAGAAAGTAGAAAATAAATCTTTGAAAAATGAGGTGATCACTAAATACTACAAATATATATGTTAACCTTGAAAGGTAACAAAATCTTGAGCTGAATCTTTATGTTCTGTGTTTCTGTAATAAATCAATAAAATAAAAAAGGAGAGAAAAGGTTTTCCAGGCAGAAGGGACAGCAACTATAAATTGAGGAGGTTGTGAAACTGTTTGGCACATACAGGGGAAGGCAAATGCCAAATCGGACCAAAGTACGATGTGCCAGGGACATAGGTGGAGAGATGAGGTGAAGCAAATAGCAGGCGCCAGGTCGTGAAGGAAGTACCTCATGTGTAAAGCTGAGTTTGGAGTTCCTGCCACAGGCAATGGGGAGCCATGCTTCCTCTTATTTGGAATGGATGTAAGCAGCAGTCTTCATAGAAACACTCAAGGTATACACTTGTTATTTAAGTAGGATGATACCATTTCACTTATTCAGCTTTACCTAACAATTTTTGGATGCCCTCTAGAGATCACTACTTCTCTAGTATAGGCAAATCCCCATAATAAGATCCAGGTCCTGGATCTTCAGAGGGTTTCCAGCCTGGTAGATAAGATAGCCTCGGAAGCAAAGGCTACAACTCCATACTCTGTGTTGTAAATGGAAAATGGATCGTGCTCTATGGAATAATGGGTCAGAACAACTAATTCTGGGAGATGAGGAGGGGCAGGAATGTTAAGGGCAAAGTTTTTGGAAGTAAGAGTTCTGTGGTGTACTGAATGAAAAATGACCCCAGTCTCTGTCCATTCCTGGACTCTCCAGTTTCTCTACAGGCCACCCCTTTCTATGACCCTCTCCATCATATCAGAGTTCCATTTCCAATTCTATGTCAGCTGCCTTGATTACCAGTACGAATATTTGGGCACCAATTACCAAGAAATAAATGCAATTGTTGTGCCCAAAATTGCGAATCTGAGAAACCACCAAGGAGCCAACACCGCTGCAAGCGCACTAGGGTTTATTAGCAAGCTCGAGCTTGGGTCCAAGTATACGCAACACAGCAGAGCAGGGACTTGGACCCCAAGGCTAAGAGGCATAGCAGCTTTATAGGGGCCAGTGGCCAATGGGATTGTAACATACGCAGAAAGTTGCACAGTCACGTCGGTCCACACACAGGTGGCTAATTGAATCACAATTTACCCTATAGTGACCATTTGAACTGGCCTATCACTCTGGTTGGAATTGGCACACAGTTTTGGTGGGCACAAGGCGGGGTTACATTTTTATGAGCTGATTTCCGGTAAGGGTGTGCTCAGCGGCTTGATTAGGGTGGGGCAATGCCTTAAGCAATAAGCAGGTCATGTGGAGGTCATACAGGAGGTGGCGGGTGCAGCACAAAATGGAGTTAGTCCTGCTCTGCTTGTCCAGGGGTAGGGGATTTTTGTTAAATTTCCTGGGTCCTACACAATCATTTATAATATTGACATAGGAACAAGTTAGGGGCAAACAGGACTAGGCAGGGAAAGGTAAGGGAAAGGCCCTAGAGTAGGCTCCAATGCCTCCCAAGAAAACAGATAAGACAGTAAAAACAGAAAAAATAAACTTGGCTCCCTAGCTGCAAAATGTTAGGGAGTATCCCCCTTTAGTGGCTCCTAAGTAATCACAGAAAGTCACCTGACTACAAAGAAATATGCCATTAAGGTGTTATCAATAGTCCCTGCTCAAACCAAGATGGCACAAGAATCTCAAGGCCATGGGCTACCTGACTAGGTTCACAGAAATCCCAGAGGTAGGGAAATATTATGGAGGAGATGTTACCCAGAGAGAAGGGAGCACCTTGTTTGGGCTCATGATATTTACAAGAACATCTTGTTTGTTATTAGGATAGATACCATGTTTGTTCTAAATATAGACATGGTTTTTACAAATCCACCCTCATATTAATAGGAAATTTACCAAGTTCCCTGGTCAGTTTCCTATAAAAGGCCATAAAAACCCTCAGTGGTAACTCTGTCCCGAGCCCTCTCACTTTTGAGAGCTTTCTCTGTATCTCTGCTTAATAAACTTCTATTGCTTGGCTCACTCTGTTGTCTGAGAGATTTTCTTCGACTCTGAGACAAAAACCAAGCTCTCCCGTTATCAGTATGATGTAAATTGGGCCCAAAAGAACTAAATCACAAACACTGTACATTTAGATTTACCCCGTTCCCAAGTCCCAGAAGGGAAAGTTAGCAATTTTTCCCTTTTGCTAAGGGGACCCAAACTTATAACTCTTAAAACTCATATTAACCAACCACACAATTCAGCAAAAATCCAAGTCAATAGCTTTGAACACCATGGCTCTCAATTTCATAAATTTGAAATTTTGTTCAATGTTAGATCACACATTAAAAGCCATGTTATGATTTATACCATAAAATTTGAATGTTTGGTAAAATAGAAATCCACAGTGAAAATTTTTAAGATGCAAAATCCAACATGAAAAACTTTGATTAGGTTTTACTACTAAATGGGTTCTTTAGTCAGTTTAGCAAGAGCAACCAATCCTCAGGCTTAAGCAGCCACCAAAGATGGTGGCACACAATGACCTTCCCTTATGTGGGACCCTCACCTACGGATCCATGTTGTCAAGCTTTATATCTGTGTTCAGTTTGTGTTCATCTATACCACAATGCATTTTTATTATGTTGATTGTCTTAAATTTAGCTGCTTAGCCAAAATCTACTGCAAGAACAGCTATACATTAAAGAAGAGATACTGTGGGTTTTCTCATAATGCAAGAAAACTTTCTCAGCAGTTACCAAATTTATGACTAGGTTGGGAAAGTTAAACCATCACCTTCCACATCTATTGATCCTTTCTTGCTTTTGTATAGCCTCTTGCAACAAGTTGCACATTTAGATAGGTAGGACTATAGATGAGATTAATATAAAATAATGTTCTTTTGGAGGGCTGAAATCCTCTAAGCTCCTTTACTATGATCTATCATGAAAACATTTATTTCTACATATTCATGTGCCCCACTGAAAGCTACTTCAAGTGGTACTAAAAACGGTTCCTAAAAATAGACTTGGAACAATCTATTCCAGTATGCTGTATATATTCTGTGTGATTCTCAGACTTGAAGACTCTTAGTGAATGAGAGCCACTTTGACAGCTCTTGGCCCATGAGTAAGTTACAGAACCAGGATCTGAACCCAGCCAGTCCAGCTCCAGAGTCTGTCCACATTACATGCCTCACTACCATTGAAATTGAGGCTGATATCCTCAACACATGGGAAGCCGTATGTGTTAGCTATTATTATTTTTGTTGGACTTGAGATATACATATGTAATCTATAGATATATGTGTATGTATATACATATACATATATATGTAGGTACATATATGTACATGTATCTGTGACATTTATAAACATCTTTGGTAATTTAAAAAAATCAATAAATGAAAACAATAATAAAAAAGAGACAAAAGACTATAAGTAAATTAAGTAAGTAAAATATAAAAGCTGTATTTCTGGTGTATGTTTTCTTTGATCTACTATGGCCATTTATCTCGTTTAAGTGAGCAGTTTTGACCCTTGACGAAATAGTACCAAAGTGAGAGTATTCAATCAGATCTTCTACAAAAAAATAAAAGAATATCATGCTGAATGTTAAGATGAAATACTCTGGAGGTTCAAGTAACCTAAAAAAATCTAGGAAACAAAATAATAATAATAATAATAATAATAATAATAATAATAATAATACTGATAATCAAGTAACAGCAAGAATCCCTTATTTCTTAGAAGGCATACCCAGCACTACACATTTAACAACCACATCCTCATATGGGTCTTGATACACCCATGTATGAATTCAAGTGCTATATGAAGATTCACTGTATCAATTTTACAGGAAAAGTTCTGTGTAACATAGATGGTGTCTGGGCAGCCCCAGTGGCCCAGCGGTTTAGCGCCGCCTTCAGCCCGGGGTATGATCCTGGAGAACCAGGATCGAGTCCTATGTCAGGCTCCCGGCATGGAGCCTGCTTCTTCCTCTGTGTCTCTGCCTCTCTCTGTGTCTGTCATGAATAAATAAATATTTTTTAAAAAAAGAAGGTGCTTGACTAGCATGTGAATTCATTTGCTAAAAGCAAACTTTCCTAACGTATTACTGTTTCAATTTGGATATGAATATTTAGAAAGTTAATTTTTAAATAAAAATATAAATAAAAAATATTTGGTTATAACTGTATATTCCATCACAGCTGGTAAGAGCTTATTTATAGTCAAGTAATAATTGATATGAAATCTTTAAAGGTTAATTAACCTTCTCCAATAAATAAAAATATTCATAACCTGAAACAGGAGTAGCAAACTGATAATTTACTCAACATCTCAGTATAATGAAAATAAAAATTTTTTTAATATTCACTGAAATTTTTATTATATTCTGATAGAGTAGAATCTCACTTTCCAATATTCTTAATTAGAATTATTTCTCTAGACATTCATAAAAACACAGTACGGGTCAAAGTCACCAGGAAGTAATACCTCAGGAATAACAGAGCCTCAGACAAGCTTGCAAGTCCATCTTGTATTTGTGAACCAAGGGGAGGAAGAAGGTACACTGTAGGGTTACAAGAGGTTTGATATGACCAGCAAGCATCAGTCTCTATTTGGCCTCACCTCATGAACCTACAGCAATACCTGGGAGGAGATTGTAGTAGAGTGTTAACTCAGAAATGGCCTTTCTCGTGAAACTTGGGGTTGTTACAGGGCCTCATTTGTCTCTTGTCTTGGGGAACTTTGGGACTCCCAAATGTTCATGGGAGTCAATTTGAATGTGGCTATTAGTAACCCAAAAAAGGACATTTGAAAAGAATACTAGAAACTTTCTCTAAGTGCCCTGGAAACTTGGGCTGGGATGTAAGGAAGGCATCTCTACTCTGCACTCCAGGAGAGTCCTTTAGGGAAGAAGGGACATGCAGGGAGCTTCTGCCACCTAGACGGATCCTGGGAGCACTGCTAAGAGGGAAATCCAGGAATTGTCCCCTACAAGAGCTACTTACCATTAGAAGTAGCAGGAACAAATATTACAGTGAACAAAATTTGTGCTTGCAGGTATCTATTCCAGCATGACTCATTTTTTTAAAAAGTTTTTATTTATTTATTCATGAGAAACACAGAGAGGAGAGACAGAGAGAGAGAGAGACAGAGAGAGAGAGACAGGCAGAGGGAGAAGCAGGCTCCATGCGGAGAGCCCGACGCGGAACTCGATCCCGGGTCTCCAGGATCACGCCCTGGGCTGAAGGCGGCACTAAACCGCTGAGCCACCCAGGCTACCCAGCATGATTCATTTTTAAGAGAAAAACAACTCAGTCACCAATGGCCATAATGTCCAGGACAAATATAATTACACTTTTAATATATACCATATCAAGGAGAGCAAATACATTTTTCCTACAACCACATGTCATTGGTTTAGAGATCCAGAAACTCCGGAAGGCTTAAATCTACTACTGAGTCCCTAAAATACCAACTCTACCAGGAGTATATAGCCTAATGGAAGGAGGTTAATCTTGCTTTAGACGTCTAGGATGTTTTGAATTTGTGATCTGGTGCCAAGTGCTACCATTCCTCATTTCCCTGGGGTAGTGCTCATCTCCTGGCATCTTTGTGGGGAGCCACCACTCCCCATTCTTAGAACAGATGATTTAGGTGGAGCTGACCACTGGTGGGCTGTCCCTGACCCAGATCTGTCCAGAACACACTCTTTCCCCTGCACAGAGTGGTGGATTCAGGGATGATGAGGCCACCTGGGTCAGGCCACTGAGACTCAGGGGTCAGAACCACAACTTAAGTAGAAGATATCTGCAGGAACACTTCTCTTCCTGAGAAGGCAAGCTGTCAGGGCAACATAATTCTGACGCTGCTGGTAATCTCCTTTGCTGGCACATGCAGGGATCCTGCCTATAGAGAGGACAGTAGAGTCTAGAGCAGAAAAAGAAAGGGAAAAGCACAGTGTGTCTGATGACACTTGGGAGACCTTTGGATCCTGCAAGTATGAAGCTAAGGTATCCTTGGATATCACAGATATTTGAACCAATAACTTTCTGTCTTATATAGGCCAGTTTGAGCTGGTTTTTCTTTTTTTAAGGTATTTATTTATTTATTTATTTATTTATTTATTTATGAGAGAGAGAGAGAGAGAAAATGAACATGAGCAGGAGGAGGGGGAGAGGGAGATGCAGATTCCCCACTGAGCAGGGAGCTTACATGGGGGCTCAATCCCAGGACCCTGGGATCATGACCTGAGCCGAAGGCAGATGTGCAATCAACTGAGCCACCTAGGCATCCCTGAGCTGGCTTTTCTTCACTTGAAAACCTAAGAATCTCGACTTACTTGCCTGTATTTACATTTAGTTGGATTCAACAAACATTGTTTGAGGACCTAGTGAGGGCCAGGCACCATGCTATGTGCTTAGGCTACAAATATGAATGACACATAGCTGCCGATCTCATAAGAGTTCTACTGTTGTGCAGTAAACCTAACTTTTAGTGATTCTCTACAGGTTAGCAGGACACATGCTGTTTTAAAACCACAGGTCCATGGATCTCTGTCCTGACCAGAATAGCCTCACTGCACCAGAAGAGTCATTTTGAAGGACAAGGAAAGGGAATGCACTCAACTGGTAAGCTTTAAAAAAAAAAAAAACAAAAAAATAAAAATTAACAATGAAAACAATAACAAAAAAAACCCCATAAAACTGGCAGTATATTTTTATAAACTAATAAAGAAAAAATTATCCTTGAGAAGTTATTCTATGAGAATCAGAATATCTATCATATAAAAACAGTGTTCTAGAACATAAGAGTAAATAATAGATTCTAAGCTTACTGTGTCAAAAATAACAATGTAGGAAAATAAACTACTAAATTTAGTTGAGTGTTAACTATGATGGAGATAAAACAAATGAACCCAGAGAGCACGAAACATGGCTACACAATAAGTCAGGAATTCATTTTAATAGCTTTGCATTTAAAATACTTTACCTTTGCTGCCATTAATCAATACTCATTTTCAACCCAAAAATACAAGAGGAAAGAGATTACCTTCTCTAATATATTTAATTTTATTTAGAGCATGGTATGATAGCATAGGTATAATAGAGGACAAGGTATTGTACTGCTGCAGGGCATTCACTTTTAACAAGTGAAGAGTCTCATTTCCATTTCCTCATGAGAATACAGCAACACCTTTCATAAAACTAGATGAGAACTTTAAGAGGAGTCAAAAAAGTGACCTTTTCCAAAGATCTCATATTAGTCTCACTCACCCTTTATAAATAAAAGTAACACTTTGTTGTGTTTTAAGTAGGTCATAACAAAAAGATAAAATAGAATTTGCATATAGCTTTTACAGAAATAAATCTGGTAGGAATCTCAAAGCTGTTGTGTAGAGCAAACCCTAAGTAGAGCTGAGAAGTTAGTAAAGTTTCGGCTTCAGCCCTCGGCTTCCGAGCTCTCAGTTGTGTTACACCTTCCTTCAAGTGCTGTATTCCCCTCACCTCCATGAATCTGGAAGTTCTGCAAATTCTAAAGGTATTTCTCTCCTTTTGTCCAAGTACCAACAGGGAAGAATAACATACTCAGAGCTTGAAAAGCAATTTGCCTTTCTTTTTCCTTATTTTTAAGATTTTATTTAAATGACAGAAAGAGAAAGCACAAGCGGGGGGTGGGGGAGCAGCAGAGAGAGGGTGAAGCAGACTCCCCGCTGAGCAGGGAGCCCAATTGGGGACTCGATCCCAGGACCCTGGGATCATGATCTGAGCTGAAGGCAGATGCTTCATTGATGGAGCCCCACCCCCACCCCAGGTGCCCCTGAAAAGCAATTTTCTTGAGGTGGGACAAGGCAGGAACACTTCAGCCAATTTGTAGCCCATTTAGTCTCTCCATTCAGAGGCAACGTGACAGAGTTGTACTGAACAGGAATTTTGGGGTTCATCTCCCAATGACACAGTGAAGTCAGGGTCTAGGAATCAGCCAAGTCAATCTGAGCATGCACTGTCATTAAGGTTAGGAAATCTGTGCTCTGCATTGTTCTTTGCTTTCCTTTCTCCACAGTCTCCAGGAAACATTTTCTTTAAAATACCAAGCCTTACCTGAGCTGCCCTACATGAAAGAGACTTTTTTCACACTCCCTTCAAGTACTCTGTTCCAGGTACAGTTGTGAGAACAGCCAGCCAAACTCTGGACCCCATGTGGAGGACCAGATGGAAACGGTGAACCTTTGCTAAAAGTCAGAACAGGTCCCTCCTGCCAGGTCCCAGGCCTTGACACACCTTATTAACCAGCACACAGCAACCTCAAAAAATAATTCACAGTGAGGTGTTAATGATTAATAACAAGTTTAACGTCTTATGGCTCAAACACAAGCCAGTAATACATTTTAAAAGAGCAAAACAAGGGATGGAATAGTACAATTAAATCTCAAATACCCAAACTGTGGAAGGAGCCCTGGTGTCCATTGAAAGATGAGTGGATAAAAATGTGGTCTATATATACAAAGGAATATTAGCCATCAGAAAGGACAAATATACACCATTTGCATCAACGTCGATGGAACTGGAGGGTATTATGCTGAGTGAAGTAAGTCAATCAGAGAAGGACAAACATTATATGGTTTCATTCATACGGGCAATATAAAAAATAGTGAAAGAGATTAAAGGGAAAAGGAGAGAAAATGAGTAGGAAATATCAAAGAGGGTGACAAAACATGAGAGATTCCTAACTCTGGGGAATGGACAAGGGGTAGTAGAAGGGGAGGGGGGTGAGGGACGGAGTGCCTGGGTGACAGGCACTGAGGGGGGCACTTGATGGGATGAGCACTGAGTGCTATACTATACGTTGGCAAATTGAACTCCAATAAAAATATATACAAAAAATAAAAATAAAAATAAATAAATCTCAAATACCTAGACAGCTTATAAAATTCTTAGACCATTAAGATCCTCAAATCAATTCAGTTTCCTAACATTGATTCCATCTGTCATAAAGGAAAGATGGCTTTGCCAACAACTGGTAAAATTCCACCCATATCCAGATGTCTTTCCCAATTGTACCACCTAATCCCTTCCCTATGTGTCCACCAATACATATAATAAGGTCCTCTTTACCTAGTGGATGCTAATAAATATTTGTGAAGGGGTCATAGCATGGGGTGAAAAAAAATCCAGAATCAAGACAGCTTTGAAAGGATGAAAATCCAGGAAAAATTATTAATAGGTAGAAAAAAATAGGTAATTACCTATTGTTCAATACCTACTATATAACAGATGCTACATTTTTTAAAAGAAATTTAAAATAATACTTACCATGTCATTCAAAGAAATCACAGAAAAAAAGTGACATTAAATAGAAGTAAAGGGATCCCTGGGTGGTGCAGCCGTTTGGCGCCTGCCTTTGGCCCAGGGCATGATCCTGGAGACCCGGGATCGAATCCCACGTCAGGCTCCAGGTGCATGGAGCCTGCTTCTCCCTCTGCCTATGTCTCTGCCTCTCTCTCTCCCTCTATATGACTATCATAAATAAATTTTAAAATATACATATTTAAAAAATAAATAAATAGATAGATAGATAGATAGATAGATAGATAGATAGAAGTAAAATTATTTTCATTGTAAAATGAGTCAAAACCTGGCCCGTGAGAGTTACCTGATTAGGGTAAGTTCAGCATTATTTATAAGTTTGTCAGGAGTCTGAACTAATCAACACACAGCCTGAGATCAACATGTTTCCTCCAGGGGACTGGACCAGTGACACTGACCATTCAGAATTCAGGGATATTCGTGTTCAACAAATTCAATCCTGACCACTTAGGTTTATTTGAAGCGGGCCCCTGTATTTCCCAATATAGAGGACGCACTTTTTTTTTGTTTTGTTTTTTTTTTTTTTTTAGAGGACGCACTCTTTAAGCAAAAGTGAAGCAGGATATCATTGGAAAGATAAGAATGATACAAGGCTGAGAGGCCCAATAAAATTCTCAAAAGTCCCCCAAACTCAGAGATAATTACAAAATCAGATTCATTTAGATTTTAACTATCTTTTTAATCTGAATATAAATTCTCAGAAGATAGGGACTTTTTTGCTCACCAAGTGAAGAACTTGACATGCTAGCAATATTCTCTTTAGTCTTAACTCTTGAGGCCTTTTACCTATAAAATGAACTCTAGAATATGACATCTGTCCTCCTTAGATTCCAGAGTCTTCAAACTATGGATCAAAAAGAGGTTTTAGTGCAGAAAGAGTCAGAGCTGAGTCATCAGATTCAAGTCTAATTTAACAGTTGAGGATGGTGAGGACTGGCCTATGGTCACATGGTCATACCGAGGCAGAAAATGAGAGTAGAAGACAAATCTACTGATCTTAACGAGGGAAGTATTTTTTTAACACACTCTATGCCTCTGATGCAACAGCTCTTACTCTTTACATTCTGCTGCAGGTTAATACCTTTGGCAAGAGACAATTTCCTTGTATCAATACTTCATCAGCTCAAATATTGGAAGAGAAGCAAAACAAGTCAAAAGTACTTTTGCATAAACTCCCATATCCTTTTAGAAGGGATATGCAAAATTTCAAAAGAAAAGAGTAGGTAGGTTTACTGAATTCACAAAATCACCCAACAGAACCATTCACAGACTATGCCTATAACAAGTAAATTACTAATATGGGTGTGGTGGACTGGTGTTGATTATCACAATAACCTAGGTATTGCTTTCAAGGTATTTTGACAAACATTCGGCTGATGGGTGTAAAATACGTTTCCCAAAGAAACACAGCTTTCAAAACAAATTACAACAGGACTTTTCACAGTATCTTCTTTAATCCAGTATGATCAACTTTGGGCAGACAGACTTACTCTCTAACAAAACTGATGGGCTCCTGCCATTATGCAGATCCTGTAAACCCAACAAATTAACCCACTCTTTTATCATGTGTTTTTCTGGAAACCAGTTGCCCAGGCAGTGACAATTCCCAGCAACCCTTGCATCTAAATGAGGCCATATGACTGGTTCTCACTAGTGGAATGTAGATGCAAGAGATCTCTGTCACTTAGTAGCCAAGTTCCCCATCCTCTGTCATTCTTCTGAACACAAAGGATTCCAAGGTTCCTAGGAAATAGCACAGTCTCAGTAGGGAAGAAACCTGGGTGCTAGGAGAGCTCAAAAACACATATAGTGGATGTTATAACTTCTAATGTGTTAAGCCCCTGTAATTTTGGAGCTTATTTTTTTTAGCCACTAGCAACAACCTAAGTAACACACTGACCTTACTAGATAGATCCATAGGCAAGACAGACATCCAGGTGATAGTAGCTGCCAATAAATGTGGCATAGAATATATAAATTTTATGATTAAAGAGTCATAAAATTGCTCCCAAGATCAGTCACTGGTAGGCTAAGTTCAATCCAAACGTGAAAGTTCTTATGGTCAAGTTGAGCATTTAAAAGGATTTTTTTATTCTACCAATACTGGGGCGGGGGGGGGGGTGATAAGATTTACTGTGATAGCCTCTGACTTCAGATTTCTGCTGTCACTTATGTCTCTGTAAGTTTCTGAAACCTAAGGGGACGTGGGACTCTAAGATCTCAGCAAAACAACTCCTCATTTGTAAGCTTCATTTGAGAGGACATATTATTTTAAAGAAAGAGGAAGCATCAATTCCTGGTGCTAAGGTACAGGACACTTTTAGAGACACTTGGTCTGCAATAACAAAAGGTCCTAAACCTGTTCAGATGTCCAAAGTTCTGACAAAAAAGATATGCCTCTTTCTTAATAAAAAAAAATATAGGGATCCCTGGGTGGCGCAGCGGTTTGGCGCCTGCCTTTGGCCCAGGGCGCGATCCTGGAGACCCGGGATCGAATCCCACATCGGGCTCCCGGTGCATGGAGCCTGCTTCTCCCTCTGCCTGTGTCTCCGCCTCTCTCTCTCTCTCTGTGTGACTATCATAAATAAATAAAAAAAAAAAAATATATATATATATATATATGAGATATCGATCTCCTGTGGCCAATAAATCTCTGTGCAAATGATGACTTAAATTCCAATGGAAATGTTTACTGTCTATTTTGTACCTGTTTTTATAGCAACTAGTGATGGTGGTGCCTTCTTAAAAGAAAACAAGAACATTAGAGCTACATGTTGATTATGAGCTAAATTAGGGAAATGTGACCATGAAGGTGTGTTCTCTTCAGCGGCAAGCTGAAAAACAAAGGCTTGAACAAATGGGAAGTACAGAGTCCCACAAAGTTGTTATCATATCTTGTGGCAGACATGATGAAATTTGAGATCTTTTATTTCATATGAAGCCAAAATTGTGTTTTCAGTGTAGTTTATGGTTGGTTAATCTCAGACGTTGCTCACATAGCTCACACTACCAAACCTTTTAGCAATTTCATACATTTTAACTTTGTGTTATATTTGTCAAATAATGAGAATACCCAAAAAAGTGTTTTGATTTGGACAGAATTTTTTACTTAAAACTATACATTAAAAAAACCCATTATTATTGTGGTAAGGGGCCTTTTTAAATGGAGTTGAACATGAAAAATGAAAAATCAATGAAATAGATTTTTCCAGTGATTGAGACCAAACAACTAATTTCCTGTGTTAATTTTTAATCAGTTTTATACGAATAGCTTCTTCATGAAGTTTTCCTTATCTTTCTCTGATGGATATAATATCTTTTTCCATATCTATGTACCTTTTATGACACTGATTACTCTCTAAGTTATTGTTCTAGCTATTTACGCACTTTACATACTATTTACTTATACTAATAGACTCATACTCTAGGAAGCATCCACATCTGATTTAACTTAATCTTTCCTGTACTTCGGTATCTTCTAGAATGCCAGGCTTGTAGAAAGAATACAACAAATGTTTCAAAAGAGGCACACACACTAAAGAACACTATCCATGGACTCCTGGCTATAATATCTTAAGGAAACTAAGCCCATGTCCACATGCCAATACAGGTGGGGATATCATTTCTGTACCTTATATAACAAAGCAGTTACAGTGGAGGTGCTGCTGGACATTTTTCTAATACTTAAACTCTTCTCTGAAAATGTCAAAGCCAGTCCTCAAGTTAACCTCAGTGGAACTGTACCTAGAATAAATGCCCAAACACTAGCATTTAAAAAATATATAGATTTAATCACCTCATTAAACACTGTGCTTAAACTACACCAAAGCAGTTCCTCATCTACATCATGCAATGACATTTGAAAGTCAGAATGTAGTAATTTTAAAATGCTAGCTCCATCCATCACACCACAGCCTAACATCTAAATACAATAAATAATTGGGAATAAACTTTAAAATGTTTTAAATTTTCATTTGGAGGTCTAAATAAAAGCCTAACAACCATTATTTCACTTATTTTACCCATTATTCCAATTTGTCATTTATTTTTTAAAAAAGCAGATGACAAAAAAAGCATATTCCATCCAATCTGAGAAACATAATTATTTTGTGTCATACTATTATTTATTGTTCCATTAAGGAATAAAAACATTACCAATTAATTTTAAAATGACAATTACAAGAAACACTTTAATTTCTGGAATGTTAAAATATGAAATACAAAGTTCATCTTAAAATCAAAGAAATGAGATAATTAGCACAGAACATGTAAGATGTAATAAACATATTATGGAATAAAAACTTCTTTCACATAAGAAGAGTGAAAGAAGTATTTATTAGAATATTATATCATGATATAGCACCCACATCACCATAAATAACCCAGAAAATGACCTGAAGACTAGCAGACAGATTCTATGTATAGAGAAGAGAAAACATCCAAGAAGTTAGGAAGAACAGAATCTTGGTCAGGAACTAAATGGATCTTTGGGACTGCATGCAGCAGTGAGGGACATAGCAAGCAAGGAAAAGGGAGAGGACAAGATCCTCACATCAAGCACTCCAGGCACAAGGAATCTGCATGAAAACCAGAGGAGCATAATTTCATGAGTTCTTATAATCAGTGCAGCTTAACACCTGAAACTTCAAAACTCAGCAGGCTTGACTCTAGGAAATCCAGAAGGGCAAGGAGAAACTGAGTCCTGTCCTGTCCTTAAAGAGATAACACAACAAACAGCGCTGTGGGGATATAGCACTGAAGCAGCAGTTTGGAGGCACCTGGGTAGTTCAGTGGTTAGGCATCTGCTTTTGGTTATGGTCATGATCTGAGGGCCCTGGGTTTGAGCTTCACTGTTGGGCTCCCTTCTCAGTGGGGAGTCTGCTTCTCCTTCTCCCTCTGCCCCCACTCTCCTGCTCATGCTCTCTCCCTCTTGCTCTCTCTCAAATAAATAAATAAAATCAAAAAAAAAAAAAAAAAAAAGAAGTAGCAGTTTGAAAAATGTCTGAAGTATATGGGAGGGAGATTTGTTTACTAATATCAGAGCATGTGCCGGAGGGCAGAGATCATCAGTAGATTTCTCCTGGAACAAAGGAGCTGGCAGGAGTCATTTTCCTCCCCAACACTCCAGCCTAGACACACAGACACCTGTGGAAACCAGCATAGCACAAATGCTCATTACCTAGCTTACTAACACCATGCACCCTGATTCAGCATCTTCCTGTAGACCTGGCCCCTCCTATATACCCTTGGCTGGAGCCCATCCAAAGTGGTGTCAGGAGACTGCCAGTGTGAAGCAGGCCCAATAGGGGCCAACAGCACTCCAAGGTGATTGCTGCTCTGGAAAAAGGGGAAGATAACCATGCATACCAATCCAACTACAGCCCAAGCAGTGGCCTCGGGTCAGACATCCGGTCTGATTGCAGGTCCAGCCCACCAACAATAGTTTCTCAGAGGACAATACAAGGAAAGCAACCTGCAGTTTGGAGTTGCTGCATCTCTGGCAAATGCCTAGTCTGACTCAATTCAAGATCAAGATGGCCGAAGACTAGCCCACTAACAACATTGGGATTAAGCCCTGTCCACAACAGGCAAAGAGAGACACTGCAGATGACTGGACTGAAGGCAAAAGTGGCTCAGCCACAATAGTAGGGTGCACACAACACAAACAGGAGATATCCTGAAGCTCTGGGTTCTTGTGAACAGGGCACTGCAGAGCACTATAGGATCTCTCCTTCAAAAGGCCACTACTTTTAAAGCAGAAGATGTACCTCACTTTCCTAACACATGGAAATAGATACAGAGAATTAGACAAAGTGAGGAGATAGAGGAATATGTTCCAAATAAAAAACCAGAACAACAACAACAACAAAATATATATATATATATATATACATATATATATATATATATATATGTATATATATATATATATGGAAGAAAAGAGTGAAGGACCTCTTCCAAACAGTAAGAAAAATATTTAAAAGAAAAAACCCACCCAGAGATGAAAAGCTCAATAACTGAAATTAAAAATATGTTAGATGGAACAAATAGAAGATGCATAGTAATTAAAATGGCAAAAAGTACCTGGGGGCAAGATGGCGGAAGAGTAGGGTCTCCAAATCACCTGTCTCCACCAAACTACCTAGAAAACCTTCAAATTATCCTGAAAATCTATGAATTCGGCCTGAGATTTAAAGAGAGACCAGCTGGAATGCTACAGTGAGAAGAGTTCGCGCTTCTATCAAGGTAGGAAGACGGGGAAAAAGAAATAAAGGAACAAAGGCCTCCAAGGGGGAGGGGCCCCGCGAGGAGCCGGGCTGAGGCCGGGGCGAGTGTCCCCAGGACAGGAGAGCCCCGACCCGGAGACGCAGGAGCTGCACCGACCTTCCCGGGCGGAAAGGGTCTCGCAGGGAGGTGGAGCAGGACCCAGGAGGGCGAGGATGCCCTCGGGTTCCCTGGGACACTAACAGTCACCTGCGCCCCGGGAGATGCGCCGAGCTCCCTAAGGGCTGCAGCGCGCACGGCGGGACCCGGCGGGACCGGGAGCAGCTCGGAGGGGCTCGGGCGGCGGCTCCGCGGAGGGGGCTGCGGGGCCCCGGGAGCAGCTCGGAGGGGCTCGGGCAGAAGAAGAGGCTCCGTGCGGAGGGGGCTGCGCGGTTCCAGGAGCAGCTCGGAGGGGCTCGGGCGGCAGCTCCGCGGAGGGGGTTGCGCGGCCCGGGAGCGCGAATCCACCAGCGCAGGCTCCGGAGCACAGGGCGCCGGGACACAGCCCAGGATCCGGCCTCCCCCGGGACAGGCAGAGGCCGGGAGGGCCCAGGACAGCAAGGACGCTCCTGCCCCAGCTGAGCAGAGCAGCAGCCCCGCCCCGGAGCCTCCAGGCCCTGCAGACGGAGTTCCTGCCGGAGCTGACTCCAGGTTTCCAGAGCTGCCCCGCCACTGGGGCTGTTCCTCCTGCGGCCTCACGGGGTAAACAACCCCCACTGAGCCCTGCACCAGGCAGGGGCACAGCAGCTCCCCCAAGTGCTAACACCTGAAAATCAGCACAACAGGCCCCTCCCCCAGAACACCAGCTAGACTGACAACTTCCAGGAGAAGCCAAGGGACTTAAAGAACACAGAATCAGAAGATACTCCCCGGTGGTTCTTTTTTTGTTTGTTTGTTTTTGTTTTTGTTTTTGTTTTTGTTTTGTTTTGCTTTTTGATTTGTTTCCTTCCCCCACCCCCTTTTTTTCTCCTTTCTTTTTCTTTCTCTTTTTCTTCTTTTTTTTTTTTTTTCGTTTTTTTTTCTTTTTCTTCCCTTTTTTTTTCTCTTTCTCTTTTCTTTCCTTCTTTCTCTCCTCTCTTTTTCTCTTTTTCCCAATACAACTTGCTTTTGGCCACTCTGCACTGAGCAAAATGACTAGAAGGAAAACCTCACCTCAAAAGAAAGAATCAGAAACAGTCCTCTCTCCCACAGAGTTACAAAATCTGGATTACAATTCAATGTCAGAAAGCCAATTCAGAAGCACTATTATACAGCTACTGGTGGCTCTAGAAAAAAGTATAAAGGACTCAAGAGACTTCATGACTGCAGAATTTAGAGCTAATCAGGCAGAAATTAAAAACCAATTGAATGAGATGCAATCCAAACTAGAAGTCCTAACGACGAGGGTTAACGAGGTGGAAGAACGAGTGAGTGACCTAGAAGACAAGTTGACAGCAAAGAGGGAAACTGAGGAAAAAAGAGACAAACAATTAAAAGACCATGAAGATAGATTAAGGGAAATAAACGACAGCCTGAGGAAGAAAAACCTACGTTTAATTGGGGTTCCCGAGGGCGCCGAAAGGGACAGAGGGCCAGAATATGTATTTGAACAAATTCTAGCTGAAAACTTTCCTAATCTGGGAAGGGAAACAGGCATTCAGATCCAGGAAATAGAGAGATCCCCCCCTAAAATCAATAAAAACCGTTCAACACCTCGACATTTAATTGTGAAGCTTGCAAATTCCAAAGATAAGGAGAAGATCCTTAAAGCAGCAAGAGACAAGAAATCCCTGACTTTTATGGGGAGGAGTATTAGGGTAACAGCAGACCTCTCCACAGAGACCTGGCAGGCCAGAAAGGGCTGGCAGGATATATTCAGGGTCCTAAATGAAAAGAACATGCAACCAAGAATACTTTATCCAGCAAGGCTCTCATTCAAAATGGAAGGAGAGATAAAGAGCTTCCAAGACAGGCAGCAACTAAAAGAATATGTGACCTCCAAACCAGCTCTGCAAGAAATTTTAAGGGGGCCTCTTAAAATTCCCCTTTAAGAAGAAGTTCAGTGGAACAGTCCACAAAAACAAAGACTGAATAGATATCATGATGACACTAAACTCATATCTCTCAATAGTAACTCTGAATGTGAACGGGCTTAATGACCCCATCAAAAGGCGCAGGGTTTCAGACTGGATAAAAAAGCAGGACCCATCTATTTGCTGTCTACAAGAGACTCATTTTAGACAGAAGGACACCTACAGCCTGAAAATAAAAGGTTGGAGAACCATTTACCATTCGAATGGTCCTCAAAAGAAAGCAGGGGTAGCCATCCTTATATCAGATAAACTAAAATTTACCCCAAAGACTGTAGTGAGAGATGAAGAGGGACACTATATCATACTTAAAGGATCTATTCAACAAGAGGACTTAACAATCCTCAATATATATGCTCCAAATGTGGGAGCTGCCAAATATATAAATCAATTATTAACCAAAGTGAAGAAATACTTAGATAATAATACACTTATACTTGGTGACTTCAATCTAGCTCTTTCTATACTCGATAGGTCTTCTAAGCAAAACATCTCCAAAGAAACGAGAGCTTTAAATGATACACTGGACCAGATGGATTTCACAGATATCTACAGAACTTTACATCCAAACTCAACTGAATACACATTCTTCTCAAGCGCACATGGAACTTTCTCCAGAATAGACCACATATTGGGTCACAAATCGGGTCTGAACCGATACCAAAAGATTGGGATTGTCCCCTGCATATTCTCGGACCATAATGCCTTGAAATTAGAACTAAATCACAACAAGAAGTTTGGAAGGACCTCAAACACATGGAGATTAAGGACCATCATGCTAAAAGATAAAAGGGTCAACCAGGAAATTAAGGAAGAATTAAAAAGATTCATGGAAACTAATGAGAATGAAGATACAACCGTTCAAAATCTTTGGGATGCAGCAAAAGCAGTCCTAAGGGGGAAATACATCGCAATACAAGCATCCATTCAAAAACTGGAAAGAACTCAAATACAAAAGCTAACCTTACACATAAAGGAGCTAGAGAAAAAACAGCAAATAGATCCTACACCCAAGAGAAGAAGGGAGCTAATAAAGATTCGAGCAGAACTCAACGAAATCGAGACCAGAAGAACTGTGGAACAGATCAACAGAACCAGGAGTTGGTTCTTTGAAAGAATTAATAAGATAGATAAACCATTAGCCAGCCTTATTAAAAAGAAGAGAGAGAAGACTCAAATTAATAAAATCATGAATGAGAAAGGAGAGATCACTACCAACACCAAGGAAATACAAACGATTTTAAAAACCTATTATGAACAGCTATACGCCAATAAATTAGGCAATCTAGAAGAAATGGACGCATTCCTGGAAAGCCACAAACTACCAAAACTGGAACAGGAAGAAATAGAAAACCTGAACAGGCCAATAACCAGGGAGGAAATTGAAGCAGTCATCAAAAACCTCCCAAGACACAAGAGTCCAGGGCCAGTTGGCTTCCCAGGAGAATTTTATCAAACGTTTAAAGAAGAAATCATACCTATTCTCCTAAAGCTGTTTGGAAAGATAGAAAGAGATGGAGTACTTCCAAATTCGTTCTATGAAGCCAGCATCACCTTAATTCCAAAGCCAGACAAAGACCCCGCCAAAAAGGAGAATTACAGACCAATATCCCTGATGAACATGGATGCAAAAATTCTCAACAAGATACTGGCCAATAGGATCCAACAATACATTAAGAAAATTATTCACCATGACCAAGTAGGATTTATCCCTGGGACACAAGGCTGGTTCAACACCCGTAAAACAATCAATGTGATTCATCATATCAGCAAGAGAAAAACCAAGAACCATATGATCCTCTCATTGGATGCAGAGAAAGCATTTGACAAAATACAGCATCCATTCCTGATCAAAACTCTTCAGAGTGTAGGGATAGAGGGAACATTCCTCGACATCTTAAAAGCCATCTATGAAAAGCCCACAGCAAATATCATTCTCAATGGGGAAGCACTGGGAGCCTTTCCCCTAAGATCAGGAACAAGACAGGGATGTCCACTCTCACCACTGCTATTCAACATAGTACTGGAAGTCCTAGCCTCAGCAATCAGACAACAAAAAGACATTAAAGGCATTCAAATTGGCAAAGAAGAAGTCAAACTCTCCCTCTTCGCCGATGACATGATACTCTACATAGAAAACCCAAAAGTCTCCACCCCAAGATTGCTAGAACTCATACAGCAATTCGGTAGCGTGGCAGGATACAAAATCAATGCCCAGAAGTCAGTGGCATTTCTATACACTAACAATGAGACTGAAGAAAGAGAAATTAAGGAGTCAATCCCATTTACAATTGCACCCAAAAGCATAAGATACCTAGGAATAAACCTCACCAAAGATGTAAAGGATCTATACCCTCAAAACTATAGAACACTTCTGAAAGAAATTGAGGAAGACACAAAGAGATGGAAAAATATTCCATGCTCATGGATTGGCAGAATTAATATTGTGAAAATGTCAATGTTACCCAGGGCAATATACACGTTTAATGCAATCCCTATCAAAATACCATGGACTTTCTTCAGAGAGTTAGAACAAATTATTTTAAGATTTGTGTGGAATCAGAAAAGACCCCGAATAGCCAGGGGAATTTTAAAAAAGAAAACCATATCTGGGGGCATCACAATGCCAGATTTCAGGTTGTACTACAAAGCTGTGGTCATCAAGACAGTGTGGTACTGGCACAAAAACAGACACATAGATCAGTGGAACAGAATAGAGAATCCAGAAGTGGACCCTGAACTTTATGGGCAACTAATATTCGATAAAGGAGGAAAGACTATCCATTGGAGGAAAGACAGTCTCTTCAATAAATGGTGCTGGGAAAATTGGACATCCACATGCAGAAGAATGAAACTAGACCACTCTCTTTCACCATACACAAAGATAAACTCAAAATGGATGAAAGATCTAAATGTGAGACAAGATTCCATCAAAATCCTAGAGAAGAACACAGGCAACACCCTTTTTGAACTCGGCCATAGTAACTTCTTGCAAGATACATCCACGAAGGCAAAAGAAACAAAAGCAAAAATGAACTATTGGGACTTCATCAAGATAAGAAGCTTTTGCACAGCAAAGGATACAGTCAACAAAACTCAAAGACAACCTACAGAATGGGAGAAGATATTTGCAAATGACATAGCAGATAAAGGGCTAGTTTCCAAGATCTATAAAGAACTTATTAAACTCAACACCAAAGAAACAAACAATCCAATCATGAAATGGGCAAAAGACATGAACAGAAATCTCACAGAAGAAGACATAGACATGGCCAACATGCACATGAGAAAATGCTCTGCATCACTTGCCATCAGGGAAATACAAATCAAAACCACAATGAGATATCACCTCACACCAGTGAGAATGGGAAAAATTAACAAGGCAGGAAACAACAAATGTTGGAGAGGATGCGGAGAAAAGGGAACCCTCTTACACTGTTGGTGGGAATGTGAACTGGTGCAGCCACTGTGGAAAACTGTGTGGAGGTTCCTCAAACAGTTAAAAATATACCTGCCCTACGACCCAGCAATTGCACTGTTGGGGATTTACCCCAAAGATACAAATGCAATGAAACGCTGGGACACCTGCACCCCGATGTTTCTAGCAGCAATGGCCACGATAGCCAAACTGTGGAAGGAGCCTCGGTGTCCAACGAAAGATGAATGGATAAAGAAGATGTGGTTTATGTACACAATGGAATATTACTCAGCTATTAGAAATGACAAATACCCGCCATTTGCTTCAACGTGGATGGAACTGGAGGGTATTATGCTGAGTGAAGTAAGTCAGTCGGAGAAGGACAAACATTATATGTTCTCATTCATTTGGGGAATATAAATAATAGTGAAAGGGAAAATAAGGGAAGGGAGAAGAAATGTGTGAGAAATATCAGAAAGGGAGACAGAACATAAAGACTGCTAACTCTGGGAAACGAACTAGGGGTGGTAGAAGGGGAGGAGGGCGGGGGGTGGGAGTGAATGGGTGACGGGCACTGGGTGTTATTCTGTATGTTAGTAAATTGAACACCAATAAAAAAAAAAAAAAATGGCAAAAAGTTGTGATAAAAAGAGAATATTAAAGGCAACAAGAGAAAAGAAAATAATCCCATTCAATGGAGAGCCCTGAAGGCTATCAACTAATTTTTCAGCAGAAAGTTTGCAGGCCAGAAGAGAGACGCATGACCTATTTAAAGTGCTGAAAGAAGTAAACCGTGGGCAATAACACTCCAAACACCAGGGATACTAGTCAGAAGAGAAGGAAAGATAGAGTTTCTCAAATAAAAGTCAAAGAAATCCATGACCACTAAACCAGCCCTATAAGAAATGTTAAAAGGAACTCTTTGACTGGAAAGGAAGACCATAAGTAAGAGTAAGAAAAGTAGGAAGCACAAAAGCAGTAAAATTAAGCATATCTATAAAAATCAGTCAAGGGAGTTGTAAAATAAAAGGATTAAGTTAGGATATCATACACCTTAAAGGTAGGGAGGGGAAAGGCATAAAGAATGGGTTCTAACTTAAATGACCATCAACTTAGTAGAGATTATTATATGCATTAGATGTTATATACAAACCTAACGGTAACCACAAATCAAAAACCAGTAAAAGATACGTGAAAAATAAAGAGTGAGGAATCTAAGTGTATCACTAAAGAAAACCAGCAAACTGTGAGAGAAAAGAGCAAGAGAAGAAAGGAACAACATAGAACTACGAAAACAACCACAAGATGAGTAACAAAATGGCAATAAATACACATCTATCAATAATGACTTTGAATGTAAGTGGGCTAAATGCTCAATCAAAAGATATAAGGTGACAGAAGAGATAAAAAGGCAAGACGCAGCTATATGTTGCCCACAGGAGACTTATCTCAGACCTAAAGACACATGCAGACTGAGAGCAGAAAAATGGAAAATCATTTATCATGCAAATGGAAGTGAAAAGAAAGCCAAGGCAGCAATACTTCTATTGGACAAAATAGACTCTAAAACAAAGATTGTAACAAGACACAAAGAAGGACACTATAGAGAAAAACTGAACAAAAAGATATAACAATTGTAATTATTTATGCACCCAACATGGGAGCACCCAAATACATAAAGCACTTATTAACTAAAGTAATTGATAGTAATACAATAACAGTAGGAGACTTCAACATTTCACTTAAGCAACAGATCATCCAAACAGAAAATCAACAAGGAAACAGTGGCTTTGAATAACACACTGGACACGATGAATCTAACAGATATAATCAGAATATTTCATCCTAAAATAGCAAAATATACATTCTTTTCAAGTGCATATGGAATATTCTACAGAATAGATCACATATTATAAAAGAAAACAAATCTCAACAAATTCAAAAAGAATGAAGTCATACCAGCATTTTTTCTATTCATAACAGTATGAAACTGAAAATTGCCCACAAGAAAAAATCCAGAAAGAACATGAATACATGGAGGGAAAATAGCATGCTACTAAACAATGAATGGATCAACCAAGAAATCAAAGAGAAAACACAGAGACAAATGAAAACACACAGTCCAAACTTTTTGGGATGCAGCATAAAGCTTTCTAAGGGAAGTTTATACTAATAGAGACTACCTAAAGAAGTAAGAAAAAATTCAAACAACCTAATCTTATACCTAAAGAAGCTAAAAACCAGTAGAAAAAAGGAAACAACAAAGATTAGAGCAGAAATAAAATAGAATTTTTATAAAAAAAAGAACAGATCAATGAAACCAGGAGCTAGTTCTTCAAACAGATAAACAAAATTGATAAACCTCAAGCCAGACTCATTGAAAGAGAGAGAGAGAATTCAAATGAACAAAATTAGAAATGAAAGAAGAAAAATAACCAAAACTACAGAAATACAATTATAATACTATGAAAAACTATATGCCAGTAAATTGGAAAACATAGAAGAAACAGATAAATTCCTGGAAATATATAATCTCCCAAAACTGAATCAGGAAGAAATAGAAAATTTGAACAGATCAATTACCAACAATGAAATTGAATCAGTAATCAAAAAACTCCCAAAAAACAAACATCCAGGACCAAACGTCTTCAGAAGTGAATTCTACCAAACTTTTAAAGAAGGGTTAAGGGGCACCTGGATGGCTCAGTGGTTGAGCATCTATCTGCCTTTGGCTCAGGTTGTGATCCCGAGGTCCTGAGATTGAGTGCCGCATCAGAATTCCTGCAGGGAGCCTGCTTCTCCCTCTGCCTAAGTCTCTGCTTCTCTCTCTGTGTGTGTCTCTCATGAACAGATAAATAAAATCTTAAAAAAAAAAAAAAGAAGGGTCTATCCTTCTTAAACTATTCAAAAAAAAATAGAAGAGGAAGGAAAACTGCCAAATTCGTTCTATAAGGCCAGCATTACTCTAACTCCAAAACCATATAAAGAAACCACAAAAAAAAGACCTATAGGCTAATAATTCTGAAGAACATAGATGCAAAAATCCTCAACAAAATACTAACAAATCAAATTCAAGAATACATTAAAAATGTCATTCACCACAATGTCATTCACCACAAGTGGGGTTTATTCCTGGTATGCAAAGATAGTTCAATATTCACAAAACAATCAATGTGGATGCATTACATCAACCAGAGAGAGGATGAAAACCAGATGATCATTTCAATACATACAGAAAAAGCATGACAAAGTTTAATATCCATTCATGATGACAACTCTCAACAAAGTAGGGTTAGAGAGAACATACCTCAGTGGAATAAAGGCCATATATGAAAAGCCCACTGCTAACATTATATTTAATGGTGAAAAATGGAAAGCTTTTTCCCTAAGGTCAGAAACAAGACAAGGACACCCACTCTCACCACTTTTATTCAACACAGTACTAGAAGTCCTAGCCATAACAAATTGACAAGAAGAAGAAATAAGAGGCATCCAAAATGGTAAGGAAGAAGTAAAATGTTCACTATTTGCAGATAATGTACTTTAGATAGAAAACCCTAAGGACTCTGCCAAAAAAAGAACTACTTACATTGACAAATGAATTCCGTAAGCTCACAAGATATAAAACCAATATGTAGAAATCCATTGCATTTCTATATATAAATAATGAAGCTGTGGAAAGAGAAATTAAGAAAATAATCTCATTTACAATTGTACCAAAAAGAATAAAATACCTAGAAATGAACTTAATCAAGGAAGTGAACATTCTATAGTCTATAAACTGCAACACACTGATGAAAGAAATTGAAGATGAACAAACAAATGGAAAGATGTTCTATGCTAATGGATTGGAAGAATAAATATTGTTAAAATGTCCATACTACCTAAAGCTGTCTACAGATTTAATGCAATCCCTATCAAAATACCAACAGCATTTTTCACAAAACTAACAATTCCAAAATTTCTATGGAACCACAAAAGACTCTGAATAGCCAAAGCAATCTTGGGGGAGGGGGGAAACAAAACCCTAAACTGGAGGTATCATAACCCCAAATTTCAAAATATACTATAAACCTATCAAAAGAGTATGGTACTGGTACAAAAATAGACACATAGATCAATAAACAAAATAGTCCACAAATAAACCCACAATTATGTGGTCAATTAATCTTCAACAAAGGAGGAAAAATACGCAATGGAAAAAAAGTCTCTTCAATAAATGATGTTGAGAAAACGAGACAGCAATATCCAAAAGAATGAGACTGGACCAGTTTCTTATAGTATACATAAAAATAAACTCAAAATGGATTAAGGATCTAAATTTGAGGCCTTGGAACCATAAAAATCCTAGAAAAGACCACAGGCAGTAATCTCTGACATCAGTCATAGCAACATTTTCCTAGATATGATGAAAAGGAAAAATAATCTATTCGGATTACATGAAAACAAAAAGCTTCTGCACAATGAAGGAAATAAACAAAACTAAAAGGCAACCTAAGGGATGGGAGAAGATATTTGCAATGGGCATGCCCTATGAAGGGTTAGTATTCAAAATACATAAAAAATTTACACAACTCGAGTTGGTGCAGCCGGAGCTGAGTCAGTCTTTGGCAATGCCTATGGATTTACCTGAGGCTCCACTGTAACTCTTCACCAGCCCACCTCCCTCTGATCCTACCCTCGCAGAGACCAGCACCAACCTGAGCCCTCCCTCAGATCAAGTGTCCACCTACATGGGTACACCCTCCTGCTTCTCCCCAGTGGTTCAGCAAGGACCCCGGTCAGGCTTCTTTTGTTTGGTCACCTTGGTGCCCACCATCCAGACCCAGGCACACTACAAGGATGGCCACAGGTAGGCGCCATGCCACCTGGCTGTACTACTTTCCTCTAGATCTATCCAGGTTTCTTCCAGGCAAGGATCCAGTATGGGTGTCTCCCTACAATGTCACCAGCACCCCCAGATCTGCCTGTGATATCAGGGAGCACTCACCTTTGACAGTCTATCAAAGGGTTGGGTTCCTTCAGGGATAATGTGCTGTCCTCTCCTTACTGCCATGGAGTTCAGGGATTAAGCTCTTGGGAGACTATCTAGAAGGGACTGAGCATTTATTAACTCAGGCAGGCATTTGGAGAAACCCTTTGCCAAAAGCAATTGAATACATGGTTCTATTAAAGCACTTGAAGACATCCTCTAAAAAAATTATACAACTCAACGCCCCAAAAATCACATAATCCAATTTAAAAATGACAGAAGACATGAATAGACATTTCTCCAAAGAAGACATACCAATGGCCAACAGGCATAGGAAAAGATACTCAACACCAGTCATTATGAGGGAAATGCGAGTCAAAACCACAAGAGATATCACCTCACACTGCTGGAATGGCTAAAATCAAAACACAAGAAATAACAAGTGCTAACAAAGATGTGGAGAAAAAGTAAGCCTCATGCTCTGTTGGTGGGAATGCAAACTGGTATAGCCAATGTGGAATACAGTATGGAGGTTCCTCAAAAAATTAGAAGTAGAATTACCACATGATCCAGGGGTGCCTGGGTGGCTCAGTTGGTTAAGTATCCTACTCTTGATTTCAGCTCAGGTCATAGGCTCAAGGTCATGAGCTTGAGGCCCTGCACTGGGTTCCACACTCAGCATGGAGTCTGCTTGGGATTCTCTCTCTTCCTCACCTTCTGACCCTCATGCATGTGCATGCACATACGTGCGTGCACGCTCTCTCACACACATAAGTAAAATCTTAAAAAAAAATCTTTAAAAAAATTAAAAAAAAAAGAATTACCACATGATCCAGTATTTACCCAAAGAATATGAAAACAGCAATTCAAAATGATATACACACCTTTATATTTATTGTAGCATTATTTACAATAGCCGAATTATGGAAGCAGCCCAAGCATCTATCAATAGATGAATGGATAAAGAAGATATCACACACACACACACACAAACATATATTATATATATACGTTATATATATATAATAGAACATTACTAGCCACAAAAAATAATGAAATCTTGCCATCTGCAACATGAATAGATCTAGAGAGTATAATGGTATGTGAAATAAGACAAAGACAAATACCAGTAATTTTACTTATATGTGGAATTTAAGAAACAAAACAAAGAAAAAGAGACAAAGCAAAAAACAGACTTAAATACTAACTATACAAACAGAACTGATGGTTACCAGAGGGGAGGTAGGTGGGGCAATGCGTGAAATAGGTGAAGGAGATTAAGAGTACACTTATAATGAGCACTTAGTAATGTACAGAATTGTTGAATCAGTATATCATACACTTGAAACTAATATAACATTGGACGCTAACTATACTGCAATTATAATTTTAAAAATTAGTAAAATCATTAAAATAGGCTTTCCTCTTTTAATACTGGAGGAATAGTATATAACATATAAAGAGGTTGATTTTTTATAATTTATAGGTTTAGAAAAAAGCCTAAACAAGATTTATGAGCTTAGACTAACCATAGGCTTTAGCCAAAGTTTTGATATCACTGAGGATCCTAATGTGTATGTCAGAAGAGAAAATACTTTTAAGAGATGACCCCTCTTGGGATTTGCAAGGAAACACCCACCTCTTTGCATGTGAAATGTTTGTCACCCCTCTTTCACTACGGACATCATCGAGCTTTTTTTTTTTTTTTTTTTTAAATTTTTATTTATTTATGATAGTCACACACAGAGAGAGGGAGAGAGAGGCAGAGACACAGGCAGAGGGAGAAGCAGGCTCCATGCACCGGGAGCCCGATGTGGGATTCGATCCCGGGTCTCCAGGATCGCGCCCTGGGCCAAACGCAGGCGCCAAACCTCTGCGCCACCCAGGGATCCCATCGAGCTTTTTTTTAAGAGAGAGAGAATTTTCCATTCAGGACAAGATCATACTTTTGCTTTCCAAGAAAGCATTTGGATTATAACAAGAGCTCATCTATTTGGGTAAAGACATGTAGCAATGTACAAATAAAGGCATTCTGAGACATTCTTGGATGTCTAAATGCATAGAGGAGAAAATATTTTTAGTGGTCATATATACAAATTTAAGAGTTTGTGTGTGTCTATCCTATTTGTGTACCCAACCTGGGGCCTGAGAGATGCCACAGAGGCCCTGGCCTTTATCCATCTAGCAGTTTCCCATAAGGTGCAGCTTAGGATCCCAGATAAATGAAGATTTATGATGAATTTTTACTTTTGAGTTTTCACCCAACTACCTCTAGCTGACTGGCATTCTCTGCTTTAGAAAGTTTTCGAATTTGAACCATAGGTGGGTGTGGTAGATAAAGATGAGTGCACTGACAGATTTGTGTGGGAAAGCACACACTATCTGTCAGACTGTTTTATAAGATGGAAAAAGGCACTTTATAAAATGGAAAAATCTGATTCAAAAACGTATGGATTAAACAAAGGATTCAAAATGAGGCTTTAAAACTTTCCTTTTACCTTCAAAACTACTCTCAGCTTTTGATTCCCAGTCTCCTCCTGACAGTTTGCTGTGATGTTGTGATCAAGTATTTATGATGTGTAACTGGCTGGAATGTGTACAACCGAAAGCTAGTTCCCAGGTTACATGCACTAGCTCTCTTACCAGAACACTTCTCTAGACTTTCAGAATCTATCCAAAGATTGACCATGGGAATCCAAAATAGCACTCCAAAGAGAATATGGTTCCATTTTCACTAAATATAGTTGTGTACTTCCCATGGTCTTTCTGTCATTAATTGAGACTTGAAATACTTGCGGGATGGGGGTTTACACAGGAATGGGTAGTGGCAGGACTCAATAGTTCTGTCTTGGCCAATGTTGTTGAATTTCAGATCCCTTACAGAAATCAAAATACAGAGGCTGAGTAGGCTATTGACTATTGGAAGTTTGGAGCTCATGGGGGAAAAAAAAAAGCCAGCCTAGAAATGTTCATTTGAAAGTCAATAGGGTAGAGATGGTATTTTATGCTATGAGGCTAGGTTGTGAGTCAAGGAGAGGACTGAGGCCAGAGCCCTAGGGAACTATATAACCTATAAAGCTATAATGGGCTGATGGAGGATGAGGAGCCAGCAAATGAGACTCAGGGAGAATAGCCAAGAAAGCAGGAAATTAAAATTCATTAATTAAAATAAAACTTAAAACTCTGCAGAGCTTACAGAGGCCTAGAGATGAAGTGGTTCATGCAGGGTACTGTTAATCATGTTAAGTGCTGCTGAGGTGAGAAGGAAGATATAGATAAAGAATAGTGTAAGGGTACAGGGAAGAAATCCTGAACCAGGCTGCTCAGGTTCAAATCCTGGTTCTATCACTTATCAAAAATGACACTTTTGTCAAGTTATTTAGCCTTCAAGTGCCCTTATTTGTAAAATGTGTGTTCTAACGGTATCTACCTTACACAAGTGGTTATAAGAATTAAACGAATATCTATTTAGCACTTGGAATAGTGCCTGACACATAGTAAACTTTATAGAGATATTTTATTATTATCACCATCAGCAGCATTACCTTTGGCATTGAGATGATGTTGACTTTGATAGAAGCCATTTTGTGGAGTAGCAATAATGAAACCAACTTAAACTGGATTGAAAAGACATGAGGTGAAGAAAAGCATAAGACAAGAAAAATACACTTTAAGGTGTGAAGGGAATGGGGAAGTACTTGGAGGATGACAAGAGCTGAAGAAAGAGATTTTTGCTTCTTTAATTATAAATGTGTGGCATTAATGCATGTTCACATGCCAAATGAGAACTATCCAGTAAAAAAAAGAGAGAGAGAGAGAAAAAAAAAATCCAGAAATGGGAGAGAAAAGAAATCAAGACTCAGAGCTGAGTCTCTGAGCTGTGGATGGGAGCCAGGGCCCTGATGGCAGATGTGGCCTTAGGTGGAGCAGGCAAATGACAGCCATTTACATGGCTTCTGGCCAAGGTCAATAGATTTTGGCAGTGTGACAAAGTACAGTTTGCCCGACTCTGTTTATTTTCTCTGTATTTGGAGAAATAATCAACTAAGAGAAGTTGCTGGAGATTTAAGAAGAAAGAGCAAAAATGCTATCTCAGATGAGATAACTATCTGAGAGGGGAAAGAAGATCACCTGGAAAGACTGAGCATCTATTTCAAATCTGTAGTGAGTCCAGTCTACGTTATTCCAAATTATCCTTTCAAAAGTACATCCAGTGCTTCATTAAAAGGAAATATATATTCCTCCTGTATTCTTTGTGCATTAGACAGTTACAGTTTTACATAATTTGTTAAAAATTGACTATTTCACTTATATTTTGACTTAAGAATCTGATTATTTCTTTACTGAATATAAATGTTTTGTTATTCAGGTAGAACATTTATTTATCCTGGAACATGAGATTTCCAAAGATAATGATGATGTTTTAAAATAAATTAACACTAGAGGTATATCCATACTGAGAATGTATGTCAAACCAGCAGTGACTAGATGTCTGTTAGGCATTAGCTTCTGAAAAGCAGTACTCTCCCCTTGTTTAAATTCAAGAGAGCCCAGAACTACATTCTGATGTGCTCTCCCTTTAAAATGACCCTACAATATCTGCAATCCTTGCTCATTCCATCACTATCATTTACAGTACATATGCTGAAGGCATTTTCTTAGTTTTTATAGGAAAGCAAAAGCATAATCTATTTGTAGAACTTACACGCTGCATTATTTCCTACAAGTATATGATTCTGCTATCCTGGATTTTGTGATGACTAAACCACTTAGTCAAATTTTTTGGTAAAATCGAAAGAGTTAAGACCGTAAAGGTATTTATCTCAATTTTTTCCATAGCTTCTCTCATCTTTTGCATGTCTTTTTGTTTTGTTAAAACTTAAAAGTGCTTCCATATTTATATTAAAGATATCACTTCACCTAGAACAGGTTATAGTTAACTCATAAGATCTTTCTTGAAATATCTTTCAGTGACCAGCCAGCAAGAATCTGAATGCACTGGACTTTAATCCTTGAAAAGCAAAACGTTCTAAAAGGTTAAGAAATTTTTAACATGGAATGGCATACACATTAAACATTAAAATATGTATGTTTTGTGTGGAAGGGAGGGGAGTAGTGTCCATCAACTATTTAGAAACTATTCTATTGTGCAATTTTTTATTTTGCTCTATTGTGCAATTTTTTATTTTGTCCCTCCCAATCTAACAGCTTACTTAATTGATGTAGTTACCTTTTTAGGGTGTTCAAATGACTCAGGAATTGTTATAGCTGAATTGTGTTCTCCCCAAATTCCTGTGTTTAAGCCATACCTCCAATATGATGGCATTTAGAAATGAAGCCTTTAGGCAGGTAATTAGGGTTAAATGAGGGATCCCTGGGTGGCGCAGCGGTTTGGCGCCTGCCTTTGGCCCAGGGCGCGATCCTGGAGACCCGGGATCGAATCCCACATCGGGCTCCCGGTGCATGGAGCCTGCTTCTCCCTCTGCCTGTGTCTCTGCCTCTCTCTCTCTCTCTCTGTGACTATCATAAATAAAAAAAAAAAAAAAAAAAAAAAAAAAAAAATTAGGGTTAAATGAGGTAATAAGAGTGAGACCTAATTCAAATTAATTGGTGTCCTTATTAGAGGAGGAAGAGACAGCAGGGAGCTCTGTCTCACTTTGCATGCACAGAGGAAAGACCATGTGAAGACACAGCAAGGAGACTCTCAAGTCTGAAAGACAGGTCTCACCAGAAACCAAATGTGTTGGCACCTTCATCTTAGACTTCAGCTCTGCAGAACTATAACAAAATAAATTTCTGTCACTAAAGCTACCCAGTCTGTGGTATTGTGTTATGGCAGCCCAAGCAGACTAATACAGGTATTACGTGTTTACTTCCAGGTAGATCGTCCAGTTTAAGTTCTTTTTTTTTTTTTCAGTTTGAGTTCTTATGAAACAGATTTAAACATATAAATTGCTATATTGAAGACAGAATAATAAAATGATCAAAATCTAACTCTCTGCTATTAGCTAAAATTAACCCCAGCTGGCACCTGAGCGTGCCTTTGCCCTGACAACCTGGAATTTGATAACTGTGGTTTTTTGTCTGGCTGTCGCTTTGTCTTTTAGATATCAACTCAAAGTTTACCAATTCAACAAGGCTTTTTCTGTTCATCTAAGTTTTCTTTCCCACCATGCAATGATACAATGAAATCAGATTATTCTCCTTTATTTCTCATACTCATTACCACCTGAATGTTTTTCATTTATTTATTATTTTCCTTACTGAAAAGTAAACCCCATGAGGACAGATATATTATGTTATTGACTGGTGTATCCCCAGGGTTTATGATAGTACTTGGCACATAGTAATGTTCAATCAATGCTCAGTGAATGAATTAATGAATGAATGAATGACTAAAATGATATACATATACTAAATTTGCCTTGAAATTAGTGTTCACAGCATATCAGGTCTGGAAAATCTCTTCAGTTCATTCATCCTGCATTCATCTAATCATGCATATGAAATGTCTAATTATCCAAAAATCTTTATCTTCTATGCCAACAAATCCCCTTCAACTACTCTCCCAGTTATTTGAAAACTGTATGTATCCTTCAATTCTTTATTTTAAAGTCAAATTGAACATCCAAAACCCCAGGATAGAAATAACCCAGATTGGGCCTAGAGGCAGTAGACATGTATGATTTAAGTCCAAAGAATGAAGAATGATATTTAAGGGGAACCGGAGCCACCAAGTGCTGCTGGAACCTAAAATGGGAAGCAGAGAGTAGAGCAAGACAAAGCTGGAGAGATGGACAGTGGGCAGATGGTTGGTGCTCCTAATGACTTTTTATGGAGGGCTTGGGGTTATTCAGGTGATACCAAGAAGGCAGTGGAGGCCTTAAACAGGGAAAACACAATTAGATATGCTTAGTTCACTCTGGAGACTATGGAAGAGTTTGAGGAGGAAAAGGCTGGCCAACTAGGAAAAATTGTGGTTAGCAGTGAGTACCCTGCACTTACCTAAAGCTCCAGGAAGATCACCCACAGCTAGTCATGGTGGTTCAAAGCACAAGAATGGATGAGTGCTGTGGAAAATGTTCTGACAGTTCTTCAAACCATTACTGAAATGTATTACATGTAGACTTACTGTATGACTCAGCAATTCCGCTCCCAGGGATTTCACCCAATAGGAAGGGAAAACATGTATCCATACAAAAACTGGTACATGAATGTTTACAGCAGCATTATTCATAATAGCCGAGTAGTAGAAACTCAAATGTCCATCAACTAGCAAATGGATGAACTGTGGTATAGTCAAAGAATGGAATATGCTTTAGCAAAGAAAGGAAGTGAAATACTAACACATGTTACACCATGGACGAATCTTGAAAACATTATGCTAAGTGAAATAAGCCAGTCATGAAGGACTACGTATTGCATAATTCCATTTATATGAAATATCCAGAGTAGGCAAATCTGCAGAGGCAGAAAGTGGATTAGCAGTTGTGGATGCCAGTGTGGGGGGCTTGGGAAAGGGAGATGTAGGAAAGATGGAGAGACTAGAAGTGATGACTAAGGGGCAAAGGATTTCTTTTTGAGTTAATTAAAATGTTCTAAAATTGATTACATAATGAATATTCTGTGGTTACATTTAAAGCTATTTCATTGTATCCTTTAAATGGATGAATTGTAAGGTATAGGACTTATATCTCAATGCAGCTGTTTAAAAAGAAACAGAGTAAGAGCTTCTACAACAATAAAAACATAGCTACAAGGCCTTACAGTAGCCACCTGGAAAACATTATCAGAAGTCAAGAGTGAAAGAGGTCTAAAAAAATGATGGCTCATGTTTATTCTACTGGGATTATGAAATTATATCCACACTTATGAAACACTATACAGAAAATAAAGCATCCAATATCTTCCAAAAATCAAAGAAATTATCTTTACTAAACCTCTTTACTAGACTAATACTAGTTTAGGAACATCTTAGAAGAGAGAGCATGGGACAGAAAGGCCCTGTATTTTTCAGCTCACAACTTTCAAGTTTCATGGTTCTCATCCAGTGCATTACATGCATCTAATTCAATAAACTCCCTAACTGCAATGTGTTGCCCTGAATGGCTCATCACAATTGGTCTCCACCTAGCCTCCAACAGGAACAGTTACCTAATCTTCAAAATAAAAAGCACAAAATATACTGGAGTCTCCAATCTTTTTCTGGGGAAAAGTGTGTTTTCCCCCCAGACACTTTGAGGTAACTGATGTGGGATGGACCCTAAACAAAGTATAGGTACTTTGTTTCCACCAGGAAGAGACTTTTTGGCTAGGTACCAGGAAATAGAATTTAAGGGTACAAATTATTCATTCAGTAAACTATTAAGGTACCTGGGTAGCTCAGTCGGTTAATCATCTGACTCTTGGTTTCAGCTCACATCATTATCTCAGGGTCCTGGGATTGAGCTTCACAGTGGGGAGTCTGCTTGAGATTCTCCCTCTCTCGCTTCTTTTGCCCCTCCCCCCACACTGTCTCAAAATCTTTTTAAAAATTTAAAAAATAAATTATTATCTTTAAATCTGTTTGAGGAAAATTCTAGGTTTGTCACTCTTGTTGTTACTGTTTTAACTGCAATTAATTCCATTGTTCACTCTATATTCAACTCATCCTGGTAAGCTACTGGTGGTCAAAATTGGTGTCAATTATTTCCCTTTCGCCTGCTGAAATGCTCCCTTGCTCTCTGGGGATAACAGAGGAACAAATAGAGTTGCTTTTCCAGCCCTTGATGTTGTCAGAGTTGCCTCTGAAAATAAGGAAGGAAACCCTGCCCTTCTCATACCACTTCTGCATAACCCTTGGTTCTAGGACACTGTAATCAGGAGAAGAGAGAAAGGCCAAGGCCCAGCATATGAGAGACAGGGTTATAAATAAAGCAGAGTGAGCTCCAGAAAACATGATTTAGAGAATGCGTTTGATTCAATAGATCTGTTTTTATTGTTATGGCTCATTTTTTTGTTTTCTTAAGATTTTATTTCTTTGAGATAGAGGGTATAAGAGAGTGCACACAAAGGGGGAAGGGGCAGAGGAAGAAGCAGACTGCATGCTGAGCAGGGAGCCTGACACAGGGTTCCATTTCAGGACTTTGAGATCATGACCTGAGCAGAAGGCAGATACTTAACAGACTGAGCCACCCGGGCACCCCCTTGAAGCTCGGTTTTGATGCCGAGGGCTGAAAAGCCCTCACTCACTGGATCATAAAACAGTGATAGATGCTAGTATAACCCCAGAATTTGGCCAAGGCTGTGATCATTAAATGCAGTTTAAGGCAAGGACCTCAAGCACAGTCAGGCTTTTTAATGATAAAGAGAGATTTTAAAAGTAATCTCATTATTTACTTTGATTTAGGTCTCTTTTTCAGTTTTATAATGGTAGGTACATTGGTCTAGGTACGTTCCCAACCCCCTTATTCTGCTCTACTTTTTTTTTTTTTAGTAATTATCACTTCTAACATATACAATTTACTTAATTTATTTTACTTTTGATTATCTATACTACCCTAAAATGTAAATTCCTCTGCCAGAGGGCAGAGATCTCTGACTTTTTATTCACTGACATATCATAAGGACCTGGAATAAAACTGGCCTCATACTACACATCCAATAAAGAATGGTTGAGGTGTCTGGGTGGCTCAGCTGCATGAAAGTCCACCTCTTGGTTTGGGCTCAGGTTATGGTTTCAGGGTTGTGAGATCAAAGTCCCATGTTGGCTTTCATGCTCAGTGCGGAGTCTGCTTGAAGATTCTTCCTTTCCCTTTACTTCTGCCCCTCTCACTACTCATGTTCTCTCACATAAATACATTAAATCTTTTAAAAAAAAAAAAAGAATGAATGAATATAAACGAATTCATTAAATAGTGTAAACATGCATTCCAGAATTCATAATTTTACACATAAGCATACAGTCTCTTGAAATATTTCCCCTATTGGGGCTCTATCCTCATTCCAGTTACACCATTATTCAAAAAACATTTAGAATTTCTTAATCTGTCGTTTATGAGCCACACAAAAAGTTAGTCTTATTACCTTAACATTACATATTATTTTTCAATATAATTATACTTTCAGTGCAATCACCTTTTTTTTTTATTAAACCCTGTTCTAAATCACTTAGTTTTTTTTCACTAAGTGTAATTTTACCTGAAAAGATGAAGATTTGTGAAAAATCCATAGAGAATTAACAACAACAACAAAATCTCTTACTGTACAATCAGCAAAATTGAAGAAAGAGAACCCCAGGAACATCCTACCATGCTATTAATGTCAGTAGATACTGCATATAACATTTTGGGCAGGATACATAACTCTTGCTCTTAAGGGGCATTTGGATAATCACATCTGACAGCACATTTGTTCTTTTATACCTATGTGTTTTGCCATCTCTTGCTGATTCAATTAAATCTTTAAATTAACTACAATAAGCTGGGTAGGACATTAAGTTCAACAAGAAGCTAAGCCATGAAAAATTAGCAAAGTGATACTTCTTTACAAGATGTTTCATGGGACTCCCTTTTGTAAGCAATTTTTCCCCCAATACAAAAGTATGTGCTCATTGGAGAAAGCTCGAAAGACACATTAAAAAAAAATAAAAAAAATAAAAAAAGTATTTTGATGGGATTTCTCTTTGCCCAGGAAATAAGTATGAGGAAGGCCTGATGACCACAGACTCAGGACTCATCTCAGACCACACTCCTGCACTCTGCTCACCAGGCACATTGCCTTCCTTCCTGACTGCTCTGTGCTCTGGCTGTCTTGGCACCTTTGCAAAAGGCTCCCTCTTGTCCCAGGCATGCTCTCTCCCATTGTCCCTTCCTTCATCTGGTGGGAATGCCTGACCAAGTAGATCCCAGTTCTAATATTGCTTTTACAATGGAGCCTTCTGTCACTCCCAGGTAGGTTAGGTCCCTTGTATTTTTGGCTTTGAAGCACTGATCTCGGTGGTTATATACAGGGTGACTTGGATTTACACCTGTCTCCACAGTTACCTAAGTAACATGGGGGGCAGGGGCAGGGCTATTCCGCTCACCTGCTCACCGTAGTCGCTCTAGTGCTCCCTGCTGGGCCCAGCACAAGCAGGTGCTCTGTAAATACACTCATGCATTCTGCAAAACTCCTTAAGTGGTGAATGCTTGCCATAAACCCCGTGAGCTGCTGGGAAAAGTGGACTTAAATATTTCTTGATTCTGACCAAGGATCTGACTTATATGAAAATCATCACACTTAATGACCCTAAGGAGGTCATGAGTTGATTTAAGAGTTGATCATTTGTACTAAGCTTCTTAGAAGAGACAATACTATAAATGTCCATTAGAATATTCCTTTTGTAACTTCCGTAAAACAGTAGTCAAAAATCTGCCTGCAACTAAGGTCCGTGTACTAAATTTCTCCTAAGGAAGGAAAAACAGGTCTGTTCTTCAGATGAATCTCTGTGCTTCCTACTTGAATAAAAAGAACTGTAAAAACTGAAAATGTTTTACATTTTCTTGGCCACTCAAGGTCAGACTGAAGTTGAGCTCCTGATAATAATAATTAGCGCATTCTTGGTATTTATTTTTCATCTGTTTCTCTTATCTACCTAATTGATTTTCATTCTATTCTTTTTTTTAATTACCTGTGTCTGCATGTTTTAATACTGTAAAATGCTTCCAATCCATTCTGTAAATAGGTGGGATTATGAATAACAAGTAAATATCTCTTTAGATAATTTGTCCACTTCAAGTGTTTTAATTATTTTAGCATATGCTTTTTGAAACTATGTTTTTGATATCTTGAGCTATTAAATATTATTCCACTAAAAGCACTTAAAGACTTAGTTTAGGTTCATTTCTCTTTTTTAATAAAGATTTTATTTATTTATTCATAAGAGACACAGAGAGAGGCAGAGATACAGGCAGAGAGAGAAGCAGGCTCCTCAAGGGGAGCCCAGTGTGGGACTTAATCCCGGAACCGCAGGACCATGCACTGAGCTAAAGTCAGACGTTCAACCACTGAGCCACCCAGGTTCATTTCTGAGATCTATCTCTACTCTCATGGTATAAGCGAGTCGCATGTGGAATTTAAATTTTGTGAAACAAGTCTCTCCAACTCTGTAATTTAAAACAACTGTGTTTCTAGCTCAGAACTCAGTGAGTTGGCAATTTAGACTGGGTTCAGCCAGGCAGTTCTTTTGCTGGACTCATTCAAGCAGCTGCAATTATACACATTGCAGCTGGGACTAGATAGTCCAAGATGGTCTCACGCACGTACATTGGTGCTGGCTGTTGGCTGGGCCACACAGGTCTCCAGCAGACTAACCAGGGCTTCTTCACATAGCAGATGTATTCCAACAACAGCAAGAAAAACACAACCCCAAGTGTTTCAAGGCTCCACTAGCAACATTTTGCTAATATCATAGTCATCAAAGAAAAATCACATGGTCAAACTCAAAGTCAGAGTGGGGCATTGATCAAGGGAGGTGTGATTAATTAGAAGCTATTGATGTATCAATTTACTCCAGAATATAATTAATTAAAATAATCTGTTTTCTCAGTGTTCAAATACTATTGCAGCTACTGTCTTTGACTAAATAGCAAGCAATCTCCAAGACAGCCATTGTCATTTATTATAACTTCTTTGTTACATTATTTTTCTGGGATCTTAATTCACTTTTGCCTAATAGCAAAGGAAATATCCTTTTTCTCCCTCAAGTTAGAAAAAAGGTTAGAGTCAGACACTGAGGGATGTGAAAATCAATATTTCATTAGTCAAGCAGAGTTCCAATACCAGTGTGGAGAAATAAAACAAAGAAAAAATTATGTTTGCACATCAAATATGAACAATTTCTCTTACTATGAAAAAATATAGTCAATAATAATACATATTTTCAACTTCTCAGTCAGGGGTCATAAATACCAAAAGGTTGCAAAGAAAAAAAAATATATATTACATTCATAAGCCAAGAATATTAATGACACTTATGACTTACTGTTTATAATTTTGGTTCAAAAAAATCCTGTGAAATCGACAAGTTCTGAAGCCAAATGAAATATCATTGGGTTCAGGGAACATTATAGTATTCTGGTTCAATAAGCTGAGAAAAAATTATAGCCTGGTTTACTGTTTCAAATCAGTTTATTAAACATTTTCTATTTTAGAAAATAAGCACATTAAGAGTCAGGCTTTAGCATATCCACATGGAACTCAGCAATCATAATGGATTTCGGGGTGGTTAGAGTTTGCTTTAAAAATCTGTCCCTAAACCACTTTACTGTCTTTATGTGCTACATCACACAAAGCCACCCTCCCAGTACACTAAAACACTTCATTCTTTCACATGTATAGGTATTGATCATCGTGATTTTTATGCCTTGACATCTCTTCCCTCCCTTTTCAATCTCATCCATTCTTTTCTTTCTTATGACCTACAGAAACATCACCTCCTGGGTGTGAATGCTCCCCATCAGAGAGAACTGCCCCCTCCATTTCTGTGTGCTCCCACAGGGCTACAGCTTCTTTGTTTTCCCAGATGGATCTTGTTACCAACTGGGCTGCCCTCCTGGGTGAGTAGCTCTGTCCACTCAGGAAGAGTCCAGCTTAGACACCTCAGGTTCATGAAAGGTGTCAGCTATTTGCTCAGTTGAGGATGGGAGGCTGAACTGGAATGAAAGAGGAGAGTGAAGCTGGAAATGGGAAGTTAATGAGAGGGAAAGGGTGGAGAGGAAGGAAGTTAGGGAGGAAGATCACAAAGGAGGGGGGTAGAAGGGAAGGAAGAAAATCTAAGACAAGGAAGTTAGGGAGAAGGAGAAGTGAGAAACAGAAGCAGCCATTAGCTCACAGAAGGCTTACAATGTACTAAGCTGTAGGTTTTGACACACATTAGTTTTTCAATGTTTACAATAATCTCTTATTATCCTTATTATTAGGGGTAAAGAAGCTGAGATATTGAGTACCAGAATCTGACCAGAAGAGGCAGGGCAACAGAATTCATAAAGGCCTAGAACTACCCTCAAGCCAGACCAATCACCACTAAGTCTTCCTGCCTCACTTTGAACTGCCCTAGAATCGACAAAGAGTAACTCCAGACTCGTGCCTGGACCTGTCTCCTGTTCAACTGCATCAAGCCCACGTGGAGAGAGATTACATTTTGCAAAGATTGCTCGTGAAGTACATTCCATCTGTTCCTCAAACAGCCTAGATTTTAAACCTCAGTTAACAAAACCTTTCTGAGCCAGGGGTTTGACATTCTCAGTTTGCAGCAGAAATCTTTTCTGAATTCCTTCAGCATGATGCCCCCCCAGCTTACCTTCAGAGATGTTGTAAGCAATGGCTTTATGAGGTCTAGTGCCGTACTTGTGGCTGGCTTGCTGGTTACGACCTTGCTCCCGGCTAGAGAAGATAGGGAGCACTGCACAGGGGAGGTATAACATAGTGATGACAAAGACAGGCCCCGCGGTCGTCCAGGCGTTACCTCGACTGTTAGGAACCACATGGCATAAAAAGTTGATTGGATTCCCAAAGCCTTGGCATTGTCATCGATAACATGGTAGTCCTTAGCTCATACAGTCATTGTGAAGATGATAGGAGAAAATGCTTGTAAAACACGTAGGACGCCTAGCACAAAGAAAGTGCTCAATAAATGTCATCACCAAATAGTATCCCCCAATTCAAAAGGAGCATGCGGGATCCCTGGGTGGCGCAGCAGTTTAGCGCCCGCCTTTGGCCCAGGGCGTGATCCTGGAGTCCCGGGATCGAATCCCACGTCGGGCTCCCGGTGCATGAAGCCTGCTTCTCCCTCTGCCTATGTCTCTGCCTCTCTCTCTCTCTCTCTGTGACTATCATAAATAAATAAAAATTAAAAAAAAAAAAAAAAGCAGCATGCAATTTCTTTAAGATGTGTATTCTAGGGAAGGCTTTCCCTCTCCTAAAGAGTCAACACACTTTTCTTTCCATGGACATGGAGCTTCTCTTTTAACTTTGGTCACTACTAAGACAGGAGCTGAAATTTCACCTTAACTTCAGCAGCTCTGTGGAATCCTGTTGCTTGCTGATCCCTCATCGAACATGGCTTTCCTCTCCATCTATGTTTTACTTCATCCAAACTGTTTCTATTGATATGTACATTACTAGAAGCCGCTTCAAATGTTCATGGGGTAAAACAAACCATAAATAAATAATTTTGTTTGTTTGTATGTGTGGTCAACCACCAAAAAAGACTGTTCCCCTAAAGTGGGTAACATGTCAGTCCCCTCACCAAAAAACTGAACATGATTTATATGCAACAGTCTTAGAAAATGCTCATTAATACATAAATATTGAATTATAGGAAATATAATGAAAGTCCTATCAAAAACATTAGAACTCCAGTTCTAGAGAACACTCATGCTGGTTTAAATATTGTCGAATTGCTTCAAATTTATTTATTTATTTATTTTTAAAGATTCCATTTATTCATGAGAAACCAAGAGAGAGAGAGGCAGAGACACAGGCAGAGGGAGAAGCAAGCTCCATGCCGGGAGCCCGATGCGGGACTCGATCCTGGGACTCCAGGATTAGGCCTTGGGCCGAAGGCAGGCGCCAAACTGCTGAGCCACCCAGGGATCCCTCAAATTCATTTTTAAATGAGAAGCGTTTTCCCCATTTTTGAAACACCTTTCACAACAATTTCTAATAGTATCCCTTCCTCATTCTCCCAGGAGATCTGTGCTGTGTCTGCTAGTGGGCTCACCACAACTGAATGATGAGGGCACAGACTTTTCTGTTAGATGCTAGTGACAGTGGGTGATGTTTTGGGGGCTGCAGAGAAATGTAAAGCATTGTAGCCAGCTGTGTTATTTTTTAGACAAGGACCAGGGAGTTTCTATGATATGAGGATAGTAGCAGCAGAGCTGAACAAGAACATGGGTTCCTCAGTCCCCATCCACTATCTTCTCATTAGACTCACCTGTAACTTTCTAGAAGGGTAAGAATATTATGACAAGAACACTAGATTAGTTACATATACAAAGAAAGAATCATCAGTTCTTTCAGCTCTAGTTTCCTTTCTAAAATGCCTTATTATACAAACCATTTGAAAAGAAATGTCATGGGACTAGTACGTTGGTCTGGAAGGGCCTCTGAAAAATTTAGGGAAAGGCCTGATAACAGAAGGAATAGTCAGCCTTCCCACCTCTCAGTTCACAAGGTAACTATCACCTCTTCCTGGAGACCGCCTCTGACAATCCCCATGTCACTCTTCAGAGTCCTCATCACAACACATAATTACCTTCTCTATTTCTCACTTGATTTTTTAACTGGCATTGCCCCTAGAGTGTGACATTTAGAGCTTGCCTATTATCTGGATGATAATTTTTGACTAGTATCTGTAATATATCTGGACAAAGTAACATAGAATGCATCATGCTACATATACAAAATAATAGAGTATATTTTCTCTAGTATCTTGTAATGACAATCCCACTGTCAGTTATTTTCAGCTAGATCCTTTTCTGGAGTGTTGAATTTGTCAGAGTTTTCATTTACCTCTTCTAGGTGTATATATATTTAAGAACGGTTCGCAGTGTGATCTTAAAATTATAGTTTTAAAAATTTAGTACTCGCTCAAAAACCTCTAGAATTTTCTTTCAGTATTCATACTATTTTAGTATCAATTAAGAAGTATAATTATGATATAATACATTCACCAAAAAAGGTAGATCTTCATGTCAAAGCCCAAAATATAAATGCCAAGAATAGAAGAATGAAATGTGTGCATGCTAATAGCCAGAAACATACGCTGCTCAAAACAGAACTAAATTATATTATATTATTCTTAACGTCTTGAAAACCTAGGAACCTTTGAGAATATACCCAACATGAAGAAACAGGGTTAGACATTTACAAATATTTGCATGGTGTTCTTTCTAGCAAATGCAAATTTCTTTAAGGAAATAAAAAGATCTAGAAATCGCAGCATGTCAAATGAAAATGAGTGCAGGTGAGAGCAGGATTTGCCTGTCGCCATACCTGTGCCTCTCCTTCTGGGGACAAGAGGGCTTCTTTTTACATTTTTCTCTTTTCTCCCAAATGATTTTAACTCAAAGGAATTCTGAAAGGACTCTCAAATTAACCTTATTAAAATACAAAAAAGTTAAAAGATATTTTGAGTCTGATAGTAGATAAGAGGAATTCTTGCTACTTGTAGATTGGTTTCCAGATAAAACATTCCTATCTGTAGCTACTTACCCAGGAGCCTAGGCCCAAAACTAAACAGCTACAGATCCACAGAAGCTGTCTCCTGGACAACGCCCATCAGCCCCACTCCCTACTAACTGTGATCTCCTCAAAAGTAAAATTGTCACTAACTTCTGTATTATTATCTAGTGCATAAGCTGACACATAGTAGGACTTAACAAATCTTTATGTTATATACCTGAAAGTAATGTAATGTAAAAAAAATAGCTGAATGATAAATGTATATTTAGAATATTTAAAGAATATTCATCAACGTCCATATCTATAAACTTTGCTTAAAAAACAGATAATCCAGAGAAGAATGGGCACATATTCTAAAATGACAAAATTTCGGTGGCTCAGTGGTTGAGTCTGCCTTTGGCTCAGGTCGTGATCCCAGGGTCCTGGAATCAAGTCTCACCTCTCTCACAAGGAGTCTGCCTCTCCCCCTCCCTCTGTCTCTGTCTCTCTGTCGCTCATGAATAAATAAATCTTTAAATGAAATAAAATGACAAAATTGAAAGTGTAAAGGGACCTTCACTGTAAATTGGTCCAGGTTTCTCTTCTATGGTCCCCTCATCAAGAGCTAAATCACCTTTTACTTCAGCCTGGCTTTCTGCTGCCTTCCAACCCTCCTGCTCCCAGACGTACCTATGATTTGGGATGGCAAGAAACTGTCTCATGTCTCCAAAGGACAAACAGGCTTTTGCCTTCAGGAGAATAATCGGACATTCCATTAAAAAAACTGTATTTTGGGCAACCTGTTCCATTGACTCTAGTCCTTTTTTTTTTTTTTTTTTTTCTAGTCCTGTTTTTGAAAGCCCCAGCTATCATTTATATCCTTATCTGCAATCTGGAACTGGCCATGTATACGGAAGGGATTTTAGGTCAATTAGTAACAGGAAAAGAGAAGTGAACACAATTGGCTCATTTATTATTTCTCTATACTCCAAAAGAAACCTTGAGAGGACAAAAGGAATCTTTCATCAAATGGGAAATTATTCTGTGTACATACTTTTAAAACAAACTAGTTGTGAAGATTCGAAATCTTCACAAAGTAAAAAAAATTTTTTGGGGGGGGTTAGAATCTGAAAAACAGTTGCCACAATATACCTTTGAACTAGGATTTTACTTTAAGAACAATTTAATGAGAATGTGCTAGAAAAGACTACGGATATCTCCCAAGACTGAAGATTTCAGAATGGAGGTATTTTCCCACAGAGGAAGCATAAGACAAACCCCGAGAGACCTGGGTCATCTCAGCCCATTAAGAAAGTCACTCACTGCCCTTTCACACCGAGGCTGAGCGGTTTACCCAGGCTATTTCTCTTTCCTAAGAACCTTAAAGATGGTATTGTACCAAGTTGAAACTTTTTTCACAGGAAACGGAGTCAGGCCTAATAACTAAAAGCAGGCATTTTGACATTTAATAAAATCTCATTAGTTTGATTCCTATAAATTTGGAACCTGTTATTGGAAAGTTAACCTTGACTTTAATTATGGATATTTAAAAGGATTTGACCAAGCAAATAAAAAGTGTGAGAAGACTGTAATGAATATATATGCTGGTTACTCAAGAGAACAAGCCCTTTTTTCCCCCAATACTTCTGAAACACACTAATTACGGAGGCTACTTTGTGGATTGAATCAAGGATACCTGTTTTACTTGATAACACCCTCCCCACACAGTCTAGCACTTATACACATGACTGGGGGACTCTTGGATCCTGGCTCAATTTAGATCACAGCTGGTAGTGTGCAAGGACTGAGATTTGGCCTTTTTTTTTTTTTTTTTTTTTTAAAGCAAAGGCCCATACATCTGACTTGTGTTTTGCTCCTTTTTGCCATCTGATACCAAATTGTCAAGAGTTTCTTCACCCCCCAGGATCTGGCAATCTTGCTTCTGCTCATCCTCAGTCTTCTTGATTCCCCCTCCCGTCCCTTCTTTCCTTCATTTTTTTTGCGGGGGGGGGGGGGGTGGCGGGGGGGGGGGGATGGTGGGTGGGGATGAGGCAGGTACCAGTACTGGTTTTACATATTAGAATTTAACTTTTACCTTCATTTTAATCAGTAGTTTTATTAAATCAGATCAAATACACTTATGTGAGGCAGTAAGATGCCAGCTAAAAGGTTTTTCTTTTTCTTTTTCTTTTTTAAAAGATTTTATTTATTTGAGAGAGAGAGACACACACACACACACACACACACAACAAGTGCACAAGTAGGAGGAGCTATAGAGGGAGAATCAGGCTACCTGCCCATGGGGAGCCTGATGCAGTGCTCAATCCCAAGACCCTGGGGTCATGACCAGAGCTGAACTGACGGAGCCACCTAGGTGCCCCTAAAAGGTTTTTCTTTAGAAAAATTATTGGTGGGACACCTAAATGGCTCAGTGTTTGAGCATCTGTTCTAGGCTTACGGCGTGGTCCCGGGGTCCTGGGATCGAGTCCCACATCAGGCTCCCCACAGGGAGCCTGCTTCTCCCTCTGCCTGTGTCTCTGCCTCTCTCTTTTCTGTGTCACTCATGAATAAATAAAAATATTTTTTAAAAAGAAAAAAGAAAAATTATTGGTGAAGACTGTTAGAAAAACTACCTGAATAAACACAGTAAGACTTCATGTATATTGGTAGTCTCCATTTTCAACACTAATGTTTTTGTATAAGAGCTACTATGAACTAAAGGAACTAAAACTTCATTTCTTTCAAATATATTCAAAATTTCTTTCTTCATCATTGATTGAGAAGGATTTGTCAGGAGAATCATCCGCATCCTTTTTTTTTTTTTTTACTATTAAATGACTGTCTAAAAGCTCTAAGGCAGGTCTCATGAAGGCTGTGTACAAAGTTAACTCTGGTTATTAGGGATTTTCATAACACAGACTTTAGCTTGGTCACTGTCTCCAGAAAGACACCACGTGATGCTCCTAATTGCCAAGTCTTCAGTTAACAAGAATTGTGGCTTATCATGTGTTCCTATTGTTAGTACTAATGTGAACTCTCTGCCAAGAAATAAAGTGAACAGGAAAAATAATAACTTTTTAAAATAGAACTTGTGCTTCTAATTAGGAATCAAACATGAGATTTCTGCACAAGGAACAACTCCTCGGCATGCTTGGAAATTTTATTCCAGATCAGACTCTATGTAACATTTCCTTGCAGACATATGAAATCAAAGTCTTCAGTTCCTGGAAAACTGAAAATTACCATTGTTTTTTCCATTATTACAGTCACTATGGGTAAAGAGACAAAATAGATATAAGCAGGGACTGTGGACAAGGACACAGTCACTAAAAGTTGTAAATTTAACTTATTTAAGGAAAAACTTAACAAAGTACTGTTTCCTTTTTAAATATATATTATTTAAGTTCAAGTGAGATAGCATAGAGTGTATTATTAGGTTCAGGGTAGAGTTTAGTGATTCATCAGTTGCATGTAACACCCAGTGCTCATCACATCAAGGGTCCTTCTTAAAGCCCATCACTCAATTACCCTATTTCCCACCCCCTTCCCTCTAGCAACCTTCAGTTTGCTTCCTAGAGTTAAGAGTCTCCTATGGTTTGCCTCCCTTTCTGTTTTTATCTTATTTTATTTTTCCAAATGACCATTTCGAGTCAAACTTCAGTCTAGTTGCATGGAACCAATGAGAATGAAAAGAATTCTTTGGGTCCTGGTCCAGGATTGCTCTGGACTGCTGACCTTGGGCTCAGTGTGCATAGCATGAAAACCTGAAAATCCATCAACAGGAAATAACATTTTAAAAAGCAAGAAGAGCAATGGTAAAGTAAATGATAGTAACTATGCTGCTTCAAGTCATGGAATGACCCAAGCTCATGAAGAAAAATCTAGTGCTTTAAATGTGACAAAAGATGTGGAATATAAACTACAAACATCACTGTGCAAATGAAAGGTAGCCTATTTCCTAATGACAAGAAAATTAAAATTCTAAAAGGAAAGACAAGGACCAATCCCAAAAAGCAACAAAACCATAGGTTGCTGAGAATCTTTCCCCTGCCCACTGTGACTCCCATGTATCAGAGGCAGTCCCTTCTTGTTCAGGATGCCTGACCACTGGACACTCTGTCTCACCCCTGGCAGAAGGACACACGGAGAAAACAGAGGTAGCTGACAGACTCCATCCTTACCCACAGGCTCATAGGTTTTAACAAAAAGATTTCTGCTTGACAGGCCCCAAATTGGCCCAATTCTCTGCAAATAACACATTTTACTATAAATTTCTAGAATGAACTGGTCTATATAAGTAAGAAAAGTTCCAGAAAACAACTAGTTCTAGGATCTCAATTTCTCGGGTCACAAAAGGAGTATTTTCATATTTTAACAACTTACTCTAAGTAAGCTCCACACCCGCATGGAGCCCAACACAGGGCCTGAATTCACAACCCTGAGATCAAGACCTGAGCTGAGATCAAGAGTTGGACGCTTAACCAACTGAGCTACTCAGGTGCCCCTATATTTTAACCACTTTTAATGAAAGCTTCCTAAAAAGGAATATATATCCCTTCTCAATATTTGTTTTCAGTATATAACCTAATGAGGATAATTCAAACTTCTGTTGATGGCTGGAATGTTATAAATATCTTTATTTTCATAACTAATACAACAACATGTCTCTGATTTCTGCTCCCCCACCCCCACCCCCCGGCCTGCCCTCCTTAGGCTAAACCTTCTGCCAAGGAGCCAGCCTCTAGCAAGAAGATATCCCTCTACGCTGCTGGATCCAAACAGCTATGGAAAAAGAGGTCATTAAATTTTATGCTTTGGGTCCCTAAGTAAGAATTCATGAATCATATGTGAGCCCTCAGAGCAGAAACCTTGATTTTACCTGAACAGTTTTTTTTTTTATTCTTATCCAACTATTTTTGGATTAAAACACAGACTTAACAACAACAAAATCCAATATATAAACTGAATATTATTCTCCTAAGAAATAAGATTATCATATCATTTTCGATTACCACAGAAGTATTATATCTAGCATTTCTTCTAAGAGAATTAAAAAAAAACACTCAAATTACCTGAATTTCTGTTTCATATGTCTAAAGGCTATAGGATCTAAAACTGATGCCATAGGGAAAAATATATAGATATAGATAGATATTTAAATGTAATATTATTGCATTAAGCTTATTATCATGGGATAGCATCTGAAAGGATCATTATTTTACAGCTCCACTAGAGAAGGATCTAATAGTTAAATATAGCCCATTACTGACACCACCCTGGACTCTCTCTAGTGCTGTATTTCCATAATGCTGTCAACCCACTTCCCTGCTTACCTGCCTTCCCTTCTCTCTTTTCTATTTGGATTAGGAGATCCTACCTAAAGCCACCTGTTTTAATATTTAGGCAAAATTCTTTCTGCTCACCCAGCAGTGGTTGTTTACCTGGCATTTCCTCTCTGCTCTATCCTTTGACTCAATGCCTCCAACGAGAAAGGCCAGCACTCCCAGAACAACAGTCCCTAATCACTTTCTCTCTTTCTCTCTCTCTCTCTCTCACACACACACACACACACAAACCCTAGCAACATCCCTATGTCACCCTCCTTAGACAACCAGCAATTTCAAATACCAGCAACTTGTTAAGATTTTTACAGATGAATATTCTAGGTTATAGCCAAAGATAATACTTTGCCATTTATCTTTCCTTTAAACAGTCTGGGGGAAAAAAAGCTTTGGAATATGAGTGCAATTTACACCAGTTTTTAAAATCTAAAATCATTTAATATAGTCAAAACAGTAACTAAAGAAAAAAATGAAATCAAGCCTACAAGTAATGTCACTTGCCCTCTACCACCCTAGTGAGATTCAATGGAAATTCAAACATGAGAGATGATTTGGATTTATTCCCCCATTTAAATCTGATCAAAACACCAAGATCATTCCAAATTCTATCCCACAATTTTTGCATCTTCAAATTAGGCATTCAAGGGAAGCATGAGTTTGGGCAGCAAGCCCCAGGCACATCAGACTGAAAGCCAAAAGCCAGAGAAATGCCTTCTATACGAAAGGTACCAGATTTCTCGCATATCTTGGGCCTTAACTCTTCGCTATTCTTTTTCGAGGTTCATCACAAGATATATAGATAATATCTAGGATAATTCTCCATTTAGAAGCTGGGGAATGTTGCCAGATATGGGGGAAAATACTAACTTTAGAATAATGCGGATAAGTTTGGACCCAGAAAGTGAATCTAGACCTATTCAGCTTTGTTAATGACGACTGCAGTTCAATTCTATTTCTTTGTTTTGTTCCTTTGGCAAATATTCCTGCTGAGCAGGGTAGAAGGGGAAAGATGACTTTCCAATGAGGGGGAAGAAAAGAAAACATAGCCACATCCATTAACATAACAATATGTCATTCTAGTAATCACTGTAAACACACAAGATCAATGAACCCAAGAACTCAAACTGAATCCTGGCCAGTGCAACTTAAACCAGCACAGCAGGCCAAACACACAGTGACCTGTGCCCAGGAGAATAGGCTCAGACACCCTGGTACTGACAGTTCTCCACTGGCCCTCCAGGGACCTGCGAGTGGGCACAAAGAGAGAGACCGAAATGAGAGAAAATCCTCCCAAACATCCAAGTTTGCACAGAAGTTTGACAAGCTCACTGTAATGTCAACAGATAAACTTCTGAAGCAGTAAAAAATGTGTCTCTAAATCTGCTCTGTGGTTCTCTCTCTGAGGAGTGATCAAGAGGTACTGAGCCAAAATGCTTTCCCATAAAGAGGAAATGGAGCTCTCAGTTGCCAGAACGGTCTTCAGGATTCTGAAGCCTCATTAGGAGCAGTCTTTGTGTTTAAGGATTTTTTTTTTCCTCTCCAAAGAGAATGAGTAATTAAAGGCCTTTGAATTATCCATGCTTGTCTTTCTAAAAAGCAAAGATTTTTATTGTATTTCTAAAAAAATTAAGACACTATATTTTTATCTCTCTTCTCTGAAAATCATGCCTGAAAGAAATACTAAATAATTTTTAATGATGCAAGAAATATCCCTTTGTGATAAAATAACATTTAACATTTTATTCATTTAGAACTGATATCACTAAAAGAAAATAAGAACTGATATCATAACAATGATGCTGTCAACAGAAACCTTTGAGTTGTTGATGGCTGTAGTGCTATTGTTTTTTGCTGTACTGATGATGTATTTGTGCACATTTTGTCACACTGTGTTGCTCAGTCACCAACACATATTTGACTCACTGTGCCCCACTCAAAGGTGAGCTAGGAACATGCCCAGGACTCAGTTGTTTCTTGTGAAAAGCTATTCCACAAGCTTTTTTATGAAGTGAAAAAAATTAGAACACCTCATGAAAATTAGAGTACCTAGAATATTGGAAGAATTAACTTTAACCATGAGGTATCTTTCAGAATAGAAAGAAGCTCACAGGGTTTGACATGATACAATTAGAAGTGCAGCACACTGAAGCAGCGAAATGAAATTTTTACGCCAACAGAAACCTGAGGCCAGGGAACCATTCCCAAGCTTTGAATGCATTTCTTCTAGATGTTAACTCCCTCCATAGTCATTTCTTCATCTGTGAAATAAAGGAATAGAATTAGATGAACTCTAAGTCTTTTTTCAGCTCTGATTCTAACATCCAACACTGAATAAGACAGCTGCCACCACATTTACATACTAATTAAGTATATTTTGGCTTATAAAAAATTAACTTCCTCAAAATGAAATTATACCGGATCCAAACTGAAAACCAAAGACTGGGCTGTGTGTAATTATGCCAAATAACTTATTCAATCATGTAACTAAAAGTCTGAGGATGTTGTCCAAAATTCCTAGATGGAGCAATTTTTAAAATAAGTGAAACAACAAAAAAAGATAATGAAAATCAGAACACCTAGAATATTAGAAAAATTAACCATGATATACCTTATATAATAATATTAAATACCAGATTTTTTTAAATGAAAAGTGTGACCTTGATGAATAAATTTTATGATAATTCTGTCTTTTCCATAATTTATCACGGGGAACTTTGATGGGGATATCCTACTCAGAGAAGTTTTCCTTTTCAATACATAAAGGAAAGTTGGTTAAACTGTAAATATGATGAGTTGCATGGGGTTTAGAGAGAAGATAGAGGTCATCACAGTTTAGGCACTATATTGGGGAGCTGTGTTTGGTAAATAGAAAGTATAGGCTTGCATAATTTTATAGTTAATATACCCAATGGATACGAATGGAAACAAATAGATGGCATTAGGAATATAAACACTCCGTTAATTATTAATGAAATCAAATATTCCTTTTAAGCCTTTGCTACTTAGAGTTCTACTCAAATGTAGTATATATTGAAGAATTATTAGAAGGATACCCAAGGATTGCTGATTTGAACCTAAAGACACAGGTGAGGAGATGCTGAGCTAAAATTAAAGGCCTTTGGGATCCCTGGGTGGCGCAGCAGTTTGGCGCCTACCTTTGGCCCAGGGCACGATCCTGGAGACCTGGGATCGAATCCCATGTTGGCTCCCGGTGCATGGAGCCTGCTTCTCCCTCTGCCTGTGTGTCTCTGCCTCTCTCTCTCTCTCTGTATGACTATCATAAATAAATAAAAAAATAAAATAAAATTAAATTAAATTAAATTAAATTAAATTAAATTAAAGGCCTTTTGCAGAGGTCAATGCTATAAGGAGCGAAAGACAGGAAAAAGCATATAACTTATGGAAAATCAGGCTTAGTATGTTCCTATGTTCTAAGGAAGAGTTTTGGCAAGATTGTTGAACTCTTATTCACCTAATCACCTTGCACATAAAATTTGCTAAAGTATAAATTTAACTTTTGAAACTATCTGAATGTGTATGATTATGATTGCTTTGCTTGTTAATGGCTAAGAGGGAAAGCTAGGGTATAAATAAGTTACTTTTTTTTTTTTTTTTTGCAAACTGACCCCTTAATCCTTAAAATATTTAACTTTGAGCCCCTTAATGGAGCCTGTAACAAAGACAGAAAGTAGGGGATCCCTGGGTGGCGCAGCGGTTTGGCGCCTGCCTTTGGCCCAGGGCGCGATCCTGGAGACCCGGGATCGAATCCCACATCGGGCTCCCGGTGCATGGAGCCTGTTTCTCCCTCTGCCTATGTCTCTGCCTCTCTCTCTCTCTCTCTGTGACTATCATAAATAAATAAAAATTAAAAAAAAAAAAAAACAATAAAAAAAAAAAAAAGACAAAGTAAAGACTGGCAATCAAGTTTAGGATTTTAATCATATTCCAACATTGCAACACACAGACAAGATGGGTAGAACCCATTAAACTACACAGACCCCAAAGCCATGGATGGAAACAAAAATTGCCCATTAACTATAGTAGGCAGAATTGTAAGATGGCCCCCCAAATACTTGCCCTACATAATGCCTTTCTCTTGAGAGTGGGAGATCTGTGGCTATAATAGAATAGGGTTGCTCGGATACCTGGGTGGCTCAGCAGTTTAGTGTCTGCCTTAGGCCTAGGGCATGATCCTGAAATTCCAGGCATGGAGCCTGCTTCTCCCTCTGCCCCCCCCCCCTTGTCTCTCATGAATAAATAAATAAAATCTTAAAAAAAGAAAGAAAGAAAGAAAGAAAGAAAGAAAGAAAGAAAGAAAGAAAGAGAAAGAAAGAAAGAAAGAAAGAATAAAAGAAAAGAAGAAAGAAAAGAAAAGAAAAGAAAAGAAAAGAAAAGAAAGAAAAGAAAAAGAAAAGAAAAGAAAAGAAAAGAAAAGAAAAGAAAAGAAAAGGAAAGGAAAGGAAAGGAAAGGAAAGGAAAGGAAAGGAAAGGAAAGGAAAGGAAAGAAAAGAAAAGAAAAGAAAAGAAAAGAAAAGAAAAGAAAAGAAAAGAAAAGAAAAGAAAAGAAAAGAAAAGGAAAAGAAAAGAAAGAAAAGAAAAGAAAAGAATAGGGTTGCTCTTACTTGGTTCTACTATCTGACCAAGAAGTTGGAGATAGTCACTCCCTTGTTTATGCTCCCTACACAAGACCGGTAGTAGCAGACTGGAGAAAGTTTTTCCTGGCTAGCTCTGAAGACATAAGCTGCCATACTGGGAGACTGCCACGTGCTAGGCCCTCAAGTGGTCTTGGAAGCTGACAGCAACCGCTGAGTGCCAGCCATCAAAACAGCACAGACCTCAGTTCTCCAGTCACAAGAAACCAAATTCTGCCAATAACCTCACTGGCTCTGAAGAAGTAACCCAAGCTCCAGGTGAGAACCACAGTGTAGCTGACGCCTTAATATGGCCTACTGAGATTCTGAGGAGAGGGACATAGAAGAGCTCACTGACTCCAGACCCATGGAAACTGTGAGATAATAAATTTGTGTTAAGTTGATGATAATTTATTACAGAGCAAAAGAAAACTAATGACCAACACTTTGTCCAAGAGACATTTCAAGGCCAACAAACACAACTCCCAAGAGTAAAGATCTGAAATGTGAAGTGAATTAGAATTTTCTGAATTAAATACCCAAACCACTTTGGAAACCTCTTTTGTGGGTTTTAAATATACTGCATATGTATTATATAGTAGGGTGGATAAGGAAGCTTCAGTTTATCCAATGATTCCTGTTCTCTACCTACCTCAGCTCAAACCAGACTTATTCACAAACACAGACACTACTTTCCTGGCATTGTATATCTTACAGTATTTCCTTAAAATTCTCATCTGCTTTCTTCACAGCCATGCTCATGCTGGTTCTGAAGATAAAGAACAAAAAGAGGTAGAATAAATGACTCACTAACAAAGACATTCCTAATGAGATTCCAGTTTGGAAAACTTGGGCTTTTGTCACAATCTGTAAACGTCTTTGCCTCCTCCTGTAATTAACTGTTACAGTTTGTGCAAAAAATATGAAGCTTTTTTTTTTTTAATTTATTTATGATAGGCACACAGTGAGAGAGAGAGAGGCAGAGACACAGGCAGAGGGAGAAGCAGGCTCCATGCACCGGGAGCCCGACGTGGGATTCGATCCCGGGTCTCCAGGATCGCGCCCTCGGCCAAAGGCAGGCGCCAAACCGCTGCGCCACCCAGGGATCCCCTATGAAGCTTTTTATATCCATGTCACTGGTCAGCTAAAGCCACAAAATCAAATATTTCAGCACACTGATTTGGCAATAAAATATAATGTCCCCAATATCTGATATACAGATGAAACTTAAATAATCCATATATTCTCATGCATTCATCACTGGTCCTTTATTAGCTCATATTTTCTCATGTATCCTACCTTACCAGAGCAGCCTAGTTCTGTGGGAGGTTTGATTTGAGGAGTGACTAAATGCTTAGGAAAAATAGCATGAAAAAAAGTTTAAGATTTCTAGTTATGGTAAGTAAGCAATGCATAAGCAAAGCCACTGCAACCACAGTCTATCCTAGTTTTTCATTTTTTGGAATCAAAAATAGGATTATGTAGAACAGGAATCAGTAAACTATGGCTCATGGCCAATTCAGCCAGCTGCGTGTTTTTGAGAATAAAAACGTATTGAAACATGGCCATGCCCTTTCCTTTATGGATTGCTTGTGGCTGCTTTCCTGCAACAATGATAAAATTGAGAAGTCGTGGCAGAGACTGCATGGTCTACAGACGCTAAAATATTTACTATCCAACCATTGGTTAAGTAAATAAGTGGAACTGACAGTAAGTGCACAAAATTAAAATGTTATATATTGAGCCTAGCCGTTGATTCCACAAAGACCCAGACACCTGAACTGTGACATCTTGCTCTTTTTTCTTTAAGCATTTCTAAAGCACTAAACACATCCCATTGGGATTTTTGGTCATTACATATCATTTATTTATTGCAAATCTCATCTTGAGATTTTAGTCATGAGACATTTATTTTAATGGATTTCACTTTTCCACACACCTCTGTGTAATAGAACTCTGTATAAAAATTTTATAACCCCCTGTGTACAAATTAATTCTAGAATCTGGCTGAGAAGAAAAAACAGAATGAAAATGGAAATTTAAAAAGGCCATGATAGCTTTTGACATTATAGGATATGTTTTTGCAATAAGTATTAAACCTAGTATGTTCTAAGGACACTACTGTCAAGGATCCAGAAAAAAAATTATGGCAAGCCTATTCCCAGCATTTTCCAAAAGGCATATAATTTAAAAAGCACATTTTAATTTTAGACAAATAGTTAAACTCAAAAGCAAATAATTAAAATTCAAAAAAATCTTTTTTCTTCATAATGTAGAATTTTTGAGTTTCTCATAAGTATTTATCCATATCCTTAAGATGATTATTTTTTGAAAAAGTATTTGATGTTACCTGTAGGCAACCATCCCAATCTACAACCATGTGAAAGTAGAATGACACCATGTCTAGAGAAGAATTCAAGTCAGAGTACCTGATTTTTATGACAGGTTGTCAATTTTATAAAAGAAACTGTTCATCAAGTGTAAAAAATTTCAAACCACAGTACCATGTCTCCAAATATGCCTTCAGAGATATCAACCATTACTTCAAATCTCAACTATTCAAAAGTTCAGATAACATATCTGACATTTGCAGTATTTGAGAGATTCAATGGGCTATGATAACAGTTTCTCTTCTCTGAACTTTTTTGATTCATTCACTCATTCATTCAATCATTCATGTGGCCAAACATCACACACTTGCTGATGACCTAGTTTGTGTCAGGTATGTTAGCTACTCTATCACTATGTATGCTAGCGCAACAGAACAGAACATCATATTTTATTTCCAATAAGCATTTGTTAAGTACCATAATACTTCTTTATGTGATATGCAAGATTCTAAAGATAAAAGTAATGAGTAAAACAGAAGAATGGTCTAAAGCACTGGTGTGCACAGATACATCTGGAAATTTCATAAACAAAGAGAGGCTTGTCTCCAACTTGATCCACTGGATCAGAATCTCTGACCATAGGACCCATGACTTGGAATTTTTGCAAGTTCTAGTTGTGATTCTTAGGTACAATAAAGAATTTTTTGAGAGTCATTTGTCTGGAAGATGCACCCTAGAGTAAAGAAATACGGAAAGTACCAAGAATGAAATGGAAAATCAAGGAAAGCAACAGAGTCTCCCTGAAGAGATCAGAGAGCTCTTCTGTAAAGTAGCTTTGAAGCTAAGTTTTAATAAATGAGAAATGCACCAAGCAGATAAGCAGGCAGACATAGCTCATGTGCAAAGGAGACAATCCATGTGGAAGTAAATGAAGGCATGACAACAACATGGTATGTTTCAGGAATTGGAAATAGCTAAGTCTGGATGGAAGGCATGCATGGGAAAAGCCCAGGAGAAGAAATTAGGAAAGCAAGCAGAAGAAGCCAGACTATGAAGGACCTTGTAAGCACTGCTAAAATTTTTATTTAGTCTTGTGGGCTGTAATGGAGTTACTGAAGCTTTGTAATTAAAGAAGTGACATGATTAGACAAATTGCAAGTAGTAATGGAAAATTCTATGGAAGCAGGAAGTTAGGTTATTCTAGGTGAGAATTGAGTACCTTAACTAAAAGTGGTGTTAGGAGGGAAAGAAAGGATAGATAAAATAGACTTTCAGGGAGCAGTAATGATGTATCCAGATGATAAAATAAATTGTGAAGAGAGAAAGAAGAAAATTGCTAGTTTCTAATTTGAGAGATTGACTAGATTATGCATGTAGTGGAAACAGTAATAAAAGCTAATATTTAGAGAACATAAGCGAAATTCTAGGGCTGCTGAGAGATTGTTCTTTCAAGTCTCATTCAACCCCAAGAGACAGGTATTTTACCTGTTTTGAAGATCAGAAAAGTGAAGACAGAGAAGCTGAATAACTTGCCCAAGGTCTCCAACTAGAAAGTGACAAAGTCAAGATTTGAAGCCAGACAATCTGATTTCATGGCCTATGCTCTTAATTATTCTGCTGTACTCCCATATAAAGATAATCTAGAGAAGCAGGAGAATTTAGGAATTAGTTTTGTAGGAAAGGTGCTGTAGTCCATTTGGGACACCTGTTAAGATGTCCCAAATGGGGCAGTTGAGAATGTATACCTGGATGTCAGTAGAACAGTGGGTTCCAGGCATTTAGAATTAGAAATCATTTAGTACGTAGGCAGTTTGACACTACTGGTGTAAAGAAGGTGCCGAAGAAGAACATGTGATACAAGAAGAGAAGTAGCCTAGGAATAGCATCAATAATATTTCTGGGGAAGATAAACCCATGATGTTTCTAATACAGGGTTATATTTAGATATAGATCTGCTTCTCTACATATTTCATCATAAACAGAATTTCATTTCTTGGAAAAGGTTGCATCTTCATTTATTAAGATAATAAAAATTCTGTTTTTGGAAAAGAAATGAAACAATTACTGGATAGTGTTTTTCGACACTTAAGTGTTGGCTAGAATTATTACAGGGGAGAGAAGCCATGAGGGGAAAGAGATGGGTAAGTGAAAACAAAGCTGTATGACAACTTCCTTCAGATCAGTTATGGGCTACGAGGCAAACAGATTACCACACATGGTGCTAAATCGACAGACTACTATGTCAGCAAGATTTTATCAAACTATTTTTAAAGGATTGTTTTTAAAAAGCTTATTATATAGCTATGAGACACTTCAGCCAAAATATTAAAGGAATGCCACAATCCAATCAGAAACTGTGAAAGCTGCACGCACATCGTTTTGGTGGCAAGGAAAATTTTAGATTACTTTCATTTCTCTCAAATTCAATAATAATTTACTTTTTCCTGTAACAATGAGATTCTTTGTCACTATTACTACTAAATCTGTCAAGTATGAACATTACTCAACCTCAGGCTTTTCCCTGTGGATTTACATATAGACCTAACAGCAACAGCTGGGACCATTTTCTGGCTCCACTCAGCAAAGGCACAGTATAAGCAGAAAAGAGAGCTAAATTTTAAGTCACATCTTAAAAATGGCTGAAACTAGAAAGCAACATCAGAAATATCATTCTTACTTGAACAAGTCTATGTTCTCCAGACTTTCAGAATTTTAATTTTATTGACTAATAAAAAATACTTGAGTTTTTAAAAATGTAGACATCAAAATTTGTTTTCTCTGAATATAAATCTACCCGAAGTACACTTTTCTAATCACAATTTTACCCAAAATATCTTAATTCTGTGTTTATTTTTAAGGAGTTAAAGACTTAGGATAGCAAAATGGAAAGAATCAGAAAAGCCCACATTTGTGCCAGCCTGGCACGGCGTCTATCACCCAGTTGATGATCAATAACTATTGAACGAACATGGCCTCCGTTGCCAATGTGACAGATACATCATGACTTTTTAGGTTAGATAGATAATGGGTTAACTGTGCTGTAGTCCCAATATATACGCCACGTATTAGTATTTCTTAGTTGGCATTAGCTTAACAGTAAAAATCCATCCTTTATTATGGAAGTATCCTAAATGTTCTTTTGGCTCACTCTTGCAGAGAAAATCCCTTCACTCTTTGAAATGAATGGAAAAAAAGTGACATATAAAATGTTACCACAATATAGAGTAGGAGTACTGCTTAACAGGTGTTGAGCAATATTGTGTATTCAGTAGTGTACAAACCTTGTCTTGACATTTAAATATTCAGAATTTGTATGATTTGCTACTCTTCCTGGAGAAATGTGTCATATGACAGAGTTGTACTTTTGTGCTATAATGCAATTAAATGTAGATATTGTCCTCTTAATGATGAAATTAAATTTTGATGAAACAGAGTTTGGTCTTTTTTCTCAGTTTGCTTCCATTGCAGCAATTTCTCTGTATGAAAAAGAGATGAACATAAGAAAAAAAAGCACATGGCTGGGTTTTGTAGCACTAATTATCTGTGTGTCTTGAGGCATATTCATAATTTTTTGGGCCGCAGCTCTCTCTCTGTAAAAAAAGGGGGATTTAATTAAATGATAGTAGAGAATCACTCATTTTCCCCTAATTTAATCTGTCACATTATCTCCTGCTTTTATTTTGAAAAGGCACTTTTCTTAACAGCTTTTCTAATTTATGTTAGGAAGTTTTGATTAAGATACTATAAAGTCAATCAATTTTTATTTTCTTTAATTGGTAATTCTTTGAAATTCTTTGTATCTATGATTTATTACTTCTGCATGTAAGTTCATATATTCTACTTTCCAAGACCTCATAGTGAGACAGAAAAGGAACCAGCCCACCATGCAGTGACAGTATTCCTGAGCTCTCCATAATTTTCTTTGAGAATACAGTGAACTTTTATCCTTTATCCCCTTCATAAGAGTATGAAATTAAAGGGTAGAATTATTGGTCTCCACCAAAAAAAAAAAAAAAAAATCTACTTGTGTAAAACATTTAACTCATGTTTAGTTTCTGCTTTATTTTTAACACTTTCCTTTATTATTCATCTTCGGGACAGGTTTAAAGCAGCCCCTTAGCAAATTCTCACTTTATACACTTTATCTACAAAGTAAATGTCGTAGGGTTTTAAACTCTGAAATCCACTATAGAGGATAGGATTAAAGAAAACATTTGCTAATAAACAAATCTCTCCCAAAATAAGATGTTTCATACAACAAAGTCATAGTTAATGTCCTAAACACAATTATGTCACCAACTCTTCAATTTGCTTACTCATAATTCTAGGGTTATCAGATAAAATACAAGATGTCTAGCTAAATTTGGATTTCAAATGAACAGCGAATAAGGTTTAGTATAATATGCATGCAACTTTGACCATATACTTATATGAAAATATATTCTTATAAATGATTACTATATTAAAGATATTGCTATTTATCTAAAATCTAAATTTAACTGTCATATAATTTTTTATTTGTGTTTTTTTAGGGCATTTATGATACTACCATAGTGGTAGGCAAATGTCATTATATAATTGTCATAATGAATAGAATGTACAACACCAAGAGTGAACCCTAATTAAAACCATGGACTTAATATGGTATGTGCATGTATGTTCATTATTTGTAACAAACGTGTCACTGTGGTATGGGATGTTTAGAGTACAGTTTCTGGGAAGGCGGTTAGGGGGAAGGGCAGGGAGTATATAGAACTCTGTACTTTCACCTCAATTTTGCTTTGAGCCTAACATAAAATAAAGTTTTCAGTTACAATTGGAAAAAAAAAAATCTGTTGAGAAACATATTTAAGGATCAGGAGTATTTAAATGAATATGCAATAGGCAAAAAAACTATTTCACCGGGGAGAAGAAAAGCCAATTGAATCGCTGTTGGATAGAAAAAATTTGCTTGTCTGTGGTTATTTTGCACTGCTATCAGTTATCTGTAATGTACAGAGTTCTAACTGGGCTTCACAGAATTAGAATCAAATGACCTTGAAAGATATCCTCTAGAATTTAAAAAAATGCTTTTGAAATACAAATATTGCCCTATCCTGGTTCCTTGTTTCCTTTTATAGTTTCTATAGAGCTAATTCCAGGAGGGGAAACCAGTAAGTGGCTCATGTTGATTCACCCTTTCCTGAGAGTCAGAATTAGAGGTGAACCCAATCTGCTTCAGTAAGTTTTGCAAATTTATAATTAGTTTTTATTCCTACTCTTAATACTCTTCTTGTTTTCCAGCTACACTATTGAATTTGAATTTTTAAAAAATACAAAAATTATAGCAATATTTTCCCATTCTTCTAAGGGATCAGGAATTCATGTTCCATAAACCATGTTTAAAATAATCAAGTTTTTTTTTTAATTTTTCACCTTTTAAAAAATGGCACACAATTATAAATATACCTTTTTTGACATAATCTAATAATTTTGGATTTCCATTTTTTTAACATTGTTATGCATTAAGATATAAAGACCTACATTCTTAACTTTAAATTTACATTGATAACAGCTAGATATTGTTTTAAAATTGAGAACATTTTACCTAAATAAGAATCCTTTTAGTTAGTTTCTAAATATATATGCTAAAAAAAATATATAAATATATATATATATATATAGAGAGAGAGAGAGAGAGAAAGAGAGAGAGAGAGAGAATGAGAATACTAATTGTCTTCACTTGTTCACGCCTGTGGCTTTAGTCACTTAATGTCCTATACTTTTATTTACTAAATCTGGCAACCCATAATTCTCATTTGTAAAAGGATGTACGTAGTCAGGGTCATGAGAAATGCTGAACATAAACCCCAAGTGGCCTAACTCAATATAAATCTGTTTCTCGCGCTGGTTTTTTTTTTTTTTTTTTTTTTTAAGGTTTTATTTACTTATTTGACAGAGAGATAGTGAGAGCACAAGCAGAGGAAGCAGCAGGCAGAGGGAGAGGGAGAGACAGACTCCCACTGAGTAGAGAGCCTGACATGGGGCTCTGATCCCAGGACCCTGAAATCATGACCCGAGCCAAAGGGAGGTGTTTAACAGTTTAAAGACTGAGCCACCCACACACCCATTTCGCACTTTCTAATGTGAATGTTCTTTATTGACAGGTGGCTTTCTCTGGGTGGTCATTCAAGGACCCAAGCTCCTCCACCCATGTAGTGGCCCTGTCATCCCAAAGGCCTTAGAGGGAATCCCTTGTATCCAGCTGACAGAAAGATGGGAGAAGGATGGGTAAGACACCCCCCACTCCTGAACTGTCTTGACCCAGAAGTGACATAGTTCCTACTCGTGAGTCATTGGTGGGAAGCAGTCATATGGCCCCACCTAGATTAAACAAAAACTGAGAAATACAATTCCTTGCTGAGTAGTGACTTCCCAGAAACAGTTCCACAGAATGAAATAGGGGTGGCATTTTGGTGAAAAGTTAGTCATTTGTGCCTCAGTGAAACCAAAGTAAATAAACACAATAATCATCCTAGACCATCCCACTTTAGAGCATCCCCAGCATATTTGGAGCCTTCCCTCTTTGCATAAGTGGCACAGAATCTGTACTATTTAATAAAGAGTAGAAATGAAGCTGGTCAAGTTGATGGTTTTGTGTGCAATTGTTTTTACTGAAACTAAAAAAAAAAAAAAAAAAATCATGATTAGGTATCTACACCAGTGTGTGTCAAAGATCATGAGAATCAGCAAGATAATAGGTGTGAATTGCTTTGAGAAATTCAAATGCCATTCACACATAAAATCAAAACACAACTTAAAACTGCAGACTTCTCAGAGGATCTAGCTGTCTGCTGCAAAGACCACCAGCCACCAAATTTTCCCTCACTGGCTTGTGACACACCTGTTAGCCCTTGAAGGCGTCTAGAAACTCAACCATAGAATTAACCATGGCCTTTGCGTCCTAACCTGTGAGTCTCTGTGATTCCACCTCTGAGGACTCAGTTACTTACCTGCTTGTTCATGCTTGGTCTGAACTGAAATGAAGACATAGTTTTGCACTTGCTGATTGTGTCTGGATACTTCCTAGGTCTTTACCCATGTTAGATTTCTACCCACTGCCTCTAACCTCCCCATTTGGTCCCGAATTTTGCATTTGACCTGCCTCATTTTCAGGACATGTAAGGACCACAATAACACCCCTTTCCTTGTAACCTGGTTCCTGGTCAAAGTTTCCATAACCCCACTCTTACCATTTCTCTTGATAGCTTCAGTCCTCGCTGATATTAAATCTATAGCCACTGTTGATAAACTGCATTCCCTGAATTAAGTCTTTATAAAAGCATTCTCCCGACATATGTGAAATGACAGAGGGTCACCTCTTGCTCTCCACACCACTAACAATGAGCTCCAGTCTTATATGGAAGTGAAAATTGCTCAGACTGCTCAAGATCTGGCTTTCTACACTTTTTCCCCCCAGGAGAAAATGGCATCAGTGTGTTTACTTTTCTCTATGTCACTCGGAGGAATTCCTTGCTCATTTTTCCTCTTTCATAAGAGCCTTAAGTGCTCCAAAGAGGTGAGGCCGCTCTATAAGCATTCATCTCTTTAGATCAAAACATTCCTCCCAATAGTAATATAATCAAAATGCAAGTAAGTGTGTTTTTCATGAAAACACTTAAAAATTAGATTCCTGCAACATTCCACTGTCCCTTGGCTAGATTCCTACCTCTCTTGTCAAAAGCAGCTCATAATTCTCATTACTTTTAAAACTCTTTGCTGTGTTAGTAGCTTCACTGAGGATTTTCTTCTATTGAACTGCCAGCGTGCTAGAAAGCCCTCCCTGACCTTCTTCAAAGGCATAGGTGAATTACCATTCTTCATCAGCCAACAGTTTTCTGGTGCCTGTATGATGTCTGGCACTACAGGAGGTACAGCAGAGATTTACCAATATGGAAAATTTGCCTTTTGTTAGTGGTATCTGATCCATAATCTACACAAAACACCTATATGCTGAATGAATAATGAAGTGAACGTAGAGAAGTATGGGACCTTCTGGGCTGCTGTGTGCTCTCTCCTTGCATTGAGGCCTAGGACCTCACCATTTAACTTATTGCCCCATTGGTTGGGGCAGTATTACCAGAGGGCAAAGCTCCAAAAGTTCATGGGTGCAAAGGGCTCCGAGAGACCACAATAATCAGCCTCAGAGCCTCACAATAAAAAAGTATACATATTCACTGAACAGGAACTTTGTTTCTACTTTGTTTACACCAAGTGATTTACACAAGGTGTATACCACATACTAAACCATTTTTCAGCTATTTTTCTTAAGGAAAAGAAACTGTCTTGAGGTGTTTGGTCTATTGAGCTGAACACTATCAGTTATTTTGCCTGGAGTTATAATTGACCCTTGAACAATACAGGGTTACACTGCACAGTCTCTTTACACATGGATTATTTTTCTATATGTACAGTATTATAAATATATTTTTCTTTCTTATGATTTTCTTAATAACATTTTCTTTCCTCTCGCTTACTTTATTAGAAAACAGCACATAATACATCTATCATACAAAATACAAGTATTAATCAACTATTTGTTATCGGTAAGACTTCCAGCCTATAGTAGACTATCCGTAGTTAACTTTTTGGGAGTCAGAAATTATATGTGGATTTTTGACTGTGCAGGGGGTTGGCACTCCTAACCCCCATGTTGTACAAGACTCAATTGTACTTTGAACAAATAAAAGTTATTATGTACCATGGAACAAAGACTGATAATGCTATCTTTTTTTAATTAGTTACTGAAACACGTACCCAGAAAATACTCACCATTAAGTGACTAACACTGGGGCCAATGAGGCTGTAATTGATTTCAGTGAATTAGAACTCAGATCTTTCCTAGACAGCAACAGTATAACTGGGTAGAGTGGTAATTTGGTATTGTACTCAAAAGCAAGAACTAATTACAATAGATAAAGCAATTTAAAGCAATAGATTCATATTTAGTCACTAATATTAAACGATTATCCTAGCTAGGGAGAAATGTTTATGAGACAATGGAACTAAGGCAGGAAATTTGCATCTAAAGAGAGTAACTGCAAGGGCGTCTGGGTTAAGTTTAAGCGTGGGACTCTTGATTTCAGCGCAGGTCACCATCTTAGGGTTTTGAGCTCAAGCTTTGCAATAGGTTCCACACTCACAGCAGAGTCTGCTTGGGACTCACTCTCTCTCTCTCTCTCTCTCTTCCTCTGCCCCTCTCCCCACTTGTGCAGACACACTCTCTCTTTATCTCTCTCTCATAAATAAAGAAATACAATCTTTAAAAGGAGCAACTGCAAAAGACTCACCTGACATATGAACATCATTGAGATTATCAGCGTTTATAGAATAAAGCTTAAATTGCTTATCTAGGTACACAGACACACTACACTGATCCCAGCACTCCTGTCCTGCCTCAGTTCCACTTTCTGTCCTCTTTTGCCTCCTGGGACACTATTGTTTAACAGACTATAAACTCACACAGATAGGCAGAGTATCTAATTAGCCTTTTAGTGCTTAACTCTTAAATACTAACACATATAGACAGGGATCATCACACCTTCAGGGAAAGCCACTAACACGAAAGAGACTCAAATAAATAAACCACAAAAGCAATTTAGAGTAAATAGAAACCATGCATATAACAGAGGACTACTTCTAAAAAAATTTTTTTTTTGTTTTGGTTAATTTCCTCAGAGACAGAGAAGAAAAAAACAAACCACAGGATACTATAAAAAAGAAACAATCAGAGAATAAGAAGGAACAACTGGAAAAAAATAAAAGAATTGAAATTAAAAATTAATCAGTTAGGAGATCTGGAATACAAAGCAATAGACATCTTTCAGAAAACAGAGCAAAGTAGATGAACCAAAGGAGGAATACAATAAAAAGAAAATTAAAGGCTCAGTTGAGAAGGCCCAATGTCTGACTAACTTGCTCAGTGAGAACAATGCTTTCACTGCTGCCACCTCCAGCACAGCATCCCAATGCCTGGCACAGAGAAGATGCTTAATAACTATATTTGTTGAACAAATAAGTGAATGTTCCAAAGGGAACAGAGAGCTAGCAATAGAAGCAAAAGAAGAACGGAACATTTCCAAAGACGAAGAGCATCCATCATGTGAAATGGCCCACAAACCAATGAGCCCAACTATGAAAAATCTTCACACCGATGCCCATGATCATGAAATTTCAGAATCAGAGATAAAGTAAAAATCCTAAACCAAGAGCAAAATCAGGTCAAGTACAGAGAATCAGAAACCAAAATGGCTTGAATTTCTCAAAGAAATATTAGAAGCTAGAAGTCAAAAGAATCACGTCTTCAAATTTTAAGAGAAAACTATTCCTTGGACCAGAACTATTAACCATGCAATAGCTGAGACATTTTTGTATGTGAAAAGTAGGAGAAAAATGGTCTCAAATACTTTTTCTCAGAAAACTCCTGGAGGATATGTTCCACCAAATCAAAGAGGTAAAACCAGGAAAAGATTTACAAGGATGCTGAGGTGGGATCCAACCTAAATGAGATATAACAAGAAGTCCAGACTGACAAAGGAGTCCCCGGATGACAGAGGTTCAGTCAGCCTAGAGAGCAACTGGTCCAGGTGGGAACCAGGGTTGGAGAATTCTAGCAAGAATATCTCCAAGAAAAAAAAAAAAAAGGCAGATTTGACAAGTTTGACTACATGGAAAATTACAGTTACTTGAGAATGTGGAAAGACATAATATTAATTCAAAGAAAACTAAACAAAAAAATTAGGAAAATAAATTACACGTGAAGGAAATTAATTATGACTTAACTGTAGAATACATATTCATAGTCATAATACTAAAAACATTGATATCACATTTAATGAAAATTCAACCAAAGTCTACTAGGAGAATGTGTAGAGGAAATGAGAGAACTGAAATCCTTGTTTTAGGACTAAAGTGCGGGGAGGGAGAGCTGCAGGGTATGTCAAGAAAATTAGGGAGAGAGCGACAGCTTTTCATTTTAAGCCGTGGATCATTATGTGACCTTTTAAACTATAATGGATTATTCTGATCATAATGTTTAAAGCTAAGTAAATACTTTTTTTAAAAAATTGGAATAAGGTAATTAAAACACTGGCAATGTACACACTAATATTTTAAAAACCTATTTAATCACTGAATTTGGTATACGTTGGGCTTAGAAATTAGAAGGTTCATTAAATTTAGTCAGAAATGGCTTAGTTGAGCAATTTTGAAATAGTTGTTTGTTTCCACATACAGCCATCTGAAAAAGTACCAATGTGATAAGCAGCAACAACACAAGCCATTGTGGAGGCCGAGAAAATTAAGGCCATTCCACCTCAAGTTTAGCATTAGCACAAGTATAGCCATCTTAGGCCCCTGTGAATAAGAGCTGAACTTTACAGGAAAAACTGCAGAATGTCCTTGGCAGAGAATCCCATATCAGATCTTAAGAAACTCCCCCACCCCTTTCTCCCATATTGGAATGGAAAAAAATTCCTCCACCCCTTCTGAAAATCCCCTAGACCAGCCCATAAAAAACCCAGCTGTAATCCACCTCGGGGTCCAAGTCCCTGCTCTGCTGTGTCGGGTACACTTGGACCCAAGCTCAAGCTTGCAAATAAACCCTCGTGTGCTTGCATCATTGTCAGCTCCTTGGTGGTTTCTCGGATTTGCAATCTTGGGCACAACACCATGTCTGTTTTGCACAATGCAAGGGAGCTGGGCAGCCTTCCACCACTTATTTACAAACATGGTGGCCTTAGGTAACTGCTTCATCTCTCCAGTCACCTTCAATTCCTATGCAACATGGGGACAGTTCCAGTGGACCTCAAGGTTGTTGTGTGGATTCTGAGAGGTTTTTTTCATGGAGAACAGAACCAGATGTAAAGTAAGCACTCAATAAACTGTCAGTTACCATTTTTAATTAATCTAAAATACAAAAAAAAAGTCTACAAACCAACAGTATTATTTACTAAGTTCATGTACACATTTTACTTAGTTATTAGAAAGCCATTTGTATTTTTCTACCTCTATTGTGTTAGCTATACATTGGATTCTTTCTTTTTTTCCTATTCTGTCCCCCTGTCTTTCTTATCTCTAGCACTTATTATATTATTGGGACAAATGTTAAGTTTTGGGTGAGGAGAAAATGGCTATACTTAAGTCAAGATTCATGCTTAAATAAATAAGCATAATAAGCAAATATTACTTAAGCGAGTGATAAACAACTTTAGTACCACTGAAGAAAAGAATACACTAAACACTTGGGGTTTTTTTCATATACAATGGGAACAAAATAGAATTAAGCTCATGTTGTGCTTTTAGACCAATTTTTTTAAGTTAAAAATTACAAGTGAACATCATCCTTGTAAGATTGCAATTCATTCATCAATGTTGAAATATCAGCCCTTGACACCTCTCCAGCTCTTCACGGCATCCTGAACTGACGTGCTTCATTATGGTCAGGCGAGTTTTAAACTAAGGGGAATAGTTTTAAACATTTGCTGCTCTTTAGCACAGCAAACATGCAGGAAATAGCACACTAAGCTTTAAACCAAGCTCTTGATATTAGACTCTGGTTTTCTTTTGGGGTGGCTGACAGTACCTATTCAACAGATATTGGTACCTTCCTCTCTCTTTTTCACAAAGCTATATATTCAGTTGGGGAGAAAATAGAACATTTTGGATTGGGGGCACATGGAAGAAACTAGAATTTCCCAAGCAAAATCCTCCTCCTACTGATGAGGGAACAGAAGGCTAGCTGAGGACAAAGCAGAAGGTGGGGTATGTGTGACATTCCTCAGGCACTCCTGGCTGGCCCCAGCATTTTAATCAATAACCTAGCTTCTAGAAGAAAATGTAGGTACAATTAACCCACTGACAGATACTTGAGACAAGCAGAATGTAATGTTCCTTCAGGAAACTGCCAACTAGTTTAATGTTAATGCCTTGCTAGAAGGAAAAACAGCCTTAACTTGACTAGGACAAGGCCTCCAGTATCCTGAGTATTCTTTAGCATATGAAAATCTTTTTGAAACCTCCCTTTTCCTGACCTCTCCCAACTTTCAAGTATATAATCAGCCAACCCTCACAACCCCGGGGCAGCAGCTCTTTCTGCCCTTGGGTCCCATCTGTGTGCTTTAAGTATTTTGCACCAAAGTTGTCTCAAGAATTCTTTCGTTAGCTCCAGACCTCACCCTACCAAACCTCACCTATATTCCAAAACTACATCACCACCATGCCAAAAAAATCCCAAACAAACAAAAACTCTCAACTCCTGTTACTATGGAAAAATTCCACTTTTAAATAAAATTCAAAAGCATTTTTAGGGGGCAACTGGGTGGCTTGGTGGTTGAGCATCTGCCTTCAGCTCAGGTCATGATCCGGGGGTCATGAGATCACGTCCTGCATCAGGCTCCCTGCACCCTCTGCCTGGGTCTCAGCCTCTCTCTGTGTCTCTCACGAATAAATAAATAAAATCTTTTTTAAAAAATAAAGCATTTTAAAGGATAACTTTTGGTAAAAATTGCTTGAAATTGCTTCTGGGGAAATCCAAATTTGCAGCATTACTGCATTTTAAGTGTAAGGGGAAATGCCTTTCTGCAGCCTCATTTCCTCTACATAATCGAGGTGCCCTCAGGACAGTGACTCCTACCTGAGGGATGGTGTTGGTGTGGACCAATAGCAACCCTATCCAACACACAATATCCCTGGCAAATTCAGTTTGGCCCAAGAGAAACAAAAATTAAAAGAAGTTCTTTTCAAACGTAAAACTGTAACAGGAAAAACTGACGTTTATATTGCCCTTGTCTTCCAAGAATGTTATCAGGACATAATGCACATAACACAGATTAAGAGGCAAGAAACCTAGTTCCAACACCAAAAATCTGATTTAAACTTTCCAGGACCATGTTTATTCTCTGTAAAGTAGTGGTAGTTACTATTTACACACCTTATTGCATCTTGGACAAAAACAAACGAGTTAACTGACGTGAAAGGACTCAGAAACTGTCTTTCTTATTGCAACTGATAGAATTTTCGCTTTTAAACAAATATTTCTTGGTGTGCCCACCTCTGTTCTAGGTCTGGGGCACATAACAATGAGCATAGAATTGTTCTCAATTGTCTCCAAAGAACTTCCTAAAAAAAAAAATATATATATATATATATATATTATATATATATTATATATATATTATATATACACAGACACAGACATATAAATCATATATATACACATATATACAAATACATACTTATACATTATATGTACTTATACATAATATATATGTATATATACAGATATATATATCTGTTTTCCAGAGAAACACAACCAACTAGATGTGTGTGTGTGTGTGTCTGTGGACAGAGAGAAAGATTTATTCTAATGAATTAGCTCATGTGGTTATGGAGGCTTGGCAAGTCCAAAATCTAATGAAGTAGGCTACCAGGCTGAAGACTCAAGGCAGACTGCAGTACAAACCCAAAAGCAGTCTGCAGGTGGAATTCCTTCTGGCTTGGGGGAGGTCAGTCTGTTCCACTAAGGCTTTCAACTGATTAGATGAGGTCTATCACAGTTTGAAAGGTAATCTGCTTCACTCAAGGTTCAGTGGTTTAGGTGTCAGTCTAGAAAGAAACATCCAGAACACTGACCAAATATCTGGGCACTATGGCCCAGTCATATTGACACATAAAATTAACCATCAGATTATATAAATATATGCAGTCTTTGCTTGGCATGGTACTGTTGGGCGATGAAAAGGACTAAGCAAGTTGCAACCATACAAAACTATCTTAATAACCAACAGGAAAAATTACAATTCTCCATGACTTAAAAATTTTTTTAATCAAAACGTTAAAAAAAAAACTCCTATTATCAGTTATAAATGTATAGGGAAATGAAAAAAATAGTAAAATTAATTTTTATTTAGTATACTCTAGTTTATTTTTTTATTTTTATTTTTTAAAGATTTTATTTATTTATTCAGAGAGACAGAGTGAGAGAGAAGCAGAGACACAGGCAGAGGGAGAAGCAGGCCCCATGCATGGAGCCCAATGTGGGACTTGATCCCGGGTCTCCAGGATCACACCCTGGGCCGAAGGCAGCACTAAACTGCTGAGCCACCCAGGCTGCCCGGTATACTCTAGTTTAAAACATTAAAAATATTGAGAATTTTAAGTGCTTTATTTCTCTGTAAAAAAAATTAGCAAGAGTAATTTGAACTATATTTTAAATTTGCCTCCTTCTTATTGTACAACTTGGAATACAGCTTTTCTGTGCTTTGGCGAATTGCCATACTTGTTTCTAAGTTTGAATCAGTCTCTAAAAATTCTTTTAGCCTCCACTGAGTAAGGGACAGGTGAGGCTAGGGAGGGAGAGAGAGGTCAGGGGCAAAAGGATCAGGCTCACAGAGATCCCCAAAATGCTGAGGTGTAATGACACCAGAGATAAGGGGAAAAAAAACAGGCTACTCTGCCCTAGGTGTGGGCAGGGAGGGTGTCTGTTTTATGACAGTCATCTGTGACCAACAACAAATAACCAGACCCAAAAAAGAAGCCATTAAAGATGTTATCACCAGTCCTTACTCAAACCAAAACATCACAAGAATGATAAGGTTGCAAACTCCCTGTCAGTTCTAAATAAAAGACTTTCAGTGGAGGCCCACATTGGCAACCTAGTAGGGATCTCTCTTACTCCTGAGAACTTTTTCTGTATCCTCAGTTAATAAATTTCTATTGCTTTACTCACTTTGCTTTGTCCTCGAGAGTCATTCTTCGACTCCCAAGAGACAAGAACTTACTCTCCCGCTTCACCAACATCTTACCATTGCATTTTCAACAGTCATGAAATGCACATCCCACCCCCCACCCTGCCCTAGAGTTCCTTCAATGTAGTTTTTTTGCCAGCATCACTTTCTATGGGATATCTTCATTCATGACAGCCACTTTTCTCATCTGTGTGGATAAGTTTGCATTCACTAAATGGTTACACATCTGGAGTCCCTAAAATCTAAATAGTGCTGACGCTTACAAGCAGTGCTAACATTTCCAAGTCAGTGCTTTCTTCTGTAACTCCATTTACATTTAACTCAAATACTGTAAAGATTTTGCCAAACTGCCTATTATTGACTGCTACTTTCTCCTGTGATGCTTGAATATTTTCAATTGTATGCATTATGTCTTATTTTTTCTAAAACTCGGTTAAAAAAAAAAAGCGTGATCTTAATTCAATACCCTGTCTGAAAGTCCATTTAAGATAAGATGTTTTGAAGACTGAAATAATTCTGTGGTCCACTGGCCAAATTAATGAAGTTGTGCTTGACGGTAAGAAGCAGATTTTCACATTTTATTCAAGTCCCACAAGAGGATCAAGGTCATCTGGAGCATTATTCTTCAGAATAGTGCTTTTAAAACCCAAGTATACGGGTATATCACTGAGAAATAAGCAACACCTCTATGCTTTGCAGACTGTGTGTGAGCTGTATAACAGATTCACAGTCACTACTACACTTTAAGTGATAGGACTGTCACTGCTCATAGGTTAATTACATCACAATTTGTGTACTGGAGGGGCAGCAGCAAAGTTAATACTTCAGTCACAGTTAATATACTGATATTTGAATAGTGTTGGTGAGGATTTGGTGTTACTTAACTAGCCTGTGGTCACTAAATTTATGCATACAAACATTCTGAAAGAGAAAAAAATATGATTATAAATACCTATATATATATATTTATAAATTTACATATATTTTTTCCCTCCTTACACCTAATACCTTGCTCCAGATAGTATCTTTTTCTTTCTTCCCCATGATAACAAACCTCTTTAAAGAGGTGGCCAATATGTGCTCTCTCCATTTTCTCACAACCTGGACTGTCTTCAGACATTCCAGAACTCTATTACTCTTCCACAACATCTCCTGTAAATACTACCAAGTTAATTAGCCCACATTACCTAACCTTTTCAGAGCATTTTGACAGAACTGTTAACTTCTCCCTTCTCAAAACACTATCAACATTTGGTTCCTGAGCACTGTGCCTTGGTTTTCCCACAGCCTCACTGACTCTTTTTTTGGGATCTCCTTTGCTGGATTTTTCCTTTCTATCTCACCTATGCAGTTGGTTGCCACAGAGTACAGTCCTTAACCATCTCTTATTCCTAGTCACTCCCTATATGGTTCTCATCCAGCTCTGAGTTCGAAGTAACATCTCTATGCCAATGAGCCCCCATGATTGTACCTCTAGCTCACATCCCTTCCCTGCCCTATAAATAGGTGATGACAGGCATTTCAACTTACCATGTCTAAGAGGAAATGTATCCTCCATTTCCATCTAATTTTTTCTCCATTTCCATACATGATGCTATCATACTTTAAGGGGCCCTAGCCAAAAACTAGGAATGATCTTTAATCTCTGTCTTTCCCTCATAGCTCACACCCAAACTGGTAACACGTCTGCTCAGTTCTGCCTTGTGGATATGCATAGCCTGGAACTGGCCTTTTCTCTCCTCTCTTTTGTTAAAACTCTGACCAAAACCATCATTTTCCCTCACCTGAACCGTTCCAAATGGCTCCCAACTGGTTTTCTTGCATCCACTATAGCTGCCCCATAGCCAATCTTTATAGTTTGGCTGTCAGAATGATCTAAGAATGCACATAAAATTTTATCACTCCTCTGCTTAAAACCCTCTGGTGGATTCCCATCACAGAAAGTATAAAATCCAAACTTCTTACTATGGCCTATGCGGCCTTGCATGATCTGTCCTCTGAATACCTCTCCAAGGCAATCCGATTCCTCTCCTCTCCCTCATGCTAGCTGCACTGGCTGACTTTCTATTCTCTGAACACTCCAAGTTCATTCCTGCCTCTGGGCTTGGCTTTTGCTATTGCTTCCACATACCATTTTCATCACTCTGATCTTAGCAATGCTCTATTTTCTTCACTTCATTTGGATGTCTTTAATCAAATGTTAGCTTATCAAGAGGACTTCCATAATCATATAAAATAGCACTTACACACACACACCCAGTATCCCAATTCCTTCTTCATTTTACTTTATAACAATTATCACACATCTGGGCATTGTATTACACACACACACACACACACACACACACACACACAGTCCTCACTTCGCACACTTCCAAAACGCATGTGGTTCAGTCACCACGATTTAGTTACAAACACCAGTCCCTCAACAACATAGTTCAAATTTTAGTTGCCATAATAGATTAACTGTAAGTAATTGCATAAAGTACAAAGTTTGCTGTTGGCCCTTCAGTCCACAAATCACTATATAAAAAACAGATGCAGGGATGCCTGGGTGGTTCAGTCCATTAAGCATCTGCCTTCAGCTCAGGTCATGATCCCAGAGTGCTGGGATTGAGCCCCATGTTGGGCTCCTGTTCAGCATAGAGCCTGCTTCTCCCTCTGCTTCTCAACCCACTCATGCTCTTTCTCTCTCTCTCATTCTCTCAAATAAATAAATAAATAAATAAATAAATAAATAAATAAATAAAATCTTTAAATAAAAACAGATACAGATGATAATTAGTAACTGATCACATCACTTCTTTTTAAATCTGTCAGTGACTGATCATGGTATATCTGGTATCCAGCTCATTCACAGAAGCAAAACCTATACTTTTGAACTTTCCTCGTCTCTCACTAATAAACACATGAGATATTTTACAAAAGTGGATAACTGAAAGAGAAAATTGGCCAAGAAAAACGAAAATGTATTAAAGATCAAAAAATGACAACACTGGAAGTGAAATTGAGTTAACCGTAAATAAGGTTATAGGAGAAATATGTAATGGTGGGAATGTTGACACTGTCACCATTCAACAAACTAGATAAGTATGTAGAGGAACTTTGGACATAAATGAGAAAAGTGGTTCTGATGGAAAAGGTCCCAGACGTCCACCCTTACCAAAAACTTCCTCTTAAAATTACTCTCAGAGATGTTTTATGACATTAAAGGCACACAGGAAAAAATATTGGAAGCTGATCCAAACTTAGAAAGGAGTATGACAATTTGTCAATATATAAGATGCTCACTCTGTGTCATAAGTTATACAATGAGAAGAAGACAAGCACTGTACCAAAGACTTCTGATATATTTTTTTCAGAATATAATACACCGGAATTCTGTATGTTTCTAATGCTTGCATGGTTGCAAGATACAAGACCAACTCACAAATAACTATCACATTCTTAAAAATGAATCTGTAGAAACTGAAATTAAAACATAACACTATTTAGGATCACTTTCAATAAAATTAAATGCTTATGTATAAAATTAACAAACGTGTATGGGATCTCATTCTAACAGTTGCAAAATACAGGATGCCTGGTGGTTCGGTCAGTTAAGTGTCTAACTCCTGGTTTCAGCTCGTCATAATCTCAGGGTCATGAGATAAAACCCTTCATTGTGTTCCATGCTGGGCATGCAGCCTGCTTAAGAGTCTTTCTCTTCCTCTTCCTCTCCTCCTCCCCACACAGGCTTTCTCTCTCACCAAAAAAAAAAAAATAATAATAATTGCAAATCCTGATGAAATAAACAACATAAATAAATAGAGAGATATACTTTGCTTATTGATTAGAAAACTGAACAGACTAAAGGCGTTAATTGTCTCCAAATTGGTATACATTGTTAATATGATTCCTATCAAAATTTCATCTTTGGAGATATTGACAATCTTACTCTAAAATTTATATGAAAAACGATAGCCCCTAGAATAACTAAAATAGTCTTGATAAAGAAGAATAAAGTGAGGATAAAAATCACTTTAATAATAAGGCTTACTGTATACGTATAATAATCAAGTCAGTGTGATATTGGTGGAGGTATAGACAAGAGATCATGGCAAATGATCTCTAGAAAATAGAGAACCCAAAAACAAACACACAAAATACGCTAACCAACTTCTGATAAAGAGGCAAATGAAATTCAGTGGAAGAAGGAGAGTCATTTCAAACAACAACACAAAAAACCAATGCTGGAACAATTGGACATCTTTAGTTGAAAAAGAAAAATGAGCTGTGACTAAGGTTCACACACCTCTTTATACAAAAATTGACTCAGGATGGATCACAGACTTAAATATGAAATGTAAAATATAAAGTCTTTAGAGAAAAAAAAACCCACATTTTAGAAACAAACATTGGAGAAAATCTTGGAGATCTAGAACAAGCAAATAGTCTCCTGACACCAAACACATGATCCACAAAAGGAAAAACTGATAAAATGAACTTGTTTAAAATTAAAAATGTTTGCTCTGTGAAAGACCCTCATAAGAGGATAAAAAGACAAACTATACGTGGAAGAAAATATTCAATAAAAGACTCGTCTCTAGACCTATGAAGAATTCTTGAAAGTAAACAGGAAAGAAACAAAAAAGTCCACACAGAAGAAGGGTAAGTATGTAGAGACATGAAGAGATCACTCACCAAAAGAGATAAACAAATGGCCAAGAAGCACATGAAAAAATATATAGCATCATTAGCCATTAAAGACACAAATTAAATCCCTATGAGGTATCACACTAAATAAAGGATGGCTAGAAATATAAAGTGACAACATCAAATGCTATTGAGGATGCAGAAGATTTGCATCATTCATACTCAGCTGCTGGAAATGCAAAATGGTACAGACACTCTAGAAAACAGGTTAGCAGTTTCTTTAAATGAAACTTATTACTACCACATGACCCAGCAATTGCACTCTTGAGCATTTATGCCAGAGAAATGAAAACTTATGTTCACACAAAAGCTGCTCCACTAATGTTCATGACAGCTTTACTTATAATAGCCCCAATTCAAAAACAAACTCCAATAGGAAGCAACAACCAGTGGTAGAGGTAGAAGTTAGATAAATCTCAAGCGAATTATGTTGAGTAAAAAACTCCAATCTCAAAAGTTATATGCTGTGTGATTTCATTTATATGATGTTCTTGAAGTCACTAAATTATGAAGATGGAGAGCAGATTAGTGGTTTCTGGGAGTTAGGGATACGGGAGATGCCTGTGGTTATAAAAAGGCAGTATGAGAGATCTGTATCTGACTGCAGCAGTAAATATACAAAACCACACGTGGGATAAAATGACCTAGAAATAAAGGCACACACATATGTGCACACACACAAAAAGTAGAACTGGGAAATCTGAATGAGGATCCGTGAATTATATCAATGTCAATTTCCTAGTTGTAATAACATATCATAATTTCACAGGATGTTACCACTGGAGAAAACTAAATATACAGTAAGTGGACTCTCTCCATATTACTTGTTAAAATTACATGTGAATCTAAAATTATCTCAAAATAAAAGGTTTCATTAAAACAAAAAGAGTTGTACACATGATCTCATATAACATTGTTTATAGGAGTCCCAAACTGGGAATAAGTGTCCATCAATGGGTGAATGGAGGAACAATTTATGGTACAGTGATATGATGAAATCTCACTCAGAAATAGAAATGAAGAAATTGTTTATACATGCAACACCATAGATAATCTCACAAACATTATTTTGAATGAAAGAAGTCAATATTTCATTTATATAAAGTTCTAGAACAAACAGAACTAATCTCTTATGCTCAAAATCACATTGGTGGATGCCTGAATGAAAGAGAGGGATAAACATCATTGCAAAGGGACAGGAGGGAGTGTTCTGGGATGATGGATATACTTTGCATCTTGATCAGTGTGCGGGTTACATGGTATACACATCTGTCAAAACCACAAAACTGGTCTCTTAAGGTCCCAGCTTTGTACTGTATGCAAGTTATACCTCAACAAGTTATTTTAAAAACTATCCACATTTTTGTAGGACAGACAGAAAAAAAGGTTAGGAACTTGAGAATAGAAGCAACCAAGTATTTGGGGAGGTTGTGGTACAGGCATCTTATATGCTGGTTAGATGGCCTTAAAGGGAAGCTACACCAGTCAGCAAAAGAGAGAACATGCATTGCTTATAATTGCCAAGATTTGGAATAAGCTCAATGTCCATCAATGGATGAACGGATAAAGAAAAGTTACACACACACAGACACACACACACATTATTCAGCCATAAAAAAGAAAGCAATCTTGCCATTTATGACATGGATAGATGTTGAGGGCATTATGCTAAATGAAATATATGAGACAGGGAAAGGCTAATACCAGATGACCTCACTTAAATGTGTAATCTAAAAATATCAAACTCATAGAAACATAAAGTAGAATGGTAGCTGGTTGCCAGGGGCTGAGGGCTTGGGGAAATGGGGAGATGTTGATCAAAGGGTACAAACTTTTAGTTATCAAATGCGTAAGTTCCAGGGATCTAATGTGCAGCATAGTGACCATAGTTAACAATACCTGAAAGCTGCTATGACAGTAGAGCTTTAACGTTTTTCACTGCCATAGCAACAAAATGCTAATCATGTAAGGTTTTAAAGGACGCATTAACTAACCTTATTGTGGTAAACATTTTGTAATAAATATTGTGCATCACATTGCACACCTTGATTTTACACAATGTTATATCTCAATTATATCTCAATCAAGCTGGAGGAAAAAAACAAGCCAAAAAAGGAGTGAGAAAATCTCTGTTACCTTTCTACAACATAGAGTGTGTGGGGAAATGGAAATCCTAAAGCCTACACTTCAGTGAGATACTGCGGATGATGACATAATTTGCACAGGCTATAATTTGCATTTTTCCACATTCGCTTAATCAGTGTTATGTTTAAGGTTTAAATAAACAAATGAATTTGTCAGTTCAGGAACTCATCGAACTAATACACCCTCCCTTGACTATGCACTTTTGATTACCAAGGACTTTCAGAGAATCAGCAAATAGACTGGGAGATTAAACGGCATGGAAAATAATGATTGGTGGCTCTGATACCACACTTGGCAGGAGTGGCACATATGCAAAGAGACTGAAGTAGACACTAGAGAAAAGTAAGTTTAAAGATGATGCTATCAGTCTTTTATTAGTGGCCTTCAACTGCCTCAATTTCTGCTGTGTTTTTAAAGCAATAGAATGTGTTTCCAATACACATACTCCAGCAGCACACCACAGTCTGGAAGAGAGACCTGGTAAGGATACAAACAGCTCTCTACTATTTACGTCTTCTGGAACTGGCACTGAATTCTGAATTTCCAGATATTTGGCATCTCCAATGAGCCTGCAAGGAAGTCAATTCTACGAAATAGCAACATCATGTTAATTTTTTTAAAAAAAATTTAGACATGGGAAAAAGATGTCTGAGATGCTGAGTATAAAGGCAGCATTCAGCTATTCTGGAGTTGGTTATTTAGATGATCAGTTATTCACCATAAAAGCAATACACCATGGGACGCCTGGGTGGTTCACTGTTGAGCATCTGCCTTCGGCTCAGGTTGTGATCCTGGGGTCCTGGGATCAGTCCCGCATCAGGTTCCTGCAGGGAGCCTGCTTCTCCCTCTGCCTATGTCTTTGTCTCTCGAATGAATGAATGAATGAATGAAGCTTAAAAAAAAAAGCAATACACCAAGCTCTTTTTGTATTTTTTTTTCCTGCTAAACCTCTTCTTTTTAGACATTTATATTCTACAGATACTGATTTTCTAATCTCTTCCCATTCAAAATTGGGAGGAAATCTACTAAGGGCATTCCATATGGAACCCAGGAAAGACTGGAGCTATTGAAACCTGAAATATTGGGATCCCTGGGTGGCTCAGCAATTTAACGCCTGCCTTCAGCCCAAGGCATGATCCTGGATTCCCAGGATCGAGTCCCATGTCGGGCTCCCTGCATGGAGCCTGCTTCTCCTTCTGCCTGTGTCTTTGCCTCTCTCTCTCTCATGAATAAATAAAATCTTAAAAAAAAAAAAAAAAAGAAATCTGAAATACATGACACCAGCTCTCTGCTTCCTAGTTCCCTTACTGAAAAACAGAGCTAAAAATAATGACTTCCCTATTTTGCAGACAAGACTGGAGGATCAAACAAATGAATGAACATATCTAAAATGCAAAATATATTCTATGTATTAAGTATTGTATGCATGCTATTTGATGCATATTTGGGGAAAGACTTGATAGAAAGACAGATTTACTATATGGATACTTGATAAAGTTTGAGAATTAACTTTTGTTTAGACAACATGAAACCAAAAAGAAATAAAACTTCCAGGGACTAAAATTCGGAAAGCTTCAAAATTCCGGTGTTGAAAATAAACTTATATATTTGGTTTTATGGTATGAGACCAGCATGAAACACAAAGTCTTGTACTTAAATAGCTTTAACTAGGGGATCCCTGGATGGCTCAGCGGTTTGGTGCCTGCCTTCGGCCCAGGGTTTGGCCCTGGAGACTCGCGATCGAGTCTCACGTTGGGCTCCCTGCATGGATGGAGCCTGCTTCTCCCTCTGCCTCTGTCTCTGCCTCTCTCTCTCTCTAAATGAATAAATAAAATCTTATTTTAAAAAATAGCTTTAACTAAATAGTTAAATAGCTCATAGCTAGTTCACTAATCTCCAAAACTTTATTACAAGTTATTTGATTCTGAAGATCAAAGTAAATAGACTGAAATAAATGTAAATTGTTAAGTAAATATTCTCTATTCTTTCCATTTTATTTTTTATAATGAAAACATAAAATCTACTCATCATTAAAATATACCAGGGAATGCTATTTAAATATCAGTACCAAAGGGCTCACATTAAAAACATCTGTGTTCAGACTAAAACTTAATGTAAGCAGAATAAAACTTTTCTAAAACTTCTAAATGCCCCTAAGTTTCAAAAAGAAGTTTTAATAATGATGACAAAAATACAACAATATATTCCAATCTATACACCACTTTCTATTCTACTTATAATGTGCAAAGGAGGCCATTAATCTAAGAAGCCATCTGCCGGAGTCTTTATCCTTTTACCCAGAGGAGAAATTTGTTTTTATTTTCTATGCCTACACCTTCTCAGCCAACCCATGGCTCTCAGTTATGAGTCCCTTTGAGTTGCTTTCCTTTGCTTCATTTTTTTCAAGAAAGTTAAAAATAAGTATATTGGTTTGCTTGAAAATATTTTCTCTACTATCCTCTTTAAAATGGTCACTAATATGTCACTAACAACCACGAAGAATGAATAAATGTTTCCAGAACCAACCCCAACCCCTGTTACAAGTTACATTACTACAGTTGAGCAAACATTGTCTTTCCCTCCTATTGCTTAAAAAAATCTTCCTAGGCTAAGATTTTTAAAGGGATTTGTGCTTTGGGAATCAAACTCCAAGTAGCTATAGTAAAAATAAAACATTCATTTCCTAGACAAGTTCCAAACTTTGAAATGAAATTTAACTTCACTTCCCAATTATTGAAATAGTTACTGTCCAACAAGTCAGAATCCTAATTATACAGTCAGTATTCTAAAACTTGGATATATTCAAAATTTTCACTTTTTCTCTACAGCAACATCTTCCCAATCACCCATACTCTGCTGTTACCCAAAACTGTGTATGCAAGGAATGAAAAAAGTTTTTATGTCAACCTAAGTAATTAAACATATAAATAGTAAATAAAAGAGACATGTTTTGTATTGGCAAGCCTTTTCCCACAGGTGGTGAATCATGGATATAAAGCCACATGCATAATACAGTACTAAGAATTTAACATGTTTTTTTCCTTTATGATACTGAGACTATATATTTCAACCTATTTCCATGTTCTCCCCTGGCTTCCATGAAGATTAAAGGCACATAAATCAGCTACTCATTACATAATTGTATTAGCCTCTTGAACAAATCTGCTTCCTTTTTTTTTTTTTTTTTTTAATTTTTTTATTTATTTATGATAGTTAGAGAGAGAGAGAGAGAGGCAGAGACACAGGCAGAGGGAGAAGCAGGCTCCATGCACCGGGAGCCCGACGTGGGACTCGATCCCGGGTCTCCAGGATCGCGCCCTGGGCCAAAGGCAGGCGCCAAACCGCTGCGCCACCCAGGGATCCCTGCTTCCTTTTCTTTCCCAAGTTCTAGAATAAATTCTATTAAGATTCATTTGCTTTACTTTGTCTATGTTATAGATCATATTCTTTTGCAAATCTCTTTTAGGGAGCTGGTAGGATACAGAGCAAGTACATATATATGTACAAACATGTTAAAATCAAAGAAGTTCAAAAAATCAAGGAAGTTCTGATTTTAGTAATTATTAATAAAAGTTGACATTTTTCTATGTCTTGAAAAAGCATTTGAAACCACATTCCATAAAATAGTACATTATTTTAACTTACATATTTACCATTTTCAGGCCTTTCTGGGAGGCTGGAAGGCTTTAACTAAAGAATATCAGAGGACATAAGAGCACAAAGGCTATCTATATCAATATTGAAACCAAGACTTACAAAAGCCTATTATGGTTCCAATGACATTTCTTTCCTATTTTTTCCACATCAGCAGGAATATTTTGAGTGAGTGAACTATTTGCTGGTGAGATCTTCTGACAGTGAAGGTAGGCTAGGTGAGAAACTACAAACTAGAAAATAAAGAATTATCAAGTATAAAGCATATAATATTTCACCTGTCATGTAAGTGGATTTACCTTGAGTCTGAGAAGAAGGTCATTGTTTTTCCTCAAAACTATACAAAGTTATACCCTAATCAAAGTAAGTGGGCAACAAAATTATGCTCTAGTAATTTCAATATATTAAAAGATCATGTTAAGCATGGTTAAAGTTTAATAAATAGCTAAAGAAAAATAAATAAATAAATAGCTAAAGACAGTTAACAAGGAAATAAGTAATTGTGGTCCTTGATCGCCAATTTAGAGGCAAGCATCTCATACACATTTTATCATCTTCAAGGCTTTTTTGACTATATGAATCTAACCACTACTGCCTTATTTTCACCTGAAGATGACTCATTATTTTTTGAATCCATAAAACTACTTACTATTAATATATTTTACATTTGCATACCATTTTTCTGTTTACAAAGAATTTTCATTCATAGATGACCTCACTCAAGCCTCACCGTTCTGAGAGAACAGATTACATTTACATAAAAAGCAGAGGATGAAGTTCACAAAGAGATCAAATACATACACAGTTACACAGTTATATCAGGCTGATTAAGACTCTAGAATTTAAATATTTTGAAAGCTTTGTAAACCCAACACTTTATCAAGTTCACTGAAAACCTTTTATTAAGTAATATTTGCATGGAGCGCTGTGCTCTAAGATAAACTTAAAGACATTAACATGGACAAACATTCTAGGAGAATACAGACAGAGAATAAAGACATGATAAATGTGCATAACTTCAGGGAAAAAAAAATTTAGTCTTTCATCAGTTCAAGCTCATATGAATATGGTAAGCAGAATTTATCACCTAGTTTCTTGGTTCAGGATGATAATAAGATAGACTTTAACTTAATGTAATCCTTTTAGAGCCCAATGAGGGAAGCACTATTATCATGTTCATGTAATGGAAACTATGGAATGGAGATTAAGAAACATTGGTCAAGATAACACACTTAAAAGGTGGCCAGGATGAGACTCAAATCCAGGTAGTCTGGCTCCCTAAATTTGCCCCTAACCTCACTATTCTGCCATGAGAATTTGTCTGTTACTATGAAGAGGAACTTGAAACTGTGAAGGAAAATGAAGGGCAGAGCTTCTCTTATGATCAAATGGTATCCAGAGGCATGATTTAAGAAAAAGAAAAGAAAGACACCTCCTTAAAATATTCACCTCATTTACTTTCAATCATTAGAAGTTTCCTTCTTAGGATCTGTTTTCAAAAATCCTCTACTTGATCCAACATGTTAACTTTCAACTAATATCATGGAGACAATAATGACTCTATGACACCCACATGAAAACAAAAAACAACCCATGTCCATGGTCATAATTAGACCTGAACCCATCAAGGGAGAAAAAGTAACCAAAATAGCCCATTCCATATTTGGGCTGGGAACCAGGGCAGAAAGTGGATGGCATGGAGAGGAACCTTCAAAACATGTAGACTAGCACCCACAGAAATGGGATCCTGGACACAGGGGTGGTCATTGATCAAATGAGGCCAGAAGCATACAAGGGAAAACACAGGTTGTAAGGTTTTAAAACTGGGGACAGAGACCTTGGCAATAAGAAACTGCTGGATATCTTTCAGAGAAGGTTCAAAATAGAAAGGCAGATTGGTTAATTTGGCACCAGCAGAAGTACAAAGTGGAGTCTAGCCAAGCCTAAAAGACCTTGAATCTGGAGACTAAAAAGATGGCAGACAACCAAAGTGCAGGAGGAACATCCTTATTGATAGCACATTCTAGAACACACTCCAGGGATTCAGAAGGAGAGATGACAGAGAAGCTCTTGCTTATGATGTTTCCAGGAAAGATTTGGGACACTGTAGCCTCACAGTCTTGAGTTTTGGCAGCTGGCTGGAGGAGACAATTTCAATATACACTATCTACCTTCCATTTACCACCACCCATGGAAGCTCAGGGGAGATTCGGAAATAAAAACCATTATTATTATTATTTTTTTAAGTAAGCTCCATGCCCTCCACACCTCCCCCTCTCCGCCGTGGAGCGGACACAAGACTTGAACTCATGACCCTGAGATCAAGACCTAACCTGAGGTCAAGAGTCAGACATTTAACTGAGCCACTCAGATGCCCAATAAAAATTCCCTCTTAAAAAAAGAATGAAATAATATTTCATATCTATTTCTAATAGAAGAGAGAGAAAGAGAAACTACTGTGACTGAAGACAAAAGAAAATAAAAAGTAGATGTTCAGCAATGGTGGGGAGCAAAGGAAATGGAGCTCCCAGGTCAGCATGATCATAGAAAGAGCCTCCCTACTAGTAAACTGTATTTTTCCAAAAGGAAAGAGAGAATTAAAGGATGCACATACAATCAGAAAAGAAAAGGAAAAAGGGGTTCAGGAGCAGACAATATAGTAAGTACCAATATGACAGGCAGACACTATACAGAGTACAGGTTTGGATCCAAATGTTCAGTTACTAGAGCACTGGGGCTTTCTGAAATAACTGACACAGGGAAGAGTGGGCATAAAATGATGACACTCAGAAGTAAATAATAATTCCTAGACCCAGATTTCAATGGTAGCAGTATGGCTCATACATATAAAAGTTATTTTATGCATATAAAAGTTAGAGGGATATATGAGTTAGTACCCAAAGGGAGATTAAAGGATGTGGGAAGATGAGAATGCCAGCCACGAGACCATATTCTGAAAACGTTCAGTTCTTTCCTTTATATGTGATCCCTCATCTTTTTGAAATCTGCATTGGGCCAGAGAGGTTGAGCTCAGTGTGCTGGCTCACTCCTTAGGTATTCTCATCACTCTTAAGAGTAAGTGCTGTGCCCTCTATCAAATTTTAATAGGGACTGATTAAACATATATCTTGGTAACCTGACCATATTTTAAAGATTTGTATTTTTTATTTGTTTGAGTGAGAGAGAAAGAACACAAGCACAGAGAGGGGCAGAGGGAGAGAGAGAAGCAGTCTCTCCACTAAGCAGGGAGCCTCACTTGGGGCTCGATCTCAGGACCCTGAGATCAGGAGCTGAGCTGAAGGCAGACACGTAACCGACGGAGCCGCCCAGGCACCCCTTGACCATATTTTATATTGTGCTCTCCGAGTCTGTGCTGAATAGAGGCAGAGAGATACAGCTTATATGAGACAAAAACAGAAGTAACTCACATCTATTCCCTATATCAGAAAATAAAAAAGACTGGGAAATTTGGGTTAAATGTTTGGGTAAATGTAAATTACCCTTCTTTTATTTAGTCGTAAGAGTTTTTCTCACATGTTTCTTCTAACTATATTTCAACAACAATAATCATAATAATAGCAGTTATCATTTCACTGTTTATACTGTGCTAAGAATAAAAATATTAAAATAATTCCTCTTCAAGGAGCCTTTAAGATAGATAGCCCCAATTTACAGATAAGGAAACTGGGGCATAGGTGTCTTGAACAAAAAGGGCTATGGAGACCTAGGGTGGAAGTATGCAGCCAGGAGAGTCAATTATCAGCTGACTAAATTCATTCATCCCTGGAATGCATCATTGGATAGTACCACCAATGAGGAAGATCCTAGTTTGAGTGGGAACTTTTTAAAAACAGCCCAAAAAAAAAATAAATAAATAAATAAATAAATAAATAAAAACAGCCCAAGACCCCCATTATTCTCAAATTATGCTCAGTTTTATTAAGTTTTCTTTTTATTCAATTCACTTTTTTAAAAACCTTAGAGTATCAAACCAGAGGAACTTCCCAAAACACCCCTCTGATTGATGCAGTTATGGATTACCGGTTTTGGGTTTTGGCACCACAGCTAATTGAGTAGCTGATCAATGTATATTTCAGAACAGTTTCCCCATGTTCACTACGTGATAAAACTATGTAATTCCAATCCAAAGCTTCATTTCCAATGTATTTCTTTTCTTTCTTCCCCCTTATCTACAGGGTTATAGTTTGCTACTGAGCAGGAAGGAGTTGTTTTTCACAAGGTCCACTTTTAAGATTTAATACTTTGTAATATCAATGATTAGATCTGCACAAGCAAATTAATTTAGCAATTTAGAAAAGTCTACTAAAACATAAAAGGTGTAGAACCTATAATAGAGCAATCTCTGTTACACTCTACACCCTACAGAAATCTCCACATCAGTGAGCACAATGAAGCATGCCCCAAAAGGTTCAACGCAGACTACATGTGGAAGAGCAAAAGCTGGAAGCAAAATAAATGATCGTCCATCAGACAGTAGTTAAATAGGGATCTGGTGCAGCAGTTAAAAACAATGAGGTAAATCTTTAAGGACTAATATACCAAGATCTCTAACACATATTAATGAAAAGAACCAAGTTGTGCAATATGCATAGTAAGACATCAATTATGTAGAAATATCACACACTCACATGCAGCCACAAATGCACTTATGTAGAGATCTCTCTGTCATTATGTATACTACATATACATAATACATATATATGCATATGTCACGTGTAGAGATTGGGACTAGGGAAGAATTCAAAGGAACCTTTAGCTGTCCCATTTACTTATTTCTACAAAAATAATGAATGTCTACATTACTTGTATAGTTAAAAAGAAAACAGGATGTTTTAAAAATTTTACACAATAAAATGTAGCTTCAACTTGTCATAAATTAATGTATTCCATTTCATTTTTAACCAATGTATTAAAGTTAACTAGCCTGCAATTTTTTTATTTTTAGTTTTTTTTTTAAAGATTTTATTTATTTATTCCTGAGACAGAGAGAGAGACAAAGACATAGGCAGAGGGAGAAGCAGGCTCCTTGTGGGGAGCCCAAAGTAGGCTTCGATCCAGGGACCAAAGGTAGACACTCAACTACTGAGCCACTCAGGTGTCCTGAGTTTTAGATTTTGAGAAGTGGAAGAGGCTCTATATAGATGGGGTAGGAAGTATACTGGAAATCTTTGTACTTTCCTCTCAATTTTGCTGTAAACCTAAAACTGCTCTTAATGACAATAACAACAACAACAAAATATGAAACAGCATAAAATGAAAAGTCTTCCTCTCCACCAGCTACTAGTTTCCTTTTCCAGAAATTGTGAATAGGAAGTTTCTTTCTTATTGTTATTACTTTGTTGTTCCCTAATTTTTCTGATCATTAGTGGAAAATACTGCTATTTTGAGTTCTATCATCCTATATTAGGATGAAAAATTTGATTCATATTTCTAATATTCCTTGGTAGGTAAATCACTTATTTTCACTGGAAGATTTTCAGATTTTCCCTTATTCTCAGAGTTGGGGAATTTCTCTTAGGAAATTCAAAATTAATTCCAAATTAATTTTTCCTAGGTGTTTTGTTTTTCTTTTCCATTTGTCTTGGTTGACCTTTACTGAACTCCTTCAAAATTTAGATTTAACCTTTCTTAAGCCTCAAGATATTTTCTTCTGCTAGTTCTTTATTTCCTCTTGTCTCTGCCTCTCTCTGTGTGTCTCTCATGAATAAATAAAATCTTAAAAAATTCTGACTGGAGAGCTTCCATTTTGATCAATTTATGGCTATGCCACACCATGGGTTAAATATTTTGGATGGTAATTTCGACTGGATTTATTCTTTTGTTCCTTAAAGACTTCTGATCTCATATTTTCCATTTCTGTCATATGTTTCTGTAGTAGATGAGAAGATAAGTTCACCTGGAACCTCAGAATATAACCTTATTTTGAAAAAGGTCTTTCAAGATGTAATTAAGGTAAATATGAGGCTAATCTGGATTAGTAAGGACCCTGAATTCAACGGCAAATCCTTAGAAAAGAGAAACACATATACAGGCACATAGGGGGAGGACATGTTAATACAGAGGCAGAGGTTGGTATGATGGATCTACAAGCCATGGCACACCAAGAGTTGCCAGCATCCACCAGAAGCTAGGAGAGACACATGGCAGCCTCCAGAAAGAACCAATCCTGCTGGTACCTAGACTTCCCTCCTGGTTTCCAAAACTGTGAAGGAACAAAATGCTACTGTTTTAGCATTGATTTTGTAGTAATTTATTCTTAGGAAATTTATAGTTTCCTTGGCTTTATCTTTCAGATCTTACTTCATTTTCAACTATAAGCAACTTGTGATTTACTCAATTCAAATTTTATTGTAATTTATTTCTATATATTTAAATTTCCAGGTTATTTTCTTAATTTTATAATGTCACATTTGCTTTACTTAATGGATACAAAAAACATTAGAAGATATTAATTGAATTTTCTTATTTTCTATTTGTTCTGTAACTTATCTTTTTTGGTCTGGAATCATTTCTACTAATTCATCTTTCACTTTGATGGTTTTTCAAGCACACACTAATATTTTGTGTCCATGTATGTTTATGAATCACAGAATCTACCGGTTAGCATAAGGAAACAAACTTAAATTTATTCTATCTTGTATCTGTTTTCCCAGCTTGTCTCTTCTTTGTGCTGACGTGTACATATTTGTGTGTCTGTGTTATGCGTGTATGTCGGGGCAAAGGGAAGCTGACACATGTACTATTGAACTGGAAGTCCATATTATGTTATTTTAATTTCTCTAATAAATTATAAATTTCTGTAGAATAAGGATTTCTGTTTTTATTTACATCTCCTGTAGAAATTAGTATAAAGGCACACTTTAAAAATTAATTTAATAAAGGAATTGCTGCATAAGTGAATGAGTGAGTTAAAGAACACCAGTAAAACCATGTTAAAAGCTAACTTGCCCAAGTGAAGGAAAAATTCAATACTTTGATTATTTGAGAAGAAAAGTGGCAGAAGTGAATTGTGACTTAATATACAGGCAAGTAAAAATCATTAATCTTAAGCTTTCAATTAATATGCCATCTTACTAAAAATTAATTTCACTGGATCAGATAACTCAATCTCTTTTCTACTGAAGGATATTTAATATATTTATCATTTTAGATCTTGTACGTTCAGGACACATTTTTATTAGATTTTTGCAAATGCATCGATTACTAAGTAATATGCATCAGATGTACATCAATTTGTCCTATGCAAATGAGTTTCTGCTTATGCAAATTCACTGAGTTTTGCACCTGAAAATCACATGACAGGTTAAATGGAATTATCTGTGAGGGCTCTGTGATCTTCAAGCCTTGAATTCAAAATTGTACATTTTCCAAATTGAAGACTCTTTTAAAAAGGGACTCTTAAGTCAATTCGTTCCATTTCTTTATGACTTATAACCCTACAGGCCAGAAGAAAAAAAAGGAGATTAGCTTTATGGAATGGAGACATTAAAGCTGGTCTTAGAGAATTTGAGAAAATTCAGTCCGTAGAAGAGAGAAAAAAGAGTACTCTTAGCAATATGATGAAATGCAACAGACCTGAGAGTCTAGAGATAAACCCTCACATTTAATTTTCAACAGAGGGAAAAATAGTCTGCTTAACAAAAGATGCAGGAGCAACCAGATACCTATAGACAAAAGGATAAAATTGTACCTCTACCTCACATTATATAACAAAATTAATTCAAAATGGATCACATACCTAAAGGTAAGAGCTAGAACTATAAAACTCTTTGAAGAAAGCCCAGGTATAGATCATCATGACCTTAGATTTCTTAGGTTTCTTACATAGGACATCAAAAGTACAAGCAACAGAAGAAAAATAAGGTACTTCATCAAACTTAAAATCTTTTGTCTTTCAAAAGATCCCATCAAGAAAGTGAAAAGATAACCCACAGAACAAGAAAAGATATTTATAGATCTTGTTTGGTAAGGAACTTGTTCCTAAGATATATTAAAAAAAACTTTATAACTCAATAATAAAAACCAAATAATAGAAAGATAATGAGCCAAGTAAAAATAGGCAAAGGATCTGAATAGATATTTCTCTAAGAAGATATACAAGGGGCATCTGGCTGGCTCAGTCAGCATAGCATGCAGCTCTACCTCAGGGTTGTAAGTGTAAGCCTGGGTGGAAAGATTACTTAGAAATAAAATATTTTAAAAAGAAATAAAAAGAAAGAAATACAAGTGGTCAGTCAGCACAGGAAAAGATGCACAGTACTGTTATCCATGAGAGAAATGCGAATCAAAACCACATGAGATGTTATTTCAAACCAAGATGGTTATAATCAAGAAGACAGATAATAACAAATATTGGTGATGATATGGAGAAAGTAGAATCTTCATATACTCCTGGTAGGAATGTAAAGTGATGCATCATTTTGGGAAACTGGGAGTTTTAAGTTTACATATGGAGATACCATATGACTCAAAAATTCTACCCCTAGTTATACACCCTAGAGAATGAAAACATATGTACAAGTGAACACAAATGTTCAGAGCAACATTATTCATAATAGCCAAATAGTGAAGCAATCCAAATGCTCATCAATTAGTGAATGGATAAATAAAATGTGATATACCTTTACAATGGAGTGTTATTTGGCAATAAAAATTAATACTGATATATGGTACAACATGGATAAATCTTGAAAACATTATGCTAAATGAGAGATGCCAGACACAAAAGACAACATATTGTATAATTGCATTTATAGGAAAGTTCAGAATAGGAAAATCTATACTAACAGAATGTAGATTAGTGGTTGCCTAGGGGTCAGGAGGTTGGAATGAAATGAAGAATGAGTGATAATGGGTATGGGATTTCTTTGGGGGATGATAAACATGTTCCCAAATTATGATTGTTTGACAATTCTGTCAGTATATTAAAACCACTGCTATCAGTATACTAAAACCACTGAATTCTACACTTAAAATGAATTGTATGATATGTGAATTATATCTCAATAAAGCTATTATATGAAAAAACATCAGAAGAATCCCTAAGTAGCAGGTATCATAGAATTACAGAGATAAAAGGACATTTATATCCTTCATTTTACAGATTATTTTTAAAAAGACACTTGAAGGGTTTTGCATGAGGTCAGAGAGCTTGAATTGTATCTACATTTACAATTTATTTAATATATTAAATGTCAATTCATTGTGATTTCAGGAATCTGTTCATTACATACATCAAATTACATATACACATCATTTTATCTCTGTCCAATAGACGAATCAGTCTCAGCCTTTTTTCTTTGACTAATTCCAAAACACTGAAGAATTTGGCCAATTTCCATGAGAAACATTCCTCAATACAGGGCAATGAGGGTGGGTAGAGGAGACTGCTTCTGGAGGAAGGGCGAGAGATAGAAGTTTGACAACTTCCAGGCTGAAATACGTATTTTGAAAGTTTTCTCCCCTCAATCTCTGACAAACACAAATAGGGAGCTGCGTGTATCCTTACCTAATGAACATCACTGTAGAGGTGACATTAAAAAGTTTCCGCACATTCTTCAGAATGCTAAATATCTCTGCTAATTCTGATTAAATTAACCAGAGTTTAGACAAAATGAAGTGGATCAGGAATAGTCAACGTGAAGTATACTGAGGTCTACAATATGAATAACGAGCTTCATTAGAGTGAGAGAGAGTAATTGAGAGGGATAAATGCAGAGTCTCCTAAGACTGCCTGGTAAACAAACATAAATACAAAGACTGCAGACTAGCTATATGCTCAGATCCCCAAAAGAATTCCTAGCATTTAGCAGATGCTCAACAAATATAGGGACAACTATAGTGGCTCAGCAGTTGAGCACCTGCTTTCGGCTCAGGGAGTGATCCCTGGTCCGGGGATGGAGTCCCACATGGGGCTCCCCACAGGGAGTCTACTTCTCCCCCTGCCTATGTCTCTGCCTCTCTCTCTCTCTGTTCTCTCATGAATAAATAAATAAAATCTCTAAAAATTTACTGATTAATAAAAATCTGATTGAAGAGGAAAAGAGAAGGTGAAAGAGAAAAATAAGAATGAAAGTAAAGGAAGAGAAAGAACAGAATTTAATGATTAGAAAACCTGGGGAGATGGCTGAGACCAGAAACACAACCTCATGTAAGACATGGAATCGCTTTCTAACACATCCAAACGTAAGAAAAAGAAGAATCACTCCTTGAAACAATAACAAGAAAAAGATTAATAGTTGTTCATTCTGTATCCACCACTTCAGTAAAAGTCAATACAGACACTAACAGCAACATTTGTATAGGACTCACTTAACAATTCATAAAATGCTTTCACATGCATTAGTCATTCCCAATATTCTCTGAGGTAGACATTACATTATTTCCACTAAGCAGATAAAGAAACTTAGGGTTTGAGAATTTAAACAATATGAACAGGAGTATACAAGTAGAGGAACTGGAACTGCAGCCTAAACCCATGCATCTATAACGGATGTCGGGGGGAAAAGAACCACAGAAAGAGACGCAGAGTAGGTACTAAATCTTTCCATCTTGAAACTTTCCTAAGTAAATAAATCTAAAAAGCACTTATTGTCTGTTTTTGCTTATCTTAAAATTACTTTTTTATAAGGCACTGATGATATATTATTCAGAAAAGTCAATGAGTTCTCAAGTTTCAATCCACTTTTCCAATCAATAGCATGCGTCATTGTGAACTGTTCCTTCTTTGTTTTCATGACCCTGTTCTCCATCATCTTTTTGTCCTCATTTTGCTATAATTGTTCCCTTTATAAATGTTTTCTCCAATGTTAGGAAGACATTTAACATATCTAGACCTTTATCAATGTAACTTTTATCACAATGCATGACTGCTCCACAGGACATACCACTAATTCCCACGTACAATAGGACCAAGATGGAACTTTTTATTCACCTGCTGTCTTCCAAAATTCCTACCTTTAGCTAAGAGCATCACCATTCCAGGGACAAAGTCAAAATGCTAAGAAGAAAATGTTCGACTCCTCTCTTTTCCTCTTTACTCCTTCTCTTTGGTGTCCAATCAGCCATCAAACCCCAGCTATGTTACTCAGATACCCATTATTATCATGAACTTCTCATTTTAATCCACTGTTTCTCTCTGAACTACCTGTAGCCTCCCAAGAAATATCTCTATGTGACTGGGCCCCTCTTCCTTCCTCCTTTCTCGTTCTCACCTATATCTTTCCTATTGTCATCTGTTACTGTCTTTATAGGTTATTTCTCTATTCAAAAGCCTTCAGAGAATCCCCAATATTCACAAAATAAAGTCCAGATTCCTCAGCACAGCCTTCAACCCTTTGCATAGTCTGGCATCAATTTACCAAAATATGGATTATTTGATGTTTCTGAATATACCTAAGATTCACCAATAGCTACACCTTAATTCATGTTAGGCAACTTCACCACCAACCCATACCTGGAACATTCCCACCCTATCCTATTTATCTTTCAAGGTCCTGTTTAAACAATCATTCCCTTGGGAAGCTCCTTTTAATGTCACTCCTACTCCAAAACCTCAGTCAAAATTAATACTGTATTTCTTTAACTAGTCTATTTTGTTTACCTCTCTTACCCATTTTACCCATACTTTTCCATAATACAGTCACCAAATATAGGCATTTCCCCTACTAATTTACAATCTCCCTCTTTTTAAAAAAATTCCACAAAGCTCTTAGCATATAAATGCTGCACAAATGTTCACTGAATTGTGGCACCACCAAGTGAAAAGCACTTACATTAAAAATAATAAACTGACAGCTTATGATATTATACAACACTGAATTGACTCCCAGCAAAAATAAAATTTATTGCTAGATAAAATGCTATTGCAGTAGAAATTATAAGGAAATAAACATTTTCAGAAGAAATTCTTTTTTTTTAATTTTTTATTTATTTATGATAGTCACACACACAGAGAGAGAGAGAGAGGCAGAGACATAGGCAGAGGGAGAAGCAGGTTCCATGCACCGGGAGCCCGACATGGGATTCGATCCCGGGTCTCCAGGATCGCGCCCTGGGCCAAAGGCAGGCGCCAAACTGCTGCACCACCCAGGGATCCCCTTTCAGAGAAATTCTTAAAGTTAAATTATAGTTAATAAGACAATAAAATTGTTCCATATCTTTTTTTATTATAGTACCAAAAAAAAAAAGTAGCCATCTTTGTTCTACTTGTGGATCCTTGTATAATCAGAATGAGCTTTGTAAGGAGTACACGAGCTTGAGGGGATAAAAGAAGACCAGTTATGATGCTGTTTCTATTAAAAGTTTCTAGCCATAATGCTCAGCAACAATCAGTAGTACATCCTAGAAGCTTGACTCCCCTGCTCAATTTCCCTCAATGACCTGCACCTTCTGACTTGGGTGCTCAGGGATGTTTTTTAGACCTGCTACACACCCTATAAATGTGAATTAAGATCCTTCTATTTTTGCCACTTTGGTGCTGCATAAGACTGAGTTTTTAAAAGAACAAAATGAGGTCAGAAAAAAAAAAATAGTTGTGCTATGCTAACTTCTCCCTTTGCCAAAGAGCACAAGAAAATATCTTAGCAGTGCATGAAAATGAGAAAGCATAAAATATCAAACAGGAACATTCTGTCCTGTACATGTCTGATTCTCAAATGTAAATAAATTTAGTTGGTACCAGTTTGAAGGGGAGAAAGACTAATTGCAAGCCCTAACTGCCATTGGTTTGTGTTCATTTGGAGAACTGAAACCCTCTGCTATAACAAATGATATTATAAGGTACTACTACACAAAATGTGAATAAAGTCTCACCAAAGTGTGTTAATTTTCTCATCAAGAAATATACATTTATGAATTTCTAAGATATTATTGGCATAAATTCCATAAATTTCCGATTAATCATTCACCATTTGAATTATCTCTACTAATAACTCACCACTAGAGAAAAACGAACACTCCAATGAAGTAACTCATGTGAAATTTTATCTATCGTAAATTAATTCCATAGCAGATTTTTCTTTGAATTACAAATTCATTGGTTTGAGATTATGTTAAGTGTTTTTGTTAGAGAGATAATGTTATTTATCTATTTGTCCACTTTCCAAATAACATGATTTCTTAAAGTATCAAACCACATTGTTACATAATTTTATGCATAAAAATTTTTAAGTCTTCACAAGGAAAATCAAACCTATTTTCCTATTAAAAAGAAATTTAAACATGCCTAACCTTATCATTCATAAATTTCTCTGAATGCAAAATACATAACTAGAGTGTCTGTTCTCTAATATAAAAATAGATTTTCTTCGGTGCTTAATTAATTCTTTCAACAATCACATTAATTTTTTAAGGTCTCTTTCAGAACACTCAACAAAATAAAAGAAAATAAAAACCACAAATGAAACTAAGTAAAGAGCTAACTTAGGTAATATTCTCTTTCATGTATTACTTCTAAGAGACATAATCATCACACAATAATCTATGCATAATAAATTTTAATTTTAATAAAAATCCTAAAACTCTCCAGTAAAGTTATTTCAAGTTCTACAAGCACACTGTAATACAAATGGGTACTCAATATATCAGTTATCTCTAAAGAAAAATTATAATAATAGAGACTACAGGTGAAAGCTGACCCCTCCCAAGAGAAGATGACCATCCCCTCTTCTTCCAGCAAAGGGAAGAATTGCTAACTCCTACAAACAAATAACCCACTTGTACTGCATGCAGAGGAACACCGCACATATAGTTTGATGCAAAGTTAGAACTCTGATAGCATAAAACTAACTATCAGCACCTCAGCCCCCTAGGAGGCAGAGATAGATCAGATTTATGTATAAAATGCTAGAGTTACAACCTGAGAAGCACTTATAATATACAATTGATGATTCTTATAAAGCCACCAAATTTGATGCTTGTTAGTGTTCACTAGTGAAAAAAAATTTCAAGGAATCAAGTTTTCAGAAATTCATTCTCTCTCTTTTGAAAAAATTATTTGGAAAACCAAAAAATAAATTCAGTATGAACTATCAAAAATAAATATGCCCAGCCACAGAAAATAACTTATTTTTAAGATTTTATTTATTTGAGCATGAGAGAGAGAAGAGACACACACACACACATGAGAGAGAGAGAGAGAGAGGTGCTGGAGGAAGGGCAGAGGAAGAGAGGGAGGCAGACTCCCCACTGAGCAGGGAGCCTGACAATGTAGGGCTGAAGACCATAACCTGAGCTGAAGGCAGATGCTTAACCGACTGAGTCACCCGGATGCCCCTAACAACTTTTCTACTTGTTATTTCTAAGTCCTTCTAGGGGAATATTAATTTTCTGATTCAACAATCACAGGGGCTACTTTTTACCAATGATCGGTAGTTTATGCTACTTAGATCACCACAGACAACCTTGCTGTGCAGGGTCATCTAAGTTTTCCCAAGACTGTTGATGGACTGGCTAGAAGTTGGACACGGAAGAGCCTAAAGCAAAGCCTGGGCTGTAGCAAGTGCTCAATACGCAACGATTCTTCATCTCTCTTTAGGAAAACAAACAGAACACAGTGGCGGGGGTGGGGGTCAGGGGAGGGATTGAGGATAAAAGGATTTTGTGAGAAAGGAGAATTTCATCTTGTCCCTTAAATTCTCATCTCCTCAATACATCTCAACCCTCACATATTTCCCATCCCCTTGAGTTGTGGCCTCCAGATGCTCTTTGTCCAATGCAAGGGCAGTACTAGGTCTTTTCATTATCCTGCCTCATTTCTTTTCTCTCATTTCTTTTTTCTCCCCCCAAAATAATCTCCACTAATGTGTTCAGGGGCAGAAAACTGGAGGCTTGCATCCACTCACCCTCCTTCTTAAAACCTCACCCTTCCAAGGAGCTATGACTCAGACCTATAACCTATAGGTAACCTATAGGTTACCACAGACAATATTCAAATCGTCCAGTGGAGGACTCCACAAATTAATAAGAATTGAAAAAGCCTCTTTTCATCCAAATGTTTGTATTGATATTACAGAGAGGACCTCCCTAAAGCAAAGCTACATCACATCAAACCAAGTTGTACGACCCTGATCATGGCAGTTCTTTTGACCTTCATTCTTCCTCTCAGCTGCTTAAACTGAGCAGTGAGAGCAACACCTTCTCTTGTAATTAGTGCTTGCTTTGCAGCATCCCTGGATTCATGCTGATGAACTACTCAAGGTCAAGTTTGGCACATGACACAATTCTCATCCAACAGTCCAAGGAGGTGATTGTGATTACTGCGGTAAGACCAAAAGTCTCAGAACAATAGAGAAGGTAGCCCATAACCATGGTTTTGTGTTCTTTTACTAAATGTACTTCTGATTGGTCCCTATAGAACATTCTAACTTTCCCCCCAAAAATGTGGAAAATCCACTTATATCCTCCCTATGTTATTAGAGCTTCCAAGATTGGATGAATTGTGATAATTAATTGGACTAATATGTAAATAATAGTACATTAAGACAATCTGCGTGAATTTCAGAGATGACACAGACTTCTTTTTTAAAAAGCCTTCACTGGAAAAAAAAAAAAAAGACTTCACTGGGGCAGCCTGGGTGGCTCAGCGGTTTAGCATCTGCCTTCAGCCCAGGGTGTGATCCTGGAGTCCCGGGATCGAGTCCCACGTCGGGCTCCCTGCATGGAGCCTGCTTCTCCCTCTGCCTGTATCTCTGCCTCTCTCTCTCTGTATGTGTCTCTCATGAATAAATAAATAAAGTCTTTTTTTAAAAAAATAAATAAAATAAAAAGACTTCACTATCAATTCTGCAATTTTCAAACAGGAATAATGAGGCTTACCATGCAAGAATAAGATTGGAGGAATGTGGTTGCACTGATTTTAAACTGCCACTTAAAAAGATATAATGTATCAATAGTACCTCTCCTTTTTAATGTAATCTCATCCCTCTAATAGGCATATAGAGAAATATCATTTAAATATATTTCTGTCTTTGTCGAGTATAACTAATAACAAGAAAGAGAAACCCATGCTCTAAGAAACTAAGAAAACTTAATGAAGGGACACTAGATTTTCACTGCAGGAAAAGTAAAGTCAAGCCAAACCTCTAAGAACTGGAAACTTTGATGTCTTCAGCATAAACCTTCCTATTTGCTTCTCTTTGCACTTTTTTCTCCATGAGCAATGGCTTCCTCTGCTTGGATTTATATCCTCCTCTCTCTCTTGGATCTCCTGGTCAGTGACCCTATTTCCAGGTAGGTAGTTCTGTTACTGAGAGTAAAATTATGAAGACTCTCAGAAACCCTCAGGTTCTCAAGAGAAAATTTATCTAGTTCATATCGTCTACTGTGAATAAGCTTCCTCTGACTCAGGTGGTCTATGAGACATAGACAGACACATGAAAAAGACACATGTCTTTTTTCTTCCTATGTTCTAGGAAGGTAATGAAATATACATTACCCTAAAAACTTAGAAAATTCAAAATAGCCTGAAAGATAATGAGTATAGAAACGGGAAATGCCTATTAAGTAGCTGTCGATGGAGGCTTCATTGAGTGATGAGTTTCCTTCTTTTTCAGATATTAAGAATTAGAGCTTCTCTTAGAGTATAATTTGGATTCCTTCATGTTTCTCCATAATGCTATATAAAAATGAGATCTGAGTATCTGACACAGTTCTCTCCATCCATTGTACTTTTTAAAGAAATACCTCTAGGATTTTTCTAAACACCTCAGCTCATGCAACTCTGATCTCCTAATTGTCTCTTTGCCCATAACCAGAATCACACTCATATGTACGATGATCATTTCCATCCTGGGGCTTTTATTCCCTTTTTTCTTCTTGCTTAGAACTCCTACCCCACTTTCTTCTCCAAAGGATAACCTTCAAAATTCATCTTCCAGTCCCACATCCTCATGATATACTCCCTGATCAATCCAATTAACTGATATCTTCTTTTCTCTAATTTGCTAAATATAGTAACAGGGGAATAAAGAAATATGAATAGATTTGAGAATTATTTGACATAACATTAATGATAGGATTTTTATGACAGACTAATTTCCTACCATTTCCATTTTCCTTTCTAAGAGAATGTCAATTTGCCGAGTGAGGAATAGTAATGTTCTCATCCAGAAAACAACAACCAGCTTCTCTGGCAGGCAGAGGATGTCCTGCAATATAATTCTGGTCAATGAGATATAGGTAGACTGAAGAGTTTCTCAAAAAGAGAGTAAACTCATGCTAATTCATGAATTTCTTTTACTTTTTTTTTTTTTTTTTTACTTTTTTTCCTCCCATTCTTTCTGCCTGGAATATGGATGTGATGTTAGAGATGGAGCAGCTGTCTTCTAACCATGAGACCACAATGAAAAGGGCAAGAAATTTGCAGAACCTAGACTCTAGAATCCTTGAGCCAGTAACTACCTACCTCCCATCTTTTAGTTTGGTGAGAAAAATGAAATTTCTATAATACTATAATATTTATAGAAATAGTGGAGGAATCTGTTATATGAAGAACACAATTCCTTTTTTTATAAATTTATTTTTTTATTGGTGTTCAATTTGCCAACATATAGAATAACACCCAGTGCTCATCCCATCAAGTGCCCACCTCAGTGCCCATCACCCAGTCACCCCCGTCCTCTACCCTCCTCCCCTTCCACCACCCTTAGTTCATTTCCCAGAGTTAGGAGTCTTTCATAAGAACACAATTCCTAACTTCTTCATGGCTCCTCTTATATATATCCCTACTGGAACAGAGCAGACCCAAGTCAGCACAAAACACCTGGATCGTGAGGTATTTTGTGGAGCTATTCACTCAACTTAGTGGAGCTATTCTTTATTTATTTTCAGAGTTATCTATTATTTAGAGAGTTGAGAAAGGGCAACTCAGATGCTAATTAGCTTCTCCACAGTCTTCACCTCAGACTTGTCCTAGAGTAGGATTTCTACCTTGGAATTCAAAGTCATAGCTCAGTCATACCTTAGTTGTCTTATTTACCTTTCCAGGAATACCGGGTATTATCAAGAAAAATTGGAAAGCAAGGTTTCAAATCCAATACAATGGAATAGTCTTTGGCAATAAGAATTAAAATTACCCAAGACTGCACTTATTTCTCCCATTCTTCAACCAATCCCTTCACTGGTGGTGATTTTTCAAGGAAAACCGAAGGATTCTTTGAAAAATGTTTAAGGCAAACAGCAGTGATAATCCACTGTTAATTTGCTGCCAAGGCCTCTCTTGAACCTCACTTTCTGAGCGTATTAGCCCCAAATGCATTCAGTCAACAACTACCACCTTCAACACCCCAAATTTAAATTCTTACATGCTCATGATATTTATTTTTAAATAAAGAGGAGTATATACACTGAGAATTATCCCATACCTTGACTGAATACTGTTAATACCTAAAGAATTGGGGCAGCCCCAGTGGCCCAGTGGTTTGGCACCACCTTTGGCCCGGGGTGTGATCCTGGAGACCCGGGACCAAGTCCCATGTCGGGCTCCCTGCATGGAGCCTGCTTCTCTCCCTTTCCCTCTGCCTGTGTCTCTGCCTCTCTCTCTTTCTGTGTCTGTCATGAATAAATAAATAAAACCTTTAAAAAAAATACCTAAAGAATTAAAAAGCAAAAACAAAAAGCACAAAAACTTTTACACTACCTGAAGGGATAACATTATTGGAACAATTCAATATTTTCTTGATGTCTTTGAAATTAAACATTTCCAATAACTTTCAGATTAATATATTTAATATACTAGCTTATTAATATAATTAAAATAATATGCCTCTCAATTTGATAAACCAAGAATCTACCTTCTTTGATCTGAATGGAAACAAGTCACCAATAGGTTAACTCTTTGATCTTTGTTTGGCATTTGTTGTTAACATGTTTTTCCTAGTAGTCTAAGGAAGCCTATGGTAAATAGAGACTCCTTTTCCAGTGAGAAAATGTATACACTAAATGTTATCTAAAAATAGTCATGACTTTGTCAATGCCCTGTGTCAATGTCCTTTCTATTCATAGATGTCTCTGTAAGTGTATGCTGGCATAATTGGAGATCCCGCTACGTTGCCAGGAATTCTTGCTATTGCATGTCCATAGGAAGCCTGGGCTTTAGTCCAGAGAACTAGTGCTGGGAAAATCATCCCTTGCCTTTCCAGAGAATTACTAAGAACTACTCCATCTTACAGCCTGTCCTTTTTCCATAGCTACCCAAAACAAGACTATTTTCTTGGCATTATGTGTTCTACTGGCATTTTTCCAGCTCAAAAGAGCGTGAAGCTCCCAAGGCTGACAGGTACCTGCTGGGATGCCCCAACAGAAACGTCTACATGAGTTTCTCTCGAGGTGTTCAGAGGAAATTCCACCAGATGTCAAAGCCCCTCCATCTACCACAACACTCCGAAGCAGCCATTACAAGAGACGTGGGTCACACATGCTGAGGAGTGAGATGGAGAATTATAAATTCTTGCTATCAACACACTGATAGAGCAAAGTGAGAAATTGCAGAGCTGCATTAAGTGGATGGATAATCTGGCAGCAAACAAACACATACTTATTGTCTCTCCAATCTAAGCTGTGCAACTGTTCCCTGCTGTCTTGCATGCCAAGCTTTTCGAAGACGTCATCTCCAAATTACTATCATTAATAAGTACAAGAGGGCAGCCAGAATTATTTCTCCTGAAGCTATCTCTGGAAGAAAAAACCCAAATACAAACAAATCAATTCTTTTCAGTTAGCATTTTTATTGACTACCCCAAGGGGTACATGACTCTAGCATATGTATATGGTTATGCACAGCCCTGGCGGTGTTCACAACTGGAGGCACACACGGTAAAGCTCTCAAAGACCAACAAGACAGATTCGCTTTCAGTAAGACCACAGATGTATGCTCACTGATACCACTCCAAACTTTAAAAAATATGTATTACTCATGCATTCTAGCACATTCATATTTCCTAGTATTGTTTCCAAATATTCCTAGCATACACTGTAAATAGCTTTTCTTTCCTGGAATTTACCATTGCCATTACTTATTAAATTTGCTCATGGGTTTGCTTTCATCAGAGTTTTGAAGATTTTTCTTCCCCTGGAGGATGTCAAAATTTATTATCTCTAAATTTAGAAGGATAATGGAATAGGTGTACCCCTTTCTGAAAGCACTTTATATAATTACACTGAAGCTTAGTCAGGACAACAAGTGGAATTTGGAGGTTCCACATTCTAACTGTAGACAACACTTAATATTTGTTCCAAGAAAGATGAGGGAGGCCTAGTAACACAGCTGGTCTTGGCTATAACTGCTTTCCTCTGTCAAATGGAAAATTAAGCCATATCTTTGTTATTAAATTCTCATGACACAAGATAGTCTACCTTGAGATTAATTTCTATGGAGAAAATGGAGAGTTAACTGGGGAGATCACAGGTATTGCCTCTGAAGATGTTCTCAGGCTTAGTAATAACACTGAAGGAAAGATTTTACATGAAAACCTAGAAAAGTACTTACTAGTACACTAAACCATATTAATACAATAAATGTCTTTTATATTAGCCACTTTCAGGGAAATAATTTTACCAGGCAATATTTAGATAATTGATGTGACCACATTGCTTAGTCTAGGCCCCAGAGCGCATTTTGGGATTAAAACCAACTCACTACCAAAGGATAGCACAAACAGAAAGAATGACCAGGACCCTGGACACATCATAATATTAGATGTCTCCTGGCTTTCGCACTCTTCTGATCCTATAGGAATTCCAGGAATAGCATAAGAAACTTGAAATATTATTAAATATTTAGTTTAATAGAGGTTTGGAGAAGCTCTGGCTGTGGACAAGACCAAGGTGCATTCCAAAGCTGAGCCTTGGACAAAAGGAGTAGACTGATATCTAGTCCCTACAGTAAAATTACACGGGACTCAGGTAATAAGCAAGAAGAGCTGGGACAGAAAAAAAGGTTGTCTTAGTGGTGGGCAGGGGGTGGAGTGGATAATACTATGCATGACAAAAGGGGTTAAAAGGAAAGTTCTATACTCCATGGAAATCCATGTAGGCAAGGATTTGTGTGCTTTGGTCAAAATAGCATACTCAGTTTGGAGGCACATAAGTTGAATGAATAAATGAATTACTGACTTGATTGGGCTTTTAGATCCATGTTCTTTGATTTTTTTAATCCTCTATTTCCTAAACCATGGTCTAGGCTATCATTTTAGGTGGTAACAGTATATTAAAAACTCTGACTTGAAGATTAACAAAGTTTAAGATCAAGGAGAAAAACCTCAGTTTTGGTGCTAGCAGGCTTTTAACATCTCTCCATTCTTGTCTTAACAGAAGAAAGATGTTCTCAGGCACTGAACCTCCAAGTAACATCATCTAGCTAGAACTATATACCTTTTTTCTGGTTTTTAGTCTTTTTATTTTTATAGATATTCTATTTTCAAAGAAGACTTTTCTGACTTGTGGTAGTAATATATAAAATTTCCTTTCAAACCCAAATTGTGTGAATTTACAGGAGAATCTGTAGGTAATAATGAAGGTTGTGAACACATATGGCAAAAATGAAATGACAATACTCAAATGAATTAAATTTGGGAGGCTCTATTCTAATTGCCTTGGGCCTCATGTAGGCCTTAGGTCTCACTGCTGTTCTAAAAACAAAAACTGAATATCAGCTTTAGATGGTCCTCATAAAACTCTCTCTCAGTGCACTGGACTAGCTATAGGTCCAAAAGCCACTGCCTCACCCAGTAGACACAGTAAATTGAAAAAAAGTCCATCAAACAAATCCACATGTATTCTTCAAGTCTCCTGGGGAGCAACTTAAATGAGAATATAGGAACTCTACTTTCCAAAATTTGCCATAAATTTTATATTTGTATTGAAAGAGATGCCTGTAGCTATATCCCCTCATTTTTATTCCTTTGATTCTCCATTATAAAGCTCATTTATAAATAAATCCTAACTGAAATAATTAATGAACTTAAGAAACAAGAGAAAATATAAATTTCAAAGTCAAATATCAGCCAGAATTTTGTTAAACACCATACACTGTTTTGGATGATCCTAACTTTAATTCCATAATAAGTACCTGATAGATCTCAAGCTCAATTCAGCAACAGCCTGCATCATCTAAATCAGGAGCCCAAAGTTCCTGAACTAACTTGCAGAGGTGGTACGAGTTGCTAACAGATGACATTTCATTATTTCATTTCTGACATTCAAATCTCAGGATAAAAAAAGGGATAACCCAGAACTGAGGTTCCTTATACACCTGCTAATGGCTTACGCCACTGGGTAGTCAGTAGAAGTACTGAGGAGCTACAGAAGAGACAGCTTTCTGTGCTAAGCACAATACTGCCACAATACAACACTACTTTCAAATAAAATAAAATACACATATTCAGTAATGCAACTGGATTCTCATTTTCACAAAGAATTCCTTGGTCTGCAGGCCTCTCGAAGCACGTCTGAACACTGAAGATGTCATAATTTAAAAGGAAGAGAGACAATATGATGAAACTATTTATCATCCTTAATAATTAATTTTACCTGATTCTTTTGTTTCTCCCTCTTCCTCTAATATTATTGGCTTTTTGCCACTTCACAATAATTAAAACTTGGATTTCCCCAAAGGGGGACTGGAAAAAAAAAGTAAAACTCATTCATCAATTTAATATAATCACTCCTACCTCTCATGTCATTACACAACCTACCAGAAGCACTGCAACAGCTTCCTTATGGCTCAAAGCAACAAGAATACCTAATAACATACTTAGACTCTACTATCCCTGAAATATTTCCTTCTATTTTAAATAAGTCATACTGGTATTGAAATGCTCTCTAACTATAAAATTCTTTACCTCACATGGGTGCCATTGTTTAATACAATAACTTTATAAATATACTCTGAGTTTCCTGGGAAAGTGACATGTAAATAAAGCATTATTGCCATAACATCTCCCTTAATGATCTAAAAGAGGCAGTAAATAGCAAGCTGATGGATTCACAGATGGTACTAAATTGAGAAGTGTTGCAAACATCAGTAAAGGCAGGAAAAATTATGCAAAAAAAAACCTAACATGCTTTAAATAAAAGCAAAACATTTTTAACTTTATGGGGGAAAGAAAGTGACATTCTTTTAGAGAGCCCAAAATACATTGTCCAGCATAGTGCTACAACCAGCATGTAAAAACATAGCAGTCAGAAGCATTTTCAACTCTTCAAAATCAGCTAACATGCCAATATGCTTTGAAAGGGGACTGGCAGTCACATAAATACAAAGCTTATAATAAACAGGGGGGGAAACTATGATTTCATTAGAAAGTGTCAATGAGAAGTTTGGGTTTTTATGTTTATAATTTTGAAAGAATACAAGATTCCATTTAGGAAGTAAATCTTTATCCAAAGTATTTTTATAAGACTAAATTTGTCTCCCATTTAGACAAAGCCATCTGTCTGGACAGATTTTGCATATGGACCAAAACAGAAATAATGCTTCTTGAGAGCTGTGTGTAGGGGTGCAGGTGGCTTTGAGTTTGTCCTCTACTCCCCATGGTGACCAATGGGGTACATCTGAGATATGCATCTGAGACGCCATCTGTAATAGTGGTGACGGACTAAAGCAGACATCAAAGGTGTTGACACCACCAGCAGCAGCAGCACACTTCTGTCTTCTATATTCTGACCTGTGCCTTTTAGAAAATTTAGATACATTTTTAATATGGAAATATATTTTTTAAAGATTTTATTTATTTATTTATTCATGAGAGACACACAGAGAGAGAGAGAGGCAGAGACACAGGCAGAGGGAGAAGAAGCCACATGCAGGAGCCTGATGTGGGACTCAATCCCGGGACTCCAGGACCAGGTCCTGGGCTGAACGCAGGCACCAAACCGCTGAGCCATCCAGGGATCCCCTGGAAATATTTTAACACCAAAATATATTCATACACGTGTTGGTTGTTTCATTTGTTCAGGTGACAGACAATAGTTGCTGAATATAAAGTCTTGATGAGTTTGGTGTAGGTTCACCTGTCTTAGCCATCTGAGTTCTCTGATCACTGAGGTCTGACACAGGAGGTCTTGTAAACCAGGCCTTCAAAGCTGTTGTTGATCTGAGAACGTGACACCGAATTTTATTAATCTGAGGAAAGATCTATTTGCACAGAAAATCATCTCATAAGTGACCAAAAGAAGAAGAATTTGATGTGTCTTCCAAAGTTAACTCTGGTTAACACCAGAGGTGTGACCATCAGGATGGGTCTGGTATGGCATTCCATGTTGCCAGGCACCCAGTTTCTGGCTACTTTGCTGTTGTGCCATCTTCAGCATGCACTCCTCCCTCACAGTCCAAGGCTGTTTGTGTCATGTCCAAACAGGACTTTGTCATGTGGACACAGCTTGCTGTGAGCTGATGGGAAAATAAAGCCTTTATTCCTAGCACCCAGGTACCATGTAGAAATTGGGGGCCCTTGTACATCTCTTACTGAGTAAGAAAGAACAGATTCTGGACAATAACTAGCTTGAATTAAGAATCATATTTTAACATTTGGGATCCCTGGGTGGCGCAGCGGTTTGGCGCCTGCCTTTGGCCCAGGGCGTGATCCTGGAGACCCGGGATCGAATCCCACGTCGGGCTCCCGGTGCATGGAGCCTGCTTCTCCCTCTGCCTGTGTCTCTGCCTCTCTCTCTCTCTCTCTCTGTGTGACTATCATAAATAATAAATAAAATTTTAAAAAAAAAGAGAAAAAAAAAAAGAATCATATTTTAACATTCAAAGTTTGCTAATGCTAAAGATTCACTTAACATTAGTCCTTGGTTAACAAAATAAGCGTTGATTGTCGACTCTCAATTCAACACTGTTTCTTTGAGTTTAGTAATGGAACAAAATTTCTTATTTTTCCACAACTGTTAAAGAATTCTGCTGCGTGGTTTTACAGTTGTTGTACTGCAGTGATGTCTTCATTTACATTCTCACAAAATGCAAGGGGAAATGAAAAGTGTCTATTAAATGATAAAAGGTAAACTTGATGTTTTCCCTTTTTCTGCCCTGGCTTTTACCTTTTTTTAAGGTAGGATTTTAGGATGAGTTAAGATAATCATTTTACTTAGGTCCATTTTAAATCTTTCAATTATATAACAGTTTTATGTATATCTCCTTACATTTTTAAGTATACAATTAATATATATTCGTTGTGCTTTTATATATAGCACAACACATTATATGAACAATTATTCATTGAAGCTCCCTTTCAGGGGGAGTAAACCGAGCACTTTTGCTTAACCAGTAGCTCATTGTTGGTTATGACTCGTTAATCAGGGGCATTAATAAATTGTATTAGTTATCATTTAATTGTTATTGATTCTACAAGCCTTCCTTGCATATTTCTCGAAACTGAAAAAAAAATGGCTGCAGTAATAGTCTAAATTCAGAAATATTCACTAGGGAATCAGAAGGATGTAACAGCTCCTCTTTCGAGTTAGCTTGAGTCTAAGTCTAAAATTCATTTTTAAAGTCTCTAAGTCATTCCCCATACTCTGCCTAAAACCTGTTCATCTGCGTGTTTTTAAAGATCATTACCAAATGGTTTATGATCAGCTTGAACAGAAATGTTTTTCTGTTTTTCTAGGTCTTTTTCATAATAAACAATGAGGCTATTTGAAAACATTTCTAAGAAATGTATCTAAATAGCAGGAAATCATGTGTAAACTCTGGGAAACACAGCACAAATAAAGGAAATTCTGATTTTTAGCAACATGAGAAATGCAATGGGTCTGGTGAAGTAATCGTCAACCACTGTAAAGAGCATGTTCTGAAATTTTATTCTCCAGTGGAACCAAGTTACTGTAGGCCTGAACACAAGTGAGCCTTTGCTGCCTGGAATAAGGTTTCTATGTGCACAGCATCCCTTCAAACCCTGCAGGGATGGGAAATAGTTTTGTAGACATCTTCCTAATAAAACCAAAAGAATTTTCAAGACTCACTCTTGCCTTATCAACTCCTATGGGGATATTTAGATTTGGCTATTAGTAAATAATGCACAGCACTCAGGCATCCAAAGAATAGGTCCACAGTCCAATTTCTCTGCAATTAAACAACTGTCTAAACCAACCAAGGAAGTCGATGACCCTAAGCACAATTTCAGGTGTGCATGGATTGGTCTAAAGGAAGGCACAAAAAATTAAATAAATAAATAAATAAATAAATAAATAAATAAATAAATAAAGAAGGAAGGCACAAATTTTATGCTGCCTCCAACAAAGTAAAAGGACGTAAGTGAATTTTTTTCTTAATCCTTTACCCAGTTAGTATTTCTCATGTCCCAAAAATCTGCCTCCTTTAAATTGAAAAGTGGTTTCTGTATGCTAATACTCCAATGAACAAAAAGGCAGACAATCTCCAAGTGATGCTCTACAAATTATCATGGTGGTTTTCATGGCTCAGAGGAATAATATTTATGAACAACCATCAATCATGCTAATGACTGTTGGGTATCAAGCTTTAACTTCTCCAAACTTCCATTTCTTTTCTTTTAAAATTAGAGTAATGCCCAAATCACATGCATGTGATAAGGACTAAATGAAATACACTTTCTGGAGCCTTGCACACAGTATCCAGCACGTGAATTGGGATAACTTTCCATTCCTCACTTGTGAAGCAACATTTTCAGCATCACTGTAAACTCTGGGGTGAAACTTCCTGCACGTGTGCTGAGAAAGTAAGCAGTCAAATTAAACAATGTTTAAGTCAAAGTATAACATCCACCCGGGGTCAGCGGTTTAGTGCTGCCTTCAGCCCAGAGCGTGATCCTGGAGACCCGGGATCAAGTCCCACATCAGGCTCCCTGCATGGAGCCTGCTTCTCCCTCTGCCTGTGTCTCTGCCTCTCTCTCTGTGTGTTTCTCATGAATAAATAAATAAAATCTTTAAAAAAATAAAAATAAAAAATAACACGCTATCATCTGTTCTTTTCACATCTTTTTTCAGGATCCATTTGTTTTTTTGTTGTTTTATTTATTTATTTATTTATTTTTACATATTTTTAATCGGAGTTCAATTTGCCAACATATAGCATAACACCCAGTGTTCAAAAAAAAAAAAAAAAAAAAAACACCCAGTGTTCATCCCATCAAGTACCCGCCTCAATGCCTATCACCCAGTCACCCCCACACCCCGCCCACCTCCCTTTCTACCACCTCTTGTTCATTTTCCAGAGTTAGGAGTCTCTAATGTTCTGTCTCCCTTTTTGATATTTCCCACTCATTTTTTTCTCCTTTCCCCTTTATTCTTCAGGATCCATTTGAAAAGCAAACCATGCAGGCATTTCGGAAGTGACCAGCACTTAATGAAGCAAAATGAAAGTTGCCAACTCACTCAATATAAATATAGAAACCTAACACACCTGGTATGGCCTCGAACAACAGAATCTAGTATCTTCACTACCCAAATAAAAATTCTTCTGCTGAAAAAGAAAAAAAAAATTCTTCTGCTGACGCTCCATAGGGCAGATAAAAGTGCCTGGGAAGTCATGTCTCCACAGAAGCATCACTTAACCAATGCCCAAAGGATGGAGAAGTACAATCACACCAGCTCCTTTGTTCTGATAGGAACCCCTCCGGTGTGGCCTGTTGTGTCTCCAGGGCCCCCTGTACCACTGAGCCAGCTCTGCCCTCTGGGACTGATCGATATTGCTGGGCCTTCTTCTTGTCCGATCCTGCCTTCCTAACACCCTACCAGCCTTTCTGAGCAAACTTCCTAATAAATAATGTTCACAGAAACAAATCTTGTCAAAGTCAGCTTCTAGGGAATACAGCCTAAGATAGGCATCCAGTCTGGATAACAAGGGCTGTGCCTATGCACTCAAGGATATGCGGATAATTTTCCAGAGACAGATACAATCCATAGATAGGTAAGCGAGAGGTCACTGCCCTCATACACGTGTGATTAGAATCATAACTGACCTACGGCTGCATTTGCTCCGTGCTTTATCCACATTAACCCATGTAATCCCCGTAACAACTTCATGAGAGGTGGATATTGTGTCTGTTTTGTAAGCCAAAGAAGCAATTTGCCCAAGTTCAACTTGCTAATAAGCCATGGGCACACTTTTAACCTCCCTGCCATAGAGCCTCTATAGATGGTTAAGTACACTAACTGGGGTTGGCCAGAAGATGAAAAATAGAGAACATTTAATGGTTTGTCACATGATCCATAGTACTTCAAAAGTGAAAACTTAACAGGAATATTTAAACTATAATTTTATTTTAATATGACAGCTTTATAAATTTACATCCTAAAATTAATTATACACCCATGAGTATGATTTCTTTTTTTTTTTTTTAAATTTTTATTTATTTATGATAGTCACACACACAGAGAGAGAGAGAGAGAGAGGCAGAGACACAGGCAGAGGGAGAAGCAGGCTCCATGCACCGGGAGCCTGACGTGGGATTCGATCCTGGGTCTCCAGGATCGCGCCCTGGGCCAAAGGCAGGCGCTAAACCGCTGCGCCACCCAGGGATCCCTGATTTCCTTTTTCTTTCATTGTATGGCTCTAATTTTTCTTTTTTAAGATTTTATTTATTTATTCATGAGAGACACAGAGAGAGACACACACACACACACACACACACACATACACACAGGCAGAGGGAGAGAAGCAGGCTCCATGCAGGGAGCCCAATGTGAGACTTGATCCCGGGTCTCCAGGATCACACCCTGGGCTGAAGGCAGGGGCTAAACCGCTGAGCCAACCAGGGATCCCCTGGCTCTAATTTTTCAACTCAACTTTTATTTTTTGTTTATCAAGTACATATCTGCTCCCTAATTTCCTACTAGATTAGAGGAGTCAAGCTACCTTAACTTGATTTTTTCCATTTATTCTTGAAAGCATCAACCCAAATTTAATTTCCCAGTGAAACACTATAACTTCGGGATCCCTGGGTGGCGCAGCGGTTTGGCGCCTGCCTTTGGCCCAGGGCGCGATCCTGGAGACCCGGGATCGAATCCCACGTCGGGCTCACGGTGCATGGAGCCTGCTTCTCCCTCTGCCTGTGTCTCTGCCTCTTTCTCTCTCTCTCTCTGTGACTATCATAAAAAAAAAAAAAAAAAAAAAAGAAACACTATAACTTCATATATACTCCGGACAAGACTTCTGACATTCTAGGTCAGATTTCACCTCAGGGACCCCTAGGTGGCTCAGTGGTTTGGCATCTGCCTTTGGCTCAGGGCGTGATCCTGGGGTTCCAGGATCGAGTCCCACCTCAGGCTCCCTGCGAGGAGTCTGGTTCTCCCTCTGCCTATGTCTCTGCCTCTCTCTCTGTGTCTCTCATGAATAAATAATTTTTTTAAAAAAAGGAGAATTCACTTGAATAAATACCACAATGACGTTGCCTTGTCTCAAACATATCTATGAAGAGATTTTGTATTCTGTTAATCAGTGACATGTTAGAAAAAAATTTAACTTTTTTTTTCTCCTGAAAATGTATTGGTAATTAAATGCCAGGAGGTAAAGAATCTAGATACACCATAAACATCCTGTCATTACAAATGTTTGCACTGACATAATTTAATATTGCCTCAGAAGAAACGGACAATTTCATGATACAGAAGTGCATGGATTTGGCCTAAATAGCATATAAAGGGTGTTTATCAGGTTAGTCTAATCTACGTCCAGAATCCCACAGCTGAAATAATTCTGAAGTAGACTGCATAAATTTAGATGTTCCTATTCTTATGCTCATTTTCTAGCAATTACAAGGAAACATAACGATACAAATGACTACAGAAATAAGAAAAATGCCAAAGACAAAAGCAACAAGGAAAGCAGAGTTGTGTGAAATGCTACTTTATTACAATGCTTCCAAATTTAAGGAAGGTAGCATCGCCCCCTAGGGTACATTTGGAAGCAACAGGACAGTTGCGATTAAGTATTCAGATATTATAGATATTTTTTTTTACTACAAATGGCTTTTCTCTTATTACTCCTTTATAATAGACTATATTAATCTCTTGCAAGTGTACATTTTAACATATTAGATGAGTCACTACAAATTACTTGTTATAAAAAAGAGGGCATTTTCTGTTAGAATTGAGAATCACTGCTTTATAGTAATCACAAATACAGAAAAGACACCATCAAAAGGCCAATTTGTACAAACGGACCCTCAAAATTGGACAGGATCTTAGTGGCATCATCAGAGGACATCTGTGTGGCATGTGAATTGCTTCTGTACTGTCCCTAAGTCAAGCGTCCTCTTTCTGATCAGCTCCTCTATTCAAACATTTAAAGAGAAAAACATAGGTCTTTAACTTTTCAATGGAGAAGACATGCAATTACTTCTTTCAACTTCATCTTTGCCACGTATAAATGAGAACATGCATCAGAACATGCTCCTGAACAGCACTGTACATATTGAAAGGCTTCAGCTGGAAAGAGAACGTAAATTAAAATCTGAAAACTAAACCAGTCAACTACAGAGTTTTTTTAGCCTACAAATAGAACTTTTTCCTCATTTCTCAGATAAATGTGCCAAAACAACTCATGGTGGCTCATACCAGTAGACCAATGCAGCTCTTACATTGTAATGTTTCCTCTGCCTCCCCTATGAACTCAGCCTTCTCACTATTCATTAAACACCTGTTGGCCTATTTATTTGCTACTATTTTAAAAAAGACCAGGGGCACCTGGGTGGCTCAGTCAGTTAAGTGCCTGACTCTTGATTCTTGATCTCAGCTTATGTCTTGATCTCAGGGTTGTGAGTTCCGAGCTTCATGCTGAGTGTGGAGTCTACTTAAAATAAATAAATAAATAAATAAAAAATAAAAAGGCCCACAAAAACATGGCAGTTAAAAGGTCAGGTTATTCACTATCTGATATAAGTGTCAGTACTATAGGGATTAGAGATGTTGGAATATTTCAACTGACTTCCCTCTGAACAAAAATTCTGACAACATATTGAGTGACCACATAAGGTGGTGATGGCTTCTGACCGGGGATATGAGAGCATGCAAGGAATTTTAATGTACCAGCTCCAAAAGAGACTAGCTGACAACAGGCATGCATGAACTTCAACACCCTAAGAGCATATATATATATACACATATATACACACACATATGTGTGTATATATACATTAATTTATAGGATAAATATATTGTATATATCTACTATATATACACACACTATAAATATATATAAATTAATAATAAATATATATATGTATATATACATTTGTCCTACACTATTAATCAGCTCTTATTTCCAAGAGTGGTAAATACTCCAAGCTCAAGCGAGAAAGAACGCTTTAGCCTTTCACTTCCACCTTAGATTCTACTTAGACTCCACAGTACTAGCTGCTGTCTTCTCTTCTTTCCTCAGGGTTCCCTCTCTCTTCCCTAAATCTGCCTTGCTCTGTTCCTAGGGTTTTGTTTTGTTTTTCTCTGTGTCTATAGGTCTTTTCCTCCCCAACTTGTCTTCTCTCCATCTTCCCTTCCCTCTTTTCTCTACCACTGTTACTGGGTCATCCCCTGGACCTGAGACATATTTATTATTAATATGTTTGCTCTTAAATTTTGCCTTTAGGAAAGTATGTTCTATATATTTGAGTAGAGTATCACTGCTATATCATTTTTTATAGTTATTTAATTGGAAGAGAACCTTTACCACCTCCTGCCTTATTAAACAAATATTCCAGTCCACCAAAGCAACACCAACAAATATTCTGCAGGCTGTCAAATAAGCACAAAAAGCTTGAGAATTTCTGTGTGACATATGCAGGCCTTTTCTTGCTTGGAGTGGATTTCAGTCAGTGGCCCATATGTCCATAATAAATACCTTCCATAGTTATTCCTTCTGTTAACTAATCCCTCCCTTACCATTTGCCACACCCTCAAAACTTTTTTTTTTTGCCATACCCTCAAAACTCAACATGTATCGAGGTCTCCCTCCACTACTTTCCATGAGAGAGTTTTGTTAAGTTTTGTAAATTTGAGATTTTTTTTTACTTGTGAAAATATTTATTGTTGAGAAAAAAATGCAACTTTTCAAAAAAATTTCCAAATATCTACCAAAATCTAATAACTTGCTTTTAAAGTACAATCTCATTTTAAACTCTACTAATTTTAAGATGAATTTGAAGCAAAGAAAAAAAATTAATTTGAGGTCATTTTCTAGATGAGGTCATCAAGAAAGAATATTTTCTGAGGCAATTTACAAAATGCAAGTCCAGACAGATGCTGGGTTATAAAATACAATAGGATTTTAAGCTATTCAAAAAAGAAGATATTAGATAACTATAAAGAAAGAGGCTCTGAATTAAAGGTCTCTTAAAACCCCTTCCAGTCTTCTGCCTCCAGACAAATAGACTCAGACAAGCCTACTAAGCCTCACAGACCACAAGGGAAAGATCTGATGCATTTCTTTTAGAAAAAAAATTAGAAACTGACAGTTTGAATCCTGGTGAAACTGGTAAATTCAAGCTTAGATTTGAGTGTGCTGGGATCCCTGGGTGGCGCAGCGGTTTGGCGCCTGCCTTTGGCCCAGGGCCCGATCCTGGAGACCCGGGATCGAATCCCACATCGGGCTCCCTGCATGGAGCCTGCTTCTCCCTCTGCCTGTGTCTCTGCCTCTCTCTCTCTCTGTGTGACTGTCATGAATAAATAAATAAAATCTTAAAAAAAAAAAAAAAAGATTTGAGTGTGCCCATATTTCATGTGAATAGCCTATGATTTTCCTGTGGCACCACTATATTTTTCTTTTCTCTTTAGCTCTTTTCTTTCTTCCTCACTCCCAACCTGTAAGAGGTAAAAAGCAGAGTAGAAATTGTGGCTTTCTTGTAATACATGAACCCCTAAAAGTTATTGCTGAGTGATAGTTAATATCAGTAAAGGAAAAGCATGTTTTGCATACAGATGTTCTAGCCAGGTATACTCTGAAGGCCTAAAGCATTTTTCTATGAGCACTGAGAGAACCACTCGTCACCTTTCCTTAGATGGACCCAAGGACAAAATTGAGAACCTTAACAGCTTCCAGGATTCAGAAAAGAAGAAAATGAGAACAGCCAGAGAGAGATCAGACTCCAATCAGAGACAGACTTTGTACCAGCTAAAAGGCAACTTGATGGGAAGCATAAAAAATAGTCTATACCATCTTCCAGAATTTGTGTGAATGTCAAGGAGGAACATTATTTTCTTTCTGATGATGCACTATATCTCTATACCCTTCCAAAGACAGAGGACTCAGTGTAAGGATAGCATTTTATAATACATGTTACACTATTTTTTCATCACTAAATCATTCTCTTATTTTAATATTATCAATCAATTAAGTCTTTGCTTCAAAAAAAAAAAGGATACAAAGGGTTTATCAAAAAAAAAATGCAAAATGTATAAGGCATGCCTCTAACCTCAAGAAGCTTCTGATCTAGTTGGGTAGCTCAGTGTATATCAACCAAAACAGTTCAGACAATGAATGGCTGAAGAGCTCAAAAGAAGGCAAAATCATATTGTTATTCATTTAAATACTTGCTTAAAATACATTATATATAAGACACCACAACAAGTACTTTTTCAGTTGTGCCTGTTTTTAAAAAGCTTATGATCTAGTGAGATGGAAAAGTCACACACACAGATTACACTAAGTAGATTCTAAGAAATTACTATAGTAGTTCAATCAAAAAGCATAAACATTGAGACGTTTCCTTCCCTCCTCTTTCCAAGGAGCATTTTTTCCAAGGAGAAAATTCAGTTTCTTTCTCTTTCAGAAGGGTAAACTTCAACCTTTACATACATTCTGAGATTCAAATTCTTGCAGTTCCTTACCCTCAGTTCAAACTCCAGTATATGTTGGGTGACTTTCCCAAGAAAAAGGAAATGTTAAGGACAGGGGAACCAATGTAGTTATTGCTGTAAATAATAAGCTTTCTGTCCTTGTCTCAGAAAGCTTATGTCTACTTTCAGGATAATATGAGTAAACGTAGATATTTAAAACCCATCAATGACATAATTGCACCTTCTACAAATACCGAAAGGATAATGAATAAATGTTGTGAATGACAATCCCAAAACTGACAACTTACACAAATTTTTAAAGTTTTTTTTAAAAGACACAAACTACCAAAGCTGACTCAAGAAGAAATAGATAACCAGAATAGCCTTAAAACGAGTAAAAACATTCAATTTGAAAAAAACAAAAAAACAAAACCTTAGAAACAAAGAAAACTGATGCTTAGATGGCTTCACTGGTGAATTCTAGCAAATATTAAAGAAGAAATAATATAAATTCTACATAAATTCTTCCCAAAAATACCGAGGAAGAGGAAGTATTTCTTAATTCTAGAGGCTAGCATTTCTGATACCAAATCAGACAAAAACATAATAAAATAAAACTACAATGTCATGAGCATAGATACAAAAATTTAAAATAAAATTTTAGCATGTCCAACCCAATATTATATAAAAATCAATATATCAAGTGGAGTTTTCCCCAGGTATGCAAGATCAATTTAACATTTTTAAAAGCAATCAATGTAATCACTATAGTGACAAACTCAAAAAGAAAGCCCAGTTGATAATTTCAATAGATGCAAAAATAACAACTGATAAAAATCCAACATTTATTCCTGATAAAAACTCACCAAACTAACAATAAAAAGAAATTCTCTGGGGTACTGGGTAGTTCAATCCATTATGTATCTGCTGTTTGGCTCAGGTCATGATCCAAGAGTCCTGGGATCAAGCCCACGTTGAGACTCACACAGGCTCCCTGCTTCGTGGGAGCCTGCTCCTCCCTCTCCCTCTGCCTGCAGCTCCCCCAGCTTGTGCTCTCTCTCTCTCTCTGTTAAATAAATAAAATCTTTTAAAAAGAAAAGAAATTCTCTCAACTTACTAAAGGGCATTTCCCCAAAAAACAAAACAACTAAAAATCCTTATAGCTAACATCATAATGATGAAACACTAAATAAATGCTTTCCTCCTAAAGATCATAAATAAAACAAGGATGATGGTCACTCTCATCACTTTTAGTTAACATTTTGCTGGAAGCTCAAGCTAGCATAATAAGCCAAAACAAAAAAACAAAACAAAACAAAAAAGCAAAAACAAAAAACAAAAAACAAAACAACAACAACAACAAAAAAAAAACCTGGACATCTAGAAGGTAGAAGTAAAATTGTCCTTATTCATAGATAACATAATCATCTATGTAAAAAAAGCCAATGAATCTATAAAAAAGCTACTAGACAGAGTATGAAGAGCTTAGCAAGGTTTCAGGATACAGCATCAATATACACAAATCTCTTGTGATCTTCATATTCTAGCAACAAACAATAGGAAATTGAAATTTTAAGAGAATACAATAAATAATAGCCTCAAATATATGAAATATTTAGATATAAATCTGGCAAAAGATGAGCAGGACCTTAATACTGAAAGCTGTAAATCACTGCTAAAAGAAATTAAAAATCTGAATAAATAGCAAACTGTGTTCATGTGTGGGAAGACAATGTTGATAAGCCAATTCTCTCTAAATTGGTCTGGAGATTCAACACAACCCAATCAAAATCTCAGCAGGAAATTTTTTGTATAACTTGATAAACTAAATCTAAAATTCATAACAAAATGCAAATGACCTAGAATATCCAAAACAACCAGGAAAAAGAAAAAAAGTTAAAGGACTAATACTGTTTGATTTCAAGATTTCCATAAATCTATGGTACTCAAGATAGTATAGTACTGATATAAAAACAGAGAACAAGTTCAATGGATTAAAATAGAAAGTCCAGAAATAGACCACAATTACAAGGAAAACTAATATTCCAGGTGGAAAGGTAATTAAATCAGTGAAGAAAGCATAATCTTTCAATAAATGGTGCTACAACAATTGGATACCCATATGCAAAACAGTGAGTTTCAATCCATGCCTTGTGTAACATGCAAAAATTAACATGAAATAGATCATAGGCCTAAATGTAAAATCTAAAACTATAAAACTTCCAGAAGAAAACACAGGGTAAAACCTTTGTGAAGACTTCTTAGATGCAAAAATAAAGATATCATACATAACTTTTTAAAAAAGATTTTATTTACTTATTCATGAGAGACACAGAGAGAGAGGCAGAGACACAGGCAGAGGGAGAAGCAGGCTCCCCACAAGGAGCCGGATGCAGGACTCATCCTGGATCCCCATCCTGGGGATCATGCCCTGAGCTGAAGCCAGGCACTCAACCACTGAGCCACCCAGGCGTCCCCATAACATTTAAATTGATAAATTGGACCACATCAAAATTAAAACTCCTATTCTTTGAAAGACATGGTTTCAAGAATGAAAAAAAAAAAAAACAATCACCAGGGGAAATATTTGCAAATCATACTTGTGATCAAGGACTCGAATCTAAAACACAGAAAGAACCCTCAAAACTCAATAATAATTTCTTCAATATTGCACTTTAAAAGTGGGCAAGCCAGACACTTTAGCAAAACTTTACATACATAAAGATGCTCAACATGATTAGTCTTTAGAGAAATGCACTTTAAAAACCACCAGATACCACTACATACATATTAGAGTAGCTCAAATTTATTACTTTTTTTAAAGATTTTATTTATTCATGAAAATACACAGAGAGGAGAGAGAGAAAGAGGTAGAGACACAGGCAGGAAGGAGAAGCAGGCTCCATGCAGGGAGCCCAATGTGGGACTCGATCCCAGGTCTCCAGGATCATGCCCTGGGCTGAAGGCAGCGCTAAACCGCTGAGCCACCCGGGCCGCCTGAGTAGCTCACATTTAAGACTGACCATATGAACTGGTGAGGATATAGAGGAGCTGGCACTGTCGTGCATTTTCATGCTGTTGGGAATGTAAAATGTGAAACCACTTTGGAAAACAGTTTTATAGTCTATTTAACTATACAGCTACCATATGACCAGGTCATTCTACTCCTAAGTATCCAGCCAAGAGAAGTGAAAGCCTATCTCCATATAATGGTGAGTATCTGACCGCTCACAGTACCTTTATTTACAATCTGGACACTGACCAAGTGTCCATCAACAAGTGAATGAATAAAAACATTGCTGTATATCCATACAATAGAATACTAGTTGCAATAAAAAGAAATGAACTACTGATACATGCAACAGGAATGAATCTCAAATCATCATGTTGAGTGAAAGAAGCCAGAACAAAAGCAAAAAAATGAGAAAAAGAAAAAAAGTAGCCTCTTTGCAGTGAAGAAGGGAAACAGTTATTAGGTAAAATCCCAGAGTGTTTGCTATAAATTCAAACACGTCCACCACACACACTGTGTTTATTTCATATAAACGTGCCAAATAAACCAGTCAATTTTCTAACAACACCGTCCTGACCTGCAGAGGGGAAAAAAAAAAAAAAAAAAAGAGTAAAAATAAAACACGATTCCTCATAGATAGAAAGCAGTCCAGAGTCTAACCCAGAGTTAAAAATATATAGTTTCTAACCAAGTGACTGACCCACTACTACCTTCTCCAGAGCCTAGAAATCTAAGTGACAAATCTCAATTTCACAGAAAATTGCATCAACACATTAATTTTGTTTCTACACATTTTTTGTCTCCCTTTCTAAGATTTCTCATTCCAAGGGGTTTGATTAATCCCCAAAAATAGCTGCGACTGTGTTTCAGCAAGAGTACTTGACTCAGTTTGTGAGCTGCCTCAGAATCTTGCGAGGAGTTTGCTAATTGTGGATACAGGAGTCCCACACCAGACACACCGTGGTACGGAGAACTCTCAGATGTCCCCAGTGGTACCCATCCCCTGGTGTCACTCAATGATATTATGTTACACGACAAAAGGGATTTTACACATGTAATTAAAGTCACTATTCAGTTAACTTAAACCAGAGAGATTAACCAGGTGAGCTTAACCTACCACAGAGGCCCTTTAAAAGCAGGTTTTGGGCACCTAGGTGGCTCAGTCAGTTAAGCATGTGCCTTTGGCTCAGGTCATGATCCCAGGATCCTATGATCAAGTCCTGCATCGGGCTCCATGCTCCAAGGGGAGGCCTGGTTGTTTCCTCCCTTCTTGTTGCTCCCCCTGCTTGTGCTCTCTGCCAAATAAATAAAATCTTTAAAAAATAAATAAGTAAAAGCTGAGTTTTTTCTAGCCAGTTGCAGAAGGGAAAGTCACAGAGATAGAAATGAGAGGGATGGGAGAGGAGAGCAGCTCTCTGCCAGTGAAATGGGGCGGGGGGTGCTGTGTGGCAAGGATTGAGAGCAGCCTTTAGGGCTGAGAGGGGTCTTTGGTCAACAGCAGGTGAGACAAAGGGGTCTCAGCCCTACAACCACAAGGAAGTCCATTCTACCAACAACAGGAGGGAAGCTGAAAGTAGACAGCCAGAGCCTTCAGCTAAGAGCCCAACCCAGCTGACACCTTGATTTCAACCTTGTGATACCTAAAGTGGAAAACACACAGGAACCCACGGAACCACTCCTGACTACAGAACTGCGAAACAGTAAGGAGGAACTATTCGATGTCCCTGAGTTTGATCACTGGTTGTGCAGCAATAGATAATTTATACACTCTCTGAATCAACATCTCTGAGAAGTGGTGCCCAAGAATTTATGCCTTTAACCAGCTCCCATTTTATTTATGTGCAGAGTAAAGTATCAGACCAACTGGACCAGAAGAACATGATCACAGAAATGAAATCGATTATACTTCTGAATTTGTTTCTCAAAGCCTGAGAGGCCAAACCCACGTAGGATTTGAAAACAGCTCTGACTTAATTCCTTGTTGAGGACATTTTTCCTTACCAACATGATGAAAACTCTTAAGGTCACTTAATTCATCTTTCAGCCTCCAAGGCCAAATTATGTTCTAGTCAAAATCCACTAATTTGATTTTCAGAAAACCTTTAGTGATAAATATGCTCACTGTCAATATATGGTCCAGAGCACAACACCACTTTCTTGGCTGCATGTTCTTGCTTTAGCGGCATTCTAAATTCTCTTTAATGTCTTTTAAGTCAATTCTCTCTTTTCTGATCTTGGAAAAGATAGTTAACAGCTGGCTACCTTCCTCTTATGTTATGTCCTTTATTTCCTATGAGATTGGTGAGTAGCAATATGCCTATTCATAGGAGACCAACTGTGATTGGTCTAGATTGAAGGTCTATATGGTCTGAGCTGGTAACTGGGTGAAAGGTGGGCATGCAATCCTGTTCTGACCAAAAGGCCTACAAAAGCAGCCTGCTGGATCACAGGAAAGATTTTCCTCCCTGGCAAAAAAAAAAGCAGGGAGACACCACTTTTCCCTCCTAAAAATCACCGAAACAAACAAAAATGTATGCTGATGCCAAACTGACTCCTTTGCTCAGCACATGCCACGCATCAGCCTCACAGAGGTTAAACCATATCTGCATATATCACATCTAGAAACATGAGAGAAGTGAAACCACTGGAGTCATCCTAGGATATGAGAGGAGACTTCAGTGACGTGTTGATGATCCAGAAGGGCAATAGGAAGAACGCCTTCACTCGAAGACTCTGATGAGCTGCCAAACTGACCCTGGAATCTCAAAATTCCCTATTAAGTGAGATTTGAAATGGTCTTCTTATTGAAGCCATTTTTTGCTGGGTATTCTGATGCTTCTTTACAATCCATGTAATCTAAGACACTTTCATATCAGCTTACATCCCCAGAAAGTTCCTAGGAATGCTTATTGTATAGTAATTATCCATAGTCCCTCTTCTTGGCATGTTCCAGAAATCCCAAAGATCCTCGAAGGATTGGCAAGGTGGCACTCTGTCAAGCAAGGTACCCATACACAGGCAGTCTAGAGGAAATGCTGGCTGCCACCTCTCTGCCCCTTAAACTCTCCCCAGAACCAGTGGGTACCACTGCTGAGCCCACACTGAAGTTCCCAGAAACACCTCCTGAGGTGGCTTCATAATAGGCCATTAGGGATACAGTGAGTTGGAGCACCACCCAGAAGAGAAGACCTCTGGTAGGATGGACCCAAAATCTGTGAGTAAAGGAACTGTTTCAGCTCCTCTAGGCATGACCAAGGTAGGAGGCCTGATAGCTAAGTCCCTTGTTGGCTGTTCTCTGCCTACATAATTCAGCTTCTACTACAAGTTGTGGCTGCTGTTTCACAGGGAGGGAAAAAAAAAAAAAAAAAAAAGCAGGCTTCCAAGGAGGAGATATTCCACTTTATTTTCTTGGCAAAACCTCAGTGGAATACAAGGTTGAAAAACACACAATGTTAAGCTCATAGTAAATGCTCCCTCTTTAAGAATTTTTATAATTACAATGCTTAGTATTTCCTTTTTAAAACTAGTTTCTTCTGGTCTCGGCCTTTCCTTCTGATTTACTCTGTGAAATATTTAGTGAGATGTAGAAACTGGAAGGAAAGTGGACTGTGAGAGGCATCACCATGACAGCCCATGGGAGAGCTGCAGCCTAAGAAAGTGCTGTGAACCTCCCATGGCCCAGAGCCTTGTTCTCACCTCTGCTGGCCCAGAACCTGATTGTCTCCACACACCACACATGTGGCTACTGAACTGATGGGAAAGCATACCTGACACAGGGATCTGACCAGTACATTCTCTGCAACAGGTGAAGCAATACAAGGCTAGATCACAGGGGCTCCTGGGTGGCTCAATGGTTGGAGCATCTGTCTTTGGCTCAGGGCATGATCCCAGGGTCCTGGGATCAAGTCCCACATCAGGCTCACCACAGGAAGCCTGCTTCTCCCCCTGCCTATGCCTCTCTCTGTGTGTGTCTCTCTCATGAATAAATAAAATCTTAAAAAAGAAAAAAAAAAAAAAGGCCAAATCATAGACCAAATGTAGTCAAATAAGCATGAAATCAAAACAAGGAAAATTCATTGACAATTCAGAATCACAGGGATACAAGCATCGATCACCATGGTGGGGGTGTCAAGAGGACTGAAGCTGCCATGCCAGCCTTCATGAGCAGTTCTTAGCCAGGCTCCTCCAGTTCCTCCTTCAGACTCTCCTCTAATCCCATGTAGGTGGCAGTCTGAGAAGTCATCTCCCTTCCAACTGGCACATTATTTCTTTAAATATTATGTTAATTTTTCAATTAGTTCGTAGTTAAGTCTTACCAAGCCTGGGAGAGCCATTTTGATATTTCCATCTCTGTGCTTTGTGTTCATTTTATATTTTCACTTGAGGGCCAACACTGTCTCTAAGTTATTTGCATAATGCCTCATTGTCACTCCAAGTGCCTCCAAAATACTGCAAAAAAAAATTGTGCAGATGCCAAACTGATGTAGCACTTACATCAGAATTCTTTTGCTCAATCCGTGCTCCCGCATCAGCCTCAGAGAAGCAGGATCACATATGCATGTAACACATGCAGGAAAGAACTGCAGTCACAGTCTTTACAACAAAAATACCAACAAGCCCTGGAACTATCCATGAGCACTACTTTCCCACCCACTCCTATATCCTTTCAATTAGTCCTTAAAAATATTCCCATTCCTGCCCCAACTACATTAGTCATGTAATTCCTGGACGCGCAGAGCTCTCAGACTCCTCCTCCATCCCTCCTTCACCCCTTCTCCACCCCACCACCAGCAGATACACACAAGTGTACCACCAGGGCACACGCATACACTGAAAGTCTTGCTTGATACAATCCCTATTCCCTTGTATTCTTTGGGATAGAGGTTAGTGCAGCCTATTTGATTTTAGTATACATACAGCAATGGCAGGACTTTCCATCTTTGAGGGCAGTTATGAAAACATTTTGCCTGAAATGACACATACACTTAGATACTGAAATGTAGACCCTCGCCAAACAAAAACAAAAACAAAAACAAAACAAAAAAACACCAAACAGATTTTTTCAAAAGAGGGAGAAAATTTTTTATCTCTTAAGTCTTACTGTTGCACAAATGTAAAATTTGGTCTCTTAAAAGAGACATTAAAAAGGCCATTGAGCCCTCCAGTGGTAAAATTATGAAAATGATACAAGGCACATGCAAGCACCCTAAAGAACTCTACAAAGATAGGCAAAATTAGATCAATTTAGGGTTTTTAGGATTTCAGAAGGCCTGTCAAACTTATTTACTGTGCTGTGAGGTTTATTTATTTTCACCATTGTAGGTTTTAATAAAGAGTTTAATTAAAGGTGTGTTATAAGATATATCTGGCAAGTCTTGTCCCAGGTTTGAATTACAATACTAGTGAAAATCAAACATAAAATGCAAACAGAAGTCACTCCTAGAGGTCTGTAATCAACTGTTTCAACTCACAGAATGTCTGGCTTAAGTTAAAGATATTCAATGAATTTGCTGATTTTTTCCTCTTGTGATAGGCATTCTCCTGCACTGAGTTACAGACTGTTGTGTACATGTTTACAACTCTCTGCTCTGCTTTTCTAGTTTCTAAAGGACTAAGGGGATAGAGAGAGGCAAAGGGCACGTGCTTTTGATGGCCAGTTAGAGGATTTGAGTCTTCCTTCCATCTCATTATTTCATTCATTCAATCATGCATTTATTCATTCACAACTTATCCAACAAATATTTATTGAGTGCCCTAAGTTTCTATCCTCATAAAGTGTACACTTTTCATGGAGGCAAGACTCCAAGGAATGTAGACTTATTTAATCACATACTTAGATCCTAGAGGGAAAATCACCAAAAGCCTTGAGAATATATAACAATGGGAACTTAATGTAGTCACATGGTCTTCACATGGTCTCTGACACATGGTCAGGGAAGACCTCTTTTTTGAGTGAGTGGTATTTAAAAGTGATCTCAAAGAGCAGGTGGAAAGAAAGTTAGGCAAAGATGAACAGCAAGGAGAAGGATAGTGCATAAGAAGATTTGCAGGAGCAAAGGTCCTGAGGTGAGACAGGGGCACATATGCGATGAACCAGGGTTCAGCAGGAGATAAGACTAGAAGCTCCTGGGTTGCTGTATCAGCCTCCTTATGGTTTTTTCTTACGCTGTTGTCTCTATCCCCAGTCTATTCCCAGCCCAGCAGCCATAAAGATTCCTTTAAAATCTAAGGCAAGTCATGTCTTCACTTTGCTCAAACCCTGCAACACTTCATGCACCCTTCCCAACAACCCTGGTCTCCTCCATGTTCCTACCAGACTGTAGACATGCTCCCAAGTCAGAGCTTTGGCTCTGACTGTCCCCTCTGGCCTCCAAGACTCTTCTCATGGACTTGTGAGTGGCTGACTCCCTCACAGCCTTCATATCTGTTCTCCAATCTCTCTTCCCAATTAAACCCACCCTGTCTACCCATTTTCCTGTCTACCCATCTTTCCCTAAGTTCTAGCCCTCTTCATTCTCCTGACCATGTTCTGATTTTCTTTTTACCATGGCATTTATCACCTTCTAACACTCTTCAGCTCTCCTCAAGTTATCCCACCATTTCCATCATTTTATCTACCCCCCCCCTTGTGGATGAGTCTCAAATCTATAATTCCTTCAGGGTGTGCTAAATTCTTAGGAGCTTTAGATGCATGCATCCAGATTTCTGCTGGCTTCCATTGGAGAACTCATTGACACAAAGCTCAATATTACACATTCCCTTACCATAGACTTAAACTCCCTCTGCATTCACATCTCTACACCTACCACAGTTCAGTTGGCTACTCCACTACATAGCTGAGGCAGTTTCTTAGAACCTCCTCAAGCTTCCCCAAATCAATAAGGGTCAGATTTACTGATTTTACATCTGAAACATTTCTCAATCCTGCCAATGTCTCATTTGGGTTCCCCTTACCTTGTCCCTTCACTATTCCAGTAGCTTCCTAAACTCTGTCAAATCCAATCTCACGTTGTTGCCACTCAGGTCATCATTGAGCAAGTCATCGAGGGGTCAAAATTGAGCAAGTACTCCTCTCTGTAAGGATTTTCAGAAGAGAAAGCCTAAACCATCAAGCCTGGCAGAGAAATTCTGCATGACCCAGTTCCTCCCTAGTCTCAACAGCCACAACCCCAGACTTATGCTCTGCCTCAGTAATGCTAAACATCTGGGGGCTCCATTCTCTTCCCTTGTAGTCACCACACCCCTTCTTGAACTCATGAACTCCCACTCATCTTTCAAGACAAGTCAGAAAAACCACCTTGACCCAAACTGAGTAAAAGATATTCCTTTCATATTCTGATACCTGTGTGCACCTCCGTCCAATGGAGGCTGAGTCCTAAAATCTACATTTAGCCAAAGCTAAGGCTGAAGTCGATTTCACCATAACACATGTTTATGGACAGTAAGAATAACTGTGAAACTTTATCAAATATGTTAATTAGTATTACAATTATCATAATTTCATGTAAAAATTATTTTCAGTTTTTTTCTTGGTCCCACCAGTCCTTAGATTGCCCCTATAGCTAACACACTACACATCTGCTTTACTACATAGATGCTTGCTTTCATTTGAGATCCTGAGGTACTCCTATGACTTTTTATTTCACACTTCGTATGTTATTTATTATGTCTGATTAAAGATTTCTCATAGATGTTGTTACACATTCTTGTAGAACTTTTCCTCCTTGTGAAGTTTTGAGTCCTAAAGTTTTCTACAAATATTATGGTTCTCTGAAGATTAGAAATATAATGTGATTTAACCTGCATTCTTCTTTCATATATTCTTATTTAAATTTCTGCAATGTACATATTTATATAGAAACTATATTTTATAGATATTTGTTTATTGAAAATATATAATATTCTTCATAAAGTCATCTAGATAACACAGCATATCAGTATTTGTGCTATTTGTCCAACTATTTTTCTATTTATTTACTGGAAATTTAACATTCTACATAAAAAGCATGTGAGGATATTAGCATTTAAATTATATGTACAACACTTATCCGTATTTAAGAGTTAACATTCAGACTTTAACCTTAAGAGTGATGTTATACCTGGCATACTTAAGAGATACTTTTGTGTAGATTAGATATGATGCTAACCTGGGATTCATGCACAAGTTCAGGGATGACAGACACTTTAAGGGTAGGTATTTCCTCTTGAGCTGTCCAAAGGCTCAGACCTGACAGCAGGTTCAGACTGAATAGTGAGGCCAAGGCTGAATGTTGATGCATTCCTAAACTCCAGATTGTAATTTTTGGTCTGCTTCTCTATCTCTCCCAGCACAACATGAACCCTCTGAAGGCAGATGCTCTACCTCAGTCACCTAGGAAACTGACAAACAATGAATATTCAAAACACTTTTTGAATATTTGATAAACTGACCTATCAAATCCACGCAGGCTTATTTTTCTAAGATCTTTGTTAGCTGCATATAACTTGGTCATGCGCACTGAAGTCCTGCCAATGTACCATCTTAACATTTAATCAAAACAATTCTCGACCTCTACATTTAGATTAGATTCTCTACCTTTAGAATCTCTGATCATCAAAAGAAAACATTTCTTTTCATGCTTATAGCTTATTTTCTGACCAGTTAAGTATATTTTTCTTTGTTGTCTATTAACACACACTCCGTTTTCTTCCTTCAGGTTGATTAATGCTAGAAAATATCCTACTAGGATATTTTATCTTCTAAGTATTATTTATTTTACTTGATTCCAAATCAACCAGATATTCCATTTTTAATTTTTTTTGGCATTTCGTTCTTAGAGATTCTTGATCAAGTTTCGCAAATCCAAGGAGATGCTATAATACTGCAGCTTTTAAATGATCGAATAAAAACATTACAAATTAAAAAATCAAAATCATTACATTTATTTCTAGCAATTGCAAAGTCTAAAACATAGTTTCACAAAAAACCTCAAAGAACAATTTAAAATTTTACTGCACACATCTTTCAGTTTTTAATTTACCCATTTTCATGAAACTTTATTAACTACATATTATACATAATGTGCTGTCCTAGGCACTGTCATAAATTAAGAAAACATATAATTAGCCAGATATCTACTACATATAATTGCTCTTAATATTTCATAAACCCTACCCATGTGGGAATTGTGCCTAAAAAGCACTCACAACAGCCTTTCCACGTGGGTAAAGACCTTTCTCATGTTTCAGTCTGGTAGCTGTTTCGCAGGACAATGTAGTATTTGCAACTCAATTTCTTATGGTCTGTAAAATGAGGACAATGCCATTATTTTTAGGACATTAAGAAGTCTGCAAAGGAAGATAACTATACAACCTACTTCCTCATTTCTTATACCACAGCAGTCTGAAGAACACAAAGACTTGGAAATTTCTGTGAATTCTCAACAGTCAGAAATCTTACAAAGTGATCTGGGTTGATCTGACATGTCAGGCCCATAATACACCTGGGATATCATCCTGCTCAAACCTGCACAGTCCCCAGACAATGTTTTAGGGGGCAAGACATCTTAAAGAACATGACATTCTTTCATTAGGCCACAGGCAATTTCTTAACATTCATACCACTTTTTAGTTTGCCCAAAGAACATCAAGCCCTTACCAACATCTAAAGTTACTTTCCCTCAATTTAAATTCCTAAGAAAATTTAAATCCTTCAGATTTTAGTAGCTGTAAAACTCCATTTACACTGGCATTACAGTCTATTTCTACCTGGCAGCAACATTCATCAAACACCTACATGCTACTGTATAGAAATGAGTCATTTCCTCTTCTGGAGGAGATTTAAAGCACAACTACGTGAAGCAAAATAGGCTGAAGAGCTAGAAAGTTACATATTTGCCAAAAAAGGGAACACTGAACCACAGTCTCTCAGGGAGTGAAAATAGGTAGAGACAATAAAAATATAAATCAACTATAAGGTTTAATGAACATCAACACCTTTATGAATCAAAATGCCTATGTAAAAGGCTTAGTGAGCAAAGGCAGTCCTCAGAAGAATGCTTTAAATCATGTCATTCAAATGATGTGACCCTTATTCATTTAAAACACAACCCTGGGGCTATTTTTGACTAAGAAATGAATAGGTTCATCTTTAACCAACAGAACTAGATTTTTCTAAATTATTATATCACTCTCTCTCTCTCTCTCTTCTTGTTTCCCACTTATTTCCGGTGAGGCATTAATGAAAAAAAAAAAAAAAAGAAAGAAAAAAGAAAAGAAAAGAAAAGAAAAGAGGAAAAGTGCTATACAAACTCAGTCATTTGGAGATCTAATTGGGATTCTGAAAATTTTCTAATGATTGGCATCTTTATTTTTTTCAGTTCCTCTCAGTTAATTGTTAAAGCAGAAGTTGCGGGACACAGGAGGGTACCCTCCACCATGACACAGTATGGTCAGAGCCCCAAGATAGCTCTTCCCACCCCTATACTAAGCCCCCCAGAGCCCTGCCCAAGCTTAGCTCTCTCCCCATCCCATTCCAGACACATACTGTCTAAACAGCTACCAAAGTTAGTGCAGCCAATGGCCCCAGCTCCAGTCCTTCCCTCATACATGTTCATTGTTCAACACCTCCAAGTTCCATTTTACACACTGGATGTTGCTATCCCATCCTGAGGACCACTAACCCTCCAGCAAGCCTCCCCTGGCATATTCATTTAGGCCCAAACCCTTCAGAGATGTGAAGGATTAATGAGAGGCCATATTAGCTTTGGTAAAGGGAGTCCCATCCCCAAGCCCCCTACCCTTGCAATGGGATAAGCAGAGTCTGGGGGAAGCACCATAGAGCAAATACAAAAACCTCTTATCCCTTATCTACGGACCCCTGGATTAGGGAGAAGGGATACATGCCCTCTCAGCCTTTACACCAAAATGAGGGAGAGGGATAATTTAGGGGCATGAGTCCTTAAGAGATATTAGGATATCTCTCCTAGGAGCTAAGGGGAATCACAAGTCAAAGGCCAAGGTTAGGATAGCAATCAAAATTCAAAGTCCTCTCCAAACATGATCTGCCCATTTCCCTTACTCTAGCCCAATACTCTATGTACCTCCCAGGTTAGTGTGGGGAGAGAGGAGGGCTGGGTCCTACCCAGGGCAATAAGGGTCATTCAACAGGAAACCTCTGTGGTATGCCCCAGGGGTCCTGAAGGGGGAGAGTCCCAGACTTGCTGCTCTGGGCCAGGGTGTGCCAATGTGATCTATCACCATCCAACAGTGCAATAGAGACAGCTGAGTCACATGGGATGAGGCCATGCAGCCCTGCCTTGCAAGAGGTACTAGAAGGCCTTGGTCAGCTTGGGTCAGCTTGGCCTTTTAAAAGCCAGTTTCAAAAATAAAAGAAAAAAAATAAAATAATAAAAGCCAGTTTTTTTTAAATAAGAGTCCCTATTATATAGGGAGAAGCAATTATATACTCTTCTACTGGAAGCAATAATACATTTTACATTTCTAGCCTTATTTGTAATAACCTCAAAGTGGAAATAACCCAAATGTTCACTGACAGATGGACATGACAAAGTAAAGTAGATCCATACAATCAATAATAACAAAGAATTAACTACTAATACCTGAAACAATATTAATAGATCTCAGAATTATACTGAGTCAAAAAAATCCAGGCCTCTTCAAAATGCATAGTATAGGATCTCCCTTACATAAAATTCTAGAAAATGCAAGTTAAAGCTATAATTACATTAATCAGATCAGCGGTAGCCTAGGCAAGGGGATGGAGGAAAGGAAAGATTAAAAAGTGGCATAAGGGATTCATGTTCAGGGTCCATAGAAATGTTTTTTATCTTGATTACAATGAAGGTTTTACGATGTATACATATTTCAAAACTCATCAAGCTGTATTCTTTTAACATGTGAAATTTATTATATGACAATTATGCTGCAATAAATTATGCTGCAATTATGTTGCAATTATGCTGCAAAAAACTATCTGTTATAAAAAGCCAAAAAGCCATTCCCATAAAGAAGTCATTGAAGTTCCTGTCAAAATTAGAATTTCCAGTGGCTCCAGTTCAAAATGGCAATGGAAGAGGATCCTGAACTCACCTGTTCCCCACTACCAACAAATACACAGAATCTATAGCTACATACAGAACAACATCCTCTGGGGGGGGGGGGGGGACAGAATTGGCTGAGCAATTCCTATGTGTTGGATGAGGCAGAGAAAGCACACAACAAAACAGTAGGAAATGGTGGGACACAATCCATAAACCTCACCTCTGGTGCACTGAGCCATAATCCAGAGGGAACTCAAAACCCCAGGCTTTTCCCTAAGGAACAAAGAGTTTGAACCCCACCTTGGGTGCCGCAATTTTTAAGACCTGCACCCAAGAAATGAGCCTCCAAAACATCTATCTTTGAAAACCAACAGGGCTCACATCTACAAGAAGCAAACTGAGCAATGGCTCTTGTGGGGCTTGCAGAATTGGACTCACCCACCTCAGGGCACAGCATGAAAATAATAATAATCAGTGTCTGGACTTTGTGTGGGAACAACTGTTCCAGCTACTTGTCTTGGAACGTCAGCCTGAGGGACAAGCATCTGATTTGACACACATTTGGTGGGCCCGCTGGGGTGTCTTCTGGGGCAGAGACTGGTGGGTGCCATCTTTTCACTCTTTCTGTCTTATTCCAGCCAGTGGATACTATCTTTAAAAATACAACAACAACAAAAACAAAACAAAACAAAACTCTAGGCTTTTCCCCACTTTTATTTCTTTTTTCTCCTCTGGCAGGCACTATATCTCTACACTTTCCCCCCACTGCTGCCTCACTACAGTTTGCCAGTATCTCTCAGGAAAGAGCTTATAACACTCATCTGGAGCCCCAGTTTTTGTGAACACTACCTGGGAGACAGCCCCAGATTGCCTTGTACTTGTGGCCAGTGGGGTTTACACTTTTCATCCCACAGTATATTTGCATACTTAAAAGTTACTGCTTGAGAGTCTGGCTGCCAATTAATCTGAATTTATGTGCTGACTGAAATCTTCCCCTTTGGGGAATGAACATGGCACCCTCAACTACTGGGAGCTACAAAAAAATAAAATGAGCTGCTTGAATAACCACAAAGGTTTAAAAGACAACCAAGATCTAGAGCAAAGTTGAATGATGAGGTTCCATCTCCTACATGAGGCCACTCCTTCAAGACTGAGATAGTGACTGTTCATCTAATGCATAGAAACTAACACAGAGAGTCAAGCAAAATGAAAAAAATAGAGGAAGATGTTCCAAAAGAAAGGGCAAGATAAAACCTAAAAAAAAATACCTTACTGAAATGGAAATAAGTACAACTATGGCTATTGAGTATGTATAAATAAATCAATCAATAAATAAGATGAATCCCAGCTCTCAGAAGGAGATACACATATGTGAAATGAGGACCCTGATTCCCCTAACAAGGGAAATTTCATTTTATTAAACATGTTCCTCTTGATGATGTAGTAATGAGGGACTGTGAAAGCAATAGATAAATGAAACTCTTGGAAAATCTCTTATGATAAGAAAAGATGGGACTGGTTTAAAGCAGAAATGGAGGGACAGCTATAAAATGGGAAAATATAAGATGGCATTATTTTTGAACCGAAAAGAACAAGTAGCATACAGATATGCTTCTGGAAAGAAGAGAAACTTAACTTAGTCCAGGATTGACCTTTACTGGGACAGGACAGGAAAAGACATACCAAGTGGAGCAGAGATCTCAGTATGCCAATAAGGCCGGGAGAATAGAATGCCAAGTTTCAGGGGGTGGGAAGAGAGCAAACTGGAAATCATTAAGGGGATTTATAATGAGTCCTTGGTACAAATAAGAAGGCCTAGCAGACATCATCTGATACGAAGGTGAGAGCTAAACAAGGTTCTACAAAGGTGCATGGGGCTGGAAGATGGAGTTCTGGTGCAACCAGAATGAAGAGATCTTGCTGAAAACTTTAGGCATTCAGTTGAGATTCCATGCTTTAGGATTAAAAAGCATGCTCCAGAATAGTAAAAGAGATCATTCACACTGAGTAAGTATGGAACCTGGAGACAGAGCATAGTTTGACTAAGAAAGTGTTGAGAGATGAGATTTGTGGGGCTCACACCACAAAGGGCCTAATATTTCTTGTTAAGAACACTGTGAAAAGCAATAGAAAACAGAAACAAAAAAAGTTCATCTTCTATGTCATAAGTCATTAACTCCTTTGGCTCTGCCCCAGGGTTCTAATGTCTTCTGTCAGTATCCATGAAACTATGGCAACTAACTTGCTAACTTGCAAGAACAATAAAATCTCAGACACTTCAAAGTTTTTGACGTAGGAGAGGGTTTTCATTTTTAGTGAAATGGAAAGGAAACAGGGTCCCTGGGTGGTTCAGTTGGTTAAGCATCTGCCTTCAGTTCAGGCTATGATCCCAGGATCCTGGAATGGAGCTCCATGTTGGTCTCTGTGCTCAGCAGGGAGTCTGCTTCTCCCCTTGCTCCTGACCCTCTGCTTGTGCTCTCTCAAATAAATAAGTGAATTTTTTTTAAACGGAAAGAAAATAATATTTTGAGTCTGACCAATACAAGTTTGAATTTTGACCCATCTATTCACAATTACTTAACTTCTTAAGGGCTTTTCTTCTTCTATAAAAATGTAACAACACATAAATGTGAAATTTTGTGCTAGCATATGCTTATCAAACAGATCTTTCCTTTTCATATCCCACTTTTTCCTTATAGGTGTATAGTTCAATGGTTTTATTTTTAAAGTTCTATGATATACATCTTAACGTCACCAATAAATAGTGAAAATTGCATGGACAATGTTGAATCTCCCTCAGTATGTAGAGGATGAGGTTCTCAACAAATATCTGTTAAATCAGTGAAGGATCAGTTGATAAGGATAGTTTATTTTATTCATCCACTAATTCATTCAATACTTACTGAGACATTACTATGTTCAAGGCATTGTACTATTCAGCAAATAAGGCTCCTGTTCTCAGGAAGCTTACATATTCATAATCACAGATTTAGTAAATACAGGAAAGAATTTCAGATAGTGACGATTGCTATAAAACAAAACAGGGTCAAGTGAGAAAATAATGAGAAGGAGCCAGCAATGCAAAAATGTGAAAGAAGAGCTTTCCAAAAACAGGAAAGAGCAAGTGCAAAGACCCTGAGGTGAGAACAGATTTGGCTGTTAGAGGAAACTAAAGAATGTCAGTATGATTACTTTATAGTTACCAAGGGAAAGAATGGTAGGAGGCTCAGGTTGAAGAAGTGGACAAAGGTCAAGCAAGCCTTTGTGGTAAAGATTTTGAGTCCATGACTTATCACTAGAAGAGTAATATTTTACAGATTTTTCAAATTCACGAACAGTATTTAACTCCACAATTTCCATGTGGGTGGTGAAATTTGGGATGAGACTTTAAGTCTTACTGTGAATTTCTTAGTTTAATGGTCTTTTCATTGAAATTCTTCTGGAAATACACTGTATTGAATAGGAACCACAATTTAGTAAAGCCAAAACTTCTTTTTAAAATAACATTAGTGAGCATTTAAATTTCTACTTAGGGTAATAACAATAATTAATACTCATACAGTACCTACTACTACTGGCTCTGTTCTAACTACTTTACATATATTTAGTCATTTTATATTTAATTTTACAACATGCCTAATAAAAACAGTAGTAACAAATACTACTATTATCTACAATTAACAGATAAGGAAAGTATAGGAAATAGATAAGATACATGGAGATTCAGAAACTTGCTTCAAATCACATATCTAGTAAGTGCTGGGGAAATGCAATTCAAAACAAAATCCCCTGCCAACATAGAAAAACCTCTCCACAAAGGATGAAGGGAAAGAGAAAAAATATTATTCTAAATTATTACTGAAGAAGCATCAAACCAGAATGTTATGTGTGCCACAATAATTTCCCTAAGAGATTGCAAAGACAGGAAGAAATCCCACCTTTGTATCTAGCAAAGCAGATACAACCCATGATGAACTGGTCCTCAGGCTAGAGAACTTTTTTTTTTTTTAAGATTTTATTTATGTATTCATGAGAGACACAAAGAGAGAGAGAGAGAGAGAGAGAGGCGCAGAGACACAGAGAGAGAAGCAGGCTCCATGCAGGGAGCCCAATGAGGGACTCAATCCTGCAACTCCAGGATCATGCCCTGGGCAGAAGGCAAGTGCTCAACCGCTGAGCCACCCAGGCATTCCAAGATTAGAGAATTTGACGCACCACCATTTGTCACTTGACATTCATCCTAAACTCACCTAGTAATTCAAGTATCAGCTGTGCTAATTGGCTTTCTCCAAAGGAAGAATATACTTCTCACATCTTTATGACAGAAGATAGATGACTAGACACCTACCAAAATTAGGCTCCTCTTCTCCCACAGAAACTGGGAGATGAGGGTGCTATCCTCCCTGAAATTTACATTTCAAAGATGGTTCACAGGTCCTTGAGAAAGATATACCTGGGTCTTCAAGCGAGAAGTTTTACCTGGCATTTTAAAAGATTTGCACACATTTCAAACGGACAGAGAACTTAAAATTTTAAGTTTTCTAAACTAAATACTCTAAGAAAAGGCAGGAGCTTGAAGTCTCATCTCTTACTTTAAAGGATAATTAAGACTCTAATTTATCATTTGCATTTGCCCTTTTACAAATATTGTAATTGGGACCTGAACCTACACAATCTGGGACTAGGATCTGCACTTCTGTATTTTTATTTTGTAGGAACTCCGTTCCTATTTTTCCCACATATATAATCACAGTCCTAATCCTCACTTTTTTCTGCCTTTAGTTTCACAGATAATAGACATGAGGAACAACTAAAATAATATTGGACTCCATACTGTCAGTAGATTAATTCTCAAAGATTAAAAACACTGCAGCAAATGCAGTTCAAGTCTATCAATAACTTGGCAATCTGCCCATTTAATAATGCATTAACAACCTTGGCAGAACAGAAAAATAGGTCATTTTATGTATCTTCTAGATGACTGTTGCAAAAAATACCAATAGTTTTTTATCAAGTGCCAATAAGGTATAAATCATTCAAGTCATTTAAGGAAAGAATATTTGGTATGTTTGGAAAATGAAAATCACCAGCTAATACAATAGATATGGCAGGTTATATGGCAACTAGAAGAATATACAAGAGATGAAGGGGTGAGAACACATGAGATGATTTTTTAAATTTCATCTGTAAATTCTATAAATTTAAAATTTCATCTATAAAATTTCACCTATAAAATTTTTAAAATTTTATCTATATAAAAATCACTGTCTTTTTTAGAAATAAAGGCTTATTTCTAAAATACCCATTTTGTATTCATAGACTTTACAGGAATTTTTATGTGCAAGTATAAGGACATTACCAGAGGATGGGATAAGTGCTCCCCTGGCATAATTTAAGAAGTTCCTACTGACCACAGTAAGTTTAACACCATTCAAAATAAGAAGAAGGGATAGTGTATGACACGCACTAGTTCACATTTAATAGAAAATGAACCAAGGTGCAATTAAACAATGTACTCCAAACACAGATGATGTATTAAGTACCCACCTCATATTAACCTTCCACAGTAAATCTCTGTCTTTGCTTTTTCCCAATGAAAATTCATGAAAAGAATTGCTAAAGAATAAGCCAAATGGACATATATCCTTTTATAATCACAGGACACATTATTAGAATAAAATAAAGGTACAAGTACTAAGAAAATAAGTGTGTAAATCTAAACTAACATGCAAAGACAGGACTATTAAAGGCTCTGAAAAGAAGACATTTCATTTCATTGCATATGAAACACTGTGGTGGGGACTGAATTGTAAATTTGCTCATTTGAAAGCATAATCCAATCTCCTAAGAGCAAACAGTCTATTGTTTAGTTTGCAATTTTCATAATTGCTAAACATACTTGTAGTCTGGGCCATAAAATATCTATTATTATATTAACTTTTTATTGCATCAGCAATAAATTCCTAGATTTTTTAACTCGCTAGACAAGTTTATTACACCTGCTAAAAATTCAGTCAATAAAAATGTGAATAACTTGTCTCCCAAACCATAAACTATTGAAGCATTTCATTCATAACCACACAGTTAGTAAATGGTGAAGCCAGAATTCCAACCCACAAAGACTAGCTCCAGAGCTTATATTTTAACTTCAAGTTTGATTGTTAATAAAGCCTGTTGTCCTTTCTCATCATCTACAATAATGTCTTTCCATATCTAATCTCAAATAAAATTAACATGGACTCTTCTAGATGAGTTATGGTAAATCACGTGGGGCTATAATGAAATACAGGCATGGAAACTATTGAGATGCTTAAAATGTAGTAAGAAAAAAAGTAATAATAAAAAAAATTTAATTATACAATAGAAAAATATGTTTCAAAGGCCAGTGCATATATTAATTGCCAAATTAATTATCTATATAAGTGCTATTCAAATTTAGAAGCAGGAGAGAAAACTCCAGAATGTGTGCTCTCAGCTCTGATTTAGCCAAGCCAATTAGTCATCTTTGGAGAGCACTGTTACACTAATTTGTACAACAATTCCAAATTATATTGATATCAGTCTTTTCCAAATTGTAGGTCACAACTCATCAGTGAGTCATGAAATCAATAAAATGGCCAAACCCGACAAATCTATTTTTAAAAATAGATTGGAATGGAAAGTATCAGAAGTTGTCTTACTAAGTTTCTTGAATTTTAAACTATGCATGCATACATGGGTGTGTGTACAGAGTCTGCTGTAAAATCTATTTCTTAATATAGGCATAATCATGAAAATTTGAAGCCAATGTTATATGCCAAACCTGTACAGGTTGCAGGAGATTACAGGAGTTAAACATTTTTGTTCCTAATAAGAGCTTTCCAAAAGTGAGCAAATAACTTTATATGCTGTCAACTCCAGAGTGGTAACCATGTCTGACTCCACTGTCTGGATTTCCAGCACTAGCACAGTGCCTGGCAAACAGCCAGTCTTTGACTAATGATGGAGAGCTACACGGTTAAATGGAAATAGCCAGTGACATTTTAGGATATTAGAAGTTCCCTCAATTTTAAAGAATGATAGGATTTGGATAACTTAAAGAATAGAGTAGTGGTCCTTGTTACTTTTCATTCTTTCATTTCCTGACCATATACTAGGGCTGGGAAGGAAATAAAAACTAAACGCTTTCTACTCAGAGCAGAGAGATAATAACTGAGCGACACTGCCAAGCCAGGATAGTTCCTGCCCACTCACTGATCCCACACCCAGCCCTGTGAATAATGGGAAAGTTATAGGTCCTGGAGCCCCAAGCTAGAAAATTACACTAAGGATACTAAGAAGAGCTACTGTTAACCCTTTTCCCAGAAAAGATAAATTTAGAGGGTTGTGATTCATGGTTCCTATTTTAAACAGAAGCACAGAGAAAAAAGGTTAAATATTACATATAAAGCAGAGGGTCGGAGAACCAGGAATTAAAGACAGGCTAATTCCCTTAGCATCCAAATGCAGCCTGCCTCTAAGGACCAGGCTCCAGAACTTCTCAACAATTCTTCCCCCAGTATCAGTGAGTCACTGCCCTTCCTAGGCAATGTGTGTGTGCATCCTGGCACTGAAGCAGGAGGAAGTTTAGCCATAATCCAGTACAAGGGAAGGTGGTTCATCTGTAGCTCAGAGCATCAATGGCTAATCAGGAGCATCATACGCTCTTAAATAAAGGGATAAATACTGTACTCATAGAACTCTTTTAGTAAAAATCCACATCATGGTATTTAAATGGGCAGAACTCTAGTTTGAGTTGCCTTACATCTAAAATATCTCTCAAAAAAGAAGGATGAGGGACACCTGTGCGGCTCAGTGGTTGGGCATCTGCCTTCGGCCCAGGGTGTGATCCTGGGGTCCCAGTATCGAGTCCCGCATCGGGCTCTTTGCATGAAGCCTGCTTCTCCTTCTGCCTGTGTCTCTGCCTCTCTGTGTGTCTCTCATGAATAAATAAAATCTTTAAAAAAAAAAAGAGAAGAAGTATGAAAGAGAGGAGGAAGGAAAGAATAGAAAGAAGAAATGAAGAGATAGAGAAGGAAAATAAATAAAGGTTTATTTTGAATAATAATAAATCAGAGCAAAGTGTCAGGAAACTATCCTGGAGTGCACCCAGCAATAGGACATGACACCACATCTGGGCTGGTCTAGGGCCCATCTGCCAGTAGACCATTCCCAGCACAACCATACTGGTCTATATATTAGGCTGTGGGCCATACTGACTCCTATGATTTGATAGTGAAAGAGGGTGAAAGACTGTTTCAAAGGAATTTATTTATGTATTTATTTTACTAAAGAAATCACTTTATTACAATCATAGTTAGTGGGGTACAGGCTTGTGTGTTTCCTCCTTCTCTTTTTAGCCTGATTTCTGAAGTTATGTTAGTCAGGGTCCAGTAAGGAAAATACACACCACTCTGAGTATTTGAAGCAAAGGGAGTATAATGTGGGGCGCAGGCTGCACAGATGGTGGAAGAGCTAAGAAGCCAGAGGACCACAAGGCCATCCCAAGTTTGGAAAAGCAGGCAGTTACTGTCACCCTCAGGAGGGATGGGCAAAAGGACGAGGAGACTGGGCCCAACCGTCCCCAGTGAAGCAGGTACCATCCTGGAAGGAGTTGGGAGTGGGGGGCCTGGAGGCATAGAAGATATAGTACCCTGGCCAGAGCCTCCAAAAGAGGCATGGAGGTATCAGGAGAAATACTCTGGCTTCTCTCTTCCAAGCCACCTCCCATTGCTATACCCAGTTGGATGCCAGCTGTCAAACAGCCAGCAGGAGTCTGAGATGAGTAGTGAGAAGGACAAGGCTTGAACCTCAAAATCCTTCTCAGGGGCACAAAAAGCTAGTTGGTGTTTATTCCCTATCCCCCATTATTAGTCAAATTCAACATGACCTGTGAAAAAAACAAATTAAGAAGAGGGAAAAAAAAATACTACACGCACAGGAATATTTGGAATTCACTAATCATGTCAAACACCTAGGGAATGTTATATTTATTCATTTATTCATACATTTCAGTATTTAATGAGTTTCTGTTACAGGCCAGGCACTATCCAATGTGCTTGGATTACAACAGTGTGTCCAGATTCATACCCTCATGGAGGAAATTAAAAAGACAGACACTCAAATGAACTCCCTATTACAACATCCCCACTAGGAACAGTGCTACAAAGCAGAGTCTGTAAAGGAAAGAACTATACCTGGGGATTTGATTGAGTCAGGAAGACAGAGAACCGCTTCCCTGAGGAGGAGCTGACCCTAGCAAATGAGCAGACATGAACTAAATGTTCCAGGAAGAAGAAACAGCATAACGGGGAGGGAGGAAGGTTGGGATCAATAAAAGGCTCTAAATGAAGATAAGTGTGACTGAGTTGGAGGGAGTGAGAAAAAGCAAGATGAGGTGCTGAAGTAGGGGCCAAGACCATGAAGAACTTTTCGGCCGTGTTTTTACGTGCTGACTTTACATCAGCACAATCTTCACTTTATTTTTAACTTCAGGAACATTGTTATGTTCTGATGTATTTTGTGTTCTGTTCATGTTCTATTCAAGATAGGAGATTTTTACTTTTGGGTAGTGAAAAAAATTTTCTTAAGGATATCTTGAGTTTAAAAAGAATCAACTTAGGGAAAATGATTGAACACATTTTGTACAGGTGGTGGGTAGGTATGGGGGGAACTATGAACTACGGAAGTTTAAGAAACCCTGGCGTAAGAAAAACATTCATGAGTCATTTTAATACTGGCAACCACACTCTGGTTGCTGGGAAATTTCCCTTGTTACATTAACTGTCCTCAAATTGTCCTCAAAACAGATATTGATAACAGCTTCTGGTTCAATTCATGGTATACACCTTGAGAATGTTGCTTAATGATTAGTAAAATACAGTCTGAGATGTGCAACATTAACAAGATCTGCCTCATTTTGCTATTTATTTATTTGAGAAAGAGAAAGAGGGAGATGGAGAGAGAGAGAAAACGAGAAATTTAAACAGGGTCCACGCTCAGTGTGAAGCCAGATGTGTGTGGGGCTCGATCTCACAACCCTGAGATCATGACTTAAGCCAAAACCAAGAGGCAGATGCCTAACTGACTGAGCCACTCAGGTGCCCTGTGTCTCATTTTACTTTAAAAAAATAATTTTAATGTTAAAAAAAAAAAACACTAGCTGCTGTTTCTTTCTTGTAACTGCCAGATATGATTCATGATCCAGAACTGGGATGAAGAAGGGGGAAGAAAAGTATAAAAATATTATAATCCTTTGATAATGAATTGTGGCTATATTGGTATTTTTACTTTTCTACAAACTTGTATTTATAGCTTATACATATACACAATTTATATCACTGCTTATCCAACTTTATGTGTTTTTAACATTTCAGATTATAATAAACACTGTCCTTTGCCATTAAAGATGCTTCTGAATAGCAATGAGTACATCTTGTATCCCGATCTTGGTTTCTAATATCATTCTCCAATAAAAGGAACTACAGATTCTTCAGGAAATGGTTAATTCTAGGACTAGGGCAGGAAACAGAACAGATGAGCCTTGAGTGTCTTATAGTAAGAAAGAAAGGAAATACTGAAGAAAATAAATACACATACAAAGATGGAAGTAAGCCAAAGGGACACAAGGTCCAACTGAAAGAGCTCTCAACAGCCAAAGCTAGAACAATCTGAGCAAAAAAAAAGTAAATGAATTAGTGCTGGTTATAACTCAGACTATAAAATGAATATCCATGAGTCCATACTGTTATAAATCAATGATTTAATAAATAAATAATGAGGAGACTAAAAAAATCTCTTCTGCTGAATTTCAACAATTTATATCAATACTTCAGCCTCCCAGAAATGGAACATAACTTCCCACTCCCTAAGTGTAAGCTGTGTATAGTGACTTCCTTCCAAGGAATACAGTATGGGAAGTGTGTAGGGAGGAATAACTTAACAGAAGTTAAGCACTACCTCAGGCAAACAATCAAGGTTCACAATGACCATAATAAGTCAAGTGGATAGTACACATCCTGGATAAGATTTGATGAGAATGGCACTCTACTTCTGTGGTCTTTCTTCCCAAACTCCATAACCCCAGTCTAATAATGAGAAAAACATCAGACAAATCCCAATTGAGAAATATTCTACAAAGTATCTGACCATACTCAAGCCTATCAAGGTCATCAAAAATAAGGAATATCTGAAAAACTGTCATAGCCAATAGGAGTTTAAGGAAACATGACAAAATATAATTGGTATATTGGATGGGATCCTGGAACAGACAAATGACATTAGGTAAAACCTAAGGTGATCTGAATGAAGTATGGACTTTAAGTTAAAAATAATGTCAATTCATTAACTGCAACAAATGTACCATTAGTAATGATGAATGTTAATAATAGGGGAAACTGAGTACTGAATATATGGGAATTTGCTGTACCATAGTTGTAATTTTTCAGTAATTACAAAATTGTTCTAAAAATAAAGTTTATTTAAGATGTGTATCAACACCTGCACCCCGATGTTTCTAGCAGCAATGGCCACGATAGCCAAACTGTGGAAGGAGCCTCGGTGTCCAACGAAAGATGAATGGATAAAGAAGATGTGGTTTATGTATACAATGGAATATTACTCAGCTATTAGAAATGACAAATACCCACCATTTGCTTCAACGTGGATGGAACTGGAGGGTATTATGCTGAGTGAAGTAAGTCAGTCGGAGAAGGACAAACATTATATGTTCTCATTCATTTGGGGAATATAAATAATAGTGAAAGGGAATATAAGGGAAGGGAGAAGAAATGTGTGGGAAATATCAGAAAGGGAGACAGAACGTAAAGACTGCTAACTCTGGGAAACGAACTAGGGGTGGTAGAAGGGGAGGAGGGCGGGGGGTGGGAGTGAATGGGTGACGGGCACTGGGTGTTATTCTGTATGTTAGTAAATTGAACACCAATAAAAAAAAATAAAAATAAATAAAAAAAAAGATGTGTATCAATAAATATTTCTGAAAATATTTTAAAATATCACATAAAAAGCTGGAGAGTTTATTAAATTCTTTAAGCATTTCCCTATTATTGAATATTTGGGACATTTCCAATTTAAAAGTAACAGAGTGATGTTAAAAGTAACAGAGTGATGAACAAATACCTACATGGATATTTGGCTCAAACCTTTGTTTATGTCCTAGCAACAGATTCCTAGAAGTTCATTCAATGTTTTTAAAAAGTCAAAACGGCACATTTATGTAAATGTGATAATAACCAAAAGTACTCAAAGTCCTATTAGATTGTGCAACTTTTCTGATGTAAGTTCCATTCCTCTTAACAGTAAAAATAAACAAATAAATAATCCTGAATTTGCATTCAACTCCCAGCCTTATCCACTGATTCTTGCATTCATTCAATTAACACTTGTGTAGCTGCTCTCCTCCAGGCAAATACACTATTAGGAAAGACGTTTAACCCCCTTAAGACCTTATATCCTGACAAATAATAAAAGAATGCCTAATTTACAGAATTCTTCATTTGACAGCTGAAGATCATTTCCTGATCTTTGCAGTGAGATAGTATATGAATAGTAAGTGGTAGGCGCTTTTAAACTAATTTTTCACAACATTTGAATCTCCAGGCCATAATGTGATTCTGTAGCTAAAAAAGATTCCTCCCACATTAGCATTTGGGGATATTTTTATAAATACTTATTTAAAAACTTAAATTTTTTACTCTATAATAAATGATTTCTTATAGTATTTTTCTATCTCCTTTTAACTTCACTGCCCTCTGGTGCCACCTAATGCCCATGCCCTCTGGCGCTTCTTTGTTTCTTCACCTCCAGTAAATGTTATTTTAAGTTTGGGTGTAACCACATCAGCAAAACTTCCCCTGATTGTCTTCAAAATGCCCATGTATCACCAAACTCTTCAAAACCATTGCCACTGTTTCCATGACATCTAACTGTTTCCTCCTAAAACTTAAGAGATCTCTTCAAGAAATTCAACAATGGTGTCTGTTAGAATGAATTTCTTAGAAATGTTCTCGGTGATGAAGAGCTGCACACAAATGGTTTTTGGAAGTAAACATGGTGTCCCCAAACTGCACTTGTAAAGACTTGAGAGGGGCAGGGTTGGGAAGGAGAAGGAGACCTACAAAGTGGTTTCAATGGAGTTGAAACAGATCCCACAGGGAGCCTGGAGCCTGGACTGCAGAGATGCCCCAATGAAGGCAAGATGTGGGCCTTTATAACTTCTCATCAAGCAGGCATTGGCTCTGAGCAGCCCCTTGGTGGGCACCAACCTTGGGAGAGGTGGTTTCCCATAGCCAAGGGCAATGCCCGGGGAGGGGCTCAGCTGTGAGGCCATCATAGCCTAGAGCCCCAGGGTTGGGAGGAAGGGCACATCACTACAGGAAGGGGTCTGTCGGGAGCACCAAAGTTTCCACGATGCCTCTGTTCTCACTTAGGCTTCACCTGCTCATTTACTCTTGCCAGTAGGTCTTAAGAGGACCAACCTCTTGAAAAAGAAATCAATAGACCACCACAGGCATTTTTTAAATCAAGGAGACATCTGAGAGCTTGTAGTTCATTTCTGTTGTGAGATGGCGAAGGAAAATGGGCACTCCTACATACTGCTCTCCTCCCAGCACAGTGTCTGGGTAGGAACTCTGAAAATACCTTCAGAGGATACCAAAAGCACCACTATTCTTAGGCATTACACCCACTTTTAGGAAGAGAAAGGAAATGACACACAAAAATAAAAATATAAATAATATGAAAGGACCAACAATGAGATGAAGGTGCCTAAATCGGTTCTCAGCAAAAGACCCAAGGGAGGACTATGTGGAGCACTATGAGCAAAGAAAGTATTAGGAATCACATTCTAAATCTGTATTTGAGAAATTGATTATTTCTGCCTACTAAACCTTGAAAAATATATCCCTGTAATAGTTGTAGCAATGTGGGATATTCTCAGGAGAGTAAGAGGTAGCCTGACTCAAAAAACTTATGGTTTTGTAAACAAAAGTTTGCATTTAACTTTCTTTCTTTGTTTTTTATGATTTTATTTATTTGAGAGAGTTGGTCAAAAAGAAAGAAGGAGCAGAGGGAGAGGGAGAAGCAGACTTCCCTGCTTAGCAAGGAGCCCAATGTGGGACTTGATCCCGGGACTTTGGGATCACAACCCAAGCCAAGGCAGAGGCTTAATGGACTGAGCCACCCAGGCACCCTGCATTTAACTCTTATGTTGGGTTCATCTGTTTTTTTCAGACTTTATGTAATTGTTCTGAGTCTGACAATTTAAAACATGTTAACTAAATCCTTTCTTTAAAAACAGGCCTTAGGGGATCCCTGGGTGGCTCAGCGGTTTTGCACATGCCTTTGGCCCAGGGCGCGATCCTGGAGTCCCAGGATCGAGTCCTGTGTCGGGCCTCCCAGCATGGAGCCTGCTTCTCCCTCTGCCTGTGTCTCTGCCTCTCTCTCTATGTCTATCATAAATAAATAAAAATAAATCTTTAAAAAAATAATAAAATAAAATAAATAAAATAAAATATCATAAATCTATCATAAATAAATAAAAATAAATATTTAAAAAAATAATAAAATAATAAAATAAAATAAATAATAAAATAAAATAAAATAAAATAAAATAAAATAAAATAAAATAAAATAAAATAAAATAAAATAAAATAAAATAAACAGGGCTTTGGTGGCTCAGCGGTTTAGTGCCACCTTCATCCCAGGGCCTGATCCTGGAGACCCGGGATCGAGTCCCACTTCAGGCTCCCTGCATGGAGCCTGCTTCTACCTCTGCCTGTGTCTTTGCCTCTTTCTCTCTCTGTGTGTCTCTTGTGAATAAATAAATAAAATCTTTAAAAAAAAAAAAAACAGGGCTTTGGACTTATGAAATATTTTATTTGAAAAAGTTCACTGTGGCACAAATACTAAGAAATTGATAAAGATGTGTTAAATGATTTTTTAAAAACTTACATCTAAAGAGCTCCTTGAGATATTCTTTTAATAAACGACCAAAGCTATTCAATAAATATCAGAAAACTGAAAGATAAAGTTCATTTATGTCATACCATAACATCTACCCCTAATCATTCCTGGTAATTCAAAAATTAAGTTTTTTTTCAATTAGTAGTAAAATTATTTACTAATTATGAAATTTGATTTCACACTGGTAGGGTATCTACTATGTACAAGGCATATATTACGCAGAGGAAGTCACTAAAAGTGACCCTTTCGGAGACACTCCACTTGGGCTGTGGTGAAGAAAAGCGTTCAAGTGTAGGAAGGCTAATCATTACAAAAATATTATCTGTAAAGTGCAGGCAGCCCCTGGTTTCCTGAATTGGTGAGCTTCCAGAAAGCTGTTTACAGACTTCATTTGCCCAGGGAAGCAATGTCACAAACGGGGCTGGTTTCCAGATGAGACCTCCTGACACAGTACTAGCAGCTCCAGCCCAAGGTCTGGGGGCAAGAAGTTATGAGCAACAGGAAGGAGAGCATGGTACTGTCTCCCTCCTTTGCCAGATCCAGAGTCCTGCTGCAGCCAAGTTTTGGACCAAAGAGAGCCTTCAGAGAGCATTCTCCCTTCCCCACACACCCCTTCTCAAAGCTCTACCATATTCCAGCCTCCTAGCATGCCCGCCAACTACTAAGTCCTGCAGCGCCCCCTCAGGCCCAGGTCACTGCCACAAATTCTACAGCTCATTCATTCCCATCCAGTCAACTTGACCCATCCCTTCAAAATTTAGTTTTTTTTATCTAGGAATTAGGAGGAAAGAATCTAACTGAATGAATTCATGCTCAAGTATGAATGATGAGTCCTTAAAGCTCTAAAAGACAAGAGTGTAACTTTTAGAGAAAACACTTGTTAAGCCAAGGGTTGAGAATAACAGCCCATTAACAGTGATGTTGCGGGGCGGGGGGGGGGGGCATCATAGGAGAATAATGAATATGTATTGAGCATTGAACACATGCCAGAAACTCATGCTGCTTCACTAGACCCTCTTAAGAACACGTTCGGGTAAGTGTGCTATTCCTCTAGTTTTACAAAAGACAACCGTGGGGTTTGGAGAGACTAGCATCTTAGTGAGCGCTAGAAGACGGTCGGCCTCATCCTGTCTCCACCATGCCAAAGTCAACCAGTCGTCATCTGGGGGTGGGCAGTTCGCCTAGGCCAGTCTTCCTTTGCACTTCCTTCTCTTCCTTTTACTGAAACCAGGGATCCTCTAAAGGCAAATTTTTTTCCATAGTGTGACAGTAGGGACAACAGAGAAACTGAGGCAGCAATGGATGGATACTACTATAGCATATTTATATAAATGCAACTGCTACTGAGTGGGGTGTGAATCAGGACCTGCTGTTACACTAGACTCTCTAAAAGGAGAAGACAGCATCTTAACTTCTTCAGTGTATTTATCCCCCATGCATCAGCATCTATCTATGTAAAGTATGGTTTATAGGTTCTTTTCCAACATTTTAGGCCTCAATTAATGAGAGAGTCTTTAAGTTAATGCAAGTGTTATCATCTGTACCAAAACTGACTTTAAACCCATTCATCTCATTACTACAGCTTTCCAACAGTATAGCAAGGCATTAAAAAAGGAATCTGATGGGGGATCCCTGGGTGGCTCAGTGGTTTAGAGCCTGCCTTCAACCCGGGGTGTGATCCTGGAGCCCCAGGATCGAGTCCCACATTGGGTTCCCTGCATGGAGCCTGCTTCTCCCTCTGCCTGTGTCTCTGCCTCTTTCTCTCTCTTTGCGTCTTTCATGAATAAATAAATTAAAAAAAAATCTGATGTACTTTTTAATGTAAAATGAGCACAGTGTATAGAATAAAAAACACAGGAGAAAGTCTCCCGCTGCAGGGCTGGTGTGAGCCCTGTGCCCCAGGCCAGTAGTTAGGTCCAGCAGCTCACAGATCAATGTTCCACACGCCTGATCATTCATCTTCCCAACTGCTGATTATTGACAGAACCCCAAGTGTACATGGGAAATTTTTGCCTGTCCATAGCAATATCTTTTTTAATAAAAACAATCCCGCAGCATTTATTGTCATCTGGTAATAACATAAAGGTAATCAAAACAATACGAACAAATGTTTTAGAAGTACACTCCCAAACAAAGGACATCTAAAAAAACAAACTACATGGCTTTCTCAAGAATTTCTCACTTCATGGATCACTTCTGGTTGGAGACACTTTGGAGCAGGACAATATTCTCTCTTTTCAGCATGACCTGACCCAGGTGCTTTCTTGACTTTGTCTTAGAATGACTCTCTTCCGTGTTGTTTAATATAAGGTTCACATACTCTTATCAAAACCAATGACACGGCCCTCCAACTGCATGTTCACTTGCTCATAAAGCCACACCTGAATCCGAGATCTATTTTGCAAGTATCTGAAGATGAGGCTGATGGGCTGTGCCATCACCTTCTGCAGTTTCTGCCTCTGGCCACCGCATGCCATGGTGGAAGCTGACAAAGGCCACATGCCACCTCAGAAAGTGCCCAGAGCAATCTGATCAGCATTTAAGGACCTGCCTCTCTCCCACCCTCAGTCTCCATGGTGCAGGTTGGATTCCCCTCACTCCAGGGCTTTGTGCTACACACATGACCTGGCTAAGCACCTCATCTCCTGGCCACAGTGTGTAGAGCAAGAGCCCAATCATTCCAGTGAGACTCACTCCAAAGAACTGTGTATAAAGGGCTGCTGGAGGCCAATAGGTAGAAAGAAACTACCTGAGAGGGAAAAAGCCCAGAGCCAAGCAATTCTGAGGAAAGATAAGAAGGAGGAGAGGGGCAGAGACCAAGAGACCTGATGGCATCATTTGAAGCTCTGCATCCAGCCCGCAGCCAGTATACTCTCTGTTGAAGCCACAGCCAGAAAGAGTTGAGCTCCCGTTGCTTACAAGGGAAGAGTCCTGAATGAGACATCTCTGTGCCTGAGCTCTACTCATCTCATTAGACATCTGCATTCCTGCCCACTTCTCCCCAAATGTTCCCATTATTATGATGGGAACTGTGTGTTCCTGAGCCTGGCGCCCCTGGAAGAACCACAGGCCCATCCTCAGGAGCAGGTGCATCTCCTGGCTCCTGGCACATCAAGCACGCATCTCCCCACCCCGACCCCAGGCCCCCGCACCCTCCTTCTCATAGGCTGCTGCCCTAAGCAGAGAGTCAGGCTTCCAGGCTCAGAGCTCCAGGTTAGGTCTATGGCTGGTTTCTTCTAAAGGGAGTTAAGAGTGCTTCTGCCTTTAACTTAAAGCTCTTTCTTCAAAATGACTCCAGAGTGTGGGCTTTTACATTTTCTAGCAAATCTATTTGTCAAATATGGCCATGGGATCACTGAGAGAAAATGAGTAGAGAGAGCTGAGGACAAAAGTCCATTCACACTAGTGCTGCTCCAAACTAGGCCAACAGCAGTTACCATTAGGTAACTGAGCCTCCGTATCTCCTATGAAAAGGAATCCCCATGGTTTTATTTACTTAAAAGTGGGGTGTCTACACTACTTGATAGTGACATTTATCTTTTGTGTATATTTAATATTTCCCCTACTAAGAGGACAAATCTCTGGAGGGCAGGAGCCTTAGATCCACAGAAGCTAGAACAGAGACATGTGAGTAAAGTCCAAGGGCAGCAAACGTTGACCCCTGAGAGGGATATCTAAGAGGATTCCAAATCACATCCTCTAGGAAAGAAATCTCGCTTCTCGGTGGTTTGGTCCCAAAGAAGTCTCTCTACGAGGGAGCAGAAATAAACTTCCAGGAAACAGAATCCCATATTAACAATAAACTCCAGTTGTGACCAAATTAGGGTTTCAATTATATATTGGTCTCAGTAAATGCTGCAGGCCATAGCTGGCTTTTTTATTTCTGGGCACATCTGCTCTTCTTTCTAGGAACCCAGTCTATAGTTCTTTCCTTCTAAGAATGAATCCATGTCCCCTGCAAGTTTCTGGGATAAATAAACATAAGCAGTCATGGTTGAAAATTCAAAGACTCAAGTTTTGGGATGCCTGGGTGGCTTAGCAGTTGGGCGTCTGCCTTTAGCTCAGGGCATGATCCTGGAGTCCTGGGATCGAGTCCTACATCGGGCTCCCTGCATGGAGCCTGCTTCTTCCTCTGCCTATATCTCTGCCTCATGCTCTCTCTCTGTGTCTCTCATGAAGAAATAAATGAAACCTTTAATAAAAAAAACAAAGACCCAAGTTTTGATTTTTTTTTTTTTTGTAGTGCTAATGGAGCCATTTTACTTCATAAGAGCTATCACTGAGGCTTCCTTCCAACCCAAGGGTACTAACTGAGGGTTTTGGAATCCATGGGTTGGAAGTCATCGAATTCTTTGCTTGAAGGTGAATGAACAATACTGGATTTATGTACATTTGCATTTCTCTATGAAGAGAATGTCACAACTTTCATTGGTTTCTGTAAAGGGTCTACAATCCTTAGAATAAAAATTACTGTTAAATTTCTTTCCCAGTAAAACAGTATAGTGTTTGCTTGGTTATGGGTCCAGTAAAATGCTCCATAAAGAACAAAAAAAGGGAGGGGGGAGTACATTACATTTTTCCATTATTGCAGATGCAAAATATGTAGGTTCTCAATAACTCTTTTGACTTAGGCATGGCATATGTCACTGAGAGTTTTTACTAGAAGCTATTTCCTACTCCAGATGGCAGTAATGCTTGGGTGTTTAGTGCAGCCCACATTGCTTGGGTGCAAGTCATCACCATGGTTGGCTGGGAAGAGCAAAGCGTGATTGGCAGGCCTGACTTGGGCAGCTCTTGGTATGATTTCTTAGCCCTCACCTGCTGGACATGCTAGAATCCATACCCTGAGCTTTCATAAAGTAGCAAATAGGCCACTAATACCACTACTTCAGGTTTTATTGATGGACTAGAGTCGCAAGTTTTTGTATTTCCTTTTTTTCCTCTTACTACAATACTGTATAATCAACATCACGGTGAGGTTTTATACTCTTTAAGCTTTCCTTCTTGTTTAGGCACTACTGCCAATCTGTTTCACAAATGTGAATATTGGCTATACATGAAAATAAAAAAGCTTAGTTTTTATATCTAGGAAAATATAAAGGAAATATAAAACTTCAATCTCCCTCACCATGCTTCAGATCTGTTCAACAAGCAATTAGGGTCTTCCTAATTACCCATGATTACATTAACACAAGATACAAATTTAACTGTATACCTCCTCACAGAATCCCTTCCCAAGGTTCTTCTTTTTTCCCCATCCTAACTTCAGGAAAGAAATTGTTAGCTCACAAAATATATGTCTTCCATAATTTACTGCTGTAACATTCAAATCACCCACTGGGCTTTATCTCATTTTCATCTCTACTTAGGCTCAGAAATGTGTTGTCTCCGAGAATCTTCCCTCTGAGTACCAACAAGGGGAGATTAGATCTCATTTCCTGCCTTCATTTACCTTCCAACAGTGCTCAATAAAAAGGCAATAGGAAGAATGAAATGGCTTGTTTTTCCAGGGGGAAAGATATTTTCATCCACTAGGTATTTCTGTTTCTTACAAACATTTTTAAAATACAACATCTCAGAAGAGGCAAGTAGCCTCAACCAACATTTCTACCTCTTTACAAACTAACTCTGTGAGCACAATGTGGTAGCAAAGAACAGCTCCAGTTGTGACCAAATTAAGGTTCCAATTATATATTGGTCATGTAGCAGCAAAGAACAGTTATTTGCAGATCAAAGTCGTGAACTTCCTGAAGATGGTTCTCCTCTTCACAGAGGAGCATCTGAGCTCTCAAAACAGCTTCAGAATTTGTTGAAGTCTACAATCTCCCCATGGCCCATGAGGTCCTGCATGACCTAGCCCCTGTCAACCATTCCAGACTGATCCCCCATACTTTCCTTCTTACCAAATTTCAGCTGCCCTGGTAAACTTTCTCTAAGTGCCCTGGTAAACTTCTCAAATTGCTGTAATGTCCTCTGCCCAGAAATACCTGCTACATCCTTTACTTCCTTCTGCTCCCCCAAATCTGGCCAACTCCTGTTATTTTTTGCATTTCATCCTAAATGTCATTTCCTCAAGAAAGCCTTCCCTGCCCCTCTCCTTCCCACAAATTTAAGTTAGGACCACTTACAATTTATTCCTATAGTTCTCTGTACTACTCTGAATCAGTTACTATAATTATAATTGATCATGATTAGTGTATTTTAGAAAATGTAATGGAAGCGTGGCTCAGTTGGTTGAGCATCTGCCTTCACCTCAGGTTATGATATTGGGGTCCTGGGATCGAACCCCATGTCTGGCTCCCCGATCAGCAGGAAGTCTACTTCTCCCTCTACCCTTCTTCCCTGCCTGCCACCTGTCCTGCCCCACTCATGCTCTCTCTCTCTCCAATGAATATACAAAATATTTTTTAAGAATGTAATGGAAGTTTCTCCTACTCACATAAACTCTGTGAGAGCAGGAATTAGTAAGTCTTGTTCATCAAGGTGTTAACAAGACACCATGTCTACCACAGGGTAAATACTTAATAAATATGTGAGGAAGGGAGAGAGAAGGTAAGAAAGATATATTACCAGAATTGTTGGTACTGTAGCAAAAAGAGATCTTCCAGCTACCTATACACATCTGGGGCTGGTTCATTACATAGAACATTTAACCAAATCTTTTTACCATTCCAAGATATCTAGAAATGCCAGTGCTCGTGAGCAGATGTAGCAGCTCTTCGGTGTGGCGGAGAGCCACGTACCACAGCAGTTAGACTCATAAGTTTTGGAGTCAGCCACTTACTTAGATACAAAAATCCCAGCTCCACCACTTACCGGCTAGGTGACCTGAGCAATTTTCTCACCCTTCCTGAACCTTCACTGATTCATCTATAAAATGAGGCTAAGAATTCTAGCCCCTTTAAGAGTTGTCTCAAAGGCTAGAAGAAGTACTGTCTGCAAAGCCCTTATGACCAAGATTTTAGTGCTGTTACCATTATTACCAAGAAACATGAGAAACTGTACCAAATTCAGAAGATATTATCTTACATAGTGCCTTTTCCTTGTTAAAGAAATATAACCCTAACAGGCATATTCACAAACAAGCTGTTTTCTTGTCCAGAGATCCTAACACCTAGACTAACTGCAGAATGTATAGCTTTATTTTTCACAGGCATTGAACAACGTGATAATAGCCAGATACACATACAGAATTCACAAGAATGATCTGAAAAGTATTCACTTATGAGCTTTCAGAACTGAACATGCAAAGAAACAAACTAATGTATTCACACTCACTATATCCTTCTGGATACTTTCCTCCAACGACTAACGGCACATTCTTCCAGTTGTCTCTCCAAAACAAAGCTGAGACTCAGATCCTTTAGTAAGACTGGTGTTAAAAGAGCGCCAGAACCAACCACGAATCAGTGGTTTGGGTGCCAGTCTGCACCTGGCACTGGTGCGCTGATGCGGCCCTGCTAACCAGTAGAGCGGTGGGTTTCAGGAAACTCTGGCCCCAGCAGGAATCAGATGTCTGCTACCCAAGCTCCGCCACTTACTGGCTATGGACAGAAGCTGGACTGCATACAAGCTAGTCAGCCTAATCATTTCCCAGATATAAAACACATTAATAATACCTATCTGTTAAAACTGCTGTGAGCTTTTGAGTGGGATAACGCACATCATCTATAATGACTATTTGAGATACTATGTGGTGACTGCTTAGCAAATACATCTATTTCATTTCATATCTTTTCCTATTACCATGCTTTTCATAGAACAAGATGGTATTCATGACAGAAGCCAGGCAAGGCTGTAATATCTAGATAATATATAATTACAAGGGTCTCATAACTTACAAAATGTTCCTAATGACAATATCAATAATAGAAACAGCGATGATGATCCAGCAGGGTACCTGATAAGGAAGAATTTTTTTAAGTAAGACTGACATTTAAAAGTTGCTAGCAGTGATGCCTGGATCACTCAGTGGATGAGCATCTGCCTTCGGCTCAGGTCGTGATCCTGGAGTCCTGGGATCAAGTCCCATACCAGGCTCCTTGCAGGGAGCCTGCTTCTCCCTCGGCCTATATCTCTGCCTCTCTCTCTGTGTGTCTCTCGTGAAAAAAAATAAACAAAATCTTTATTTTTTTTAAATAAACAAAATCTTTCAAAAAATAATAAAAAAATAAAAGTTACTAGCAATATCTTTATCTAGCAGCCAAAGAGAGCTAAGAGGACTTATTGCCAGTAAGAAGTAAGCAGGAGAGCTAGGATTACACCTAATACCAAAATCTGTAACATTAAGTCTGTCTTTATTAAATTTACTTGTTATGCCATAACCTCCAGATAAAAAAGATGGGAAGTAAATGAGAGAAGAGGTGTAATGTTAATACTGGGGTGGGGAAAAAGAAAAGGCTTTAAATTCTCATTCCAAACTTCCACCTGGAGTTCCATTTCCCTAGGCCAGGCTCCTAGGGCACAACCTACTTCAGACAGCCTTCCTTTGTAGGATCCAAATTATACTGATATGGGACTCTGGACCAGTCCCTTAAACTCCTACAACTCAGTTTCCTTATCTGGAAAATGCAAAAGACGATGAACCTATGTCAGAAAGTAATGTAGTAAATGAATGAGCTAATAGATATAAAGCATCTAGAATAGTGCCAATGCATAATAAATACTGCGAAGGGTTAGTGATTAGTAATAGCAGGTATAACGTGTTATTTTAAAATGGCTCAGGGTGGGGGGTGGGGGGTGGATGCTTGGGTAGCTTAGTCAGTTATGCAGCTGCCTTTGGCTCAGGTCATGATTTCAGGGTCCTGGGATGAGCCCTGACATCAGGCTCCCTGCTCAGCAGGGAGTCTGCTTCTCCCTCTCCCTCTGTCCCCTCCCATCTTGCTCATGGTCTATTTCTGTCTCTGTCTCTCTCTCTCTCTCTCTGTCTCTCAAATAAATAAATAAAATCTTTAAAAATAAAATGGACCCAAGGTGAGAGGCCTGGCATGTTGGTGGGCCATACATCGGAGGTGAGAGGACACAACTGCAAAGAGAGCCCAGCCCAGAGGACAACAATCAGCATGTCCCTACCTCACGTAATCTAACTTCAGAAGATGGAACATGTACTGCGATTTTACAAAAGTCAATCCAAATGCAGAGTAGTAGAGCCAAGCCCTATCACTATAAAGAAGTTCATGGGCACTTAAGCAAAATTAGTTTGCACAACAAATTTCTAGCACCAAATGTAAACAAAATTTGTGTAGCTGCTTAAAACTCACATTAGATTTATATTCCTAGAAGAAAAAAATAGAATTTAAAATACGAAATGGGCACAAATAAATAGATCACTCAGGATGCTATCCAGATATAATTAAGGACATGAATAAAGTAACAAAGTGGTATAAGAACATATTTTCAAAAACAGTCAGTGAGGATTAGTAATAACACGAATAGAAAACAGAACATTCTTTAAGCAGCCAACAAAGCAAAGGCCTAACTCAGTGATTCTCTGACTCGACTTTTGAGGCAATTTCACAAAATGAGCTTCCTTGTGAGTACCAAGAGTATCCTCAGATGAGAATATATCTTTACAATCCTCAAGCTATCACTTTCTCTCTAATTAAAACATGAACTATAGCCAAAAAAAAAAAAAAAGAGCTCACCAAAACACTTCCCTATTTTTAAAGGGAAGGATCTCTTTGTGAGGGCAAAGCCAGGACACGCTTGAAAATACTAATGATAGATATTGGTTATTGTGACTTCTAGGTTTCAGAAGATTAGGGCATAATTCTTTTCCCTTTTACAGTGGTGGCTGTAAATAAGATGGCTACTTATGAAAGAACCATTTGGCTGAAGAAAAGGCCTTCCTTATACATTAGTTTAAATTCAAAATAAAAATCGTCATTACTCATTCCCTTTGCAGAGCACACCCCAGAGTAAACCATGAAAACTGTCTGCTGATTGGTTTTTTCTTCTCTCCCTGGGGCCGAGCTGTTTTTTTTATACAACATTACACAACTGCTCAGACCACATAGACTTAAACCAGTTGTAAACATGAAGTTATCACTGAAATTTAGTACTATCACATTACATTTTAGAAGTGAAAAAATATTGGGGTGCCTGGCTGGCTCATTCGGTAGAGCATGTGACTCCTAATCTCAGGGTCATCAGCTCAAGTCCCTTGTTGGACATGGAGCCTACTTAAAATAAAATTAAATTAATACAGAAGTAGAAGAATATTGGTCTTGTTGTGGTCATCTTTGACCCCAGGGAGAAAATAGTATGTGTGTGAAAGAATATGTATAAAACACACCTGGTGAAGGCACAATTATGTGTGTGTGTGTGTGTGTGTGTGTGCACGCGCACAGCATACGTCAAAGCAACACAAACTGTCAAAATATCACAGGAGCTAGTTATTTAAACTGCACCATGAAAAAAATAATTCTAAAAGCTTCTAATAAAAAAAAAAAGCACCTGACTTTCCTTTTTTATTTTCCCTGCCCATGTTCCCAGAAAGAAAAAGAAGTTAAAATAGCTGAATGGCAGGGAGCAGCAGGGCAGAGAATGAAGAGCCAAAACTCATATAATACACCACCCGGAGAGTCCCGTGAGAGGTCAACAGACTAAGCACGGTTGATAATCCAAAATACACAGAAATCCCCCACAGCAAGTTCCATGCAGTTCTTCTTCATGCTCTGGCATATGCCCAGGGAGAAAAAACAGTTCAAGTCAGAGAAAGTGAAAGTGTCAGGCAGAAAGGAATAAATATAAGATCATTTTACAAAGCTTCACCTTCCTTGAAAAGAGGCAGAGGCCAGGGGACCTGGGAGAGTGGACACTGCAGGCTTCCCTCCATCTCTGCTTGGCCCCCCGTCCTACTCAGCTGGTCCCCACAGGGCTGGCCAGAGAGTCATAAGGGCCCCAGCTGGGTCTAGAGGACACAAAGGCTGCCTAGGGAGCCCATGGGAGCAGAGGAGGGTTGAGGGAGTTGAGGGGTGACAACCAAAATGGTTAGGTAAATGGTTTCTTGGAACTGTTGAGTTGAATTGGCATGTATGCAAGGCCAGGTCACAATCACAGCTGAACCTCACCCTGACCCCTCAGCTCCAGCTGCTCTTTAAAAGCAGAGGGAAGGAAAAAAAAAAAAAAAAAAAAAGGGAAGGGGAAGGTGCAGTCCACCCCGATTCTAAGCCCATGTCTCTCAGGAGACAGCACGGCCCATGCTGATTCAGGGTTTCCCACCTCGGGGGAGCATGAGGCTTGGCGACGGCTCTGTAGTGACAGAGAGCTTCTCTCCAAAATCTATTCCAATCTCAAAAGATACTTTAGGAAAACACTCAGACTTCTAATTTGGTGTGGTGAAAATACTATTTAAAAGCAACTATAGAAACGCTGAATTTTTCTGTTATGAAAAGCTACTTTATACTTCAATAAAAGAACAGGAGTCAAAAACAGCTTAAGGGCCTACATAGAATATGCTTTCTATTTTGAGAAAATACCTATTTGCAATTTTCAGAAATTGGTCATTCGCCATACACAGGTCAATCTCTCCTGAGAAAGAAAGCATATCTTAATATTTTTGCAGCACAACGCCCCAAGAATGAAAATTTCCAACAGAGCCCAAGGATTCTAAAACTTTCTGTCCTAACTATTCCTCCCAATACTTAACCTCTCTGACATCAGGTCCATATGAATCCACGAAAGAGAGTCATGTGGGAGGTTTCCCTGGTTTCCCTGATTTTCTTTAACAAACATGTTTTGCCCTTTCTTTTACTCCACTTTCAGTGCCTCATGCTGCAGAGAAAAGGAAAACTATCTTATTCAGGAAAAATTCAAAATAACTAAAGAATATGAGCTATTCCGGTAAACAGGTGACAATCTGGCACTCAGGAGCCCGGCACCCTCAACCATAAATGCAAATTCCAACCTCAACCTTCCCTCTCCCTTCCCAAGAAAAAGACTCTTCAATAAAAGCATTTTTTTTTTAAACAAAACCAAGAAAAACCACAGACATAAGCAAAGGGGAAAAATATGGTGCAATTAACTTCCTTCCACTCTTCCTTTCCCTGAAGGTTTGGCCAAACCCCTGGCCTTTCAAATCTTTCTGTCTTCCCATCCCCAGGGTCAGGTCTCTGTCTAGCTGCAGGCTCCCACTGGGATCCTGTGCCCCTGCTGCCAAGGACTCCCCTCCGCTCCTCACTTGACTCAGTCTCCCCGGCCCAGCTGCCTCCAGGCTCCCAATCGCTGGGCCGGATGCACTGCTCAGCTGCACAGTCTGGGCACAGCTTCGGCTTCACCTATACTTCCCAGAACCCACTCCTGACTCCCGGGTTCTGAGTACACAGCACACTTATCTGTGGCAGTACTGTGCCCCCACCCCCGTGGGCAAATCCTAACCACACTCCAAAACAAGGCAGGCAGAGGCCACCAGGTGGGCACACTCTTCCACTGTTGACCCTAAGCCTACTGCTTACCTGCATCTGGGCCCACAGTGTCTCCTTCCATTTGCAATGGAAGAGGAACCTTTCTTCTGGCTGAAGCTACCACTCTCCCTAGGCTTCGGGGCCCACTCGGACCCATGCCCCTTGGTACCTCCCCCTTTCATTTATCCTTCTGTTCTCCTTAAATGTCAACCTCTCCCTCTCTAATGGCTCCTCCTTTTCAACCCACACAGGTGATACTCATTAAAAAAAACCCAGCTCTTCCAAACATCCTATCCTGACATTGTTCTCACTCTCCTACTACCTACTACTACTTTCTTTCATCCCCTAAAGAGCCAAACCAATTGGCTTCTTTCCCCGTCCTCAGCATCTCTTTCCACACCTCCCTCTGCCCTCTGTATCCTGGCTTCTGTGCCACCACTCCTGATTCCGTTATTTTGTAAAATGTATTGACATCTACTATGTCCCAGATAACATGGGCCTGGCACAGGGAGAGGACAGGACAAATTGGACATGAGCTCTGATAGCTGCATTCAGTCCAGAAATAGATTGTATTTGGACTACAACTTAAAATATTTTTTCAAATAATTGCCCAAAATTCAAGAGCCTGGAGATCTCACATGAAAATCCAGACTTTTGGCATGGATTAAAGAATCCAAGAACTCTGGCAGCAATGCTTCTTTCGCTATCTGACAATAACCAGTTGGAGCTGAAAAGCAGCCGCCCCTTAAATCAGGCAAGGGCTCGCTGGTTCACCACGGGCCCATCAAGCCCTCTAAGCTCATTTTCTTTTCTCTGATGGCCCCTGTGTGCAACGAAGTTTGAATCCCTGTTCTAGATCAGTGCTGCCCACTAGACATCAAAATGTGACCAACATACATCATTTTAAATATTCTGATAGCCATACCTTTAAAAAATAGGAAAGGAACAAGTAAAATTAACTTTAATAATATATTCTATTTAATGCAACACATCCAAAATATTATTTCAATGTATAAGCACCGTAAAAATTAATGAGATATTTTACCTTCTTTTCTCTGTGCTAAGCCTTCACAATCCAGTGTGCATCTTACACTTGGAGCACAACTCAGTTGGAATCTGCCATATATCTAACATTCAAGAGCCATGTGTGGCTAGTGGCTCCATCTGAGGCAGCACAGTTCCAGATGCTTAATGATTCACTACAAAAACCATCTTACAAGTAGAGAGAGGGAGAGAAAATTAAGGGTAAAGAAGAAAGCAGGCAGGACCGAGGAAAAGGGTGATGTTAGAGAGGAGGCACTGTGAGGACTTCAAATTCAGAAGGAAGAATGCAGGATCACAGAGATAATGAAGAGTGTTCCCCAAAAACATAAGCTACGACTGTCCAAACCTGCAGGTATAAAAACACCTTTTATAGGCAAATGCAATTAACTGGCAATGCAGATTTTCTGGAGGGAGGCTTTAGTGTTTCATAAACATGTAGTCATTGTGCAAGGCAACCGACCAAATGTCTGAACCACAATTCACACACTTGACATTCAAGAGGCCACAGAATGGACCAGGCTACTGAGGACAGGATTCTTGCTCGAGACTGGGATTTTGATCTTGCTCAAGGGGATGGGTTTGAGGAGAAGTGGCAGTGATGCAGACAGAAAATTATCTTGAGATAAGATCCAAGCAGAGATCAATACTTAGAGATCATAAATGAGTGAGACTATGACAGCAAGGTGTTAGAAATCCAGATATGGGGTTGTAACATCAGAGGTCAGAAAAGGAGATGTGGGTGCAAAAAAAAGGATACCCAGGGTCAGAGACTGGCACCCAGAAATGCATCCCTGAGCCAGAGACCTGAGAAGTAGAAATCACTCCTCCATCCTCCATGAGAATACAATATGGTGGCCAGGGAGTCGGTGTCATGTCCTCCCTTCACACCCACAGACATGAACAAGAATTAAAGTACAAGCTGAGAAAAGCCAAGCCACTGGCTAGGGAAGAGGAGAAGGTCATATACATCTGCCAGACTTAAAAGGACTTGGAAGCAAGAAGGCAGGAACATCATTATGTAACTAAAAGTGCTTTTGAAACTTTTCCAGAACTTCTTCTGAATAGCTCTAGCCCATCCATTCATCCCTTCATTCACTCAGCAACCACTTATTGAGTAGTCTTCCCTCTACAATGCTGATTAGACAGGTCGATCATACTAAGGCTTGCCAAATCCTACTCTAGCAGTGCTGGTGAAAGTAGCTCAGGCTTAAGATAGGGTGAGTTGCTCATATTGATGGGGCCTCACTGAATAAAACCTATGGGATTAGGAGGGCGCATTGATCCCAACGCATTCAGAGGGTCCATTTGTCTATCATGTGTTGTAGTTTTCCCTAAAAGGATGAGACAATGAGAAATAAAGCTGGTATAAGATATCTCAAGAGACTTCACAGGAATATCGTTCTCTCAAGAAGGCAGTGTGCATGACTTTTAAATCTCTTATATTGAAAATACAGGTTTTTTGCATTGTTTGCATTCAAATTAATGTTAAATACACATATTTGGAGACATGAGGAAAATCATGGCCTGATAACCTGCTGAAAAAAAATTCTAATGTAAGAAACTGGTAACATTGGAGGGGGAAACCATTTGCATAAAATCTTCGATTGTTGAGGGATAGTAATCACTTTACATATCTGACCTATAAAAAGCACTGTAAGTTAGAAGAAATGGTCGACAGTGACAAAAAAAAAAAAAAAAGCAAGTGTCACATAAAGTTAATCATGCAGGGGAAATAGACGCACGATTGTCAATGATTCCAACAAATTCAAAATCACAAACAAAATCAATAGAGATTTGGCAGCAGAAAAAATGACACAAAGGGTACCTCACACGTTTCAATAATTAACTATATAGAAAGATAAATTTGTCCTAAATACATATGCTTCATACCATAATTTTATGAAAAAACAAACAAGTTATCTAAAGCAAGTTCTAGTACAACTAGAATATTTACCTCATTCACATTAAACAAACAAAAAAGTCAATATTCAAACAGTAACCCTCAGTTACCAAGAAAAGGTTTTAATTAAGATTCTTGGCTGATTGAGGCAAGGAAATGCCTAATGTTTAGTAAGTTTTCCAGTAAAAAAAAAAAAAAAAAAAAAAGTCAGATTTCAAAAAATTTCTGCTTATCTAAAGCATACGACTATGCACTGCAATTAGCTATAATTAATAAAAAGTACATGACCCAAACTTCTGAATATGCAGATTTTGTCAATGCTTACAGTATTACCTAGACATACTATTTACTTTTCGTCACTCTTGAGTTGACATTTTGATAATCATGAGTCAAGAAACCACACTACATATTTCTGAGTTACAAAAAATACATTACTAGCCTTTAATTTTGTGAAATCATCCCTTATTTCCAAATGACAGAGCAAAAGAAAAAAGGGAGAGTGCTTGTCCTATGATCTTTATGAGTCTATTAATCCTATTTTATCTAAGAATTTATTTTTGCTTTTCCAGGACAATGTGCAAATACTTGCCAAAGGTAGTATAAGATTTTTTCATTACTTTGTGAAATTGTGATGTCACCAGTACTGTCTCAGTTAACTTGAGGCTACTTTTGCCACCAATGCAAGTAAAGGAATTTACATCTTAAATGAGAAGGACCAACAAATTTCCCCATTAATTTTTTTCAGCTACCCACTTATTTGTAATGGTGGCAGTGGCAAAACTTCAATATACTGTTATACTATAAAACATTAGCAATTACTAGTGTTTACTGAGCTCACGTAATATTTACTTGATAATATTTCCATATATACAAGATTCATAGCTGTAGTCGGATCTTCCAGATCCGCAGCATAGAACATAAAAGTCATAGGAAAATAATTCCACTCCAAAGTAAACCTGTCACTGTTTATTCTCTTTCTCTGCAATAAATTGATGCTCCAGTGATTTTTTTGGAAAGCTATCACACATCAAACTTCATGACCTGTTCCAAAGTTCCTAAGATCTCATCCTTTCTCTCTCACTTTGAAAAAGCTATTAACATTGCTTTTAGGGCTTGTTTTGGGGAGTACTGGTTTTTTGGTGATTTTAAGTCATTTACATTAGGAATTACGTTTCTTCACATTTGTGTCTTCCCCAAGATTAAGTTACAGTCTATGAAGTAATATTAGAGACACCTGGAAAATAGCAAAAATTAACCCAAATCACACTTTTAAATCATTTTTAAAAATATATGCTTTCTCTAAAAGGTCAGATAGTTAATGAGCCAAGATACACTTCATGTATAGACTTAATCTTAGAAAATCTTTTTATACTTTTTGTGGGAGCTTACAGATGTATTTTAGGAATTTTTTCCCAATGAATGAATATTCTTCTTACTATGTTTTGAAACATTTCTATCATACCCTGAATAGCCACTTTTTTGACAAAAACTTTTTTGCTTCTCTACAGAAGCAATTTTAACAAAATGAATTTAAAAGAAAAAAACAATAAAAGTTTAGCATTCATAAACTTCATGCTTTTGTTAAAGCCCTAAAAAACTGTGACATATTCATTCTTCACTCTTTATCTTAAAATACTGGCTTCCTGATTCTAGCAAAATATAATTTTAGTAACTCATCAAGACAGAATACATAAAATTGGCATATTTTTGATATGCACACAAATTGAGAAAGCATCTTTCCCAACTGTGTTGCAGAAAATGAAATGCATCTGGTATGACAATATGGCCAAGCACGTGAACTAGAATCAGTGGGAAGAAATGTTTTTTTTTTTTTCTTTTTCTCAAAGCAGAACATTTTAAATAACGTACATGCCCCAACATGTACAAAAGTGTCTTCCCAAAGGTGTATTTGGCTAAAGAACACAGAGTAGCAAGAGGGCTGGTAAGGGCCTGGGAGGTTTGCTCAGTTTTAATCATTGTACATCAGTGATTTCCAAATCTCTTTCCCCCATCAGTTCAAACTGATGTAGTTTTTATTTTTTATTTTTTTTTTTATTTTCTTGCTTTTGCTTTTGCTTTTGCTTAACACCTCCACCCAGAGTCAGAGTTTATGCACATATGTTGTTGTGGCCTCATGCTGAGCTGGAGGGGGAAGTGGAGAGGTAGGGAGGTGTTGGAGAACATGGCTAATGCCAGGATCAAGCAGCGAAAAATTGAGACATTTGGGTTATTTTTGCAATGAATTTTCTTTCTTCTTTGAAAGAAAGTTCTTTTTATCTAGGCAATCTGAAGATGTTTTTAATGCTTTTATTACCTTTCCTTTCATGTGCCCCTATCTGTTGTTGAACAACACAGGAATCTGCCTACGCTAGGCACTCCCTTCCCCAGCCCAAGTGTGTTCTGAGGCCAGGGGCTGGGAGAGCAAGGAAAGATCTCGGAGCCAGGCAGGAAGCTTGCAGGGTGCTGCACAGCTCAACCTACTCCTGGACACCGTCCTCAGAAGGGGGTCCTCTTCTACTTGCAGCGCCCAATTCGATTTCTTTCTCTTCCTCATCACAAGGTAAGCCAGCCTGACTCTCAGATTTGGGCAGAGGGTCCGTGAAAGGACTTAGAAATCCTGCTTCTGCATTGGTGAGACAATGCTGCTGAAAGCCAGATCTGTGGCTTCTAACAGAAAAAGCTGTCTACTTCTCAAGGAACGGACTCCAGGAGCTGCAGGTGTAGGGAAGCAACAAAGGTGCCCCTTCCTGGGACTGGGTGTGGCCTTAAACTAGCCCCTCAGGGCTACTGTTCTGCCCACACCTCACCTTTCATCTATTCTTTGAAACGCATTTTAGCTTTGTTACTCTTTTTATCTTCCTTGAGATGCCGGCTCCTTATAACGAAAGCTTCCTTAGAAGATAGAAGGTATCCTCAATAATGTCACTTGTAATGTGATGTAATAAAAGATGAAATAATGTATCACAGAGAAAAGAACAACTTAATATAGCTAATACATCACAGAACTGATTCCAGGGAGTGGGGAAAACCCTCCGAATGTACGTAAACTTGCAAGCATTAGTCACAGGACTGAAGTCATCTTGGAAACAAAATAAGCTCTAAAAGTGGTCAAAGGCAGTTATAGTAATGTAAGAAAGATTCAGGAGAATTTTAGCACAGAACCTCCATCATTTATTAACCATGTGACCCTAGAAAGGTTATTTAATGTCTTTGAATGTCAGTTTCCTAATCCATAAAATGGCAACAAGAACTTCCATCATGTAGGGCTGCTGGCAGGATCAGATCCAGTAAGGCTATAAAGTGCCCAGCATACCGTGAGGGCACACACAATGCTAGTTTAGTATGCTCTCCAAAACAGGCTTAGGTCTTTGGTGTACAAAATTCATAATTACATAGCAATATTTAAAAAAAAAACTGAGTGTCAGAAAACTGGTAAAAACTAATATAAAGATTAATTCAGAACTGTCTGCTTTTATCGGAGAAGGACAAACATTATAGGGTCTCATTCATTTGGGGAATATTAAAAATAGTGAAAGGGAATAAAGGGGAAAGGCGAAAAAATGAGTGGGAAATATCAGAAAGGGAGACAGAACATGAGAGACTCCTAACTCTGGGAAACGAACTAGGGGTGGTGGAAGGAGAGGTAGGCGGGGGGTGGGGGTGACTGGGTGACGGGCACTGAGGGGGGCACTTGATGGGACGAGCACTGGGTGTTATTCCATATGTTGGCAAATTGAACACCAATAAAAATAAATTTATATATATATAAAGAATTGTCCGCTTTTGCTTTCAGAATCTTGGTTCAATGGCCTGCAAAGTAATTTAGTGAATCAAATAATCTCTCTACCTTCAAAATAATTCAGTTATTTGTTGTTGCATTACTTTTGTTCATAAAAGTGAATAAAAACCACTGCAAAGAGTACCCCAACTCTAAAGTTCTTATGCCTCGGGATTCCGTGCACACTCAAAAGTAAATTCTTCTAAAATATACAGCATTCATCTATACTGAATTTAAAACATCCTTTTAAGACCACTTTTTACTCTAGTTTTGAAACCAGACACACGAGTTCTATTCAATTATCTTTCAAGATAAAAGGGAAAGTAGAGCTATTTAGACTCTTTGTCAGGGCTCTCTACTTACTCTCCCCAGAATAATTAAAAACTTTTTCTAGAACATTAGTAACATCAGGTTATCCACCTGTATCCCAGCTTGCTTTCTGAAACTATACTAAGCAGCTAATAAACCATAAGAACTTTCAACTGATGGCCCATCTATTCCTGCATCACGCTGTCTGAAACGCGGCCTTAGGTTTTCTGGAGCCCGGCTTTTAACCTACTTAAAAAGATTAACCTTTAAATGAGTTCAAGAATAATTAATCAGAGTCAGAATAATGAGAATTTAAATAAACCAAGACGTACTGGAAGAAAAAAAGTTCTTCAGGCCACCGAGACGGAAACTTTCAAAATGCCTTGCTAGCAGGTACACAATTTGCAGGTCTTAACAAAAGGGGCGCATCGCCTCTGCAAAACCGAGGGAATAAAAAGCAGCTGCTCAGGGGAACGCCTTAAGAATCGTTCATTTTCACTTGACTCTTAATGGGACCAAACTTAACTCCTGCCTGACCAACGAGGCAACACGATGCCTAGAGAACAGACTTAACACGCAACTGCTTCCGAGGACTGCTGACGCTCAGGGGAGGCCGGGCAGCTGGTCTACCTCAGCCCACACGCTCCCGCCGTGCACCTGTTGGGCCGCGATCTACTCGCGCCCCGGGACTTCTAGGAAGGGCGCGCGGCAGCACGAGCAGCCTTTGGCTCTTAGGGTTTCCCCCGAACACGGACCTCACCGTCTCCAATAATCCACCTCTCCGCACCACCGTTCCTTCCCGCAAGCCACTGGTTTCCAAAGGTGGCCCCTCCGCACCTGCAACCGTGGTTGCAAATTTTCTTTTCTAAGTTGCTCGATCTTTCTTTGGAGAAGGCGAGAGACTTCGCTAACACAGTCCTTCCAGGGGACCTCCCCCCGAAAGTGCCCATCTGATGTCTGGCGTTAGCCCTCTCCTGCCTGGCTCCTACCTGTCGTCTTCACCGGCGGCTCCTAAAGCTGCCCCCAATGGCCTCCGGCCGGAGGTGTGATTTCTACCAAAAGTACGGTCGGGGCGCAAGTCAGAACTGTAAACCACCCCCCCCCAGCAGGCCCGGGAGGGGTCCTTGCCACGACCTGATTTCCCGGTGGCACCCCCGCTGCCCCGCGCCTCCCAGGGGAGGCGTCTCCCCGAGGCCGGGGGCGTGGCCCGCGCACCTGTGCCTCACCTGGCTGCTGCCCGGCTCCTCGCGCGTCTCGGGGCTGCGGGCGGGCTCCGCGGGGGGCGGCGGCGGCGGCGGCGGCGGCTGCAGCAGCTGCTCCAGGCAGGCAGTGCCCGGCAGGGACGAGCTCTTCTGATGGCACAAGTGCGCCTCGGGGCCCCGACGCCGTGCGCCCTCATCTGGGGCGCGGGCCCCCCTCGCGGGCGGCTGGGGCGAGGAGGACAGGGAGGACGAGGCGGAGGACGAGGAGGGAGCCGAGTCCGCGCCCGGCCCCTTGCCCGCGGGCAGCAAATGCTCGCGGATCCGGCGGCGCAGGGTGGCCCCGCGCTCGCCTCGGCCGCCCCCGCCGGGCTCCAGGGGCTCCGGCGACGAGCAGCACAGGTTGGGCTGCGAGGAGGAGAAGACGCGGTCCAGCACCTGCTTGCGCTTCTTGAAGCCGCTCCACCTGCCGCCCCCCGGGGGTGGCGGGGACGGCGACGGGGTGTCCGCAGTGCGGCGCTCGGGGCCCCCCGCGCGCGCGCCCCCGCCGCCCTTGCCCTTGCCCACCCCCAGCTGCAGGTTCTTCCAAAGCCGGGCCTGGAAGGAGGAGGACGCGGCGGCCTCCCGGGGCTCCATCCTGCGCCCCCGGCTCCCCCTCTCCACGCCGCCTCCTCCTCCGCCTCCTCCGCCGCCGCCTCCGCGCTCTCCGGCTGCACCTCCTCCCCGGGCCCCGCGGCGGCGGCGGGCGCAGCAGCAGAAGCCGGGAGCGCCCGGCGGCTTCAGGACCGCGAGGGGGGCGCTGGCCGGGCTCCCGCGCCGCTTCTTCCTCCCGCACCTGCCGGGGAGGGGGGGTCCGCAAAGTTTGGAGCTCCGCGCCCCGCAGCTCCAGGCCCCCGGGGCCCCCCAGGCCGCGCCCCGGCTCCCTCTGGCTGCAGAAGCTCCCGGCGCCCGAGCGTGCGCGGCCAGCGGCGCCCGGGACCGCACCCCGCGCCCTCGGGGCAGCACCTGGCGGCGGGGCGTCAGCGGGGCGTCAGCTGGGCGCGCGCACCCCCGGCGGCAGGCGCACGGCGCTGAGACCAGCGCGACCTGCAGCCCCGCGGGAGCGCCCGGGACCCGGCTCGGGCTCCGGCTCCGGCTCCGGCTCGCGGGGGTGGGGGCGGGGGCCGGCTGCGCCCCGGGAGCTGCCCGCAGCCCCCCACGTGGCCCTCGTGGGTCCCGCGGGGCTCAGGACGCCCACAGCGACCCGCGAGCCTGCCCGCAGCCCGGCGCCCCCCACGGCTGCTCCCGCCCGGCCGCGCGGAGACCTGGAGCTCTCCCGTCCTGACTTCATCCCCTCCGCCCTCCTTTTGCTCTTTCTTGGCACGGGCTGGGGCGGTCTCCTCTGTGTCCGGGTCTACGGGGTCCCGGAGGCTGCCCCGGGACCTGGCCCGCCCTAGAGGTGCGGGGGGGTCCACGGCGCACGGCGGCGAGCAGGACGCCCACTGCCCCTCACGCCGCGCCACGCGCAGGGAATCTTGTTTTCTTTCGCCTGCGTTTACTCCGTTTGCTTCGCTGAAAGGCAGTTGGGTTTGTTCAGCTCGTTCAGACCTTGCTTCTCCCTAAATCTACTGATGGAAAGGTCTTTTGCTTCTACTAAGTGAGCTTCTTGAAAAGCAGGTGATACCCCTTCTCCACCCTCCTCCACTACCCTCCACCCCATTAAGGATGGAAAACAGAAGAGTTCCTGAGTCTTGGCACCATGCTGTCTGATTCCAATCTCCCAGCTAGCAGTATGCCCTACGTTAGGAGGTCTTACCATCCTAATTTTTGTCTTTTTTTTCCTTTATAACAATTACTTAAAAATATTTCTTGAGCACCTACTATGTGCCAGGCAATATGATAGGCTCTGAGGATGAAGCTGTGAACAAGGCAGACAGGGCCCCCCTGCTTTCATGGAGCCCTTCTTCAATGGGGTCCAACAGTAAACAGAATTTCTTTCTTTCTTTCTTTTAAGTTATGAGAGGCAGAGACACAGAGGGAGAAGCAGGCTCCATGCACGGAGCCGGACGGGAATCGATCCCGGGACTCCAGGATCACGCCCTGGGCGGAAGGCAAGGCGCTAAACCCCTGAGCCACCCAGGGATCCCCAGTAAACAGAATTTCATTTCATTTCATTTCATTTATTTTATTTTATTTATTTTATTTTATTTTATTTTATTTTTTTGTAAACAGAATTTCTAATAGGAAAAGTCCCATGGAGAAAAATAAAACGGCACCGTAACAGAGTGGCTGTGGAGGTAGAGAGGTAGGGTTGCCAGATAAACTGCAGGACATCCAGTTACATTTAAATTGCAGATAATTTTTGAGTATAGGTACATCCCAAATATCGTACAACGCATACTAAAATATTATTTGTTGCTTATCTGAAATTCAAGTTTATTTTTATTTATTTAATATTTCTTTTTTTAAGATTTATTTATTCATGATAGACATCGAGACAGAGAGGCAGTGGCACAGGCAGAAAGAGAAGTAGGCTTCATGCAGGGAGCTAGATGTGGGACTCGATCCCAGATCTCCAGGATCAGGCCCTGAGCTAAAGGCATTACTAAACCCCTGAGCCACCCAGGCTGCCCCAAAATTCAAGTTTCACTGGGTGTTTTGTATTTTTTATTTGTTGAATCTGACAACCCCATACAAAGGGGTCTGAGTTGTTGTTTCTTAAACCAAAAGTCTATTGAGAAACTAAAACTTGAGTTGAAACTTAATGAGACAGATAGTCATTGAAAGATCTATTACAGAATTCCAGGCAGAAGGAACAGTAGGTGCAAGGGCCCTAAGGCAGGAAGCAGCTTGGTTAGGCATGTCCAAGGGCATATAGAGTGGAGGGAGGTGAAAGACTTGGTAAGACAGTAGAAGGTCCTGGTGGGGTGGGTCCCACAGCCCCAATAAGATTTGAGGTTCCTCTAAGTGAAATGGGGAGCCATTAGATAGTTTTTAAACATGAGAGTAACGTGATGTGATTAACTATTCACCTACCTTCCCCATAGGGCTGTTATAAGAATTAAGTGAGAAAGGACTTAGCTCAGTGCCTGAGATTTTCTACAATCAAGTTTAAAGTACCACAACCACAAAAAAATGACCTCAGTTTGGAACCACCATGATAGTCCAAAAAGAACTGCAATATACAGGTCTTTTTTTCTATAACACAGGAAAATTATTTTGTCACTAATAGTTCTAAGACATGATCAACAAAAGCAGAGAGAAAATAAATACAGAATGACTATAAAGAAGAAAGAAGAAATGACCACTCCTTCTTACCAAAACTCTATGTCAATTTTTCATACTTATATGACACAGATCTGTAGACCCATGGAGATAACTCCATACAATTCAGCCTTATATTCATATAATCTTTTAATGATGTATTTAATTGAATTTTGTAGTTTAATATTTTCATTTTTATCCTCCACCTAACTTTGCCTTGAAAATACTAACTCTGAGATTTTGGGTTCTGGGATCTGGGATCCATCCCAAGTGACACTCACCCATCAATGTGAATTCAATTAAGCAACTTAAATATGTATGTATATGTAACTTACATATGTAACTTATCCTAAATAGTTAAAATGGATTCTAAAATGAGAGGTTGTCCTACAAATTTTGTATTATATAAAGTTGTACACAATATGTCCAATGTCTTATTATACTTAAACACTACAACACAAGGGAAAAGGGAATGGTACAAATTGATCCCTGAGAACTGAAGAATCACTTCTGGCCTGACTGATTAAGGAAGATTTCTTGCTGGAGGCATCATCTGAGCCAAGATCTATTGCAGGCGACAGAGCATACCAGGAAGATAGATTGCCACCCACCAGGGAAAGCAAAATTCATGGCACATAGCAAAACTCCAATAAATGTTAGCTGTTCTTTTTATTATAATTTGCTAACCATCTTAAATATTGATGGAGCATCTGTTGCTTGAATTAATGGGAAATTAATAGATGTATCACACACTGATAGACAGGAAGTTGGGAAGAGGATGGGTAGGTAACAGTCAGCAACAAGCCCAAAGGAAGTGAGGGAGTGAACCAAGTAGCGAATTTGAAGGAAAATTTTTCCAGGAAGAGGGAACATTAAATATGAAGAGGTCAAGGCACGAACTTACCCAGACTGAGATATGGCAAAGAAGACAAAGTAGCCCGAACAGAGAAAGCAAGAGGAGCAGGGAAGGGGAAGAAATTGCAGACGCGGCTAAGGCCCAGGTCCTGTAGGATTCTGGAGGCAACAGGGGGGGACTTTGGATTTGGGTGGATGGAAAACCACTAGGGGGCTTTGAGGAGCGTTTCCTTTTTATCTAATTTGCATTTCAAAAGATTCCTCTGGTCTTTTTGTTGACAATTCAGTGGAGATGGATGGAAACAGAGTTTAGATAGGAGCTGTCACTCATTAAAATACCCTAAGGACAAGGGTGGCTTTGAGCTTTAGCTGAGGAGCAATGAAGAGTAGTTGAATTCTAGACCCAAGATGTTCGGAGGATGGAAGCAACAGGACTAGCCATTGTCTAGATATGAAGTACTCAAGCACTGAGCTACATGGTTTGCGTCATTTACTACGCGTAATCCTCACAGCAACCCTATTTTACAGATGAGGGAACCAATTCTGAGGCATGTGACAGGATCTTGCAAGGTCACTCATTGAGTAGTTAGCAGGTCCCAGGTCTAGGGATTCTGAAGCCACAAACCTTCTTTAGTTTCAAAGTGTATGCATAAATAGAATAAAATAACTGAAAGAGGCTTCAAAAGATGCACTGATTCATGTCCTTGCCCTGTGAGCGACAAGACTGTCTTGGACAGAACCACAACTTCCACTTGATGAGATCAAGGCCATAAATGCCAGTATAAAAACAACATTTGGGAGACTAATTGAGTTAAAGGCCAACTAAATGGCACTTAAGGAGCCCTCTTGTCAGTGGAGCTCTGGCTGCTGTCCCAGCTTGCTCCCAGCACTGGGCCAGACGCCTTCGTGCCCTCATTTCTTCCATCAGTCTCGAAAATGGGGATAATAATGCCTATTGGCCTGACCCACCTCACAAGGATCCAATTAAAGGCCAGTGTAGGCAGCGTTTTTGACGAGTAAAGCCTGTCTACTAGAGAGACGTTATCATCACTGTGGAATCAAAAATAACAAAAACTACCAGACTGACTTGTTCCAGCTTACATGGAAAAACCCTGCCTGTGTGGAGAGAAAGCACCGGGTACCCTTTAAAACCAAGAACCCGGTCATGTGTTGAGAGGGCTGCCGACTATGCAGTCAGCTCAACAGAATAAACCCCTATTCTGGTGTAAACTAGGTTTTGCCTTTTTTTTTGCCTGCAAGTTTTCTCAACAGTTCTCAAATGTAGTTTAATGTTTAAGTAACTTCAGAGAAGCTATTTCTGCTAACTTTATTTAACCTAAGCCACCTCCAATTTGCATCTTAACCAGAGAGGTAAAAAATTCTAGGGTCCTAGACCAAGACATGCTCTGGAATTTGTATGTTGGAAGGGCAGAGGACCGTGGTGTAGCTTGAATGGGGGAGGGGGAAGGCTGAAGCTGCCTTGGCACATCTTTTTTTTTTTTTTTTTTTTAATTTTAATAATTGTCCTTATAAAGGAAGAGAAGAAGGAGTTAAGTGGAGATTTGGAGAGAGAAAAGCCTGCTGCTGCCCACCTCTCAATGCCAGTTCTATGTTGCACAAAGTCAGAAGACATGGGCATTTGCCTTGTGTTGCACTTAAGTGCTCTGTTACCACAGGTCATAGAGCCTTAGTTTTTCGATAGTAAAATGAAGAAATAGAGCTCATTTCCCTCCAAGGTCCCTTTCAAATTATGCAAGTTTCTGAAACGATTCTCCAGTGTAGGATATAATCCATCTACTCATTCCTGGTCTGATGTCCTACTTTCACTGGTATATGCAAAGGCACGTACTACTGGATGGCCATGTAAATGACCCCTTTGAATATATGCCACATCACAGAAGCTCCTGGGGCCCTACTCCTGTCCCTCAGGCCTCAGCACAGGATGGGTATCTGTTCTCTCTACTACACCTTCCCCAAGTGCCTGGAATAGTTCCACACCAATGAGTTCCAAGAGATGATGTCTAGATATTCAGGGCTCCCTCAGAGTTGGGGTGGGGTAGGATAACCCAGAGGGACTCTATCTTTTTCCTAATTCCCATGCCCTTGGTCCCATTTGGGTTGATACAACCTTCTGGTCTCACATGCCTCCTCCCCTAACACTGCATCCTGCACCTCACAAATAAACTACTTGTATTTGAGTCCTTGTCGCTAAGTTGGCTTCTGGGGGACCCCAAACTAAAACCCATACTATGAACACTTCAATCATCAGCTGAGGTCCCGGATTTGACCATTCAATGAGAATAAAAGTAATGTTCTCCAGCAAGATTCCTTTGGGCCGTACACTTCTCTTAGAGGACTATAGAGACAAAGTTTATTTCCAGCCTACAATCTGTCCCCCAAAAATGAGATCCCTTGAGAATCAGAATTTTCATCTATGATTTACTTCCTAGACTAGATAGGTAATAGGTAGGTATGGACTCCCCAGCATCCATTATATCCTGGGAGATTAGTCTCAACTGATCATGGTCATTTCATCCCTTTTGTCAGATCTGTAACCCATCCAGAAACTTGAAGGATATATTATTACTTGGGACTGGATTCCACTACAAGTAACACATAACCCTTCAACATGTTCAAGAAGTCTGTCTTAACTGTAGAGAACAAACTGATGGGTACCAGAAGGGGGTCTGGAGGGTTAAGTAGGTGATGGGGATTAAGGAGGGCCTTGTGATGAGCACCGGCCATTGTATGAAGCATTGAATCACTAAATTCTACCCCCAAGACTAATAATACAGTTAGTATGTTAACTAGCTAGAATTTAAAGGCTTAGAAGAAAAAAAAATGTTCAAGAAGTCTGAAGGTTGTCACTCAGACTGAGTATGGCACTCCTATTTGTTGCTCCACCACGTAGGCCCACCATTCTCAAAGTCACTCATGCCTTAATCAATGGAGCTCCAGTCATTACATTCACCTTCTAGCAAACAGGAGAAAAGGGTAAAGAAGAGTTGTCCCCACCTTTAAAGTTCCTTCCCCAGTCTTCTTATATCCCAGGGCTTAGGCCTCAGGTCCGTGGCCATCTCATAAAATCTTTATTCTGGGCAGTCACACGTCTAGCTAAGAAATCTGAGGTTTCATTATTGAGGAAGAAGGGGTAGATGGATATTGGGGGACAATGAGCAGACTCTGACACAGAGGAGTAGTCATTTGAGAGGCTTCTTCACTCAAAAAGAAAAGGCACAAAATAAATGATAAATGATCTCTCTTCTTTATCCACACATATTGATGTTTACTGCTATGTTTGGAACCTCTGCCCCCATGTCCTTCTGGACCTGAGGATGAGGTGGACAGCAACGTTGGCAGAGAAGAGAGAAACCACTTCAGTTCTGGATGTCATTGTGCTACGCAATCAGCCCCCCTTGACGCCTTCCTTAAGTCTGATCCTATCCTCATGTAGTTATCTATCTATTAATTATTGAGTAGGAAACTAATTTATCTAGATTTTTAGCCAGTTTTAGCTGAGTTTTTGTTTTGTTTTGTTTTTATTGCTCATAACAAATTAACTGCTTAAAACAAATACTCGTTTCTTATTTCGCACTGTCTGCGGTTCAGACATCTGAGCACAGTGTGGCTCCAGGGTTCCTCTGCTTCAGGTCTCACAAAACTGAAATCAAAGTGTTGGCAGGGCTGTGCTCCTTTCTGAAGGCTCCGGAAAAGCATTTGTTTCTAAGCTCACGCAGACTGTTGGCCAAATTAAGTTCAGTGTCCTAGTAGAGCCGAGATCCCTATTTCCTTGTCAGCTGTCCACAAGAACAAGGCCAAGGAGTCATACTTAACTTTTGTTTAATTATTTATTAAAATCATTCATTCATTCATTCATTCATTTATTCATTCATACTTAACTTTTTTTTTTAATTTATTTATTTATGATAGTCACACAGAGAGAGAGAGAGGCAGAGACACAGGCAGAGGGAGAAGCAGGCTCCATCCACCGGGAGCCTGATGTGGGATTCGATCCCAGGTCTCCAGGATCGTGCCCTGGGCCAAAGGCAAGCGCCAAACCGCTGCGCCACCCAGGGATCCCCCATACTTAACTTTTAAAGACTGCCTGCATTCCTTGGCTCCTGGCCCTCTTCCTCAACTCCAAAGCCAATAATGGCAGACTGGATCCTTCTCACATTTGAGAGCTCAACCACCTCCCCTTCTGCCTCATATCTCTTACTGACTCTTCTGTTGGTTTCTAATTTGAAGAGCTTGTGTGATCACATTGGAAAACTTAATTATACCTACAAAGTCCCTTCACATGTATACCTATACTAGCATCTGATTGTATAGCCAGATGTCCTTTGCAGTGACATCTTTAGAATTTTAGTTGCCACAAGTGTCCCAGAACCCAGTGTGTCCTGATGGGCACATCCTCATTGCAGACCAGAAGAAAAATTACATCTGTGATTGCCTCATTCACAGTAGAGGGTTAGAGGAACTGGCCCCATTATAAAAAGTAACAGAATTAAGATACATTGATATTCACTAATGATAAGAGCACCGAGAGACCCCTAAACAGGGCAGATCTTTCCCCTCTCCTGTGCTATTTCAAATCTGGCTATTTTGCTAATTAGAATCACCTTGCTCCCCTATTTTTGCCGAATATGGTGCTTTCCCAGGTAGCAATCAGTTTTGGGTTTATTTCAAATCCAATCCCCTAACTCACAAAGTTTTCTCTGACCTAAAATGGTTATTTAAAAAATACACATTACTGATTTCAAACCAGTGCCTAAAAAATTGAGCTGCTTTTCTGGCAAGCTCTGTTTTAAAAGTGCCTGCCTAGGGAATACATGAGCAAGAACTAGTTAGAAAAAACTTTTGTAGAGTTTTATTCTGAGATGATCTCCTGACTGAATCCCACAGGGAAAGTAGGAAAAGGAAGGAAAGATGGAGTGTGTATAATCATCCTTGGAAAAAATAATATCAAGTATAATGTTTTTTGTGAGAAAAACCACATTGAATGAAACTATGTTGGCTAAAATAGCTTTCCCAGGCCCTGATTTGTAGCCTGTTGGTCTGTCCCTCCAGTTTGATTTTCATCTTGACCTCTGCCACCATTCACAGTTAAAGCTCTAAATTCTGGCCATATAATTACATAGGTAGTATAGGTATTGTTTTCCCCCTTTGACAGAACACCTAAGAAACCAAGGTATGAAGGGACTTGGTCCAGGTCTCATATAAATTCAGCAATGAGATTAGTGAGGTAATTATAGGTTGCAGCATGTTTTAGAGTTTGGGCCATCCTCACTCCCCACCACTCCCAGTATATGTGGGTATATATCTCATTCAATTCCAAGATTCAGCAGATTGGATCTAAGCACAATTTAACCAGTTCAAGATCAAGAATTGTTTGTCTCTGTCTGGATACTCAGACAATAGCCTGAACTCCAAAGACATCAGGTCTGGCATTGCAAAGTCTTGGCTCAAGCCAGATGGCAATACCTGGGAACTCTGCACATTTCCCCTAGCCTTGGGTTAAGAAATGAATTTGAGGCAGAAAAATTGCTGCCATAAATAAACAAAACAGCATTCACCATTTATAGGGGCTGTCATCTATAAATAAAACCTCTGAGCATTAATGAGATTGGATACATGGCAAGAAGGCTAGCACTGTAGGGAGAGTTTGACATTGCAAATAGTGGTGTATTGGAATTAAAAAAAAATAGAATGGTTCACTTTTGTGCAGAGGGACAGAAAAATATAGCTCCTTTATGTTTTCTGTAATGAATCTGGTTTTCCTTTGGAGTAATGCTGCTCCACCAGAAGTTAATGGAGAAAAAAGAATGAAATATCCAACCCAACTTCAACAATCACCAAGATTTAACCATTTTGATTGTCCTCTTAGGAAATGCCTACAATCGGCTTGGGACAAAATGTTTGTGTCTCAGGTGGGCTTCTCTTGTTACTCTCCGTAAGAAGGTATCTGAGTAACTGGGGAAAGGATGTGTTTCTCACAACTTCATGAAAGCAGGAAACATTCTGGAAACAGTATCGTCTGCCTCTTTTGCTCCAGGAGAGATGTCCCTTGTCCACCTGTTTTGCCTGCTAGCATTCATGAGCAAGTCTGTGCTCACTCGACCTTGTGTTTCCTACCCTAATCAGTGCCCAAAAAAGCTCCCAGATGACTCAACATTTCCTTGGCTTTCACTGGCTGGGGCCTCTGACACCTATCTGTCATTTCTCTTATTCACCTTGGGCCCAATTATTCATATTAAGCTTCTACTGTGAGGCCTCCTAGGCCCATTGGCACTTGACTAGGTATCCACAACACAAGAAAGGAGTCAGTCAGGCTCAGAGCTCAATGTCCGGGTCTTCTCCTGCCAGCTCTAGAGGGCCACCTAGTCTTTGTTAGTATGGCTGCAATCTAAATGGGTTTGCTTGCGACAGCTTTGTCCCCTGGGAGAAAAGAGAACTTGCTCTTCTCTCTCTATCTCTATCTCTTTCCCTCTTTCTCCTTCTCTATTCGTATCCCTATCTCTATCCCTATCCCTAATTCCCCTGTCTTCCCTCCATCCCCTTGGACTGTCCTTTGGTATCCACACAGGATAGGTTTATCATTTAGGGTTACAGCAGGAAATAGATACCACACAAAAACAAGGAGATTTGGATATAAATTTTTACAATATAACTATTTTCAAAGGTTTTAAAGATTTCTTCATATAGCTCTTGGGTTTACAGCAGTGGCTCTCAGAATCTGATCTGGAGACCTGAGATCCTTTCAAGCCAGAGCTGTTTTCCTGCTAATTCTAAGATGTCATGTGTTTTTCACAGTTTCCCACAAGTGGCCAGCAGAGTTTTCCAAATGCTATAAAGCATGAATTGTTTACAAGAAAGGACATCATAAACAAAGTAAAAGATAAAAAACAAAATGGGGAAGGGGCAATAACTGCAAAATATATAACAGGCAAGAGATTAAAATACAGAGGTTATAAGGAACTCTTCGAATTGATACAAAAAATACAAGCTACCCAATAGAAAAATAGGTGAAGAACTTGAATTGGAAATTCACAAAATAGCAAAAAGGAAAAATGTAAACTGTAACTCTAGGAAGATACTTTAAAAAAATTGATTACAGAGATTAGTAAAGTATAAAATTGTTTGAGGTTATCAGCTTTGGGGAATAGATATCACAGTCATTACTAATGACAATGTGAATTGGTATAGCCATTTAAGAGATCAATTTGACAATATCTATTTAAATGCACATAATTTATGACTCAAGAATTCCACTTCTAGGCATCTCCCCCACCTACACCACCAAACTCTGCACATAGATTAGGATATATGTGTAAGGATCTAATTATAGCATTCTTAGAAAGAGCAATAATAGTAATAACCAAAAAAAAAAAAAAGGAAAAATTTGAATGTCCTTTCACACAGGAGTGACTACATAAATTGTAATTTATCCATGCTATGAAATTTTATGCAACAGACAGAAAGAAAAGGGTATATCTATATGTATACATAAAAAAGACCACCAGAACATTGCTGAGTCAAAAAAAAGGAAGTTGTAAATAAATATTTATGTTATAATAGCATATTTTCATTAATTAATTCACAAACAGAAATCAGTAGTTCATTAAAAAATAATACACCATAACATAGTTAGATTTATCTCCACAGTGGAATAATAATAGTTTAACATTAGGGAATTTACTAAAATAGTATGCCCTATTAATTGGTCAAATGAGATCAAATAACACAAAGCATGTAAAAAAATCTGGCATCCTTTACTAATCTAAAAATCCTAGGGAAATAGGAAGGGATGGAGGAGCATTTGGATAGCTCAATCCATTAAGTCACCAACTCTTGGTTTCACTGAAGTCCTGATCTCATTGGTCATGGGATCTAGCCTTGAGTAGGGCTCCACACTCAGCAGGGAGACTGCTTGAGATTCTTTCCCTCTGCCCCTCCCCCTGCTCACATGTGCTCTCTCTCTCTCAAAAAAAATAAAATACAATAATTTTTTTTTAAAAAAGGGATGTATAATTCCTTAATATGATACAATAATAAATGCATAAACCCAAAACAATAATAGTCATAGCAAAGCAGTAATAAAGGCAATTCTGTATAAGTCAAGACCTAGGCAAGGATTCCAAATAATGGCACAGAAAACTTAAATGTTCTGCAAGAGTAAGCCAATGCATTTAAAGAAGAAAATAAAATAAGGTATAAACATTGGAAAGAATGAAGCAAATTTTTCATTATTTATAAATGATAATCATTGTGTACTTAAAAAACTAAAGAAAAACACAAAAACAAAAAAAAAGAGTAAAGGGGTAAGTTACAAAATTAGTCTACAAAAATCAATAGTTGTTCTTTCTATAGAGATTATAAAATAAAATGGAAAAATATTATTGTTAAAAATAATAACCAAAATTAAAAAAAAAAAACAAGTGAACAACAGAAGATAAACCCAAAAGCTACCTGAGGAAATCTTTAAAACCTAATTGTGAGACATGAAAGAAGACTAATAAATGAAAAACACCTGGGTGAGGAGATTCACTCTTGAATCCAGTAAGTGGATTCAACAAAATTACTTAAATGAATCCATAAAGTCAATGTGATCCAATCACAATACCAAGAATTTTTAAAACATGACAAAATAGTTATAAAATTCATTTGGAAGACTACATATGTTGTAAGAGTCAGAAAAATAAGTATGTAAAAGAAGAGTTTCAAAGGGAAATCAGTTCCTTCAGAAATCAAGATTCATTATAACTACAGTAATTTTAAAATTATAATTTTAAATTATAATTATAATACTGGTTCTGAAACAGACACAATGGATCAATGTTCAGAATGAAGTTTAGGGCAGCCCAGGTGGCACAGTGGTTTAGCGCCTGCCTTCGGGCCAGGGTGTTATCCTGGAGACCCGGGATCAAGTCCCATGTTGGGCTTCCTGCATGGAGCCTGCTTCTCCTTCTGCCTGTGTCTCTGCCTCTCTCTCTCTCTCTCTCTGTCTCATGAATAAATAAATAAAATCTTAAAAAAAAATGAATGGAGTTTAGAAATAAACCAAGTACTTACAGCTATCCAGTTTTCCATAAGGATGCTACTTGAAAACCAACAGTGAAAGGTAAGATATTTAGTTGAGATAAATAGCTAATCCTATAAAGAAAAACAAAAATGTATCCCTACTTCATTCCTATCAAAGTAAATTTCATATACCTAAACTATTAATCAAATGCTAAAATAATTAACAGTATCATAGCAAATTTAATTGAGTATATTAAAAGAATATCTAATGGATCAAACAATATTCCATGAATGCAGACATTTTTGTCTGTTTTATTCACTAACATAAGATGCCTGACACACAGCTAGTATACAATATTTGCTTGATAAATGCATGAATCACAGACCAAAACATTAATAAAGATAAAAACTACAGAAGAAAATATAAATGATTTTTTAAAAATCTTTGAATTAGAAGGGCATCTGTGTAGCGCAGTCAGTTAAGCATCAGACTCTTGCTTTCAGCTTAGGTCATGATCTCAGGGTGGTGAGATCGAGCCCCATGTGGGGCCCCGTGCTATGTGGAGAGGGTCTGCTTAAGATTCCCTGCCTCTGCCCCTACCACTTCCCTCAAAAGAATAAATCTTTTTTTTTTAATCTTTCAATTAAGGTCTTTTTCATGGTAATAGGAAATCCAGAAACCACTGGGGGGAGTAAAGATTGAGAATCCTGGTCAAATGAAAACTAAACTTATCTATTCAATCAAATTCTCACGTATAAAAAACATACGTGAGTGGCAAAAGACAAACCTTTGTAACATTCCAAATGAATTTACTAATCAAATACTAAAACAACAACCCAATAGGAAACCTAGCAGAAATTAGCGGATGGAGAATAAGCTATCCACAGAGAAAGGAAAGAGATGGTCAACAATAATTTCGTTAAGTAACTAAATATACATTTTTAAAAAAAGATTTTATTTATTTATTCATGAGAGACACAGAGAGAGAGGCAGACACACAGGCAGAGGGAGAAGCAGGCTCCATGCAGGGAGCCCAACATGGGACTCTATCCTGGAACTCCAGGATCACGTCCTGGACTGAAGGCAGGCGCTAAACCGCTGAGCAACCTGGGCTGCCCTAAAAATACATTTTTAAATGCCATATTTTCTAGCCAATAATATCAGAAAAGATAAATTAAATGGATTATACCCAGTGTTCCATTTGTTACTATTTTTAAAATGGAGTTCTCATGCACTATATTTTATAGTGGAACTATAAAATGGAACACATTTGTTAAGGTAATTTGGCAATATATATCAAAATGCTGACAATGTTTACCATTTGACTCAGTAAGTATTGGTCCACTATCTTGGGGCGTTTCCTGGATGAAATTTATTATTCAAATTTTTTATTATTTATAGATAATATCAAATCTGCCCCCCCACAGGTTCAATAAGCAAAGGAACTTATGACTCTAGTCTTAAATGCCCATGATACTAATCAAGCTCCATACCAACCCACCAGAATCTTAAAAATTTATATAAAAGCCTTAACTGGGTTCAGTCACATATTCAGTGCACCTGGTCTCAAACAACACCTGACTCTCTCACGGCTGCATTCTGGAAACAGCTGCTAGTGTGGGAATAGTAGGCAGAAGGCAGTTGGGGACAAGGAAGCCATCATACTATAGTAGGTAGAACATACATGCTAAGGACAGACCAGCTCTCTGGTCAACCAGCAGTCACACCCTCTCTATGATCTCCTCCAACAGTTAATTTTTCTAATAATTTCTCCGACCAACATACTGTCACAAATGTCCCAAAGATGTGTATTCATTACAGCATGTTTATAATAGTGAAACTTTAAAACAATCTAAATATTCACCAATAGGGATCTGGTTAAAAAAACAAGGGAATACCACAGAGTCACTAAAATAAACAGCAAGATATGAAAAATAGCTATAACATATATTTAAATTTAAAAGAAAAATCACAGAACAGGAAAATGCCATATTTTATCTTTAAAGTGTATAAGTAGCTAAATATATACCCTATGTGCACTTAGCACATCTGAAAGGACATATGCCTAATTCTTCTTTTTTTTTTTTTTTTTTTTTTTTAAAGATAGGCTCCATGCCCAGAGTGGAGCCCAACACAGGGCTTGAACTCATGACCCTGAGATCAAGACTTGAGCTGAGATTAGGAGTCAAACGCTCAACTAGTTGAGCCACCCAGGCACCCTGGAAATATGCCTAACTCTAAATAGTGGTTACTTCTAGTATGGGACACAGAGTATTTCTCACATCACACAATTTTGAGCTATGAGATCTTTACAACCATTTGTCAGCTTTATAATAAAAACTGTATAGTAACTGGCTAAGCTTTTTTTTTTTTAGATTTTATTTATTTATTCATGAGATACAGAGAGAGAGAGAGAGAGACAGGCAGAGAGAGAAGGAGGCTCCATGCAGGGAACCTGACATGGGACTCGATCTGGGGTCTCCAGGATCACGCCCTGGGCTGAAGGCAGCACTAAACTGCTGAGCCACCTGGGCTGCCCTGGGTAAGCTTTTAAAACAATATAGGAAAGCCTTAATATTTCTAAAATAAAGAATGAATTTAGTATAGGACACAATATATTAACATTAGTTAATTAATATCACATTAATTAGTATCAACTATATTAACATAGGACATAATATACTAGGCATTTGAAGGCTTGGAATTAGAAGATCTGTGTTTGAATTCAGCTTTCTGTCTTACTTTCAATAATTTATCAAACCTGTATTTACTGAGATACTAGTACCTTTGTGCTAACTACCAGAATTCTAGCAACTAATGAGACAGAACAGACCTTTCCTTTATGGAGGCAACAATTACTAGTTATATCACTTAACCTATCTGGAGTACAGTTTCCCCATCTGTAAAATGGGAGTAGCAATGCCCACTTCCCAGATTATGGTGACAATTAAATGAGTTAATGCATGTGAAAGTATCCAGCTAGGGCCTGCAGCATAACAACCACTCAGGAAATACCTGCTGAATGTGAAGTGTGTGTCATCACAGTTGACTTCACTAGCCTGAGTTTTTAGTGAAAATAGGAAAGACAACAAAAGTACCTTTGCTCAAAACAAAAACAAAAACAAAAACAAAAACAAAACAAAACAAAAGTACCTTTGTTTGGAAAGCAAATGATAGATACAGTCTTACTTTAGGCTGCTTTAACAAAATACCACAGACTGGGTAGGTTAAAAAACAGACATTTATTTCTCATAGCTCTGGAGGCTGGGAAGCCTGAGGTCAAGGTGCCTGCAGATTCTTTTTCTGACAAGAATTCTCTTCCTATTTTGCACATGGTCACCTTCTTACTGTCCCCCACAAGGTGGAGAAGGAGCTCTGGTCTCCTTTCTAATAAGGACACTGATCCCACCATGAGGGCCTCACATTCAAGGCTTCATCCAAACCTAATCACCTTGCAAAAGGTCCACCCCTAAGTATCATCACAGTAGAAGTCACAGTTTCAATGTAGACATTTGGGGAAGGACACAAATATTCAGTCCATAACTGATATCAATACTTACATATTCATTGCATGAGAGCATATTGTTCCCTCCTCAGAATCAGCTAAGATAGGTAAATATTTCATTTTAGTAAATTTGTTAGTGGTCCTGTGAACAAACAATAGTTTTGATATGTCAGACTAGTAGATGTCATCACAGAAGTTCTTGGGATATGTTTGGATTTGCTAGTTATTGCCGGACTCACATCCTGGCATTCCCAGCTTGAATCTGCAAATAAAGGATAATGGAATTGGTATTACATAATTTCACTCAAAGATTGACTAATCTGACCTTGGTTTTAAAATATTAATTTTAAATGTATTTTAACAATTTTTGTTTACGATGCAATTGCAAAAAAATTTTGGAGCAACTATTTTTTTATTGGTTTGTTCAATTCCATTAAGTTGGCAGTGAAAAGAGATGAAATCAATGATGAGGAGGTAAAGGGTAAGAGAGAATAGATAATACCTATGTTGCACCCATTGAGAACAATAAAAACATACTACTACTTTTCTGTCAATATAACTTTTATAATGATTGAAAAGGCATTTCAACTTCAAAACCACTTGGTCAACTTGAATTAGAGTTGACTCTGCTATTTTACCATAGTAGACTTGAAGGGGATTGCATTCATTTTTTACAGTTTTGGATTATTCTTGGGATTTATTCTCACTGGTAGTAAAATGAACAGCTAAGAAGATCAAATAACATAAGTAACTCTTAAGAAAATAATTTCAATTTTAAAGCCAAAACTGCAATAAAAGGACCCAATAATTCAATTCAACATACACATTATGAGTACTTCCAAAGGACAGAGTCTGTCCTAAGTGCTAACTGAACACAAAGATGAATCATGCCTGGTCTTTGTCCTTGCAGAGCATACATTCTACAAAGGGAGCTTTGACACATTCATAAATGATTATTAAACAGAAAGAGATGATTTGTGTCCTTTAAAAGAAATAAAAGATGCTTTAGGGATAGAAAAAGGAGAGAAAGATTTTTTTTTGGTTGGGAGATGGGGTAGGTGATGTGGATCGGAGAGTTTCCAGGACCAGCATGGCATTTGAGCTAAGCCTTGAAAGATGGATAAGGTTTTGTTTGACAAGTAGAGATGAGAAGCAGGAATACCACATGGAAGGAAGGGCATAAGCAAAAGCACAATGTAAGATCATGCACAAGAATCAGAAAATGGTCTAATTTGCCCAGCTTACTCTGGTAAATTCTGGGGCGGGGAGGTGGGAGCTCTACATATTACACAGGAGCAAAAGATTGCCGTTGTTTTTATAGTATGTTGGACTTTATTCTAAGTAATGAGGAGTCACTAAAAAAATCTTTTTTACTTGTAGAAGTGACATGGTTTTGAGCTGTGGTTTAGGGAGATTAGGCTGACAGTGTATTGGACAAGGACAAAATCGGAAGCTGGAGGAAATATTAGAGATTGTGTTGACAAAAGGACAAGTAATAATGGCCTTGGTGTCTTAGGCTTAGGTTGTGGTAGAAAGGAAGAGATATTAAAACACTTTGAGTGACACACAGGAGGGAAACAACACATTTTGTTCTATATGCTTTACATATGAACATATATATATTATTATTCTATGTATGTATATATATGCATATATATGATCACCACAAGGATTCTAGATGATAAATAATATCATCCTCCTTAACTGAGTCTAAGAGATCAAATAACTTCCTAACTAGGTGTGTCTGATTTTAAAGTGCATATTCTTTCCTAGTGTACTTTTCTGTAAAATTTACTTGTTAGTTGATTAATGTGGGGGATGAGAGAGAGAGAAATAAATGAGTAAAAGATGACTCTTTGGTTTTGATGAGTGATTGAAAGGATGCAGGTGCCATCAATAAAAATAAAACACCCTAGGGAAAGAATAGATTTTTTAAACAGTTTTTTTTTAATTTTTTTATTTATTTATGATAGTCACACAGAGAGAGAGAGAGGCAGAGACATAGGCAGAGGGAGAAGCAGGCTCATGCACCAGGAGCCTGACGTGGGATTCGATCCCGGGTCTCCAGGATCGCGCCCTGGGCCAAAGGCAGGCGCTAAACCACTGCACCACCCAGGGATCCCGGGAAAGAATAGATTAAAGAGGAGGATAATACTCAAGTTTTAGACATGTTGAGTTTGAGTCAATTTAAGGTGTTATCAATATGTATTGTTTCATGTCACCCCACTACATGTTCACTCACTCACATCAGGTTTTCATCTCTACTACTTTACCAAAATTATTCATGTGAGGGTCACCAATGACCACCTCACTGTTAAATCCAATGGTCAATTCCCTACTGTCATCTTAAATTAACAGCATTTGATGCAAACATGCTCTCTCTCTCCTCCCTGATAATTTTTCTTCACTTTCTCTTAAAGACTTTGCACTCTCTTGCTTTTTCTCTTACCTCACAAATAAACTTGTTAGTCTACTTTCTTTGACTCTTCCTCTTCTCCTCAGACCTATAATGTTGTAGTGCCTTGGGGATCAGTCCTTGATCCTTTAGTCTTCTCATCCATGCTCATCTTCATGGAGGTCTCATCCAGTCATGACTTTAAATACCATCTATACGGCACAATAGTCATGTTCATATTTCCAGCCCAGTATCACTCCACAGAATCCCAGAATCTTATCCAGCATCACCACTTAAACATCAAATAGCTGTCTCAGATTTATCATGTCCAAATGTAATCTCCTGATCCTCCCCTATCAATCTTGTTTTTCCTGCAACTTTCCAATCTCCATTGACAGTAACTCCATTCTTCCAGTTATTCAGGCTAAACACATCTAACGGCTCTACATACAAAATACACCCACAATTTGCCTGTCTCCCATCAACTCTATTCCTGCCTTTCTGGTCCACTATCACACTTTGCCCAGATTAGAAAATATATTTACTACCTATATATTCAAACTGCAAGAGTTTGATCAGAAAGTGAACAATTAACACCACTGATCATTTTATCAGTTTGAAATAGGACTAGATACTTGAACATTGAGAACACATTAATATAATGGGATATGGAAGAGTTTTATACCAAAATGTCAGCTTTTCCCATCCTTGATGCCAAAATCACTAGGCTTGAACACTCATGATCAGTGTGAAAACAACTAAATAATTCTCTCCTATGGCCAGATCTCTCTATGACTGGACCTCAGCCTTTTGATTCATAGGATGCAAACACTTCAATCTGAAAGGAGCTTAGCCATCCTCATCCTTCATTGATTTCATACAGCTGAGACTTTATCTGGCAATAACTGCCATTTTCCTATAAAAATCTCCTTTCTGCCATACGGTTTATCATTTGTTGAAATGTAGCACAGTACTTTTCCCACAATGAACCTGGAATAATATTATAGTTCTAAATAGCAACACAAAGATAATGTTGATGGTTGCTAAAATAAAAACAATTAATGAAATAAATCTATGTGCAGTTAAAAAGTCCCTACTCCCTTGCATTGTAGTATTTCCAAGAGATAAAAACAAAAACAGCAAAGAAACAATCAACAAAACTAAAGGCAACCTCTGAATGGGAGGAGATGTTTGCAAATGACATATATGATAAGGGTTAGTATCTGAAATATATAAAGAATTGATAAAACTCAACACACCAAAAAATTAATAATCCAATTAAAAAACGAGAAGACATGAATAGACATGTTTCCAAAAAGACATACAGATGACCAACAGACATATGAAAAGATGCTGAACATCACTCATCATCAGGGAACTACAAATAAAAACCACAATGAGATATCACCTCACATCTGTCAGAATGGCTAAAATCAACAACACAAGAAACAATGGATGTTGACGAGGATGTGGAGAAAGGGGAGCCCTCTTGCACTGTTGGTAGGAAGGCAAACTGGTGCAACCACTCTAGAAAACAGTATGGAGGTTCCTCAGAAAGTTAAAAATAACACTACCCTATGATCCAGCAATTACACTACTAGGTATTTACTTAAAGGATACAAGAACACAATTCAAAGGGATACATGCACCTTGATGTTTATAGCAGCATTATCTCCAATAGCCAAAGTATGGAAGTAGCCAAGGGTTCATCAATAGATGAATAGATAAAGAAGAGGTGATATATATATGCACTTGTGCACTTGTGATGAGCACCAGGTGTTATATGGGGGTGTTGAGCCGCTGTGTTGTACACTTGAAACTAATGTTGCACTGGATGTTAACTAGCTGACATTTAAATAAAAACCTTAAACATTTTTTTCAAATAATTTTCATCTCCTTGAAAATACTTCCTGTGTTTAGTTATCCATAGATCATCAAGAAATTTGAATGTATTTCAGGGAAGATAAACAAATCATCTCTCTCTCAAGAGTGTATGCATTCCACAAACTCACTCAAAAACGTTCAGGTTCCCTGGTTCAGCTTGAAAAGTGTCTGTAGTTCCCTCTTGAGAAATAGTCCCAAGAGTCTTATTTTACTTTTATCTTTCACTTCTTTTTTCTGCAATACTATGATGCCACTTCATGTCCAAGTTTTATAATTTGAAACAAGACCATTCCTACCTGCAGGAGCACATGCAAGCATGCTATTTTCCCTTGCTGAAGATCTATATGTGATGGCTTTGCTTCTAAGACATCGTGAAAAAAAATATTCAAGCACATAATTCAAGATTAAATGTGCCAGATAAAAAAAAAAATGTGCCAGATAATAATGGTATTAATTATTCTTCTCATGAAATAGCTGTGCTTTCACATGGGATGATGGAATATGGTTAAACAAATTACGATACATCAGCCAGTGAAATAGTTTTTCATTAAAATTACAAATATGTAAACTATAATAACAAGTGGTGTTCATTTTAAAACTAACTACAAAATATAGTGCATATACTGTTTGAAATTATTATAGTTTATTTATTTAAATTCTGCCTTCAAAAAAATATTTGGTCACTTTGAAGGCTATAGAGCACATAACAAGATGGTATAAATTAGAAGAAACTTTAAAAGTAAAGAAATAAAGTACAACTATGTAAACATTTATGTCTAAATTGACAAACTTCAGAAGTTAATTTCGTGAAATATAAAGTTTTATGTTCCATGAGTTGTTCTTTCTGTACATTTAAGTACATAATAAAATGTTTTCAGCTATAGTAAATGCCCAAAATAGTTTCATGAAGGAAGTTGTCTTACTGAGACAGAAGATGGGTTCTGAGCTCTTCAGACCAATGTTTCTAGGATATGATATTTGAACATCAGAAGACTAAGGACATTGGTCTACGTATAATTCTTTGGCTTCTTGTTCCTTCTTTTGGAATGTAAATTCCACCAATCTAAATTAACAAACATGAGAACCCATTATATATAAAACACTTTCAATTTCCCTCTCTACAAAAAATGTCCCTAATAATGATTAGTGTCTGCTTCATGCTTTGGGGATAATTATTCCCCCTTTGCTGAAACAAACTTTTCCTGATTCCAACAAAACATGACACATTTAGAGGTAAATTACAATTGCCTGAGCAGATCAGATTGAGTGCTAAATTTATCTGAAAATCGAAAACAACTAAGGGGAAATAAATGTTTCTAACTCTTAAGAACTAGGATTCTCAATACCTCAGCAAAGAATTTTAACACAATGAAAGGGTCCAAGAGAAGTGAGACCAAAACATGTATCACCACAATTTTGGCATTCATTCTATACTAATTGCATTTTCATCAAATTAAGTATGAGAAGAAAATGACTCAATGCCTCTAATATATTTAACTGGGTACAAGATCACTAAGTCCCCCCGGGTTTGCTTCTTGCCTTTAATAAATTAGTATCATTTTCCTTTGAGGAAGCCAGTCTGGCATCCTGAGAGGAGGACAAGGTCCTGGGAGAAAGTTCAGCATCTTACCATATTTGTCCTTCTAACCCCAAAGGAAGCAACAGAAAAAGAACAGTGGTGGCTGAGGGTCAGAACAAGGACTTCAGAGAGGAATCCAGCAGGAGAGACAATGGGCAGGTTTGGTTGCCTTCAGCCAGAGGTCAAGTGGCCTCACTCAACATGGTCCAATTCACCTGACAACAGAACCCTGGGCAGCATCCCTTGCAATTCATTTCTGGATCACCCAAACCCTGCAGGAAAACTACTGTGCCCATACCCGTCTCAGGCACCTCCCTGAATAGCAACGTGTTCACTGGTTACATCTGCTTGAGTGCTCTAAACTCTTTCAGTTGCAGACTATTCCTGTTTCCTTTTTCTTTTTCCTTGTCTTTTTAATGGTTTTGTTTTTCCTCTCTACCAGGGTTAACATTCATCCCTTCCATGAAATTTAAAACCCACACTTTCCACTATACTTAATGTGAAAAATGTTTGTTGAGAGATCTATGATTTAATTTCTAGCCTGTTTTAGAGGGCAGGTCTCATTCAGGATTATTGCTCTAAATTTTATAATAAAAAAAAAAAAAGCTGCTAGACTTTAAGCTCTAGGAGGACAGGGACCATGGTAGAAGCATCAGAGTGTTGATAGAACAGTGGCTCAACATATAGATTCTTGAGTAAGCCTGCCTGGGTCAAATACTAACTTTATGAGCTATGTAATTTCTGGACAAGTTAGGGAAGTTTACTTGGGATTAGTTACCTCATCAACAAAATTGGAATAATAATAATAATATCTCTCTCAAGGAACCATATTGAGTGTATTGAATGGAATAATCTGTACAAAACATTTATCACAATGCCTGTGCCAACTATATATAACAAATGTTTAATAAATATGATAAATACTCATTAGAAATTGCCTATTGACTAAGTATTTTAAAGGGTCTGAATAGGGCTACTTGATCTTCTTTGTTGCAAATAAACTAGGTTGACATTGTTGATATACCTCAAAGTATACTAATTGATTTATTGTATTTTTTGTATTTTTAAGTCGGCTTCCTATTGAGTTTTGGTACATATGGTTCAATTCTCTTTTCATTTATCTTCTTAAATTGAGGAATACAAAACACTGACCTGAGCGACTCTTCCCTGGTTACTGTTTCACTATTTTTTATAGTTGCATAATGCCTGATGTGTCAGGAAGATAAAATTTATACTCAAGACACTGATTCATGAGTTCTTATTTTTACTTTGAGTAATTTTCTATTTCTTTGGGACTATTTTTTGTGTTTAGCCTGTTAAAATTGCCTTTCTCCTCTTGAGTAAAAGAGTATTTTTATATTTAAAAATAGTATATCTTACGGTTTTCTTTCCTTTTCTCCCCCCCCCCCTTTTTTTTGTTTGTTTAATTCACTTCTGTGAGAACCTATCTTATAGGTGGTGGTGAAAGGGTCATCATTCTTTAGACGTTTCCTTACTAGATTTGGTCTAAGGGCTGGTTTTCTTGTCCTCATGCTCACACAATCTTAGCCCTTTTTTTTTTTTTAGCTATTTTCTGATTTTTTAAAAATGTTTTCTGAGTTGCTCCAACCTATGTAGTAATAAAACTAATTTTAAATATTTCCTCTACATCTGAAAAATTAAAATATTTTTACAAGAGGAATAACAAATTTGTTTATACTGTTGCCCGCAACCAAGATCCTTGGTTCTCCGAGATTTTCACTATCTTTCCTGTTATTATTTCTCTTGTTTTTAAACTCTTCCCTACATCATATTTTACACAGAATTTAGTGAAGGGTTAAATTTAAATAAACTTTTATTTTTAATCTTTTGGGGAAAAACGATAGGAATAAAATGAAATCTAGTAATGTCTTGTTTGGATGTCATAGTCCTAGTGTGGACTCAAGCTCTGGCTTGCTGTTTCCAAGGTTGAACACATAAATCTCAACATTCCTGGGCCTTGGCTTTCTTTACTTTGTTTTGTTTTGTTTTGTTTCTGTAAGAAGAGGTTGAATGAATGAGCTGTAAATTTGCCTGCAGATACAAAATTTGTCTTCAGATAAATATATCCTAAAAAATACAACCATTTATATTGCTGTGGCACTTATAAGAAATTATAAGCAACAGCATAGAATAATATAACAACAACACATATACCTTAGCCAGTGATCTTTCTGTGAAAAAAAAAAAGCCAAATGCACTTCCTTTTTTTAAAAAAAGATTTTATTTATTTATCTTGAGAGAGAGAGAGAGAACACGAGCAGGGGGGAGGAGGAAGCAGAGGGAGAAGCAGGTGGGGAGCCAAGCAAGGTGGCAGGGGGCTCCATTCCAGGACCCCGAGATCATGACCCAAACCAAAGTCAGATGCTTAACCTACTGAGCCACCCAGGTGCCACATGAAAAATGTACTTCCTTGAAAGAAACGTTATTTTCCCTCAATATTAGATGATTATTTAAAGATATTTTTAGATTATTGTTATTTTAAGACTTTTTTTAAAATTTTTATTTATTTATGATAGTCACAGAGAGAGAGAGAGAGGCAGAGACACAGGCAGAGGGAGAAGCAGGCTCCATGCACCGGGAGCCTGATGTGGGATTCGATCCCGGGTCTCCAGGATCGCGCCCTAGGCCAAAGGCAGGCGCCAAACTGCTGCGCCACCCAGGGATCCCGTTATTTTAAGACCTAATGAAGTATGAGCACTTTAGCAAAAGCAACACTTCTTGTCCATTAATGAGGGTTCAAATTTTATAATACATTAAACTTCAACCCACTATCTGTATTTTCTCAGAAGACAAAATAGAAAATTTAGCTATATAAAACTGCACCTTGGGGGTGCCTGGGTGGCTCAGTCGGTTAAGCACCTGCCTTCTGCTCAGGTCATGATCCCAGCATCATGGGATCCAGCCCCGCATTGGGCTCCCTGCTTAGGAGGGAGTCTGCTTCTCCCTCTTCCTCTTCCTGCTGCTCCCCCTGCTTGTGTGCACTTTCTCTGTGCCAAATAAATACAATATTAGAAAAAAATCTGCACCTTGGATAGGTTTTGTTATCATCCTTGCTCCTGGTTCTCTTTTTTCCCATTTGTATGGAGTCTGGTACCTCCTATGGGGAGCAGAAATACCCAAAGTGACTACTCTTTCAAGAAGTAGTTGCCCTTCCTTCTAGACCCAGGAGGAGCTGGAGTAACCAAGATATACAGCTAATTGATATCAGTATTGCAAGTACCAAACCATCCTGCTCTCAGCATTGACTGAAATGGACAGTCTCCTATTTCACTGAAGTAGGAGGAAGTTGCTCATTCATTTGAAAAAAAAAAAGAAAGCATTGACAAAAATAGTATGTCTGTTATTTTAAAGGGAGATGTAAATGTATGCATAAATAAACCATATTGTTTCACTTGAACATGAAGGTCTATTAAACTACAGAGTGTTTATTTATTTTGGTAAAACAACACCTGGGGTTTTTTTTTTTTTTTTTTTGAGATTAACGAGATTCTATGTCATTGTTTCTACATTTTTATCATTCCAAAAGAGGCTTCAGAAAAATATTCTCATATCTTCATTTATAAAAGCAGTCTCCAAAATTTCCACTTTCAATATTTTACTCCTCATTTTAAGGTCTAAACCAAACTTGAGAAAATTATGAAATGATCCCTACCCCTTCTTTGAGTATCCAAGTAAGAACAAAAGGAGAGGAAATTTTGTCAGAAAATCTGGGTCTTCATCTTAATTCTGTGTGTTAACCAATTGTGTGTTCACGGGCAAGTTACTTGACCTTCCCATGCCTCAGTTTCCACCTCTGCAAAAGGAAAGCACTGTACTTGATCCTTAAGTGCCACCCCGTAGCTATAAAAATCCAAAGCTCTAAAACAAACAATTTTTGATAGTCAACTGGAAACAACTCCATTTACGGATTCAATCTAGTCAGTCTCTGGTTTCAATATTAGGAAGACTTCACCCAGTCATCTTGGGAGGACTATAAGATTAGAGACCTGAGAAAAAAGAATTCAGTGAATACGTTGACTTGCAAGAAAGCATATTAACATTGGGATCTAGAACAAACTGAGATTGGCAAGCTGCCCTCATTAGTGGTCGTTCTCTTTCACTGACACTGGGTTTGAATGCTGGGACACTGGCCAAGTCTAGATCCCATCACTGGCCCCATGATGCTTTACGTAGATTAGAAGGTTAGGCTTAAAGCTTCATTCTAGGAGCCCCCAGCTACCGCATTACTTCCTGAGTCTTGCAACTATTTGACTCACTGCACAACACTGACATGTTATTTCAACAACTTAATATAATATTTTCTGTCCAAATCCAAACATCTGAAGTTACCTTCAGAAAACTGACGATATTCAGTTTTTTCCTCACTGTATGTGAACTTTTAGACCCTTTACCCAGATAACATTTTGATGAGCAAAGAGGAAAAAAAGAGAAAATACTGGCCCATCAGGGGTTAAAAAGTGAGTAACCAAGAAGGTGAAATGCAAAGGCAACTTGGCTGGGAACCCGGACTTTCAGCTAGAAACAGATCTGCCCCAGTGCCATGGTAGTCTCTGGTTCCTATTCAGCAAAGAATAAGAAGAGCTTAAAACCCAGCTTGGAGAATGATGACAATCCACCTTTAACCAAAGAAAGTTGGTAATGGGTCTGAGCAAGAAAAGTATTGACAAATTAAAATCTCATTATCTGTCATCTCAAGGAATAAGGGATAAGAATTTAGCAACTCCCATGTAAATTCCAACATATCTTGATTTTAACAAGTTTGAAATATTTCCAAGCTATTAACTATAGTGACTATATAATTTATCAACTAAATGGGGATACTTTCAAGAATAAAGGAAATACTATTTTTAACAGCACTAGACAATATATTTATACCAGCACTATCCCAGGAAAACCAGATGTATGGTCACAATTGGTAACTCTCCTATCTTCTTGGATGAGGTGTTCTACATGAAGAAACTTTTTCACTAGGATCCAAGTCATCATCACTCATTTTACCATGCTGAAACACAGTGATGCTCTCTGGATTTAGAGGACCTAACCACCAGGGGACCTCACACTACAGTGGGCACCAGAATCACTGGAGGGTTTGTTAGATGGTCCCGCTCCACCCTTGGAGTTTCTGACTGAGTAGTTCTGGGGTGGGGCCTGAGTATTTGCATTTCTAAATTTCCAAGTGATTCTGATGCTGGTCCAGGGACTGTACTTTGAGAAACATGGCCTGTACTTCATGGTGAACTCAAAGAGTGGTGCCTTTCTTTGTTTTTATGTCCTCATGCTGTAGTCCTTTGGTACCAGAACTCAGTTGTCCCTCCCTCCACTTTTCTTTTTTTTTTTTTTTTGTCAGCTCCCAATATACCTGTCCCTCACAGTCTTCTAATTCCTTTCTTTCCTTCTAAACTGCTTCTTCTCATTTCCTGCTGACTAGGAAATCAATCTACAAGTTTATTACAATTCTCCTTAAACTAAATGCATATATAGGGTTATTAATATACTTTTTCACTGAGCAACATTTATTTATGTTCTCCTCTGGATCATCACTCTGGGGAAAGGACTGAGTTGTATAGACTTAGGCTGCTGTTTAGGCCTTGCTTCCTTTATTTTTCTGTGTCCTACCTGAGCTTCAAAAAAGTATATTTCCCATATAAATGTGGAATAAGTGAGGGATAACTGCAGTAGCTACTTGGAGAACATGTAATATAAAATATATGTATTAAATTTTTGAAAGGGCATTATTATAGAGACATTGCTACATAATATTCATTTATAGAGAGAATGACTAATTTTTTACCAAGATTTTTTGGTAAAATCTTTATAAAAATATGCCATTATTTCATAATATCCACCTCATATTTGTTTTTTTTATTAAAAATTTTATTTATTTATTTATTCAAGACAGACACAGAGAGAGAGGCAGAGACCCAGGCAGAGGGAGAAACAGGCTCCATGCAGGGAGCCTGACGTGGGACTCGATCCCTGGTCTCTGGGATCACACCCTGGCCTGAAGGCGGCACTAAACTGCTGGGCCACGGGGGCTGCCCTCCACCTCATATTTATATTAAATCCTACTCTTAGGAAATTATCTGTTATCCTTATAATATGTCACTAAGTTGTCCTTATGCTATTGGCCCATCCATGCATCCTGCAGTGTCACTTCATGCTTAACTGAGATACATGGATTCTGCTAGAAATATAATGGAACAAACTCAGCCTTAAAGGAAGTCTTTCTTAAAATAAATCCTCATTTAGCAAAGAAATCTACTCTAGCTAATCTGAGAACTTTGTGGCTGTTAAACTTATAAGGATTTAAATACCCAGTGAAACCAAAGTTGGTCTATAGATAATCTGCAAATCATTTATACTGACAGATGAGTTAATGTCAGTTAATATCCATGAAATGAGTTAATGTCGATGAAAAAGAAGCCAAATTTAAGGTGACTACCAGGGGTTGGACTTGAATCAGTTTCCACCAGCCTACTTCTTGTTCCCAGGTTATCCTCACATCAAGCTTATGAGTATTTCTTCACTTTTTCAGTGCCCTCCAACAGACACTCCTTGACATCAGAAAGTTGTTCTTTTTGTTTTGTTTTGTTTTGTTTTGTTTTTAGAAAGTTGTTCTAATTAAAATTGACTGGGTGAAAAAGCAACTTTCACAAGCCGAGAGGGGAAGGAGAAGCCCCAGTGTTGGGTCCACTTGAGCCTGGACACCAAGACAAAGGATGAGACTGTACATTTGAATCACCTGCCTTTCATCCTGTGCTAATGCTGTCAGCACCGGGCAAGGGCAGTGAGCAACTAGGAAGGAACTGGACTTTAGGGCCAAGCACATCTGGCCTCAAGATTCTTCTCTGTCACCACTAATAAGATCAAAGAGCCCCCAAGACTCTTAAGTTTTAAGATTCTCCTTTCTTTTATTATCTAAATAAAATGATTCACACCCTTGAGAGTAGTTCAGCACCTCCCCAGTATTTCTGAAGATGGTAGGAGGAGGGACTTTTATGTTTCTATTCCTTCTGGCTCCAAGTTTGATTCTCAATCCCTACTCATATTTTTCTGCACCTGTACTTGCTTTCTTTTCTCTTCTTCACTTCACCCTAAACATGGGCCATACAATCAAAATGCTATCAATGGGAGACTCCTAATGGTAACAAGGTTTCTACTAAGCTTTGACTACAATGGAGAGTAATCGCATATCATGCAAAAAACAGCTTTGAGGGATGTCTGGATGGCTCTGTGGTTTGGCGCCTGCCTTTGGCCCAGGGCATGATCCTGGAGACCCAGGATCAAGTCCCACATCGGGTTCCCTGCATAGAGCCTGCTTCTCTCCCTCTGCGTCTTTCTCTGTATCTCTCATTAATAAATAAATAAAATCTTAAAAAAAAAAAAAACACCTTTGAATTCAAAGCAGATCGGACTGCCCCCCAAAATGCATCCACCATTTCCAGTCAGATGGCCTTTTTCTGACTTGCTAATGTCGGAGTGCTAATGCACTCTCCATTCTGTTCATTCCTCTGTCTTCCAGAAATCCTGTCCTCCTCTCAGATCACTGACATTTAGTCTAAAAACTTCTGTCCCTTATTATGCAGAGCTGTTCAGTTTCTCAAACTCCATTCTAGACTGGTTGTTGGTTCCTTCACATAATCCAAAATAAGCTCTCTTTCCCTGAAATTATTTTATGCTATCTTAGAATGGTAATCAATGACTCTAGTCATCTTTCTGAATTGCATTTTTCCTGTTCACGATATTGGCTGCATGAATGCGTAAGCCAACTAACTGGTTTATCTGAGCCTCAGTTTAATCATCTACTTCATGTGGTTATTATCAAGATTAAATGTGAAAGCCCAGCATAACACTTGACAAAAGGTAACTGATAACCATGAGAAATTTCCACTGGAAATGATAATTAATAATGGCATCACTTGGGTGTATTAGCCAACACCCACAGCCGGTAGCTGATAAGCCAGACTCAAGCTGAGGGTACCACACTCTGGCACCAGGGACTGCCTTTCCTGATGCCCTGGATGCTACATTTTCTGGCAAATAGATAGTTAGAAATATTAGGCAAATCATCACATCCAAGAGCTAAATATATCACCACTACCCCCAACAGCAAGGGATGGTGTTCTATCTTGCTTATGTTGTTTACTTCTATCTCGCAGGGAGGAGAACAGAGCTGGACAGAGGCCCAGCTATGTGCCACACGCTTCTGCAATCCATTGCCTGCCATCATATATCTGCTCTGAGAATAAACTGCAGTCACACTTTTACAAGGATTTAATTTCCCAATGAAACCAAAGTTGGTCTATAGATAATCTGCAAATCATTTATACTGACAGATGAGTTAATGTCAGTTAATGTCAATGAAATGAGTTAATGTCGATGAAAAAGAAGCCAAATTTAAGGTGACTACCAGGGGTTGGACTTGAATCAGGTCCCACCAGCCTACTCCTTGTTCCCAGGTTATCCTCACATCAAAGTGACCCAAGGCCTTCTCTGAGGAAACAGACCTCACCCCTTGTCTCTCTTCCTTTTTACATTCACAAGATGACTCCTACTCCAACAGACCTTTCCCAGGACCGTAACTCAAGCACTCATCTAAAAAGGAGGTGTGGTCTAAGTATGTTTGGCTTTTTGTGGTACACGTACTATGTACCAGCTATGTGCTAGGCTCTCTGCTATGTGCTTTACATGTATAATCACTTTATGTGCATGATTTCAATGATCTTCCCAGAAACACAATGAGATAGATATTATACCCATTTTATTTTTTTTAAAGATTTTATTTATTTATTTGAGAGAGAGCACTAGAGAAACAAAGCATTCATGAGTGAGGAGGGCAGAGGGAGAAGTGGCCTCCCCACTGAGTGTGGAGCCTGATGCCAAACTTGATCCCAGGACCCTAGGATCATGACCTGAGCCAAAGGCAGATGCTTAACCAACTGAGTCATCCAGGTGCCCCATATACATTTTAAAGACAGAAAACTCATACTCCAAGAAGGTAAATTACTTGAGCATGGTCACAGGATCAGTAAGTGAATAAACAAGATTCAAATCTAGGTCTATCAAATGTCAAGTCTCAAGCTTTTCACCATAAAATTCTCTCTGTGTGAGACCATCACCTCAAAGAAGATTTCTTCTTAGACTCAAAGAATTCTAGAACTCTTAGTCTGAAACTACTCACAGCCTAAAATATTTCCAAATACATTTATCTCTACCCCGCTGGGAACAGTGTGGCATTCCTGTGGAGTGCAGGATTAGTCCGCCATTTTTGGCTAATGCGATAAAGTATATGGTGCTATCTCATAATACATGAATGATTGAATGATTAATATATTTAGAGCCCTAGGACCATTTCAACAAGGCTAGGACCAAACCTTTGTGTTTGTGGAGTCTTATGACTCATCTTGGCATTTTCAGTGCCTTGCTTTAATGGAATACTCACTCCCACTCTTTGTTCTTCCCAGTTCACCCTATGTCATGGTACCCTCTACTGTCCTAATTCTCAACTCCCATTACGGCATTTCTTTCCTTGAAACTATCTTTCACTCTGATGTGCTTCTGCTTAGCGTTAAAGGCCCCGTTCTTCCTGGCTCTAATGTAATGTTTAGCTTCATCTTTCATTGGCCCTCACACTTAGATGTCAAGTGAAACCACTCAAGGTCCAGCTCACATGCCCTGACCCTTTGCTCTATAGTGTAAAATGTAAAATTTTACAGTGTAAAATGCCCTAGTTTAGGGTGGAAGTTGAGAGTAAATTCTCTGCAATAGGAAGTAACAGAAACTTACCATAATGAGATACCCTTCCATACTTACTATGAGATTGGCTATATTATAGGATAGCTATAATGAAAAAAAGTGGGAAATAGCAAGTGTTGATGAGGAAATGGAGAAATTGGAACGCTCATGCACTGCTAGGGAATTTAAAATGGTACAACCACCATAGAAACAGTTCAGTGGTTTTTGAAACAGACATCTAGGAAATTCCAAGCAAGTATATACATATCAAAAAATTGAAAGAAGGGACTCAAACATATTATGTGTATAACAATATTCATATCAGCATCACTCACAAGAGCCAAAAGGTGGAAACAATGTAAATGTTCATCAGTACATGAATGGATAAACAAAATGTGCTATATACATACAACGGAGTATTATTCAGCATTAAGAAGGAATAAAATTTTGATATATGCTACATCATGGACAGACTTTGAGAACATTATGTTCAGTGAAGTAAACCAGATATAAAGGCTACATGTTGTATGATTTCAGCATTATGTAATATCCAGAATGGGTGAATCCACAGAGACAAAAGGTAATTAGTAGTTCTCAAGGGCTGGGATGTGGGGAAATGGAGAGTGACTGCTTAATGGGGATGGAGTTTCCTTTTGGGGTTATGATAATGCTCTGGAACTAGATAATGCTGATGGTTCCACACTATAAATGTACTAAATGCCACTGAATTTTATACTTTAAAATAGTTAAAATGCTAAATTTTGTTATGTGCATTTTATCACAATAAAAAATACAGACTACAGAAATGACAAAAACTGCTCTGTCATACTTATTCAATAACTCATTTATCCAATGATGTTTGTTTTGAGGACAAATGAGATTCCAATTCTAATGCAATAAATGTTTAATTAGAATTGTTAAAGACAAAGAAGTACCCTCACAGATGTCAAAGTGAAAGAACTCGGTACCCTTTTTTAAAAAAATAAAATTCTAGGCATAATTATGACATAATATGTGGTTATGTATGGGGTAGTATTAATATTTTGAGAAATTTATCAAATTGGTTAAGATGTCCTAGATTCAAGTCAATTCAGTAAATAATCATCTCTGAGCAATAGCAAAGGGATTTTTAAATGTTTGCATCTATATTCCTGAGAAGCTTCACGACTGAGAATCTGGAGCACAATCCCTCCCTAAAAGTTGCATTTCAGACATTCATCTGTGGGCATCAATTATCTATTTTTTTTAAATCTTTATTTATTTATGATAGTCACACAGAGAGAGAGAGAGAGACAGAGACATAGGCAGAAGGAGAAGCAGGCTCCATGCACCGGGAGCCCGATGTGGGATTCGATCCCGGGTCTCCAGGATCGCGCCCTGGGCCAAAGGCAGGCGCCAAACCGCTGCGCCACCCAGGGATCCCCATCAATTATCTATTAATCTATTAATCAGTGTTGAAGAGTGAAAAACACTTTGCAATCTTTGTAAGCCCAAAGGGAAGGGCAGCTTTGGTAAATCTTCACCTTTCAGGACTGGTAACCAAGGAGAAAAATTGTTCAGTATATAAAACCTAATACAGTAATTTAGTTTCTATAAAAACAGGTATTATTTCCAGACAACTTAAATGGACAAATACAATTGAAAGAGAAAATGTGCATCTATCTCCATCTGGGGTGATGATTTACATAAAATTTGCAGTGACTTCAGTTTCAGCCATTTATTGGGAAATATGATCTTATTCCTGGAGTCATTACAGACAATCAGTTGGAACAGAATTGCCAGGAAAAAAAACATTGTACAATTTAATGTTTGGCACTCTTCCACTTTTTTTCTTATAGCTATTGCTTTTAGAATAGCAGTTCTAACTCCAAGATCTTTCAAATTTATTTCTCCATACTTTATCATCTGAAGTCCTGGTCCTAGTCAAGATGGAGCATATATCTCATGGTAGAGGTAGCAGTGACTGTTGAAGCTAGAAGATTCAGATTAAAATCTCTTCTTTACTTCTTTCTAGTTAGAAAAAATGAGTCCCTTAAATTTGGTCCCTCTTGATCCTCATCTGTAAAATAGGAATGATAAAATAATCGGTCCTACCGACTTCACGGGGTTGCTCTGAAGATTAAACTGAGATGCTGATTGTGAAAGTAAATTGTAAGGGGTGATGCTGAAAACAGCGGTGATGAAAATTAGCAATCATAGCTCTTTACTACCTGGTCCTTACATACAACTAATCCAACCACTTGTGCTCTTTGTACCCTCTTCCCTTATCCTTGTTGAATTGAGTTTCCTGGGAAATCGTTAAAGAAAAACTAGACAAGATGAGCAGAGTTGTTTTTATTGTGATACTCTTCCCAGCAATAGGGGAGAAGATAAAGACCAAGTCTAGACACCTAGGTCCACAGAGAAAAGAGCTAGAGAGGCTTCAATATAAGAGTTAGCACGGTGGGGGTGGGTTGGTGGGTCAGAGGCCCCCTGTGTGTGCTAATTGGCCTCACTCAAAGGAAATAAACTTTCTCATATCTTCACAACAAAAGTAGTTTTACAATTTGAAGCAAGGAGGCTGAGTAAGTGAGGCTCCCCCACCCCCATGAGACTGGGAGAGAGAGGCCCTATAATTGCACTTCAAAGGGTGGCTTTTAGGTCCTTGAAAAGAAGACATTTCTGGGTTGGAAAACTGGCAAGATTTACGTCTCAAAGGGGCAGAGTAAAGGATAGACAATAACAAATTTTCAAAAACAAATGCTCTAGGAAAAAAGAAGTCAGGGGGATACAGGAAGAAGCCTGTGTAATGTCAGTCAAGCTAAAGGATACTTTAAAACCATCGTAGTCCAGACCTGTGGGAAAATGGCAGCCAACCGATTTTATATGATTCACAAAACAGGAGCCAAAGTGTTCTAGTTTCACTGGATTTCCTCATAAGAGTGATAAAAACCAATTTTATTTATTCAGGAAAAAAACTGTGAATCAAGTTAATCTTACGTCCAGCAGCAGAACTTAGATTCCTCTGGGTGATGCCCCACCCCTAGCCCCAGTCTTGGAACACAGTGAGATCTATACTGAGTAGACCATGTAATCTCTCATCCTATATGATCTTCCACAGAAATCACCCATGCGCTCAAACCCTGGCTGCTCTAACCTGAATATAACAATCTTTGGATGTGATCAACAGAGAGGAAAGATTCTATAATGGTAATCAAAGTGCTTTCACTGCAGCCTTTTAGAAGCTCCTTCAAGGGGGAAGCCAATAAAATGTAAAAGCCATATCAAAAAGGAAATAAAGATAAGAAGTTCAAGAAAAGTCTCACTCTTCTCTCAAGCTACCAATCCATTCCTGGGATTCCTTCCCTCCCTACCAGCCCCTTGGTCAATCAACTCAGTAACATCTACCAGCTTCTTTCATTGACTCAGCTTCTTGGCCTTATACCTTAATCCGACCCTACCAATCCCTAAATTGTAACAATTCAACAATTTACTTTTCTCTACCATAGCTGTTATCAAGTACTATTGGAGAAATTTCAAAACTTTATCTACTGGCAGTATTACATAGGTGAAGTTTCTGTAGACGGAATAAAGGCCTCCACAAAGATGCTCATGTTCCTCCCCGTCAGAATCCAGAAATATGCAACCTTACATGGAAAAAGGAACTTTACAGATGTGATTAAGATCTAATATCCTTAGATCTTGATATTGGGAGATTATCCTGGATTATCTAAGCGAGCCCAAGGGTCAAGATCAGAGGAAAAGGTGTGAACAAGAGACATAGAGAGATGGAGTGATGAACTTTGAAGTTAGAGGAAGAGGCCATGAAACCAAAGAATACATGTGTCCTCTAAAAGCTGGAAAAGGCAGGGATACAAACCCTCCCCTGCATCCTCCAGAAGAAACACAGCTCTGCAGACAGCTTATTCCAGTCCCACAAGACTCATTTTAGATTTCTGAAATCAAAACCATGAGATAGTAAACATGTGGTTTTCCCAGGTAGCTGTCAACAATGACGGGCAGATCCTAGTGCTTGGCGGCCAATGCCATCTCCTGGCCACTCAGCAGACACTGTGACCAAGGAGGTACTATTGGGTGGAAGGTTGTATTCCTACACTGCAAGGGCACCAATATTTCAGGTAATCCCTACAGAAACAAGGGCAGACCAGTTGAGGTGTGCTGCCCCACAAGACCAGTTGAAGCCCACGCTGCCCTGGACCACTTCTAGGTGTTTGATGGGTTCCTGTCACCTTATGACAAGTAAGAGTGGGTGGTAGTTCCTGCTGCTTTTGGTCTTGTGCCTCTGAAGTCTATGTGAAAGTAAGCCTACCTGTATGGTGCCAGGTGGTTGGCTGGGTGTACCAGGTGGTGACAGCCACCCTGGAAGAGATGAGGAAGGAGAAATCCAAGGTCCATTACTGGGAGTAAAGAAAAAAAAAAAAAAAAAAACACCAGCCAGCTCATGAAGCTATAAGAGGACAAAAACAAAGCATGAGGAAGAAAAATGGTAACCACACTGAGGTATTTATTAAGACCCATGGACTCCTGGCCTGAGCATGATAAAGACTGTTCATTCTTCAAGCTTGGCCCTGGCCTGCCCTTTTCCATCACTGCCCTGGATGTGGGGGGATCCAGGGGCAGCCATCCCGGTGCCAAGGCAGCTTGGGCCTTAGCTGAGGCACAGACGGGGCCTTGACCACTGTTCCTGTTTAAAAAAGAACCGTCTTCTACAAATGAACTTTAAACGGCTCTAACAGGTGTACAGACAAAATCTGCCTATGATCTACTAGTTCATGAGAGTTTTAGAAAATCGAGGGTAGGAACCACCAGTTACTTTAGTTTTGATATTTGCACAAGTGAGCTGGAAAGTGAACCGCAACGAGGCATCTGTTCTGTGCTCTGCAGCCGCCTGTGAGACTGCGGGTGGGGCAGGGTGAGCCCGGGGTGGCCCAAAGACATTCCCAGCCCTAGCCATCACCCCTGCTGCTCCCTTCCCTATACTTCATGATCAGAAATGAATACATTATTTCAAAATAAATAAACAGTGTTGTGGTAAGCCAACTAAGTTTGTGGCCATAGGTTCTGGAGGCAGTAGAAAAAGGATAGTTTCCAACCTCAGGTGAGTCCTCAAACCCTGAGAAATTGTGCTGGAGAGCCTTAAAAGATGACTGTTTTCGGTTCCTTCCCTCCCAGCATGTGTGTGCTGCTCGGGACTTCAACAGGTGCGATCTATTCACCTTCGCCTGAAGTCTGGGCTGGCTTCATCGCTTGCTTTGACCAACAGATCAACATGGAAGCAACACTGCGCCAGTTCTGGGCCTGTCCTTTCAGCAGCTCTTTGCTTTCCCCCTCTTGGTGGCCAGCCCCCGTGCAGGGAGTCTGACTGTCCCAAGACCCTTATGCCGTGAGGGAGCCCACACTGTCCCGGGCATCCCAGCTGAGGCACCAGATACAGGCCTGCAGAAACCACTTTGGATGGTCCAGTTGACACCATATGAAGAAGAACCGTCCACCTGAGCTTAGCCCAGATTTCAGAATCATAAATCATACATGGCTGGTTCTTAAGCCACGAAGTTTGGGGTGGTTTGTTAATAAGCAATTAGCTGAAACAAAAATAATTTCCCACTTGCCATTAGTCAACGTCTTCTCCTATTCCTTTACCTCTCTGCAGGTGATCTTCCCCATCTAGTCCAGAGAAATTCTGGTCCCTCCAGCATATTTCCATTGGCCTCAACCCTAGTCTTGCCTACCGTACCTGTAGCCTCACTGATTTTCTGGTCTTTCTTAGAATTACTCTCCTGATTTAAGCCCGCCCTGCATCTCAAAGTTTCAATCTTTCCACAGACTCCATCACTGTCATTGTCCCCTGGCTCCTTTCTCCAGGTGGTACACACACCCAGGTTGATCCCAATCCCTTTAATTACTTCAAGTTGTTGCCCTATCTCCTTTTATCGTCCAAACGTTTTTTAAAAGAAGAGTCTCCACATGTCACGTTGGCATTGAATGCTCGGTCAGGTAGTGAGCTAAACGAGAGGAAGGACCTAATAAGAGTTGATCAGAGGCAATAGTGTATGTGGGAGTGGAGCGGGGGGATTGGGGAAAGAAATCTGTTATTTAAACAGAATCCAGTTACCAACATGAGTAAGTAAAGGTGGGTTTGTGGCGAGTAGTGGCAGAGTCAGGGAGAGGACAACTCTGTAGGGTTAAATGTACTGAACAGTCTGGGTGCAAGTCCCAGGGAAGACGCAGGGAGGGGACTTGGGCCAGCCAAACCAGGAAAAGGTGCAAGGAAGGAGCCTCTATTATCCAGCTGTGCATGGTTGCTCTTGCTCAGGTGGGCAAACAGGGCCTGCTCCCTCACAGAGGGACATGCCTGCCCCCGCCTTTTCTATTCAGTGGTAAGGACTCCTTCCCTATACTTAATGGACTATACTCAGAAAACAGTTAATGCTTAGCTATCTACCAACAAATCAACATTTCTCAATGAAATAACACTGAGGTAAAATGACCAAGTTAATTATTTCAAATTTTTTTTCCCTGAAGATACATTCACTTGGGGCTATACACAACTAAAAATCTGCAGCCCAGTTTTAACCAGATAATAAATGAGAACACTTTTGCTTTCTACTAGTAAGGTGAAATGTTAAGAGTGTGCTCTTTGGAATCAGACTGTGTGGTATACAGAAGGGTACATACACATACACACACACACACAAACACACACACACCCCAAAACAGAAGTCTGCGTCTTACTGCTAGATGCTATCTTACATAGCAGGAGGAAGTAAAAGTTGCAGATAGAATTAAGATTGCTAATCAGCTGACCTCAAAATAGGGAGAGTACCCTGGTTTATACAGGGAGGCAATGTTATCACAAGGTCCCTTAAAAGTATCTGAGGGAGACCAAGGAGGAGGTAAGAGTGTTGCAGTGTGAGGACTCAACTTGCCTTTGCTGCCTCTGAAGAGGGAGGATGGGGGCCAAGGAAGGCAGGAAGCTTCTAGAAGCTGGAGAAAGCACAGAAACATCCTCCCCTCCAGAAAGGAACTCTGCCCTGCTGACACCCTACTTTTAGTCCAGCAAGAACTTCATGACCTACAGAAACATAAGGTGAGAAACTTGTGTTGCTAGAGCTGCTACATTTGTGACAGTTTGTTAGCGGCAGCAGTAGAAAACTAACAGGGACTACATAGTTCAAATCCTGACTATCATCCACCACTGGTGGACTTAGGGAACATTACTTAATTTTCTATTCCTATTTCTTTATCTGAAAAAGGAGACTAATAATACTATCGACTGGAAGATTCAATGAGATAATACATATAATACTTAGAATAATGCCAGACTTGCAGTGAGTGCTCAATGCTAAGTGTTGCTGTTGTTATTTCATTGTTGTTTTGTATTTACCTTTTCCTTTTTGTCACCAGATTTTACCTGAGATTTTACCAGACTCCAAATATGTTTTTCCTGTATCTACTTAAACAGCACAAGGTGAAATGCCTGCTAAAGGATTAATACCCTTGAAGTCCCAAATTGCCTGGAGTACCTTCTTGGAATGTTTTGTTTTTAGCTTTGAACATCTAACTCATCTTGCTTGCTCCTATTTTGCTAGAACAAGCAGTGCTAGCACCATTTTTTAAAAAGAACTTTGCTACCTCTTGAGAACTTAATTACAGTGCTGCTGGTTGATGAGTTTGCATTTTAAACCGAGACCTTGAAATAAACACAGTCATTTCAGTTCTTGATACAGCACAGTGAAAGTGCATTCTCTGATTAGCCTGTTGCCTTAGGACTGCACCATGACAATGGGATAAAATTAGCCACACTTGCCAACGACCTGACACCCATTACAGATTTTGGCAGTTTCTGAATTCTTAATTCTTTTTGAGGTATATTGTATTCGATATATTTAGGGTGTTTACAGTACATCCAGCCATTTTACTTGAAAAATGTAATAAGCATTTGCAGTATTTGATTAACTTAAATAATTTACATTTTCACAAGAGAAAAGTATTGTTACACACGTAAAACATAAGATCCTTTTATTTTTCCTAAATTCTGGGATCCCCTAAGAGAATACTATCTTCAGCAACATCCATCTTCATGCCTACAAAGCATGAAAAAGAGCTTTGCATTAGGATCTTGCATTAGTCTGAAGAGTCCCACCCTCCTACTTTTAATGGCTAACAACAGGAGCCCCTTTAATCAGCACTGACAGGAATATACATAAAAAGTATCAAAGAACATTGTTCAGCCGAAAAGTTTTAGTGATGTACCATGTCTTCGGTAATTTCAACAGTTAGTCAAAGAGCATGGATTGAGCCTCCTTGTTTGTCATTAATTCATTCTTTCAACAAATGTTCAAGTGTTTATTAAGTTCACACAATGTCCCAGGAATTAAGAAACTCTCTCAAAAGCTACCTATTGTATTGTTTAAGAATATACATCTACAGGCAGTTCAATGGATTTTAAAACCCACAGAATTTAGGGGCCTTGAGGGGAGGTGGGGAGATGGGAAGGGTGAGGATTATACGGGTGGTCTGGCTGGTGTGGGTGTGTTGGAGTTCTGGAATGGGCAGTGGATCCTCAGGTGTTCTTTCTATTATTATGTTTTATAACATACACATACTTTACATTCTTTTGATGTACCAAATACTCATTTTTAAAAGGAACAATCAATTTCTGCTTTAAGGAGCTTCTAGTCTCATATGGTGTCCAGAACTTGACTGTTCCTCATGTCTTACGCTGTAACCCTAGCCTGACACCCCCGTCAACTGCATATTTAGGAGTCTGTCATCATTTTTTAGGGGGAGAAACCCAACCTATACGCATCTATATTTAAAAAAAAAAAATCTTAATTAAAGAGCATTACGAATTCACATGTGCTTCCCTCTGCTGAGTTCAAAGGCCTGAGGATCATCACTGTCTAATAAGAGCGATGGGTGCTCTTGTTTGTTTTCTGCTGTTTCCTGCTACTGGAGCTCAAGGCAGGGTCAGCCCCCATGTACCTTACGTCTAACCTAGTGCTAAACAGTTGAGAGGCAAGTTTCTAGGCCCAGTTCCAATACCAGCTCATTGTGTGAACTTATGCAAGTAGTTAAACATTTTGTGGGTTTTTAAAAGAATTTATCAGTGTCAAAATGCTCACAGATATAACCTGTCTCCCTGGGCCTATGAAACATAATTACAAATATGAAAGCATTATGAAATGCTAAGTGCTATATTAAAGTTTAATACTATTATAAGTATTCTTATTACAAGTATGCGAATTTAATAAACATTTATAAGAAATGTGTGCCTGTAAAAAAAAGAAATATATAACTGTAATTCAAAAAAAATTAAAAGATAAAAGAGCATAGTGGGGCAGAAGGAAGGTAGATTTATAGTCAGACAAGCCTGGGTTCAGATCTTGGCTCTGTTATAAGCTGTGTCATCTTTATTATGTACATTTATTCCTTTGAACCTCTGTTTCTTTACCTGTAAAATGGGATAATAATATTAGCCTTGTAGGATTGTGGGAAAGACTAAATAAAATATAATAGTAAATCCTACTACTCTGCTTGTGGGAATGGAAACTGGTACAGCATCTGAGGAGAGATCCGTGGCAACATCCACCATATGTCAAGTTGACATATCCTTTGAACAAGAAATCCCACTTCAACAAGTTTGTCACACAGTCTCACACAATTATGAAATAACAATACACGTATGGTTGCTTATTATAGGATTATAATTACAGAGGTTTGGAGATAATCTAAATACACAAAAATAATGCACATTCATACAATAGAGAATTATAAAACTACAAAAAAGTGAGGAAGTTCTTTGTATATGTATATGGAATAATCTTTTTTTTTTAAGATTTTATTCATGAGAGACACGGAGAGAGAGGCAGAGACACAGGCAGAAGGAGAAGCAGGCTCCACACAGGGAGCCCAATGCGGGACTTGATCCCAGGACCTCGGGATCATGACCTGAGCTGAAGGCAGACGCTCAACCCCTGAGCCACCCAGGTGCCCCCTATATTTGGAATAATCTTTTTTTATTTTTTTTATTGGACTTCAATTTGCCAATATTTAGCATAACACTCAGTGCTCATCCTGCCAAGTGACCCCCTCAGTGCCCATCACCCCGTCACCCCAACCCCCGCCCACCTCCCTTTCCACTACCCCTTGTTCATTTCTATTTGGGATAATCTTCAGGATAACTTGTTCAGTGAAAAATCAAGAGACAAAAGGGAAAGTATGCATTCTACCACAATTTGTGATTTTTTTAAAGAAAAAATATTAGTGTAATATGCATGAAATATTTCCCTAAGGATACAAAAGGATCGTAACACTTTGGTAACCTTTGGGAACCCAGGGAAACTGGAGGCCCTGGGTAGGGAAGGAGAAGCACCTTGCATACCCTTATGGACCTTTCAAATTTTGAACCAACTAATATATCGCCTAATTGATAAAGCTGAATGAATGGATGGATGGATGGATGGATGGATGGATGAATCACAATATCTGGCATAAAATAATTGCTCAAAAACTCTTAGCTTTCATTCCCTGCTCCTCTCCACTTAAATTATTTTAAAACTAAATGTATAAAGTTTAGCCCCCTTACTAATTTCATCCAATAACTTCAAAAATTCAATTCTTTAAATAAACAGTAACAGTAACTCTTCCAGTTTAAAAAAAAATGTATTTCCCTGTGATGTCAATTACAGAAAATGAAATAAACATTGTACCTTTCAGCAGATTCTGATGCTTTAAAAAAACCAACCAAACACAAGGGCCCATTGCGAAACCAAAGTGACACCAAGACTTGAGGACATTAGGAAGGAGAGAACAGGCTCATAAACACCTCTGTACCTCCTTCCCCAAAGGGAACAAGGTGAACTCTCCTCCTGCAGAACCTGAGCCACGTCATCCTTTGAATCCAGCCTCTTCTCCCACCTGACCTTTACAGCCACTTTCAAGCAGCAAAAAGAAATTCCCTGATTGAAGCGCCAATGAGGTAGGAAAGGTTCCAGGAAAGGGAAGAGGCCAACAATGCTACAAATTCAATAACCCAGATAGTTGGGAGGACAAAGGAATGTGACTTTATTAACCTTTCCATTTTTCTGTATGATTAAAGCAATCTCCCTTTACCTACAACTTGCCATCCCTCACCTCTGTGCTCCTTGGACCATTTTTAGAATCCTTCTGGAACCCTGAGAATCTAGAATAGATTTGAGCTCAGGTGGTATTTCCCATTTCAATTCTCAGATTACCTGCCTCTTCAGTACCTTCCCACCTTTAAGGGTTGGTTCTTCAGAAAAAAAAAAAAAGAAAAAAAGTAGATTGCAATATCATTGCTTTCATTTACTACATCCATCATGCTTCTGCTGCTCAATAAGTGTCTAACCATGAAAATGTGCATAAGGATTTAGAGATGTACATGACATACGGCAATGAAAAAGCAAATAATAACCCCAGACAAGAACGCTGAAGGTGAAGCAGTGCTGTCTGCCATAAAAGTCAAAAGAATGAGGAAAACAGTGGGTGCCAAAGGCCCAGAGAGGAGCAAGTCACTGTGGTCTGAAAGGGCTGGAAAGATTTCATAAAGGAAGAGGCACTGCTGGCCACTAGAGGATTTGGATAATGGAATGAAGAGGGGAGGGCAGCCCAGGTGGGAGAAACTGTGAGTGAAGGTATGGGGAATGGAAAATCTAAACCACATTTTGGAGAAAAAAAATAATTAAAATAAAAATAAACCATATTTGGCCAGCAGTTGTCAGTTTGGGGCAGTATTTCCCAATGTGTGCACTAGGTAGCTAACATTAGAGGTATTAAAGATTTTAGATGATACAAGAAAAATCATTTTATATTTTAACTTTTTTTTTTTTTTTTTGAGAGGGAAAGACAGAGAGATGGGGAGGGACGGAGGCAGAGGGAGAGAGAATCTCACGCAGGCTCCATGCTCAGCACAGAGCCTGATGCAGGACTTGATCTCACGCCCCTGAGATTGTGATCTGAGCCAAAACCAAGAGTTGGACGCTCAACCAACTGAGCCACCCAGGCCCCTATACGTGTATTATTTTGAGCAAGTCAGTTAACCTTCTGCAATTAAGTTTCCTCATTTATAAAGTGAAGAAATTAAACTAGATCAGCATTTACCAATTGGGGGGGGGCATTCTGTGAACTCCTAAAATTTCAAAGAACAAAAGGAGACGTGAGAGAAGGCTTGAAACTTAATTTTGCCAAATGCAGCAGGGACTGGCTATTTTGTCACTATGTTTCTTCTTCCACCTATGCACATAGCTAACCTGTATTTCCCAGCCTCACTTGCTGAGAAGTTTGGCCACATGGCAAGTTCTGGACAATGAATATGGAATAGAGGTGATATGCTCCATTTCCAGACATGGCCAGTAAAAACCTCCCTCCTGAAATCCTCCTTCTCTTTCTTCTGGAGAGAGGAGACTTTGGGAATATAAATGAGAGCAGAGCCACAGTTAGGGTCCCTGAGTGAATGTGCGTAATCCTCCCTATATTCAGATTTGACTTGAGGAAGACATAAACTTTATTGGGCTAATCCATTGATACATGTGAATTCTACAGCAGCTGGCGTTACTTACTATAGGTCATATACCAAGGAAAGACATTTTAAAAATACCATCTCCTCTCACAAAGAAAGGACATTTTAGCCTCAAAATTGTAGGAAGCATACAATCTTAGACACTGGAACAGTCCCTCAGATTGAAAGCTAGCTTCCCGAAAAACTCATTGCCTTGAACCTGCCTTTCCCCATTTCACCACGAATGCACGAAAACTTCATAATAGACAGTCATTCGCCCTTGACCAAACATTGAACACCGAGGATAGATGATTCTCGCAATCATAACTCAGGTAACAGGCTGAATTCACCTGCTCAAATGAAGTTGTCAAGAAGTAGCCTCTCTCCTCTCATGGCCCTGCCATCCTGTGTTGCTTCATTCCCAACAGGGTAAATTCTCATGGTGGACCTCATTCCTCCAGGCTAACATGAGCATAGTTCCAGGTCCAGAAGGAGGAGAAAAGCCTTCTTCCTGTAGATTCTTAAAAAATCCCAGCATCAGTTCTGCTCCGATCAGCATGGGTCATATGCCCACCGCCAACCAAGCACTGCAGCCAAGAGCCCAGGATGGGCTACATGGCCATGTCTGGGTCACATTCAGGGTTGCTTCCCCACAGAAAAATGTGTGTGCTATCACCCAAAGAAAAGAGAATAAGCTCCATGAGGCCAAAATCGCAGATCCTACAACTCCCTTTGCCTCTCCAGCACTGAACTCCTGTTTGCAACTGTGGCAGTCTGGTTTGAAGAAGCTTAAAGAATATCATATTAGCCAATGGTATTCCTCACAGCTGGGCACCATAATGCTTTGGACAACCCTAAACAAGGATTCTGCTCAGCTTTTCAGTGGGTTTTAAAACAAAGCATGGGAGGGGCGCTGGGGTGGCACAGTTGGTTAAGGATCAGACTCTTGGTCTCAGCTCAGATCATGATCTTAGGGTTGTGAGACTGAGCCCCACGAAGCCAGGGACACGGTGTTCAGCGGGGAGTCTGCCTCAGATTTTTCTCTCCCTCCTTCTCCATCTAAAATAAATTAATAAATCTTTTAAAAAGAAAACAGTGTAAGAGAAGAATCAGCGTACAAAGCACTTTGAAGATCAAAGGGAAAATGAATAATAATCAAGTGGGCACATATTTCCAAAAACATCTTATTATCCATATGAAGATAGATGTAGATGCCAAGTTCTTGGGCTTAGGCAAGCTGATTAATTTAAAATATGAGCTTTGTTTTTTATTTGAAGCATAAGAGCAAATGAGATAAATTGGGGATAATTAAAAACTTGGTTTCTCCATCTATTATAATAATTTTAGAGCTATTAGTATCATCTCATCTGTGAGAAAAGACTCAAAGTCATTCAGCACTTAGTATCGTCAAGGCCGCATAATTTTTTCCCCTCCTCAATCTAGCACTCCCCTCCTTCTTAAACTGGTGATTCTTACTATCATTAAATGTATCATTAAATTCTACTTTAATACAAGTATCAGGCTTTCAGTTCAAGTCTTTTGGAGTCTAGTATCTCCAAATCTTTTGAAAGACTTGTGCCATCACTTTGGTTTCTTTTATTCTAATTATACAAGAAGGCTGGATTTATTCTATTTTTCAACAAGCTAGCCTAGTCACAAAAAATGTAACCCAGCATATATCCCCAGAAATAATTGGACAACGAAGAATTTTCAAACCTAGTGAAGATAAAAACTATAATACCACTCTCTATTCCGTGGAATTTCTTCCATCCCTGCCATCATTAATTCAGTCAAGAGTCCTTCAATGGAATTCCCCACCACAAAGGATTTATTTCTATTCTTCCTGCCCATGGTTCAACTCTCTCAGGCAGATGTGAAGGCCAGCTTCTGCCTTGATTGCTTCACGGCTCTCTCTACCCTGAATCACCACACAGCACTGCGCTTTCATTTTTTTCCCCCTCAATGAGAAGGAAAAAAATTCATAGTTCCACATATGCACTTGCTATTTTTTTAAATATGCTATTTATTTATTCATGAGACACAGAGAGAGAGAGAGAGAGAGAGACAGAGACACAGGCAAAGGGAGAAGCTGGCTCCCTGTGGGGAACCCAATATGGGACTCAATCCCAGGACCCCAGGATCACAAGTTGAGCTGAAGGCAGACGCTCAACCACTGAGCCACCCAGGCATCCCTCACTTGCTATTTCTAATGTATCATAACATGTGAGGTCAACTTCTGGTTTTGAAATATTGGAAATTTTGAACATATTCACAATTATTAAGCTGAAAACTAAATGTATGGATAAAATTTAGAGTTTTTTCTAAAGAGATCAGATACTTTTAAAGTATTGTCAAATATCAAGGGACAGCCAATCACTCATTCTTTTCACAAATACTTATTGATTCCCTGGATGTGTCAGTCATTATGGTCTGGGAGCAGAGGATACAGCCCTGAATCAAGCACTGGCACCTGCCCTGAGATTATACCCCAAAGAAGGAGCAGGAGAGAAACACCAACACAATTGTTAGAAAAACTGCGCCAAAAGGTACAAAGTAGCTGATGGAGAACACTGTTGTGGAAGTCCTCTCTCAGGACATAACATCTCAGCTCAGACAAGGGGATGAGAAAAAGGTAGTCATGCTCTGGAGTTGGATGGGGACAGCCTTCCAGGCAGAGGGAACACATATGCAAAAGTCTAGAGGCTGGAAGAGGCTCCCCAAAGTCAGAGGCTAGAATGGAGGCTGACATGGTGAGATCATTATTTTTGCTCATCTCCGTAAATACCCAATTCAGAGACATCACTTCTTGTCTTCATTTAATGCACCATTTTAGTTTCGTGGTTAAGTAACTCATTTCTTCACTTTAATTATGACTTATTTGACTTAAGCATTTAGGCCATTGTGAATTCTCTGAACAAGTTAGTCTTTACCCCTAGAGATGCCTTTGGAGAGACAATGTATTAAAAGCATCAGCTACCACTCCAGTGGTCAGAAAGAATTAATGGGCCTCCCCAAATGTACAGTTCACTGCCAAGAAATCCTGCATACCCTGAGAGAATCTGGCTGGGTATTTGTAGCCATCTGGTATTTAAAACACAACCCATTGTGCAGAACTGGCCAGTATTTCAAAAATATAGTACAGCCAGTCTAGGTTTTAAATGCATATACGCAGAGAATTAGGCTGTGCTAATCTTTGTCTTTGAGAGCCCTGGTTTTAATAGCATTTCAAACTAACAAAATGTCACGTAAAAAAGACGGAAGGAGCAGGGCTGGATGGTCTCTTTTGAGCTCAGCAGGATCCTGGTGTCTGCACCATCTGCTTCCTGTAAGCACTGGGCCAATCAGGAATCAGCCCTTCTGAAGATGACAAAATGCTGCCGGCTTGCCCCAGCTCTGCTCCAGTTGTCTGGCAAGTGGGAGAAGAGGCTTCCTTGGCAACGAATGGGGTAATCACTGAGAGGCTGGACTATGACGTCAGGAAACGTGGGTGCAAATTCTAGGCTGCTATCCACTGGCATGAAGACCTCAGGCCAGAGGTAACTTACCTGACCTCTCCGAGTTTCACTTTTAGCAACTACAGAAGACGACTAATGCCTACGTATTTGATTTGTTGTGGGAATTAAGTACGAAAATGTATATACAGCATGTGACACATAGCAGGTGTTCACCAGAAGATGTCATTTTATTAGTCTTAACAATAAATTTCATTCTTTGGGCGAGAAACACCTGCTAAGCAATTACCAATCCATAGAGATATGCCAGGTACTGAGGCCGCATAAGGGAAGCAACCTACCAAGGCCTCTTGTAGCAGTTCCAAGCGCTGTATCCACCCTGTCCCCTGACCTAAGGCTAGGGACCTCAGCAGGAGCATTGACCTAGGGACCTTCACTGGAAAGGGACCTCCTATTCAGACACGTTAGGTCAATACCTTGCAAGGTGATTCCAAAATGATCCCGCGGCCCAGTGCCTCCTGTCCAAAGGGTCTTTTGGTCTTTTGCAGATTCCTTTGTGGGGAAAAAAGAGTAACTGATAGCAATTTTCACTTCCCCTACCAATTCTAAGACAGCTCTGTCAAACCTCTGTCTCCTGTGACCTCAAAGTTTTAGGGAAATAAAAAATAGCTGCTTCCAACACAGTAAAAAGGTCTAGAATGTCCTGCTCAAGATATAATGCAAAACACTAGAAATGTACGAATGATTTCAGGTACTCATCACTTGATGGCACTATTTGCTATTTGTAACTTAGTAATAGCCAACCAGCTTTATAAATGCCTCTTACTCTTCACATCAAAGTAGACTCTGTTAAAATGCCAGATTTTCTACCAAGAAAATAATACAGGGCTTGAAATATTACATTAAAGCAAGAACATAGGGAAAAACAATTCCTAGGTATTTTGAAGGTCCCTCTTCTTGATGGATACACCTTCCTGAACCCCTGATGGAAGCCTCTGGAGGCTCAATCCCAGCAATGGCCCCAGTGACCTCTACCTCTGGATCCAGCTCCCTCTGCCTGGACATGAGAACATCAATGGGAAGCCTCAAGTCTCTGGCTGTCTTCCAATACCCTGTGATCACTTGTTGACCTGTCTCCCAGGGCTTGAGCCCCAGATTGGTGTTGGGTAATCTGAAAAGTACCACCCCCCTCCAGTGGTCCCTGGGCCAACGGGAACATTTGTGTTTCTGGCAGTGGCAAAGAGTCTGCTTCCTCGGGTGCCAGATTTTCTGCCTCCCCCTGACCTCACGTCCTGCCACTCTGCTTCTTACTCCTGCTTGGCCTCCTTTCAGTTCTCCTTATACAACATGCTCTTCCCTCCCTCAAATCTGAGCACATGCTGTTCTTTCTAATTGGAATGCTTTGCCCCAGACCAGCTAGCTACACCCTTTCAGGGCCCACTGCTAAATTAAAATGCATGTGTTCTCATTCAAAACTCATTAATAATTTCAAGATGGTGACAGCAGAGCTTTACACCAAGAATGAGACCCGTCTAAGCATGGGGACCTGAGCAAATTACAGGCCTTATACCCACAAAAACTGGCCCCACTTTTCTTCTGTTCTTTACAGAGCTGGCTTATCATCCTTGGGGTCATTATTTCTACTTAATCTTTTTTTTAAATAAAGATTTCCCCTTTTTTATTTTTATGATTTGTATTTATTTATTTGACAGAACAAAAGCACAAGTAGGCAGAGCAGCAGGCAGAGGGAAAGGGAGAATCAGGCTGATGCAGGGAGCCTGAGGCAGGGCTCAATCCCAGGACCCCGGGATCACAACCTGTGCCGAAGGCAGACACCTAACTAACTGAGCCACCCAGGCACCCCTCTTTCAGTTTCTTTTTTATCATAATTTTACTTTTATTTAAATTCAATTAGTTAACATATAGGGTATTATTAGTTTCAGAGGTAGAGTTCTGTGATTCATCAGTCTTATAATACCCGGTGCTCATCACATCACGTGCCCTCCTTAATGTCCATCACCCAGTTATCACTGTTTTATTTTATTTTTTTTAAGATTTTATTTATTTATTCATGAGAGACACACACACAGAGAGGTAGAGACACAGGCAGAGGGAGAAGCAGGCTCCATGCAGGGAGCTGGACGTGGGACTCGATCCCTGGTCTCCAGGATCATGCCCTGGACTGAAGGCAGCACTAAACCGCAGAGCCACCGGGGCTGCCCCTATCTAAGTTATCACTATTTTAGATGTTAAATAATGAGCTTACTTTTTGGGGTCTAGCTCCCCCACCCCACTCAACCCCTTTTTATACTCTAAGCTGCATAAGGCGAGAGGCTACATAGCCTTGACCACATGTATCCCCAGTGCCTACCGCTGTGTCTGGCATAGTAGATGCTTAATAAATATATATTGAGGGGCGCATGGTTGGCTCAGTCAGTTAAGCATCCAATTCCTTACTTTGTCTCAGGTCATAATCTCAGGGTCATGCGACTGAGCTCCACTGTGAGGCTCCACACTCATCGGCGAGTGCTTGAAATTCTCTCCCTTTGCCTCTTCCCCTACTTGCATGTGCTTACTCTCTCTCTCTCTCTCCAAAATCAATGAATAAACCTTTTCATAAATAAATACATACATACATGTTGCATGGTTGGATTAATTTATATGTCTTTGCTTTCAGCTATGAGTTACTTTTAATAATTAAAATCTTTAGTGCATAAAATAGCTTTAGGCTTCTCAGAGAGAAAGCAGGAACGCCTAAGGGTAATCAGTGCTCGAGTTGATCAGTGTAATGGTATTTTCTCTCTTCATTGAGAAACTGCCTCGTTTCCCCAAAGATGGCTTGATTTCTAGAATCATTTCATTGCTCCTGTGATTTCTGATCTATCCAAATTTTCATATTTTGCTTGTATAAAGGAAACATCCCAGTCATTCTATGAGGTATATTTAGAAATGAAAAAGATGGATGTGATGATGTCTCTGTGGGAGAAGTAAATGAGGAATTATTCTGACACCAACTGGTGGACTGTGGACTGTGGTACAATTCTGACACTGACCACCCAGAGTTAGCACAGACCCCACAGGTTAAAGAGCCCAATATCCTAATAATCCTAATAAGACTCTTCACACACCTGCGTTAAGTGGAGTCCCCACGCCACCCACATTTCTGACCAACTGGCTATACACTTGAGTTCTCTGGAGGGAGAGGACAGGCCTCTCAGGCAGGTTTGAGGTGGCTTGGGAGAGCAAAGAAAGGAGACTGGCATGGGTTTTTACAGCAGTGAATCTCCTACAAGTACCAATGGAGGGAAGACTTTCTTATCAGCTGGTGTGGGGCACAGTGGGAAGAGGGAAGCTGACACCCAAAGATTGTTGGCAGTCAAACACCAAAATACAGAGTCAGACTCGTCATTACACATACTAAAGAAGACAGAATGTACTACACTTCCCCATTCACACATCACATAGCTTCAAAAATTATCGTTCAATTTTTTCTTTCTTCTAAACTTCGTCTAACTTCTCTCCCCTCATCAGATTATCTTGAGGTAAATCCTAAGTGTCAGATAATTTTATTTATAAATATTTCACTACATATCTCCAAAATACAGACTTTCCTTTTAAGATATAACTATAATTTCATCATTAAACCAAAATAAATTGGGGATCCCTGGGTGGCTTAGCAGTTTGGCTCCTGCCTTTAGCCCAGGGTGCGATCCTCGAGTCCCGGGATCGAGTCCTGCGTTGGGCTCCTGGCATGGAGCCTGCTTCTCCCTCCTCCTGTGTCTCTGCCTCTCTCTCTCTATCATAAATAAATAAATATTTAAGAAAAAAAACCTAAATAAATTAACAATAAGTCCTTAATATTATTATTCATTCTATGTTCATATTTCTACAACCGGCTTTTATTATTTTTAAAGCTTCTTTTATTGGAATTTGGATCCGAAGAGCACAATTACATTTAGTTAATGTGACTCTTCAGTCTTTAATAATTTATAGGCTCCTACTATATCTATTTATTTTTTCCTTGCAATTTTATTGCTAAAGAAACTAGGTTATTTGTCTTATGGATTTTCCCCCACAGTCTGACTTCTGTTGTTTAGATTCTCAATATGCCTTTCAACATGGTCCTTTGTCTCCTTTAAATTGATAGTTATATATAGAAACTTGGTCATGTTCAGGTTTGATTTTTTCCTTTCTTGCAAGACCACCTTACTGGGGTTGCTATAAACTTCTATAAGGAAGTACATGATAACATGATACCTGGGTGCCTTTTTTATGTGATGTTAGAAACCATTGATGGTTGGTTCACAGATCCATTAATTCATTAAGAATTGTAAAATGATGAATTCGTAATTTTATAATTTCTTTTTGATCACTTAGAATACTTACATAAAAAGGAACCTCTGTCAATCACTTGGTTACCTGGAGGTATAGTTCTATAGGAATATTAGAAGAACCACTTGATTCTTTCCCTATATTTATCACTATGAGGTGGTGCCCTTGTGTCCTCAACAGGTAATCTCTGAGTTTGCTGGAGGATTTCTTAATTATATGGTTTTAAATACATGGTTTTAAACATATTTGCTTTTATTATTCTCAAGTTTTATGACCTTAAACTAGTGGGAATCATTTTAAGCTGGCTCTTGAGTTCACTTGACACGATCCCAGTAGTCTTCGATAACTCTTGTTTCTTGTGACAAAGCAAATCTTCAAGACATTCTTGTTCCTTTAGTAGCAAATGAGACTTAGAGATCGTTATCTGAGAGTGAAAGTACTCATAGCTATTGGGTTGGTATTGTAGATCTATTTGTGTTCCTGTTTTTGTATTTCCATTCATATTTCAGATTGATTTTTAAAATTCTAATCCCACACTCGTTTTTAGTTTTAGATTTACAGTATTTTAATGTTCTTAAAGTGGTTCTATTACAGGTTGCAACAGTCATCTTTAACTGACCCGAAGTCTAGAAGAGTACTTTATCTCCTTCCATATAATGCAAGGACCTTAGAATAATTTTATTCCATTTGCTTCTTCTCTTAAAATTGTTGTCTTATATGACTTATATAGCATTACTGTGTATATGCTGTATATATGTGTAATGTATATAGCATTATAGCATACGGTCAATATTTTAGATTTACCCTTTACAGTGCTTGTCATTTCTTCCTGCATCTCTAAGCTTTCATCTGGGATCTTTTTCTATCTGAAAACCTAGTATTTTCTTTCATGCAAATCTTCTGGTTATAAATTCTGCCGGTTTTTATTTGTCTGAAAAAGTCTTTATTTTATCCTCATTGTTTTTAGCCTGGAAATTATTTTTTATCTCAGTAATTTGGAAAATACTACTCCACTGTGTTCTGGAGTCTACCCTTTTTGTAAGTTTTGCCTTTTTACTTTGCTTACTTCGTAAGACATTCTTATTTTTTACATTTCTTTTCAGCAGTTTTAGCACAATCTGTCTAGATGTGATTTTCTTTGCATTTACCTTGCTTGTTTTCTTCTAAGTCTATGGCCTGAGGTCTTCTATCAGTTGTGGAAAAATCTTCAGCCATTATCTCTTCAAGTATTTCTTCTGCCTCTCTCAATCTTTCTCTTTCTTCTGGAACTTCAATGAAACACACACTACTTTTTTCTATGTTTTTGTATCTTTCTCTCTTTTCAGTATTTCCAGCCTCTTATTCCTTCAATCCAGATGTTTTCTCTGACCTCTCACTGTGTTTATTATTTCTCTCTTTAGTAGCATCTGGTCTTCTAAGACCAACTTTGTGTCATTAATTATTTTATACTGTATTTCTCATTTCTTTTCACTTTCAGTTCTTTGCAAAAGTTCTTGATCTTGTCTTTTCTCTCTTTATTTATTTTTAAAGATTTCATTTATTTATCCAACAGAGAAAGAGACAGCACAAAAGCAGGAGGAGCTGCTGGCAGAGGGAGAGGGAAGAACAGGGAGCCCGATGTGGGACTCAATGCAGCTCGATTCCAGGACCCTGGGATCATGACCTGAGCCAAAGGCAGATGCTTAACTGACTGAGCCACCCAGGCGCCCCTTATGTCTTGAATCAAATTATACACATGGTTTTGAATTCTATCATCTAGAGTCTCTGTGAATCTGTTTGTAGGTTTTAGTTATATTGCATAGTTTCCTCATATGCCTTTTATTTCTGAGTACCAGATATTAGAAATTAAAAATAATAAATATAACTTGAATCTTATAAGAATCTTATCTTTATCCTAAGAGAATTCACTTTTACTTCTGGTAAGGATCATGAACACTGCAATTTTGGATTTGCTTAATACAAAAAGGGTTCAAAATTATTTAAATTATTTGGAATTAAATTTATTAATTTACATAAATTATTTAAATTACCTGAGAGCATTGATGTAATCTCTACACCTTTACTTGTGCAATGGATGCATTTATGGTGCCAACCCAATGCCTAGGGGTATGTTGGGGGCTTTCTTCTTTCCATTTTCCACCCCAGCCACGTGAGTTTGTTAAATATTTGTTCAGCTTTTCAGATTCTCAACATGTATTTCTGAATGGGGCAGGCATCATTGTAGAAAAAGTGGCCCAAATACTCTGAGCTCATCCCTCTGGGCTTACCTATCCTGGATCTTAATCTCATAATTCTTTGCAGCTTCAGTAGTTTTCTGATACCTTCAAAAAGATTATTTTCATACTCTGTCCACCCATTTTAGTTGTTCTTAATGGGAGCATTATCCAATTACCCTTTCTGTCTTTATTAGAAGCCAAAGGCTGATGTCTATGTTTTTAGACTGCAAGTGGAGCTAAGGTAAAAGTTAGTTAAAGCTGCTGTGTAAAGTAAAAGAATATTCAAAAATTTTAAATCTGAAAAACTGGGGGTACATTGAATGATTTGAAGTGACAGACTTTTTTTAACACTTATGTATAGATTGTTACAATTATCTTTTCTTTGTAGAAAGTTTAAAAATGAGCTATTTAAGGGCACCTGGGTGGCTCAGTTGGCTAAGCGTCTGCCTTCAGCTCAGGTCATGATCTCAGAGTCCTGGGATCGAGCCCCACATTGGGATCTCTGCTCAGGGAGCCTGCTTCTCCCTCTCTTTTTGCCTGCCATTCTCCCTGCTTGTGCTCTCTTTCCGTGTGCATCAAAAAAATAAATAACAACTCTCTTAAAAAACAAAATAAAATAAAAATGAGTTGATTTAAGAAGAAACATTAATGAGACAATAGTTGGTGCTTTCATGTGGCAAAAGCCATTTATATCTTTCACAAATAACTGAAGTTTGAAAACCTGAATTTTAAATAAAAGATCATAGGCAAATAGAGAAATGGGGGAGAGACTCCTTTCTTGGCTTTATTCAAAATATATATTAATTATTCATCTTAGTTCCTAGTTTGAGTCGGCTAGCAATTTCAAACTACCTTAAATAAACACATCTGCCAATCATGAATTTACTTATCCAAACCACTTTGCATAGGAAACAAATATTTTTAAGAATAGCTATTTATTTAAATCCATTTGCTAATAGAGAATTGCCTACAAGGATAGTATGACTGATTCTCTCTTGCAAGGATATATATCATTGATTCCTCCTAAGATGTCCACTAAAATAATACAAACCATTCCATAAGATCTTCCCTCTTAGGGGGAAGACATGAGAAAAAGATGAGCAAAGACTAGAGAGAAGAAGCTCTTCCTATTAATTTTACTTGCAAAGTTCCCAGTTCCTCCTTCTTCCACTGACTATACTTCCAGAATTCTTTCTCCAACTTACAGATTGCTGAGCATCAAATTTTGCTTGATTCATGTGATATGAAGGTTGTTTTTGTCTTCCAGTGTCCCTCTGGAAAAATCACTTCTCCCCCACCCTTCACATGCTCCTAGTTGGGCTATCAATCATTATGCTCCTGTAACCCTAGTGGGTTGGGCACTGACTGGGTGTATTAGTTTCCTACAGCTGTTGTAACAAAAGACTACAAATTTAGTGGCTCAAACAATACAAATGTATTTTCTTACAGGGCTAGAGATCAGAAGTTCTAAAGCCAAGGTGTCTCCAGGCTGCATTCCTTCTGGAGGCTGCAAGAGAATGCATTTCCCTACTTTTTCTAGCTTCCAGAGACTGTCTGAACTTATTGCCCATGACCACATCCTCCATATCCAAAGCCAGAAGCATAAACTCTTCCAATATTGCTCTCACTCTGACCTTGGCTCCCTTGTCACATCACCTTCTCTCTGACTCTGCCCCTCCTGCTTCTCCCTTTAATGAAACCTGTGACTACATTGGGTCTATCAAAGTAACATAGCTTAATTTCCCCATCACAAAATCCTTTATCACATCTGCAAAGGCCGTTTTGCTTAGTATGGTAACATAGTCTGCAGTTCCAGGACTTCAGCCTCCCACACTGGGTTAGTTGGAATGCCAATAGCCCTGACCACAGAGATTTTTGAAGAAGGAGTACATAACCCAATTAGCGACAAAGAATTGATTAAGGTTGATATGTGGATGTTGAGAGATTCGTCTTTTCCTACCATGGTTTTTATAAAAAATGCTATGAATGGCCATCTTGCCTGACACATGGAAAGAGCAAACTTGAGTCCTCCTGGAACAATTAGAAGCAAGGAATGGGCAGGTGTTTGGGAGAGAGTGGGGAAGGCCACATCCCTAGTAATATCCTTAAAGTTCCCTTACCCCTTACCTAGTAGATTCTGAAATAGTCTTTTCACCCATGATACCCAATGAACAAGTACCATGGTTCAATTCATTCTCTTATTGATTAAGCTAATTTGAATGGGCTTCCCCACCCCCCCACCCCCACCTTACTACTGAAATTGCTTACCTATCAACTGATCTCTGATCTCTAGGTCAGATACCAGGTCAGTATATTCCTCTGGCTTAACTGATTTAAACTAAACATAGAGAAGACCTTATTTTATACTCCAAGCTTTTTGTGGTTAGAATTTCTGCTGCTTTCTCCACACAAGAAAGGGAAAAAGGCTGCATGTAGCATTTCCAATGAGAATATAACAACACCTTTTCTCCTAAACCAAAGTTCTCCTCAGTGGCAGTTTTCTTTACCAAAATACTTCTTTTTTTTTTTTTAGCCTTTTCTTTTTGAAAGGACTTACTTGTTTACTGATCCATTAACACTCATTTCTGCAAACTGGGTTGGGACACTGGCTACAAGGAGCCTAACTGGTTTCTTAAAAGCTGCATACCTCGCAGAGAACAGAATTCTAAGCAAAATTTAAACATGGATTTTTTTTTTTTTTGTAGAGACATCACAATGTCTTTCATCATAAGCTATAACATTCTCTATCTCCATTTAGGGGTCTCCTTCACAGACCAGCTTACTCCATGGAGAAATAAATGTTCCAGTTTAGATTAGTTAACAGCTACATATCTATGAGCTTCTCCCCACCTCAACACACACATACACACACATACACCCTTAGATTTTCAGCATTCTATATTCTTAGTTATATTTCTAACTCAGAATTTACTTTCCATTTGTGATTTCTAAGGTTTATTAATATAATCAGCTTAATACATCCACTTCAAAATGTCAGCAACTTGGGATTGCCAAGAGGTCCAGTCAGAGAGCACTCTGTGGTGACCCTGGAAACTGCTCAGCCCAGACAACCAGTCACTGTCACTGATGATTCTGGCTCTATTGCCGCCTGTTTGCTGTTAGTTGACAACATTTTTATCTGACTTCTGCTAAAATTAACCTCACTTGGAATACAGTCTTTCTGTTTCATCAGTATAATTACTGGCCCTAGAGTGCCTTCCCAAAGCTGTTGTTTATAATGATTCATGTAGCAGAAAATACACAACTTTGTTCTCGAGAGCCAAGCAATGACAATTCAATCCTGTGGCAGAGAAAATGCAAAAAAAACAAAAAACAAAAAACAATCAGTATAAAAACCCAAAGGTAGGGGATCCCTGGGTGGCTCAGCAGTTTAGTGCCTGCCTTCGGCCGGGGGCACGATCCTGGAGTCCCGGGATCGAGTCCCACGTCAGGCTCCCGGCATGGAGCCTGCTTCTCCCTCCTCCTGTGTCTCTGCCTCTCTCTCTCTCTATGATAAATAAATAAATAAATATTTAAAAAAAACAAAGGTAAAGGAGATTTCTTCCTCTTTGAGTGAATAACGTTTTGGTGAAGGAAACACACACACAACATACACACACACACACTCACACAAGCCTATATTTTGAAAGATCTCTCATTCTAAAAATCAAGGACTGACATCTGTTTGGTAGCTCATCTCATCCAGATTAATTATAAACTGGCTGGACCATAGGCAAAGGCAAAATGAGGGACTACTTCCGAAGTTTCAGAAGTAATGAAGAGACCCTGATGCTCCTCCAAAAGCTTTCTTTGTCCTGGTAAATGACTGATAGGTCACCATTAGTGCTTCATTCCTTTAGCATAACAGTTGGATGTGGTCAAAATGCAACCCTCTTGAGGCAGGTTAGCATTCAAACTGCACCTTCCTCTGTGTGCAGGATAGACAGGCTCTTCTCAGAATGAAGTTTAGCTTGAAACGGCCACTCTCAACCTTGGTTGTATATCAAAGTTCACCTAGGAAGCTTTTACAAACACAACCTGGGTGGGGTGGGGTGAGTAGGGATCCCTGAGTGGCTCAGCGGTTTAGTGCCTGCCTTTGGCCCAGGGTGCGATCCTGGAGTCCCAGGTTCGAGTCCGCAACGGGCTCCCAGCATGGAGCCTGCTTATCCCTCTGCCTATGTCTCTGCGCCTCTCTATCTATCATAAATAAATTTAAAAAAATCTTTACAAAACACAACCGGAAGGGCCCTATTTCAGACAAGTAACAGGGCCCTTCAGATGGGGTGGGGCTTAGGCATTAGTATTTTTTACTTCCCTTGCCTCTGGAGACATGTCTAGTGGCTGAGGTCAAAGAGGTTATTGCCTTGTTCTCCTCTAGGATTTTGATGGATTCCTGTCTCGCATTTAGATCTTTCATCCATTTTGAGTTTCTTTTAGTGTCTGGTGTAGGAAAGTGGTCCAGTTTCATCCTTCTGCATGTGGCTGTCCAGGTTTTCCAACACCATTTGTTGAAGAGACTGTCTTTCTCCCATTGGATATTCTTTCTAGCACCAGTATTTTTTAAAGTTCAAGTGCTCCACATAACTTCCAATGTGGGGCTACGATTGAGAAGTTAGAGGGTTTAGATATGAGAAAGGAATGGAGAAGATAGGAGCTAGGCGTCCAATGTGAAGGCACAGGGTGTGCATACTGACAAAACCCAAAAAGAAAGGAATAAAAGAGGAACAGACCTGACAAGGCTGTCCACATATGAAGGAGAGCTTGTCTATGCTCAGAACACTCCTTCTACCCCCAAATCTGCATATATGCCCTCTAGGTCTATCTGACAGGTGGGAGTGGTCCTCCATCTGTTGGTGGGGAAGGGAGATATGACCTAGGCCTTGCCAGTTGAAGCACTGAATCCCTCTGAAAAATGATTGGTTTGAGGAACACAAACTGGGCCAGTTCGAACCCCAAATCCTTCAGATACAGAACTTTTACTGGAACTACTAGGAAAGAAGCTCTCTTTCCACTGAGATTGCTAAACTGCCAAGATGAAAGTCTAGACCTGCTAGTGGTAGCTACCAACTGAGGGGAGATCTGCCTGAGAATAAAGGCAACACAAAGGAAGCCCTCCAGGATGAAGAGAGCCAATCCTATTGGCATTCTACGAACACTGGATCTTACCTCACATATTGCCTAGACTGTGGTGGTGGGAGCTAATAAACTCTTATGCTTCACTCATTTTGAATTGATTTATCTCTAAATTACAGGAGAAAGAACTGTGAATAATTGACAAATGGTGAAGCCCAAATAAGTCAATGAAATCTCTAGGTTTCAGGGTCAAATCTGTCACTGTCTCACTCTTAATCTAGTTGAATCAAAAGTAGTGAAGGTGACTGTAAGCTACAGAAAAGAAATTGAGAACCTCAAAGTGTTTCAAAGTTAATATTTTAGACTTTTCATCTTAGTAGTAAATAAATATTAAAAAGAAGAGTTGTGCCTTTAACTATGTTCTTAATTTAAGAAAATCTACTCAGTCTTTTTTTTTTTTTTCTAATTCAATCAATCTGAGCTAGCCCAATTACAGCATCAGTTAATTATTACCAACACTCAACCTACGGCAAATCGACCTCTCATGAAAAACTAGTTTATAACTTTAAGTAAAAAAAAAAGTTTTCTGTAACAAACATTCTAATAAATTGGATTCTATGTACATCATAGTCTAGTCTGGAACTACAAATCAATAATCCTTGAAACTACTCAAATCAGCATTCTGATATTTTAGGAAAGCCAAATGCCCTTTACAGCAGAGACAAATGTACACTTTTGTGATAAGATATAGAATAAGTTTATATTTAATTTACATTTCATAGTCACTGTTTTGAAAATATTTTTCAACTTCACCTAACCCATCTAACATGGATGATTCAGGCCTTGTTGTCTCTAATCTCATGTGTCAACGGACTCCCCTTCTTTCCCAGCTCTTTATAAACAATTTCTAGTTGGCATTGGAAGCCCATCAAATTCAGTTATACTTTTTAACTAAACTTGATTAGATACGGGATAATAATATTCTAATTTTACAAATCTATAGTTGAAATGCTCCAATCTTGTGTTTCCCTGGGAAGCAAGCAAATATCCCTTTTGGATAAGATTTCAGAGACAAGACTCCACAGGAGTGGGGGGAATGAGCTTAGGGCCAAATCATGTGAGTCAACAGTCCAACAGGTCTCAGGCACAAGGCTAAACCACAACATGTGGATGTGGGTGTCACAGGTCAAACTAGTCATCTGGCCCCCCTCCTTAAATTTGGTCAACTTTTAGTGATGTGTGATCTACAGTATGTAGTTTTTGTTTATTGGTTGTTTGATTCCATGTTGTGATTGCTGTTGTTTTAATTTTCACTTGAGGTTACTGCTTTCTTTAGCACGAATGGGACTAATGGTTTAGTCATTATGTAAAAGGTTGCATTTGGAAATCTGAAGTTACTGGTTCTGACTTATCCCATTTATCTTAACATATCTTAAAAACTAGTGACCTGACCCACTTTCTGATCCTGCCTTTAGCCTATCATTCCTGGTTTGGAGCAGGCCATTGTGTGGCCTGAATCCTAGTACTGGGGTAGCTGTTGTTTTCTCTGGGATTTCACTCCCTGAGGTATGTGCATTTTGCCACTAATCCAAAGGGAGGAAGCTCAAGAGCTCTGACTCCAGGTCATCTTCACTCCCTCTCATCCTGAGCTATGCCTTTTATGCATAGGCTTCTTTTCTTAAGAAAATTATTTATTTTCCTTTATTCTATAGGCTCAGTCAGACCATAGCACATAGTTCTGAACTGAACTGCTACGTTCAGTCTGAACATTTCCTAGCTAGGAGTCAGACACCAGTCCACTGTGTCCTCCTGACTTAAGGCGACATATCAAGTTCTCCAAATTCTTTCTCTTGACTTGGCCTGTAGAGCAAGTACCTACACGCATATAACTATTTTCCCCTGGGGAGCTTGGTCTCTGAGGAAATCCTCCTCACAAATTTTCCTTGATTCTAAACAACTCTTTTTTTTTTTCCTTTATCCTGGAGGTGGATGAGATGTAGAATCCTATAACTGATATATACATAACTGATTTTTGGACATTTGGAAATTCCTACAGGATGCTCTGTCTCACAGATCATATTATTACCTATCACCTGAGGGTTCATCCATAACTTCCATTTTAATTTCGTGTTTCAGGTAGGACTAATATAGCTAGCCTACAGCGGCATCAAAAACCCATAAAGTCATCCAGATAAAAAGTTAAAAGTCTTTGCCAAGCATATTTAGAACAACTACCTTTTATCATGTGTCACCTGGAGAACGACCAGGTCACAACTACCTTGTGCTCTATTTCTCATCTCTGAGGTTACATGCCGTTTTTAGGAAAACTGGGAAAATAGCGTTACTTTAACTCAAACTAAAGGCAGAACCACCTCAGCTGCCGGAAATAACTCCCCCCTTGATCTACCTGTAATAGGTGTCACATTCATTCCTTCACTGTACTGCAGACTAAAAAGGCACACAGTTTAGCTCAGCAGGATTTTGAGAGTCAAAACTGCTATAAATAAATCCAAGTCACTTTTCTCCTTTGAGGGTCTGATAACTTGAGTCAATGCGCCTTTACAATTGTGTCTTCTAAGGACCGACAAATCCAGGGTTGACATTCGATGAGGCAAACGATCTTCCCAATACTCACAGAGGCAGAACATTTTTTAATTATTTGGGGAGAGCAATTGTAAAAATATTAAGGATATTAATATTATTATTTAAATTTTATTTATTTATTTATTTATTTATTTATTTATTTATTTATTTATTTATTTATTTATGAGAGAGACACAGAGAGAGAGAGAGAGAGGCAGAGACACAGACAGAGGGAGAAGCAGGCTCCATGCAGGGAGCCCGAGGCGGGACTCCATCCTGGGTCGCCAGGATCAGGCCCTGGCTGATGGCGGCGCTAAACCGGAGCCACCTGGGCTGCGTTAATATTATTAATATTATTATTAAGGATTAGCACTGGCCAGAACAAAGAACGGTGTTTTAGAAGTTCTATTTTTGAATTTGGTCTTGTTTTAGTGATCCTTTTATTTAAAGATAAAATTGGGGGGGGGGGCACCTGGGTGGCTCAGTGGTTGAGCATCTGCCTTCAGCTCAGGTCGTGATTTCGGGGTCCTGGGATTGAGTTCCACATCAGGCTCCCCAGCGGCAGCTTACTTCTTTCTCTCTCTTTGTGTCTCCTACGAATAAATAAAATCTTTAAAAAACAAAATAAAACTTCACCTGTGAATATCCATGGACCTATTTTCAACAGGAGACATTTGGCAAAGGTCCTGGAGATGCAGAGATTGGCCCCAAGGCTGGCTGTGTACCCAACGTATATCCGGTTCCATGGAGGCAGCAGCACAGACCCCACCGTGGCGGTAGGAGGCGGTGCGTCCTGGAGCCACCTCACGCAGAGAGGGCGGGCGGAACAGAAACTCGGAGAAGTCGCTCAGTCAGAGGCTTCCCAGGCTCACAGAGTGGTGTGTGCAAAAGACAGAAGTGACCTTTCATGCTCTATTCCTGGAGACCGGGCTGGGCCCAGGCAGAGGAGGCGGTCCAGTCTGGGTTGGCTGGAGTCTCATGGCCACCCCTCCCGGCCGCCGTCAGTTTGGTGAGCGGAGTAGCAACAAAGGGGACCTTGTGAGGGTGCCCCAGGTCCCTAGCTCGTAAGGGCGACACGCTGAGGTCATCTGGGTGTTCAGGTAACCGTGCTGCACACAGAAAGCCCTTCACTTCCTCGTCTAATTCGTCAGAGACACAGTGGGCCTGCTCCAAGCTGCGGCCTCCAGGCCACCTCATCGATCCCCGTTCTCTTCCCAGCGCCTCCCGTCCGTCTCCTCGTTTGCTCCTACCTACAGCATCTGGGGGAATCCTGTTTTCCTTGTTTTTAAAGAAATGTGTTTTAAAATTAAAAGATGATAGATAGATAGATAGATAGATAGATAGATAGATAGATAGATATGGGCCTGCTCCAAGCTGTGGCCTCCAGGCCACCTCATCGATCCACGTTCTCTTCCCCAGCCCTCCCATCAGTCTCCTCGTTTGCTCCTACCTATATATAGCATCTAGGGGAATCCTGTTTTCCTTGTTTTAAAAGAAATGTGTTTTAAAATTAAAAGATAAATAAATAATAACTAAATATTAAATTAAATTAAATTAAATTAAATTACATTACATTACAAATGATTTGAAGGTATCCTTGAGTAACCTTCACAAGATTTGCCCAAGAATTTTGGGAAGGGGTGGGGGAGAGAAAGAGGTTCAAAACACAGAAATTGGAAAGGCCTTCCTCTAACCAGGAGAGCTTCTTCAGGTAGGTTCCTTCCAGACCAACGGCAGCACCTGGTACTTGCTAAAACACGGTTTCTCCAGCCCCTCCCTGGCGCCACCCAGTTGGAAACCCACGTTGGGGTCTTATGTGATAAGAATGTTCATCGTTCAAATGTATTCCTTGGGATGAATGCACGAGGCCCTTAGAGTGCCCATATCTTCCTTGGGGAGGTCACAGCCACTCACTTACCAGAGAATCACCTCAGGGGGCATCTTTCTCCACAAAAACTGCTTTTGTTGGTGAGAACACTTGAGGCAGCAGAGGGCCAAGGACTTGTCCCGAGGGCCAATGAGCAGAGGGCAAGGTCTAGTCTTCAGACTCCTTGACACAAAATTCAAGGTCTGCGCCACAGATACTAACATAACTGTGCAAATAAGTTCAGTTCCTCTAGCAAAAACCAGGGATTAAAAAAAAAAAAAAAGGACCCACGTGAAAATAGTTTTATGATTTCTAAGCATTTTTATTTTTTGTATGAGGAAACTAGGATACATTCATGTAGGGAATTTGGTATTAATAAAACTCATAAAAAGGACAAAAATAAACTATAATTACACCAAGAGAAAAGTGCCATTAATATTTTAGTGTGTATGTGCAAATGTATGTGTGAATATGTGTGAATAAAGACTATTTTGTAGAACATATATATACATATACATAATCTTTTCATTGTTTTCAAATAAATGTATTTTAAAATTAAAAGAGGGACACCTGGGTGGCTCAGTCAGTTAAGCGTCTGACTTTAGCTCAGGTCATATCAAGCCTAGAAGCCCGTGGAGCAGGGAGCCTGCTTCTCCCTCTCCCTTTGGTCCACCCCTTCCCCCAATTGTGCTTTCTCTCTCTCTCTCTCTCTCTCTCTCTCTCTCTCTCAAATAATCTTTTAAAAAATATAAATAAAATTAAAAGTAACTCAAATATATAAATGGAAAGAGAGAATGTACATGTACATGTAGAGAGAATTTATATGTAGGGAGTATATAACAGGATTTACATATTTTTTTCGCTTAACATTTCTTTAGCGAACAAAATCACCATTTTAATGATGGATTTGTATTTCATCAGAATCCATTTTTACATTTCCTTACTTTTTATATTTACATTGTTTCCAACATTTTGCTCTAGGAATAGGAAAGAGGTGCCAAAGAAGGAACTCTCGCCACATGGGGAACTAAAAGCCCAGGCCCCTGTGGAGATACTAAGATGGGCAAGAGGAATATTCTGGGAGATGTGGAAATCCCCAAGGAAAAAAACTGACCATAATTTTCCCGGGCATGGTACCGTGTACAGACGTGGCTACCCCAGAAAGAGCACATAGGTTCACCCAAGGCTAACACATCCAATCACCTCTCTTGTGTCTCATAACTAACTCTTAGAAGCTACTTTTCTAGAAGGACTTCAGTCAAGTGGTAACAAACTTCTTCGTGCTTCATTTATCTTAGAAAGGACAATTCACTCAAAACAAATCTTCATAAGAATTCTTCAAAGATAATGCAATACACTCTTTCTCTAAATATTCTTAATCAATGCTTGTTTCCTCTCATCTGAATAAAATTCCATCTTTTTTTTAACTCAGTGCAAAAACAATGTTCTCAAATAATGATGGATGACCTATTTATATCATATGAAAAAGAGTATATTGCTTCTAACCTAAAAGGCTATGTTTAGGTTGCTCAGCTAAAATGTCCTCTAGTTATAAAATATTTATAAAGTAATTTTCCTATGTTTTGCCCTTTCAACAGGTTTGCAATTGTAAGCATAGTATAGTGTGTGGGTAGGAACTACATTTATATCTTACCAGTTTGACCATTTTTCCAAACAGATAGCAATCTTTTCCCAATGGGTCCTTACTCAACATAATAATCTTTATTTTTAATTCCATCCAAATTTTAGAAAGAATTTCCACACCTGTTTTGAGTAATACATTTTTAATTGAAATATTCTGATCTTCAGATGGCCACTTTAATTTTCTTTAATTTTCACACTTGCTTTTTTAACTCTTGGCAGCATTTCTAAAGATTTGGATTTTAAATGTTCGGAAAGAAGATTCACAGAGATTCAATCACACAGAGCTCCAATGAAATGAGACAATGCTGCTTTTCTGAAAGGCCAGGTATTCCAACATCAACTTTGAGTTTTAGTGGAAGAACTGATCTCCTGAGCAGTTTGTACTGACACTGGCCCTGTACCTTGGTTGGGGAAGGGGCTGCAGTATGGAAATCCATCAATGAAGATGCCATTTACCTCTAAAAACACTCTAAGGTGGGGTGTACCCAGGGGGGTGGTCCAGCCGTTGAGCATCTGCCTTTGGCTCAGGTCATGATCCTGGGGTCCTGGGATTGAGTCCTGCGTCAGGCTCCCTGCATGGAGCCTGCTTCTCCCTCTGCATGTGTCTCTGCCTGTGTTTCTCATGAATAAATAAAATCTTAAAAAAAACACCAACAAAACCATTTCAAGGAAATTCCTTTCTGAGCTTTTCACTGGGACTCTTCTCAAAAATAAACTTTCTGAGGCAGAATTTCTGAAAGTAGTTCACTCTCACCCTGAGATGATAATAATTGTTTCTCAATTTATTTTTTTTATTTTTTTTTTATTTTTTTATGTTTCTCAATTTAAAATAAAATGAGATTACCTAATTATATAAAATTTGGAAATGGTTAACATGCTAGAGTATCTGCTGAAGAGGGGGCAGGAAGAGAAACAGAGGTTCCCAAGCTTATCTGACCATGAACTCCTTCAAAAAAAACATGAAACAAAAACCCAAAAACTAGTAAATGTCCCAGTGAAGATTTGAAGCTACCAAGGTCAAAGGTCAATTGTCCCTTCCTATATGTCCTACTCCAACATTACCTCCACAGCTCTTACTGACAATTCTGTAGATATTTCTATCCCTTCAGCTCTATTCTTTATGAATTTACATCGGCAGGTGTTCACCCCATGTGTTGGAAAGCCTTTTCTATAATGAAAGAGTATAACTGCTTTATTTTCTAATTCCTGCAAAAGGACAGGTAGCTGCTTCTGATGTGTTCCACGGCATGACTTTATCTCTTCATACCTTTCCCCAGGTGTCTTTCCCTCATGTACACATACTTTGCGTGGAAATTAGTGGAATTTTTTAACATAATTTGATTGCCTCTCCCATATTTATTTTCAAAAAGTGATGGCTTCTTCTGTCAGGAACTATAGAATGTGCTTTGCTTCCCATCAGGAGAAAGTAAACAGTCAGCTTCTTGCCATGGAAGGTGCGGGTTAGAAGAAACCTACTCCACTGCAAAGCCTCTACTGCCATCCCACTGCACCTCGTATCTCTAATCCCTTTATCCCCAGAACAAGAATTCAGGTCTGTTGGCCTCCTGATACCTAACTGTGATCAGGAACCTTAGTAGTAACAGCTGTATCCTTTCTCTGGATCAAGGGATCCTGGAATCCAATTTGACATGAGAGAAAAATAAATCTCTTATTAAAACATACTTTGCAAACTTGCTTCTGTTGCTCCTCCTTTGATCTTTGACCTGCCCGGGTACTAATATTGAGTCCCCCAGAGCACCACTTCCTGCCGGGTCCCTAACCACTAGCCCCACATCAAATTCCAAAGGACTCTAGGGCAACCAACCACTGAGGAGCTTTCCAAATCTCAGGACTTTCAGGACAAAGGCTGGGAAAGTCCTGAACATACTGGGATTGCTCACTCTGTTCTCAAAGCACCCTTGACAGCAATCTTCCCTGGCAAGGGCACAGAGTCAGGGTAACAGAACCTCCTTTCTAGTGATGCCCACTCTTGTCTTTGGGAACTAGTAAGCAGCAACTAGAGCCAGACCAGGATAAGGACCAGTGGGGAGTCTGGATCCTCCCTCTCCTTCCCCTTCAGCTCCTCCCAACCACCCCCAGAGCAGCCTCTTCCTATCCCTTTGTCCTTCAAGTCTTGGTGACACAATGTCCCATTTCATTATTTCCCTTATCATGCCTTATTATAAGTCATTCTAATAAGGGGAGTCACCTAGAGACTGTATCTCACTTGAGTATGGGCATAGAGTCAGCACTACCAGATGGCCCCTCGGGATGAATGTCATAGCCATTTCCTTGATGAAACACTTACTCTTTCTACCTAGTTGTTCTTTGCAACCAGTGGGGTTGAAAACACTCTTGGTCTGAAACAGTTCCTACTGTTTGGCTGACTCACAGCTTCCTGACCTAAGATCTAAAGAGTGTCATCTATACACAGAGTAGTAATACTCTTTTTATTACTTATGTCAATTAGGATGTTTTTACTACAACCCTATTCCAACTGATTTATAAAATAAAGGGATTGTACTGTTTCGCAAAACTGAAAAGTCTAGGAACGCCTGGGTGGCTCAGTGGTTGTGCGTCTGCCTTCAAATCTGGGTGTGATCACAGGGTTCAGAGCCCATTGGGCTCCCCACAGGGAGCCTGCTTCTCCCTCTGCCTATGTCTCTACCTCCCTCTGTGTGTCTCTCATGAGTAAATAAATAAAATCTTTAAAAAAGAAAACCTGAAAAGTGTAAAATAGGGAAGTTTTCAAAAGATGTCTGACTTAGTGCTCCGTGAAATCACCCAGGATCCAATGTTTTCATTGTCTGCCCTACTTTTCACGGTTTTGCTCCATCATAAGACTGAAGTCATTACCCCGACAAAGGTTTGCTTTTTGCCACAAACTGGATCAAGTGAAATCTACGGGGCTTACTTCTTATGTCTAGCGCCTATATTTGCACCTGAATCTCTATTCCACCACTGTAAACCAGTCACAAAACCCTGACTGTTCATTGGTTTCCAAAAACAAACAAAAATACCATTCTCTCCCAGCATTTAAGGAATCTAGAAAGGGCTAAAGACTTGCAGACAAAGGAGGTGTCACCTCAAGCCCTAAATGCTCCACACCTGGGTGCTCTCTCAATCTCCCACACACATCCTAGCAATTTTCCTCCCTTTCCAGAGCAAACCAGCCCTCACTGGATTTTCCCCTCCAGTAAAAAGTGGTCTGCTCCACCTTGAAGCATACTCAACCACGCTCAAGTGATAGGAGAAGAGCCCTTTCAGGGGCTTAGGCCTAGCATGGGGCAATATTACCCCTACTCCAAACACCAAATGTGGCAGCAGGTTCCAGGGCCTTTCCCTGCAGTGTGTCACTTGGAGAGATGCTAAGAACAAACTCTTATTGGTCCTTTGGATGAATTTCTGCAGTTTTCATCATTTATTCAGTGCCATTATTACACGTTTCAAGGGCTATGATGTGGATATCTTTTGTTCTCTTTCAACTCGAATACAAGCTACCTTATTGAACATATAGTTTTATTCTATTAAGCATACAGTTTTATTTATAAATTATTCATTTATTACTTACACCAATTAGGCTAACAAAGAATTTTCCAGTGGAATACCCAAGTACTTTTTGAGGAGATTTTAAAATATACGTATGTATTTTACTTATGTAAATACATACATACATACATACCAGACATATATATATATATAAATCCATTCTTTCTTCAAAGTCATGAGGTTTTTCCTCATAAGTATTTTCAATCTCACTCTTCAATTTTATTTATACCATTAGCATTATTATCCAGGCTCTTTACCTTTGTAAAAAGAGTTTACAAAAAAAAGATATCAAAAACTTCAATCTAACCCTCACAAACTATCCCAGATTCTACACAATGAATTTGAATTAGTCAACTTTTACTCGGCGTTATTCACATAAATTCACTTATTCATTGTTTAAAAACCAACATTAGGTTATATTCTCATTGTCTCTTAAAAATTACATTCTTGGGGCAACCCCGGTGGCGCAGTGGTTTAGTGCCTCCTGCAGCCCAGAGTGTGACCCCGGACACCAGGGATCGAGTCCCACATCGGGCTCCCTGCATGGAACCTACTTCTCCCTCTGCCTGTGTCTCTGCCCCCACCCTCTCTCTTTCTCTGTCTCTCATGAATGAATGAATGAATACATAAATCTTTTTAAAAATCACATTTTTAAAAACTCAATTTGCAAATATTAAAAAGTAAGTATGAAACATGGTTTAAACCATGTTTCAAGGCTGAGACAGAGGTGACTGAAGACAGTGGGGTGGATAGTGTGCTTTCACACACAGGTCACAGGCTCACCTGCACACTCCCATGCCATCAACTCACCAGGCCAGCCTGCCTCCCCATCAGAACCTCTCACTGGCACACTTCCACCACCTTTCCCAACCCCACAAATCCCCCCACCCCGCCACATTCAACACTACCCTGCGCCTCAGCTGGGGCTGAAGCCAGAATGACTAGACCCTCTGAGGGACTTAGTAATACCAGTGAAGAGTGCTCGTGAACACCAGCTTTGTAGCATTTAATAGGCAGCAAGGCACAGATGGAAGACTGGGTCTCCCTGACAACAGACAACTCCAACAGCAGTGTCCAACATAAGGCCACATGTTGGCGAGGATGGGTCATGAAATAATCTGCTTTGTCCATTTCATAGTCTAAATTTTACTCTCTAACCAAGGCTACTTTAGCCATTTCCTGTAGTAGAGTTTATTCATCACTCAGATGAAAATTAACAATAAAATAGAAAGCATAATTAAATTTAGCCCAAAACTGCCTTAAGAAAGACTCAAACAAGCAGCCAGAGAGATGCTTGGCCCAGAAATCATGCTGTTTGTAGTATTAACTCCTACCTATCGCTCTGCGTGACCCATATTTGATACAGTAATGAAAGGGAGAGAGGAGACAAAAATACTGAGAGAATTGGACTCTGTCTTCATGACACCAAATCAAGAACTGCCTCCTTCTACATCTTTCACCACCACCTGGGAGACGCTGTTGGCAGAAGATAGAGAGGAGCAGCTCCTGTGGCAGAATGAGGTTGAGATGCAAACAGCTCTGATGACATTTCCTTGAGGGGCGTCCTGTCACTGTGCGAAGCCACTTGTGCTTCTCCATCATGCCCCAGTCCTAAGGGGCCACCTCGAATAAATCATCTGAAACCCACATGTCATCACAGAGGGGGGGCGGGTGAGGGCTGTAGTGATAAATGACATTGTCTTCGCAGCAAGTTCTAAAAAAAAAACCACAGTTTAAGTGAATAGAAACGCTTTTGCCCAATAAATTTCATTTACCTAGAGTTTACCTACAATAAAATGGACCCATTTCAAATAGTTCAAGTGCGTTTGATGAATGCTACGCATCTATGTAATCACCACCACAGTCAAGATAAAGGACATCCTCATCACTGCAGAAAGTTTCTTGGGCCCTTCCCTGGAAATGACCACAGAAAAATTTTTTTTAATTTTTTAAAGTAGAGAACATTTATTTGGACATTTAAAAATTGGAGTAGCATAAAAAAGAATCTGTTCACTTGCCAGAAACAATATTTAGATCTTAAATTCTTAACGTAAAATGAGATAATGCTTCTCTCAGTATAGTTTTAGCACAGACTAGCTACTAACGAAAACCATTGCCATAGGGCTTTCAAACCAGACTAACATTTGACGTAGAACGTTCACCCAAAAATCTGAGTGGGAAAGGAGTGTTTGAACCTCCTTGACATAGTCTGAAATTATATAGGCCTCCCACTAAGGCTACATGGTAGGTCGTTCACATGGGTGAGAGGGTGGGGAGAGGGAGGAATCAGAAAGAGAAAGAAAAAAGACTCCACTTAAAATGCCTATCATTTATATATTTATGTAAAATTATATATGTATGTATGTGGAAATTGAATTTAAATTTAAATACCAAAAAAATTGCAGAGGTACCTCAATTCTTGCAAAAGTTGTAAAAGTTTCCTAGTGAATTCATCTCAAAACATTTGTTTTATGCCACATCAAACAGTTTTCTCATTCTCTTAAAAAAAAAATTTAAGAAACTACAATCTAGAACAGGTTATTGACTGGTGGAAATAGAATCTACGATTGGAGTGAAAAGTGCTTTCTCAGCCTGGAGCTAAACACTCTGCTCCGAAAGTGCTTCCCTCCCTACTTCTCCACAAATCAATAATAAATCAGACAAGAACTTTCTTTGCTGCTACTTTCTAAGAGATGCTGAGAATTGGGCAAGTCAGGAACCCGACGAGAATCCCTGATCCTAAACCTCATATCCATCACTGTCAATCCAGCCTGTGAAAGCGTTCTGGAATGAGCAGGCTCTTTCAGCCCACTTGTTTCAAAGCAGGCTGCAGCTAGGAGACTCTAGTGATTTCTAGTATCTTCTTACGAAAGTGTTAAAATTGATGCACACCATGAAAATGAAATTATGGCTAAAATTTTAGCTAAAAGCTAACATTGGTGAGGAAATCCAGGAGGAAAAAAAGCCACAGCTGTACAACTAAAGACTTGTCTTAGTCACTTTTTAAAATATAAAAACAATTCATGCTAATAAAAATATGGTAAACTAGAAAGAAGAAAAAAATTACCCATAATTCTACCTCCCAAAAGGCTTTGATAACATTTCTTTTGGAATTTTTCTTAACACAATTGAAGTCAAGCTGTATATAACATTCTGTATCCCAATTTCCCACTTAACAATTATAATGTGTACATTTTACATATCATAATTTCCCCAGCATTGAACAATTAAGCTGGTTCCAATTTTTTGTTAACACCGTGGTTAATATGTTTGTATGTAAGTCTTTTTCTGTATTTTGGGATATTTCCCTAGAATATATTTTAAGATGTGCAGTCTCTGCATTTGTGTATAAAAGTTTTACATCTCTTGTGACATATTTTTCAATTCGCTTTACAAAAATCTAATAGTCTCTTTTTAGGGAAATTTGGCAGTATCAAGATCCTCACAAATATTCCAACACTTTTTTCCATTATTTTCTTAGGGAACAACCAGAGATACATAAAACAGTTCCGTTTAAAATATTATTGCAGTATTATTTCCACGACCAAAAAAGTTGGTCACAACCTAAATATGCAAAACTAAAAAAGTAGTTAGAATAAAATTATGATATCTGGAGAATATGCTTATACAACAATAAAATCCTATTTTCAAAAAATATGTAGAAACATATGAAATGTCAAAATACACATATAATTGAGATTAAATTAAAAAGTATATAAAATTATATCTATAATATGTCAATTATATACCTCAGCATATATGTATGTGTTCACAGAAAAAAGTCTAGAAAGAAACACATCAGAATGTGTATAATGTTTTTTTTCAATGATTATTTCTTAAGGGATGTTCCTTGCTGTATACCTTGGTATTTTTTTAATATATCAGAATATTAATCTTCATTGTATTTGTGTGACCTATTACATTTATGTAAAAGTATATATGTACATATGTCCAGATTGAGTAGAACGTTTAAAACATAAAAATAGAGACCCTCCAATTCTTTTTTTTTTTTGAGACCCTCCAATTCTTACAAAACAATTTTTCAAGGCTTATATTTTGTCTATAGTGTTTGAACAGAAAAATTGACTAATTTTTCAGACTGGGTTTTAACATTTGAACACATCCACAGGACTCAAGGAATATGTGACCACTCAGCTCTCCATCACACAGGGTACACTCCAAACTCCTCAGATGCCCACAAAGATACAAGATCCCTCAGAATCTGGCTTCTACTCACCTATAAAGCCTCGGCTGTGATCATCATCCCTCCCTGTTCCCTCCACTCTGCCCTCCCGGCCATGGGGATGAGGATTCACTGAGCAGAGACATACTTCATCCACTCAGTGGGCACTTCCTGCAGGGCCACAGGACTCTCCTTAGGTGTCACATCTTCCAAGAAGTCTTCTGTTTCCTTCTTCCCTGCAGGATGCTGCATGTCCTGCCTCTGGGCTACCACCGTGCCTTTGCTTTTGCTATTCTTGATAATTTATACTCATCACACTTCATCTTGAACACCTGTGTATTTATTGTACATTCCCTTTTAGAATGTCAGTGAGGGCAGACTATTTTTTCCTGTTTTGCTCATTGCTGTATGCCCAGTGTCCATAAAAGTATTAGAGGTACCCAATCAATGTTCAAATGTTTATGTGACTGATAATATACATGAGTGCATGAATGACTGAATGGATTCAGCAGAAAACTGGAGTATCTAAAACACAAGGTGTCTGGCAAGGGGCAGAAGGAAAGTCAAAAAAGGGTCAGAAAAAGATGAAGCTATTGAAAGTCCTCAAAGATAAGTAGCTTGGCAAGGTGGAAAGAGCATAGACTTTATTTTTTTAATTAATTTATTTTTATTGGTGTTCAATTTGCCAACATATAGCATAACACCCAGTGTTCATCCCATCAAGTGCCCCCCTCAGTGCCCGTCACCCAGTCACCCCCACCCCCCCACCCATATCCCTTTCTACCACCACTTGTTCATTTCCCAGAGTTAGGAGTCTCTCATGTTCTGTCTCCCTCTTGGATATTTCCCACTCATTATCTCTCCTTTCCCCTTTATTCCCTTTCACTATTTTTTATATTCCCCAAATGAATGAGACCATATAATGTTTGTCCTTGTCCGATTGATTTATTTCACTAAGCGTAATGCCCTCCAGGTCCACCCACGTCGAAGCAAATGGTGGGTATCTGTCATTTCTAATGGCTGAGGAATATTCCATTGTATACATAAACCACATCTTCTTTATCCATTCATCTTTCGATGGACACCGAGGCTCCTTCCACAGTTTGGCTATTGTGGACATTGCTGCTGTAAACATTGGGGTGCAGGTGTCCCGGCGTTTCCCTGCATCTGTATCTTTGGGGTAAATCCCCAGCAGTGCAATTGCTGAGTCATAGGGCAGGTCTATTTTTAACTCTTTGAGGAACCTCCACACAGTTTTCCAGAGTGGCTGCACCAGTTCACATTCCCACCAACAGTGTAAGAGGGTTCCCCTTTCTCCACATCCTCTCCAACATTTGTTGTTTCCTGCCTTGTTAATTTGCCCCATTCTCACTGGGGTGAGGTGGTATCTCATTGTGGTTTTGATTTGAATTTCCCTGATGGCACGTGATGCAGAACATTTTCTCATGTAAGAGCACAGACGTTAGTCAGAAACACTGCTATATGACTTTGAGAAAGTTCCTCAATTTGCATCTGTAAAATGGGATATTATACTCCTTTGGTTGTTGTGAGAATTAACCGATCTCTATATACAGATGCACACACACAGAGCCTTGCACATAGTCAGCATCCAGTCAACGTTTGAAGTTTTTCCTATCCCCTTACATTATAGTTTGGTCTAGTTATTTCTATACCTATGAAAAACTGATCACACATTTCTAGGAAAACATGCAGTGGACAAAATTATTTTTACTATAAATTTTTCAAAGATAAACCATTCTAGAGGAAGGGCAAAGGGAAGATGGCCAAACTCTTACAAGGTTAGGCATCGTAACCACAAGGAGATGGGCATACGTAACCCATACAGAAGGTGGGGATCCCAGAGGTTACTCAGGGGTGAGTTTTGTAAAATACATCAGAACACAATCTGATGTATTTTAGTGGTGGGGCAACGAAGTAGTCCCAAAGCACAAGAAAACTTCTCTCTTCTGGGTTTCATTACCCTTTCTATTGATGAGACAAACACATACAATATTAAATTCTGTCCTACAGCCATTTGGCTAAAAGTGTGGATGTCTAGGGCCAAAAAATATATTCATTGATTTTGGAATTAGACTCTATTAATATGCTTTTCAAAGAGATATTTCTGTTCACCTTGAAGCACTGGAGCTCATGTTCGGCTGGATGGTTGGGAACACTGGTCTTACTCTACAACAAAAATAAGCTGCTCGAGATCATTGGGGCCGCGAATGGGATGGCTATCCACTAAAGCCCGTTCCCGGTAAGCTGACACTGTCAGGGATGTTGAGTAGAGTTTTCTAGAGCAGACTGATGCATCCACGGAGCTCACTCGGGGCCCCCCTGGCAGAGTGAGAAACGTCCCCACAGCAAAAGAAATTTCTGCTGACAAATAAGGAAAACAAGCCATGGGATTAGAGTACCAAGAATAAATATTCTGCGGCCAGTATCATAAAGATTTTTTTAATTTGACAATGAGCACAAGCTTTCATTGCTTGCACAAAAATTCATGGTTCCTCTATCTGGTAGCAACACAATAAATTGTCACTCAGGTTGTCATTGTCTTGCAATTAGTAGCTTACCTACTTAGGTACTGCATCATCAGCCACCTAGGATTTTGTTAGTATTTGTAGTTGTGGTTTTTTCTTTTTTTTTTGTTTGTTTGTTTGTTTGTTTGGGACACTGGTTACATGTGTGACTACACGTGATAGGCTGATGCAAATATGAATCCACTGCCCTGAGTGTGTCTGTCCACTTGGTATGTCATTGCAATCATCAAAGTTCCTATATTTTAAGGTATTGAACTTCTTAATTTGGTTAGTCAACCTATCAGCCAAAGCCAGATACAGGGCAGTAAGAATTGCAGGCTGGAAACAGAGCTAAGGGGAGGTGGGAATTCACCATAGTAGCCTGGCTATGATTAGGTGTCTGGGGAGCAGCTGTTTGTTCAGAAGTAGGGGAGCCAGAAGGGGTAACAGGAAAGCAAAGAATGGGAAGGGAGCCTCGCAGGCAAGTGGAAGGAGGAGGAATAGACATATACAAACCCAAGGTAGGAATGAGAGCGAATTCCTGGTGGGCACCAAGGGGAGACTTCCTGGTAGGATGTGGTTGGGCTGGGGGGAGGTGCAGATGGTAATTAGGACCCGAGACAGTTGTTTCCAGAGGCGAAAGCTCCCTGTCCACCCAACCCCCACCCCCACCCTGCACTGCTACAGTGTAGGAAAATTCACACCGACCTAAGATTTAAGGCAAAGATGGAAGGACAGGGTGGACTGTGTGGATGGGTGCTGGGGCAGACGAGCAGGGTGCTGGGGCAGACGAGCAGGCAGGTGGATGGACAGACAGACCAATAGATAGACACTTGTTTCTAGGAAAACAGTAGCAATGTTTAGGAACATCAAAGGGATCCACTGACCAAAATCATGTTCTCTTATAGGACTTCAGGATGCCAGCATTAGAATTCTTTCCTGTTGAGTTTTTCATTGTGGGCTGCTTGGATCTCTGGATCAAAATGAGTTTGTTTAGGGATGCCTGGGTGGCTCAACAGGTGAGCATCTGCCTTTGGCTCAGGGCTGATCCCGGGGTCCTGGGATCGAGTCCTGCACCAGGATGCCCGCATGGAGCCTGCTTCTCCCTCTGCCTGTGTCTCTGCCTCTCTGTGTGTCTCTCATGAATAAATAAAATCTTTTAAAAAAAAGTGAGCTTGTTCAGAAACTAGGTGGGGTTGGGCATAGGAACCCATGGTTCAAGAAGCTCTCCAGGTGAGTTTTATACACACCAGTGTTTGAAATTCCTGAACTAAGGCATCATCCCTCGCCCATTGTAAAGTCCATACTGGATTAATCCCAATCCTTCCTATTTTTAAAAAAATATTTGATTTCTTTATTTGAGAGAGAAAATGAGCAATGGGGAAGGGAAGAGGGGCAGGGGGAGAGGGAGAGGGAGAGAAATAGGGAGCCCAATGTAGGGCTCAATCCCAGGACACTGAGATCATGACCTGAGTGAAAGGCAGACGCTTCACCGACTGAGCTCCCCAGGTGCCCCTAATCAGCTCCTCACAGACACTGGTGGGAAGTCAGACAGCAGGCGAAGAGGGCTGGAAATATTTGGTGGTGGAGAGAGAAGACTTTCCTCTCCAGGTGCCAGTACAGACCCCAGGCAGGAAGAGCTGCTGGAAGTGTTCTGAGGGCTGTTAAGGCAGCAAAGAGTCAAACTGCAGGGAGTGCCTCTCAGGCCTTAGGAACTACCAGTCATGCATTTTTTTAAGGCTCAAGTAAAAGCCTGGCTCCTTCAACAAATTGTGCCACGTTCATTACCTAAACCCAATGGGAAGCCCTCTGTACTTCTGGATTCCTCTGTAGAATGTTGTCTATACATCCTGAAGGCCTTCACTCGTTCATTCACTTAGCAAATATTTACTGAGCACTTACCATGTGCCAGACACCACTCTAGGCATTGAGGCAGAGTGGTAGACAAAAGGGGCAAATATTTCTGCCCTTGCAGAGCTCAGATTCTAATAGGGAAAACAAGGAGAAAAGTAAAATGTAGACGATGTAGATAAATACTAAGGGGGAAATACAGCAGGAAATAGTAATACAAAGTGTATAGTTGTATTTTTTTTAAGATTTTATTTATTTATTTGAGAGAGAGAGAAAGAGTACAAGTGAGGTGGAGCAGAGGGAGAAGCAGACTTCCCTTGGAGCAGGGAGCCCAACGCAGGACTCCATCCCAGGACCCTGGGATCATCACCTGAGCCGAAGGCAGATGCTTAACCAACTGACCCACCCAGGTGCTCCAGAAGTAGATAGTTTTAGACAGCCAGGGAAGCCTCTCTGAGAAAATGTCATTTGAATAAACATCAGAAGAAAGCAAGGGATGAGCAGAGGGACTATCCAGGGAAAGTGTATTTTTTTTTTGTCACTCATAGAAACATCCTTTTATTTTTTTGAAGTTTCTATTTAAATTCCAGTTAGTTAATGTAGAGTGTAAGATTAGTTTCAGGTACAACATAGGGAGGGATTCAACACTGCCACATGACACCCAGTGCTCATCACTAGTGCACTCCTTAATTTCCATCACCTATTTCCCTCCATCTCCCCATTTATCTCCTCTCTGGTAACCATCAGTTTGTTCTCTATAGTTAAAAGTCTATTTCTTGGTTTATCTCTTTTTTCCCCCCTTTGATCATATGTTTTGTTTCTTAAATTCTACATATGAGTAAGATCATATGAGATTTCTGACGTATTAGCATAATATTTTCTAGTTCCATCCATGCCATTGCCAATGGCAAGATTTCATCTTTTTTATGGCTGAGTAATATTCCATTGTATATATACACCACATCTTTATCCATTCATCTGTCAATGAACGCTCGGGCTGTTTCCATAATTCAGCTATTGTAGATAATGCCGCTATAAATATCATGGTGCACGTATCCCTCTGAATTGGTATTTTTGTATTCTTTGGATAAATACCTAGTAGTGTAATTGCTGGATCATAGGGTAGTACTATTTTTAACTTTGTGAGGAACCTCCATACTGTTTTCCAGAGTGGCTGCACCATTTTTCATTCCCATTAACAGTGTAAGAGGGCTCCCCTTTTTCCACATCCTTGTCAACACCTGTTGTTTCTTATGTCCATTCTATTATCCCCAATGGGGAAAAATGGAGAGCTTTTCCTCTGGGGTCAGGAACAAGACAGTGATGTCCACTCTCATCACTGTTATTTAACATAGTACTAGAAGTCCCAGCTTCAGCAATCAGAAGTAAAGCATCTAAATTGGCAAGGAAGAAGTAAAGCTTGCACTATTTGCAGGTGACATGATACTCTATATAGAAAACCTGAAAGGCTCCACTGAAAAATCGCTAGAACTGATACACGAATTCAGTAAAGTTGCAGGATACAAGATCAACATTCAGAAATCTGTTGCATTTCTACATACCACTAATGAAGCAGTAGAAAGAGAAATCAGGAATTGATCCTACTTACAACACACCAAAAACCCTAATATACCTAGGAGTGAATCTAACCAGAGGTGAAAGACCTATGCTCTGAAAATTATAAAACGCTGATGAAAGAAACTGAATACAGAGAAATGAAAAAACATTCCATGCCCATAGATTGGAAGAACCAACATTGTTAAAATGTCTATAGTACCCAAAGCAATCTACACATTTAATTTGACCCCTATCAAAATACCACCAGCACTTTTCACCGGTCATTTAAGCAGAGGCAGCAGTAAGATCAAAAGTTCTGAGACAAGAGCCTGCCCGCATGTTCAAGGTGGCCTCTGTGGATGGAGGAGAGTAAGCAAGAAAAAGAGATGTAGGATACAAGGACAGATGGCTATAGGAGGGCTCTATCACATAGGGCTCAAAAAGATTTTGTAGAAATTACGAAGGTTTCATCTTTTACAAGATGGAAAGTGATCGAAGGATTTTTAGCAGACAAGTTTCATGATCACTCTTTGACAATATCATCAGCTATTTCATTGAGAATAATTTATGGGTGGCAAGTTTGGCAGAAGGGAGATTGGTTTTAGAAAGCCAATAGTCGGGGATCCCTGGGTGGCGCAGTGGTTTGGCGCCTGCCTTTGGCCCAGGGCGCGATCCTGGAGACCCGGGATCGAATCCCACATCAGGCTCTCGGTGCATGGGGCCTGCTTCTCCCTCTACCTGTATCTCTGCCTCTCTCTCTCTCTGTGACTACCATAAATAAATAAATAAAAATAATTAAAAAAAAAAAAAAAGAAAGCCAATAGTCCACGGGAGAAACAAGGGTACTTTAGACCAGTGTGACAGCACAGAAAGCAATGAGAAGTGGGCCCATTCTGGATATTTTTTGAAGGTGGGGCAAATACTGGGTTTGAAAGAAAGAGAAGCGAAGGAGAATTCCAAGGCTTGAGGCCTGAGCTACTGGAAAAAGGCTGTCGCCACTTACTGTGGTAGGGAAGGCTGTATGGGCAGCAGCTTTGAGAGAAAGGAACTCTGAGGGATCACCAGCTCATAGCCATGAGTTTGGGTGAGCTTATCAAGGTGGTGAGTATAGAAGTGCAAGGGCTGAGCTTAGGGGCTGAGGATTCCCAGGACATGGGACCTTCAGGAAAACTTTGAGAAAACTGAAATCATCGATCCCCTGCTCAGAGGTCAGGGAGATGAATGAGAAACCCATGAGAAGGAATAGCAGAGCTGTGGGAGACACGTGGCTTTGGGGGCCAAGTAAGGAAGGAGGTTGAAGGAAAAGATAGCCCTCAACTTGGTCAAATACTGCTGATGGGGCAAGTGACTTGAAGACGGAGAGCTGGCCCCTGGACACACAACAGAGAAGTCACAGGGGACTTTGACAAGGGCAGTTTTAGGGGAAGGTGCCTGGGACAGAAAACTAGATCCTGGTGATTCAAGACAATCTTAGTCTGCCCAGGTTGCTCTAGCAAAATATCATAGTCTCTGCAGCATAAATGACAGAAATTAATTTCTCACAGTTCTGGAAGCTGGTAAGTCCAAGATCAAAGTGCTGACAGATTGGGCTCCTGGTGAGGTCCCTCCACCTGGCTTCTCATGTCCTCACCTACCTGTGTGTGTGTGTGCAGAGACGGAGAGCGATTGAGATTCTTCTCTTTTTCTTTTTTTTTTTTTAAGATTTTATTTATTAATTTATTTGAGAGAGAGAGAGAAAGAGCAGAGGGAGCAGCAGGTTCCCCGCTGAGGAGGGAGCCTGGCATGGGGCTTGATCCCAGAACCCTGGGATCATGACCTGAGCCAAAGGCTGATGCTTAACTGACTGAGCCACCCACGTCCCCCTCTTTTCTCTTTCTCTACTACCATCAGTCCTATCAGGTTAGGACCTCACCCTGATGGGAATGCTCTAGCAAAGAAGAGGGGTCCTTGGATAGTTGAGAGGGAATGGGACTTAAGGACAACTGGGGGATGAGCCTAAGGAGCACAGGTGGTTCATTCATTGAAGCAGGATCAGAGACAAAAATTTAGGGACAGAGAAACACATAGATCTATAGACGTAGCATGTGGGCTCACCAAAATTCTCTTCTGATGATTTCAGTTTTCTTGGTTAAATAGAAAGGAAAGGTCATGAGCTGAGAGTGAGGATGGGAGCAGCTGCTGGCAGTGTGGGGGCTGAGGGAAAATGGGAGAGTCATCTAGGAGAGCAGGAGAGTCCTGCAGAAAGGCAATGTAATATAATTGCGGGGAGCATTCGGGACTCACTTTGAGTTGAGCACTCCTTCAGAATGGAAGTCAAACACTGGGCCCTTAGCAGAACTCAGCAGGATCACCCCAGGAGGGCTGGGACACTGCTGAGGGTGAGCAGATTTGGGGACTAGTAAGTCAGGGTTTCACCATTCATTAAGTGCCTCACTTAATCTCTCTGAACCTTCTTATATTTTTATCTGTAAAACTGGGATATTTGTGTCTACACTGCCTTCCTCAGAAGATTCATGAGCTGGACACTGAGGAACATTAGCTAAAGTGTTGACTGATAAACACATCAGAGATGGCTAGAAGACTGGAGCAGGTAAAACTGGAATAGCAAGAGGGAAGGTCCTCTGGTCCAAATGAAGTCTTTCCAGGAAGGATGGCCTAAGGACCCTCGGGGGAACAGGTCGGAGGTGACGTATAGGAAAAGGAAGTTGAACAGGACACACTCTGCCAACTACTACTGGTTGCTGTGGCCTAGGGCTGGTTGAAGCTCGTTAGCTAAGGTCATGGCATTTGCTAGACACCCTGGATCTGGGCTGCCCCTGGCCCATATACACTTTTTGTGATGAGTTAGAGATAGGCGTCCTCTCACTTGGGTGGCTTGATCAGTTAAGTGGCCCACTCTGGATTTTGGCTCAGGTCATGATGTCGGGGTCATGGGAATGAGCCCCAAGTCGGGCTCCGCACTGAGCACAGAGTCTGTTGTCCCTCTCCCTCTGCTCCCATCCCCACCCTCTCTTGTGCATGCTCTCCTGTGTGCTCACTCTCTCTCTCAAATGAACACATACATACATACATATTAAAAAAAAAAAAATAGGTGCCCCTTCCTTAAGACCCTTTACTTCTACATATCAGAAAACTGTCCTGATATACTTAGCTTGCTAGAATAAGGTATTTTCTTGACATAAAGCTGGAAAACTCAGCATAAATATGAAAATCTATAGGGCTGTTATGTGAAAGGCACCCCCTGGGGTTGTGGAGTGCAACACACACAGCAATGGTCTCAACTGACCCTAAACACTCACCAAAGCCCTTCAATGACCACCACCTCACGATTATCTCCTTAAGCCTATATTTAAAGTAATATCAGAATATAATTTCATTTTTAAGATTGAAATAAACATTGGCCTTTTGCTTTAAGCTCTACTCTTGGTAGGTCCAGATTAGAAGAGGTCTTGGAAGATTACCGACTTCCAGGAAGGATTTTACATACACACTCGGCAGGTAGGAACCCACTGGTACAAATAAACTGTGTGCACTGTTCTGCTGATAACCAAGCAACCACTTAGAGAACAAGTTTGATTCTCATTTCACTGGGAGTCCATTTCTCTAGCCAAATGCTATGGACTAGAAGCTGAATTTAAGGAGAGAGAGAATCACAAAATTTTTCTTAGCAAGGTCAGATCCAGTTTTCCTTTCTCACACAGCCCCTGTAGCTATTTCTTGGGTAATGGCCACCTTGTGAAATAATCCCTGATAATAGCTACCTTTTAGTGGATTCCTGGCCTGGCACTCAGCTGAGCACTTTAAGGGTATCATTGCATTTAATCCTCTCAACGATCTCAGGAGATCAGTATTATTCGTTCACTTTACAGATGAGAAAACTGAATCTTGGAGTGAGATAATTTTGCCCTAAGTAAACAACCAGTTGGTTGAGGAGTCAGGGTTCTAACCCACTCTCTTGGTATCCATAGCCACTTGCTGTCACTCATGGTGTGCCAGTCTCCCTTGGTGCTTGATTAAATGGCCATCGGGTTGGTGTAATGAGCCTTTCTGGATAGCTTACAAACCAAGAAATACCAAGTCTGAAGAGCTTAGCTTATCACTGGAAGTCATACTGCTGAAGCAAAAAATCACGGGCGGTATTTTTCTGTGGCATCTAAGTTTGTCATTTGGAATCCTGAACATTACGTGTCCCCAGAGCAAGGCAAACCTGGCACCATGATTTGAAAAAGAACCAATAATAAAATGTCTGTATACGAGGGCTGGGTAGTATTACCAAAATATACAGATTCCAATTTGAGAACTCAGGAAAATATTTCAGAGCTGAAACAATCAACATCTTTTTGACCATATAACCAAAGTTTTCTCTCCAAAGCCCAAGTTCAGTATTTGAGTTCATTCAAAGCCAGGACCCACCACACCTGTCACTGTGGCTGCATTCTTTGTGAGATTCCCCCTAGTGGCCCACAAGAGTTAGCTTCCTGAACGAGCTCAGTGGGAGGAAGATTGGGGAGTTTATTGCCGTTCACTCTCTTTATCTAATTTGATGGAAACTGGTCTCCTATCAAATGTGAAGGCAAAATCAGGGGAAGGGTGTGAAATGTCAGTCTAGCCGCCCCCACCCACCCAGCGGGACCAGGAGGTGAAGGACCTAGTGATTTATTGAGCACTAAGAAAAACTCTTAAAGCTCTGAAATCCCAGGGACTTGACCTAAAATGTGAGGGCCAACCTCATTGACATCACAGATCCTTCCTACAGTCACAATGCTACTGAGCCACCCTGGGAAGATGACCCAGAAACATAAAGACTTTAATCAGATTGCAACCAAATTTCCTCAGAGCTTTGGCTTTCTGGAAGACAAAATAATAATTTTTAAAAACCCTCTGCTCCCTTTCAAAAAAATCAGATCAACAAAAAATAAAGCCAGGAAATCAAGCATCATGAACTCAGGTATTTATCTCATGGATTACCCAAGGTCTCTAGATTCTCATCCTTTACAGGATTAGATTTCTTATTACATATAAACTAGGTAATAAATCCCAAAGAAGATCCTTGGATGGCTTGGGCACAATAGAGTGAGAAATCATTTCCTATTATTTTATAACAATTTGATCTAAATGTGCATCTCAACAAAGTTTCCTAAATTCTTAATGGACAATTAATTCTTCTGGGACAATAAATCCTTCTAGCTGACTATGGGTGTGATGGGGGCCTGGTGAAGAACTGAGGTAGGGGAGAGAAGAAGAGAGGAATGTAAAATAAATTAGAAGCCTCCCTTAACCTTCACTATATGTACGGAAAATGCCCTTAATTAAAAGAAAAAAAAATTAACCACCACCGCAAAAATTCACCTGCCTTAGTTCCTGATCTGATTCAGCATTCTGGTTGCCTAGATACAGATGTAAACAAAAGTGCCTCCCTGACTCCAGAGGAACAGCCGAAGGAACCTGATGGCCCCCTTCCCGGCTCAGTCAATGACCAAGAAAAGAAAGCAAGTACTTTTAGACGTTCATAGCAAAAGTAGAATATTTTGTTCAGCTTCTTTAAAGCTTAGCATTGTTCAGAGAATTCTAAGGAGTCCTAGAAGAGTTGTTTTTCTTTTCACTCTACCTACATTTCTTGTTTGCTCTGCTTTGACAAAGTGACTGATGACCACGTGAGCTGAAAAGAGAAAGGGTCTCAATTTGTGAATACATTCGTTGGACTGACTTAATCTGCAGGGCTAAGTAGGAACAAAAAATTGATAAATATTTTCTATAAAGATGCAAAAGAAACTAAGATAAATTCAAGATAGAGGCTTTATCTGTCAAATGGAAAAGAGAACAGCTAAAGAGGTTTCTTTTATTGGTACTTGTCATTAATGAAAAAGAACATTCAAAGCAGCAGTTTTTTTAGACCTCACCAGGGATGCAGCCTCTGGTGATAAAAAGAGAACTGGAAAGCTAGCACAGTATCCAGCACTGATTTTTGCTCTCTGTTGGCTATAGCACACACTGGCTGTGCAACTTCCAGCAATTACTTAACCTGTTTCCTCTTCTATGAAATGGGCTAATTAGGCCAATCATACAAGGATGTGAGGCTTGAATGAACCACTAAGATAAAGGTTATGGCAAGTAAAAGGGACTCAGTCAATTCCTATCATCATCATCTAGATGATCTGAGTAATCTGCTATTTCTCTAATCCTCAGAGTCCTCACCTTTAAAAATAATCATCTTAAATTCTTTCTGCACTAAAATAGCATTTAAGTCAAGACAATGATTTCCACCTTATAGAAGATCATATATGTCAAAGTATTTTATAGGCCTTAATTAAGCCATAAAGGAACACAACATTTTAAAGTATTATTATAAAACAGGTAAAAACGGACATATGTAAAAAGTCGGTGTTCATAGCCACCGAGTTGTTTGTGAGAATTGTTATATAATTACATTCTAGCTTGAAGGAATAGGGATGAAACAGAGCTGCTTCCTATAGTCAATTAGTGAAGATATAAAACTTCACATACTCTCTTAGACACATCAATAACTGCACAGAAGAAAGAGAAAACAAGTTGGCCTCAGTGTTAACAGCTTTTACTCTCTCTAGATAGTACGATTGCAAGAAGAATTTTCTTTTTTCTGTATCTTTTCTGTGTTTTTCCAAATTTTCCTCCATTATCAGGTTTAACATTTGTTACTTTAAGAGTATGCAAGTTGTAGCTGTGCTTTTTTTTAGAGGACTATTTACAGTCTTCAAAATGAGATTTAAAAATAATATAAAAGTAAAAGATAAATATATCCAACTGCTTCACTTGAGAAGGGGGAAGGAGACAATAATCCAGTAATTTAATGTCCTTGGACACAATATTCAGTCTTTTATTCCACAAGAGGGAATAAAAGGGCTACTAGGTGTCAAACATGTGAGGCCAGGGAGCAGCCAGTTGCTTGAAGGAATACCACAGACAGACTCAGACCAGGGTTACCATGGAGGCGTGAGAAGGGAAGAGCTGGCATTGAGTAGGCCAGCAGTCCAGGACCCAGTTCTTTTCTAGCTCGAGACTGGAGTCAAAACACAAACCAGGGTAGAAGGCCCAGTCATGCTCTCTCGGTAGTTAGGATGGTTTCCATAACATGGACCCCTGGGTGCTCAGTGGATCAGTGTATCCATCACTGGAGGAAGACCTCACTTCAGAGAATCAGACCCATTGCAGACCCCACTTAGCAATGGGGAGAGAGGGCCTAAAGCATTATCATGGCAGTCACTGGCTCCATTTTGAGCAGCCTCAAGCCTGTCCTGATTGCCCACCACCAAGCGGGCAGGATCAGAGAGCCTACCTATTGTCATGGGTTATTTATTAGCTCCTTATTAATAGACTTACTTTTTTTTAAAGTTTTGTTGGAGGAGAGAGCTTTCCAAGTAAGTCTCTTGGGTGTTAAATTAAGAAGTAAGAAGTTCCTTAGGCATTTGCAAAAGGAATGATTTCTGTATGTGGATCTTAACTACTCTACTAAACCAAGAAAAAATGTCCCAGGAAACTATTTTGTTCAAGTTTTAAACTGAGGAGGAGTACCACTCATTCTCCCCCTAACTGAATCCAGTTCAGTGATGGGATATTAAAAAGAGCATAAATCTGTGTCTGGCTTTTGATCTTAAAAATAAAGAACATTAGAGTTTAGAACAGTTTTAGCATATGCCAAACAGTGAGTGCATTTGGTGGTCTCTTTCCTCCTGGAAATGCTGGGAAATTATGAACTTTGATGCAAGGGGAACTTTCTAGTAGTACCATGTTACTGAATTAGTTAAGTGTTCATATGGCCAGCTATGTTAAATACTAGTAAGTTATGTACACAGCTGTGCTCTACTTTCATTTCTCATTGACTATAATAATCTGATATCCAGGCTTCTTAGAAAATAAAATTACCTGAGTAGACTAGCTTTCTAGTTTTGGACTTTGTTTTTGAAAAGTAATTGATTCCCCTCAGAAATTAGCATATTGGAGTAAATTCACTCTGTGAAAACTTCTTTAGTAACTCAGCCGATAATCATTGGATATTCCACTTAAAATTGTTCTAAGAACAATCCATGGTTTTGACTTGTCCAGAAAGATTTTCCTGACTGTGATACCAATCTATGAAATGAAACTCTCTATTATCTTTCTAGAGCTTGATTTTGGTTTTAGTTTCTAGAAATACAGATGGGGCATTGCAAGTTTGACTGGGATGATGGTCTACAGCATATATTTTGTTTAAAATTATTTATATAAAAATAAGATGGATAAGACTTACCTGTAAAGTAAGCTAATGATACATTTTAAACCCATGACCTTTGTTTTAGGTAAGATTATCTCCCGCCACAATGTCAACCAAGAATTCTACAGATCTAGTTGAATATGTTGACAAGTAAGTCTGTAAATTGCAACTGGTTTTAAGTATTTACTACATTTAATGATTCAGCTAGAGATTAAAGTGCCTGACTGAGATCTTTGAGTTCATCTAAACTGGTTCTCTGCTTTCAGAAGAGACTGCATTAAGCAACTTCAGAAGGTGAACCTCTCTGTGTTAGGCCTTTCTCATTGACAAAATAAGCCAATTTTACAGCCTCCTCTTTAAGTAATTTCCATAGGTTCCTATAGATTATGCATCATAGAACACAGGCAATGAATGACACATGAAAAGATCAGAGTTAACTTTCACTTTCAAAATACACCGAATACATCTATTAACACTTCATTATAAAAACTCAGAAAATTTTAAGCATATTAAATTAATCATCAGAAAATTTTGTTTATATTGTTTATATGCCACACCTGGAACTCATCCAGGGAAGGTCTACAGAAGAGGGACAACTCTAGAGGCTTAGAAATTTGTCATCGTATTGATACATGTACAATGTCCAAAATGTCCTCGAATACCAGTTTGTAAAGGTGGGATCACAGAGGCAATGCGTAGTCTACTGAGTTGTTTTCTGTTTGGTATATCAAAGGAGGATTTCGTCTGTGGCAATAATTAACGTTTTTAGGGCACCTACAATTTCATCTCAGGGCTTCCACTAATTGTCTGTATAGCCTCCTTAATGTCAGTCCCTTAATGTCTCTTGTCTTTGGGTCTTTCATTTGCCAAATGAAGAGGCTAGATTAGAAGCTCTCCCAGACTTCACTGTAGCTTTAAAATAATTCTGATCCTAAAATATACATTATGACTATAAAAGAAAAATTACAAGCAAATGAAATGAGTCAATGAGAAGAGAAAAATCCAAATACTGGATTTTCATTTTTTAAATATTACCTTTAACAATGAAGATAACAATTTTAAATTCACAAGTTTTGATCACAATCTGTTCACAAGAGCTTCCCTGATCCTTAGCCAATTGAAGTAACATGCCACAAAAACTTCAACCACAGAATTTTAGTCCCTCTTTTCATGCTGCCCATAACTTGTATTTGCTTATGTGATAATAAGGCCGTAATTTAGGGAAAATGAAACCAAACAAGGGAAAATGATTTCTTTTATGTTTGAAAATACAATATTTTGATAGGTGACATTTTTTCTGAGTGAAGGACAATGAATGTGGTAATACACAGAAATAATCATTTCACATGGATATGCTAGCTAACTTTGCCATCCAAGGAGGGAAGGGAGACTTGTTCCTGCCTGAATCTACACAGGACATAATGGAAAATAGAAATCATTCTTCAGATCTGTCAAATTCCAGGATGAACCCAAGTGGATTTCTTTAGCTCAGGCTGCTGACCTATATCCCAGAAGACAACAGAACAAGTTCCTGGAAGACAGTGACGAACTTAAAAAGATATCCCCAGAAATTTTTGCCATTTCTTGGATTCCAGAAAAACTGAAATTAAGACAACAGAGATTCTATAATTCAAAACAAAAGTATAATGAGGATAATCTAGTCCCAACGTCCATTTCCACCTTGCTCTCCCCCGAAAGCCCTCTCTTGCAGTCTAAGCCATGTGTCTAGAGCTTCTATGTACCAGCTGAGATGGTTAGTTTGTTTTGTTCTAGTTTGGTTTTGATCTTTCCCCTGTAATCTCCCAGAGCAGGCTGCAAGCTCCCAAAAGGCAGGGATTATAACCTTATGCTTTCTGATACCCCAGCTTATCACGGTGCATTGAATATTGATTCCTGTGGAACCATAGTTGATAGGCTTCATGGAGAGCCAGGGGGGAGCAATTGAATCTGTAAGAGTCTGCTTGGTGCAGTGGACTCCTGGGTGGCTGATTAACTGGAAAAGCAAAATGGCACTCAGGCATTTCAATCATCAGTGTAGATACTTCCAACTGACATGTTGAATCCAATACAATAAAAATAAAAAACAATTTTTAAAATGGCTGAGTCCTTCAAGGAACAGCAGTCATTGAGCAGCAACAGATTTATTGATATACGAACAGGGTATTTACACAAGCAAAGGTCATGATCAACTCATTGAACTGCCTGAAATATATATTACATATTCTCAGAGGCTCTGCTTTGTAAATCTGTAAGGGAATATTGATAGGAAATCCTAAGAAACGAACACCAACCACAACCAAAAAGGTTAAAAATCTAGCAACAAAAGCGTAATACATACCCTGTGAAAAAGGTTTGGTGAGAGACATGCATCAAAAAGATTGGCAGACCAAGTGCTTTCAGGGCTCTGCTCAGCCTCCGGCAGTTGGAGCGACACCCACACATTATTAGTACTTGTTAAATGTTAGGTCATATTAATAATCCATGGAGCAGGGGAAGGCGGAAAGCTTGCAATCAATTCTAGGACAATTATGGTGACACTCTAATAAAGGCAGTAAATAATTCTGATTGCCACATGTGTTCATTGATTCACAAGGACGATGTGGCCAATGCTCATTTAAGCTTGATGGAACAGGAAAGTCCAAAGCCTTTTTTTTCTTCTTCTTCTCCTTTTTCTGCTGTTGGAAGGAGCACTGCACAGAGGCCAGGCACTTTGGGTCCACTCTTTTTAATTTTTTTTTAATTTATTCATGAGACACAGAGAGAGGGAGAGGCAGAGACACAGGCAGAGGGAGAAGCAGGCTCCACGCAGGGAGCCCGACGTGGGACTCGATCCCGGGTCTCCAGGATCACACCCTGGGCTGAAGGCAGGCGCCAAACCACTGAGCCACCCGGCTGCCCTCCACTCTTGAATCCACTTCTGATTAGCTATAGGACCTTGAGAAAAAGAGAATGTCTTTTCCTTGTGGGCAGTCTCTGTCTCTGCTATAAAAGGGTGGGTGGGGGCGTAGGTTTAGGTGCAGATGAGCAGCCCCAAGTCTCAAGGGCTGTCTGTGTTCACAGATCCAGATTTCATTTCCAGGATGCAGATTAGAGAGCTGCCTCTGTTTGCCACTTCTCAACTCTGTTCATAATTTCTCATAAACATTCTTTTATGTAATAAAGTGGCTAAAGTTTAAGAAAGTGTATTATTGCCCCCATGGGATTTAATTTTGAATAGAAAACAAACTCTGCTGATAAATCTCTTGATTTTTCTTCAATTGACCCTGCTAAAAAAATTTTTTTAAACCTCTGAATCATATAACTTCTAAGGTTTCTTCCATCCCTAAAATTCTTTGGTCTTCTAAAACTGGTTACTGCCTTTTATTCACTTAACAAACACTTATCGAGCATTCACTATGTGCTGAGCAGTGTGCTGGGCACTTAGGGAATCATCAGGGAACAAACACAAAGACCCCTGCCCTCATGGAACTTCCATTCTAGAGCAGGAGGAAGAGACATGCAGGGTTCAAGAGCCTGTCAGGGCAGGGGCAGGCTCCTTGAGAAGTCAGATGTGAGCAAACCCCAGGAGATGAGGGGGTTGGCCATGTGGACCTGTGTGGGAAAAGCAGTCTCCAAGGCCAGGATGCTCCTGAGGTGGCTGAAAAGGCAAGGGGACAAAGATGGCTGGAAGGAAAAATGAAAAAGTATACACATCAAGTAGCATGCCCTTGGGCCAAGGAAATGAGGTGGGTTGGTACTGAGGAGTTGTGCAGGCTATTCCAGTACACATCTCAGGAATTTCTCAGGAGAACACTCTCTGGGAAGATAAGGGGTCTGGCTAACAGCCAGAGGATGCTATTGAGAAATTTGGATCCATAAAACTATCAGTAAGTGAAATGGGCAAAATAATACATGATTGATGATGATTTCTCCTTGTGAGTCGAATATACCGTCAGGGGCTGGGATGTATTTTTTTCTTCAAGGTTTTCTCTTACTATCCCAGCAGATGTTTTACTGTCTCGTGATGCATTGCTTTTCTTTCTGCATGATGAAGACAGATATTTCACCTCACAGTACATGAGAAAGGAAGACAAAACCCTGGTGGCTGAGCTTTCTATGGGCTGGGTCATGTTGGGTTGGAAATCTTTTGGGTTTTCTTTGGTAATATCGTATCCATCCATGAGGGCAACTAGCTCCCAGGTAAGAAAGCTCCAAATAGTCTGCGCTGCTGCTGAAAGAACAAGCCCTCTGGGTTTGCTAATAAATTTTTTTCTGACCTGGCAAAGCCTCTTGCACCCTGCACAGCATCCTGGTCCCACTAACCATCTTCACTGTTAAAGCTTCCAGCTCTTAGCCCATGGTAATCTTCTCATTTCATCCTCTCAGTGACCCTAACAGGGGCATCATTATCTTGAAGATGAAGACCCTGGGGTTCAAAGGAGTCAAATTATTTGTCCAAGGGCATACAATGCTATGACAGAACCTAGATTCTCTTTTTTTATGTAAATTTATTTTTTATTGGTGTTCAATTTGCCAACATATAGCATAACACCCAGTGCTCATCCCGTCAAGTGCCCCCCTCAGTGCCCATCACCCAGTCACCCCCCACCCCCTGCCCACCTCCCCTTCCACCACCCCTAGTTCGTTTCCCAGAGTTAGGAGTCTCTCATGTTCTGTCTCCCTCTCTGATACTTCCCACTCATTTTTTCTCCTTTCCCCTTTATTCCCTTTCACTTTTTTTTTATATTCCCCAAATGAATGAGACCATAAAATGTTTGTCCTTCTCCGATTGACTTACTTCACTCAGCATAATACCCTCCAGTTCCATCCACGTCGAAGCAAATGGTGGGTATTTGTCGTTTCTAATGGCTGAGGAATATTCCATTGTATACATAAACCACATCTTCTTTATCCATTCATCTTTCGATGGACACCGAGGCTCCTTCCACAGTTTGGCTATTGTGGCCATTGCTGCTAGAAACATCGGGGTGCAGGTGTCCCGGCGTTTCATTGCATCTGTATCTTTGGGGTAAATCCCCAACAGTGCAATTGCTGGGTCGTAGGGCAGATCTATTTTTAACTCTTTGAGGAACCTCCACACAGTTTTCCAGAGTGGCTGCACCAGTTCACATTCCCACCAACAGTGCAGGAGGCAGAACCAAGATCCTAACCCAGAAATCTATGTCTAGTTACTCCAGAGCCTATTGTCTTCACCACTCCTCTATCCACATCCCCTGCCAGCTATCTTCTCAGTGTGTGTGTGTGTGTGTGTACCCGTGCATGCACACACAGGTGTCACCTGCAGGCCATCTCTGGTGCATGGAAGATGTAATGCAATCCTAGATTTCTGATCTTCCTCCCCGCAGGCCCCTGTGTGAGGTGTGGCCAGCCCGGACTCACAGCATCTCAGCTGTGCCCAGGAAGCACTTCCATCAGCCTCAGGGCAGCCTCTTATTCCTCTCTAGCACCTTCTAGATTCCATCTCTAGTCCCCCAGCCTATGATGGGCAAGACCCTGGCTGTGGGTGGACACAGCTACAAGACCTAGGCATGACCCACAGCACCCCCACACTGGTCAGGCCAGGGGCTGCCCAGATGAAGCTGAGCGCCTCCTACCCAAGGAGGCTGTTTGCATTCTTGCTACACCTAAGAAATTCTGCTCAAGTGAGAGAGCTGTGCTGAGATGAGGATGAGGCCAGACTCAGGTCCTTAGAGCAGAGAAGGAGCTCATTCAGCCTCTGGGCCTCAGAGGGGACCCTGAGAATTCCACAGAGAGATGTAACTGGTAATTACATAACATATCCTGAGAAAACACAATTTAACAGGAAGAGCTACTCGTTAGTCTAAGCAAAGTTGCTCTGATGTAGGAAAAAGAGCAAAATACACAGGTTAAAATGTTCCCCAGCTGAGTTATTGCCAGTTTCCAAGCCTCCTTCTCCTTCTGAATTGAGGAAAAATCTCACCCATGTACTTGTGGGGGATGAAATGAAATAATTTTTATGAAAGTGACATGTTGACTAAAAGCATCATATGGAAATAAGATTGTGTAATAATAAATTCCTTACAAGAGATATTTATTGCCTCCCAATTGGAGGTTAGAAGTCTGAAATCAAGGTGTCAGCAGGGTTGGTTTCTTCGGAGAGCTCTGAGGAAGAATCTATCCCATTCTTCTCAGCTTCTGGTGACAGCTGGCAATCTCTGGTGTCCCCTGGCTTCTAGATGCATCACTTCAGTCTCTACCACCATTTTTACACGGTATCCTCCTTGTGTCTCCATCTGTACATGGTCATCTTCTTATAAGGGCATCAGTCATACTGGATTATGGACCCACCCTACCCTTTCATCCTAAGTAAATACCTCTGCAATGACCTTATTTCCAAATAAGGTTACATTCTGAGGCACTAGGAGTTAGGACTTCAATATATCTTTTTGTGGGGATACAATTCAGCCTATTAGTCCATCTATTAATTACTAATAATCATAATAAGAACATACATATATGACACCAACAGTACCAAGCACTTCAAGTACATTAAGTAAATTGATGTCTTTCAAGCAGTTGGGTCAGGCAAGAGTCATGACCTCCAGAGGACTCAAAGGGCTCTCTTCTGAACAACTTAAGGAAGGTTAAAGATAGTAAGTGGTGGAGACAGCATTTGAACCCTGGTCTTCAAACTCCAAATGCAGTGTTCTTCACCCTGGAGACTCACATATATAACACGTACACCCCCAATATTAGCAAAGCAATAATGGAAAAGTGTCGCCAAAGCACAAGTGATAAGAACTCCAAATATCCTCAAAACAATTTGTTGCTGAGGTTTACACACGCTTTGCCTGTAAGTGTAACCCACACAGAGGCTCTGGAACATCTGAATGCCTCTCGCTAGAAAGCCAGTCACAACAAGTGTGGCATTAATTCTGTAGTTTTATTGAAATTTTTACTAACATGAGGTGTTTGTCTCATAAAGTATAGAACTTTTTGCTAGAAACTATCCACAATCAGTCTTCTTCTCCAGTCTTTTCTCAGCTGTGTCCCTATTTAGGGTCCTGTCCTTTCCAGGCTCCTCCATGCAGACCTCCCACTGGCACAACCCCACTGGCTTTGGTCTGCCTCTTCCCAGACTATCCCCATCACTCTGGATTGCCTCCCCTATGGCCCTAAAACACTCAGCATCGTGTAAAAGTCAGCAGTGGAGGCTTCTCTAGCTGCCAAAATCCATCTGCCAGGGTGGTTTTCAGACATGAGCAACAGAGAAACTACAGAAAATGTATCTTCAATATCATTGTTCCTCATTGGCTTACAGGTTATTTTTGTGAGGCACCAAAATGTTCTGTAAAATTTCCACTTTATGTGTCTGTGTGTGTGTTCTGCAGGACTCTGCACCAAGAAGGGAGCTGGTGATAATAGATCTCACAAAAATGAAAATTTTCTCCAGTTATGCTCTTCATTGTTCTAGAGAAGGGCTTCCATTTTCAAATCCTTGCGTCTTGAGTATTACAGGTTGCCAAAATGGTTATCAGAACCTCCCGAGTAAATTTAGTGCTCTATTCACAAGAACAGAACACGCAGAGAAGTGAGAGGCTCTCTGTACCGATGCATCTGCCAGCAACAGCACAGCTGGTGCAAGTCACACCGAATCGCAGAGAAATAGAACTCAGAGTTTGTGGAAAATCTGTTCACATTCAGTTGTCAGCTACATAATCAATGATTTATGTAAAGCCCAAATAGCGCTCTGAAAAGGCCCCTGGGAATTCTTTCTCCTGTGGACTAGTCTGGAATATCCAGTCATTGCTTTCCTGTCACAGTTAAATTTAGATAGAAGGCCCACTGATACAATAGACTAATAAAACCGTGGATTTGGCTTTGTTTCTAACTTACTGAAAGAATCCGGGTGGCCACATCTTGTTATTCAGTTTTTAGGCATTTGGATGATCTGATGCGTTGAACAATGATATCAGGAATCTCTCTTGGAAGATTGAGAATGTTCCTATGTGTGTGTTGCTAGTTGTTGATTTTAGAAATGTCAACTGCAAAACAACATTCTCTTTTGTTACGGTAATGGAAGTGGAAAAAATACACAAGTGCTACATTTATCTTGCAGGAATCATGTAAAAAGAACTAAACGGAGCATTATTTGGGGCTTCATTAAGCATCATTAATAAATAATAATAAAACTCCCAATTTATAGTAAACCTTAAGCATGAAAAGAAATCTCCAGAAGGAATGCTCTCCACTTAAGTATAAAATAACTTCTAAACTTTGAAAGCTAAAAGAAACCATAGAGTCCATCATTTATAGGTCACTTAATGTCCCCATGGTTGCAGGAAAATACATGTGCATAGTATCAGATGCTGCCCTCCCCAGAGGATCCTTCAATGTGCCAAATCGCAACATCATCAAGGCCAATCATGACAGGCAGGACTACAGATGGGCATCTGAGCAGGGGTGGCAGTCCTGTTCCCCTGGTCCCTCTGCTGGCTTAGATCTGCTTATTCCTCGTGCTCTTTCTGGATACAATCTTGACACCAGCCAGTATCACCTCCAGAGAGTGTGTGAACGCGGGCTCCTCATAATCCTGCAGCTCTAGGGCGCTGGTTTCACCACCCCCACTATGTGCCTATCACATGAACCATAAAGAACTTAACAACCATACAGCCAAGTACACCTGTTAGCCCCTTTTAAGATGAATTCATTGAAACACTTGACCCGGGTCACTGATGCACATGACCGGTCTTAAATAAATCAATGATGCTCAATATTCAAGAGACATTTAGAAACACCGAAGTGCTTATTTAAAATACGTATTCTTGCTGTGTCCCTCTCTACCATCAAAGTTATGATCTAACAAATCTATGGTAGAGCCAAGGGATCTGCATGGTAACAACTTCCCTCCCTTCTCCACCCCCATGATACTAATTCAAGTTTCTTTCTGAGAAACACAGTATTACACTAAGCTCCTTCAGGGACAGACCATTATATATTATGCATGGACTAGAGTAGACATTTAGTAAATACTTACTGATATATTTTTATTCCAACTGTCATTTTTATTGGTAGATTATTAGATATGGATACAGTGCTTTCAGCGACACATAACACAAAGTCCAACCAAAATGGTTGATTAGCTCACATCTTTAAAAATCTAGGGTTTGGTTCATTTAGAGGCTTAACATCATCAAGCAGGTGTTTTCTATCCTTCCTCCCTGCCATCCGATTCTCCCTCATGATCACAAGATGGCTTCAGCAGTCCCAGACATCACACAGACATGACAGCTTCCAGCAAACAAGGGGGAAGTTTCTTCTTATGTATCTCTTCTTGAAAGCGAAGAAACCTTAGCCAGAAACCCCACAAGAGGTTTTTCCCTTTCACCTGACTGGGCAGGGTTGCTTCATATGCCCCTATTTAAACCAGTGGAATCTCAACCTCGAAGAATGAGACCACCATGATTAACTTGCCCCCTGCACCAAGGACATGGGCAATGGGAGGATGAACCAAAGCAGGCAGAAGCAGTGGGGTTGGGAGGGTGGCTATTAGGAGTTAACCACGAATGTCTGCCACGCTGAGAACACTTAAGAGCACACAAATACTAAATTTTGACAGGAACGCAGCATAACTTACAAGTATCTGTAAAGGATTGAAGACTAGGGACCAAACACTCTTTCACTGGTACAATCAGGCTGAAGATTGTGCAGAGGTCAGAAAGAAGCCCCCACTCGAGGAAGATAAATCTGCAGCCTGCCACTAGGCTATGTGTCACCATCAGCAGGGCCTGATATCCTCTTCCCTTCTGCCTGTGACTCATACTTCCATCCAGGGGAGCACCGTCAGCATGTTGGGGCTTTAGAGGAATGGATTTTATATATATACGAGGTTCCATTTGCTAATTTTCCGGAACATTTTTGAGCCAAATGAGTGGAAGAGGGAATTTAATGAAAGCCTTAGCAAAGCTTTGTTTCCCAGAGGTGCAGGTGAAAGGAAAGAGGAGCCTCACCCAGGCTGAGGCTACTTGGTACTGCTCAAGAGAAGAAACTAAAACCCTGAGGCTCTCACAACCTGTGGCTTTATGGCACCATTTCCACCCCCCCCCCTCAATTTCCAACAATTGAAAAGTCCAGCTAGAAAAACCAGTCAGTCAATAAATACTTACTGACTACCTACTACATGTCAGGCACTCCCCTCAGTGTTGGAGACACCGTGGAAAACAAGTTAGATAAAGCCCCTGCCCACAGGACGCTTTCATTCTAGCGATGGAAGGCAGAAAATAGACACAAGTAAGTAAGATAATTTTAGATAATGACAAATGCTGGGGAGAAGAGGACACGGGGTGTTATGCTAGACAGTGCTGAGGGGAAAACTTACCTGAGGAGGGGATACTGGATTTGAGACAGACACCATGAGAAAGAGGCGGCAATGAAGTGACTGCAGGGAAGAGCATTCCAAGTGGAACAGCGAGTGCCTGGGCTCTGAGTCAGGAACTAGTTCGGTGAGGACAGACGGAAGATTCATGTGGTTGAATAAGAGAGAATGGATGGATGAGTGGGAAAAGCTGAGGTTGGAAATGAGAGCAAGGATTTTATTCTCAGAGGATGGATAAGCCATTGGAGGGTCTTAGACTTTTAAAAGACCACTCTAGCTGCTGGTGGAGGGTGCACTTTTTGCTCAGACACAGAAGTAGAGGAGTTAATAGTGGCCAGGACCAAGAAAGGAAGAAGGAACTCAGGAGGGAGTGGATATGGACCCCAAGGACACCTCCATGTCTCCATGTGTCATTTCTGCTTCCAGGCCATTAGCTCACAGGAGTAGCACTAATCAATGCTTCCCCTGCTTCTGCTTATTATCTCTCGGAATTAGAGGAACATAGAAGGCTTAAGCTTAATATTAAAAAAAAAAAAAGCTTAATATTTAATTCTGGAGCCTCATAGATGAATTTCAAATTTTGACCCTGAAATCTGAATTCTGTGACCATTCCTTCTGTCTGGTAAATTTCCTCATTCTGGCCTCCCAAACCATGAGTTCCTTCCTCAGCCATTTCATCTGTCATATGTATCCCATCTTTTTTTCTTTATTTCAACCATTATAGTTTTTATACCTAATATTTTTTTTAAGATTTTATTTATTTATTCATGAGAGACACAGAGAGAGAGAGGGGGGCAGAGACACGGGCAGAGACACAGGCAGAGGGAGAAGCAGGCTCCATGCAGGGAGCCTGAAGCGGGACTTGATCCCGGGTCTCCAGGATCACACCCTGGGCTACAGGCGGCGCTAAAGCGCTGCCCCACCAGGGCTGCCCTACACCTAATATTTTTTACTTGTTTACTTTTCCATGTTTTCCACTTTTTAAAAATTTCATTCTACTAATATCTTCCCTCCTTTTAATGTTTATTAGCCTTTTAAAAAATGTCTTGTTGCATATAACCTGGTATTTCTCTTATGCAGGAATCTAAAATCTAGCAGATTATTTGTGGGCTAGTTGGTTTTGGAAAACACTGTGCTTCTCAAAGGTCTTGCTGTTTTGGCCAGTGAGTTGATTTCCTGGGGGTTGTGAGCTCCAGTAAACTCAGGGGGCAGGGTTTGGATGAGCACCGGGCACAAGAAAACCAGGATCTGATGGACCACTCCTCATCCTACAAAATCACTTGTCCTCTCAGGTCTTCACCTTTGCTCCTCAGGAAGAAGTAACTTTAGGAGACCAGTTGCTTTCCCTCTTCTGGCGCCTGTGAGTAGGACAGTGTAAAAACAAATGCCCGAGGTCAATTGTTCCTCATGTTTTTTGTTACTGTTGTTTCAGCTTCTTGCCAATGCAGGTCGTCTGCCTTGTCTGATCTGACTCTTGAGGACACTTAAAACTAGAATCTGAAATTTCACACAAATAGAGCATTTGTCCCAAGGCTCATGAAGGGGAAGAAGCAAAAGCAGAGCTACACCAGTCCTTCTTCCCCACTGTATCTCCCACAGGCTTGCTGAGCTGTCTCTTGCCCCAGACCCAATAGCCATCTGACTGAGGTTGGGTTGCCCAGGAAACAGAGATTGGTGAACAGAAGGTTCAAATGGAGTGCTCCAGCATCACTACAGGGAAGGGAAGGGGAAAGAATTGGGAAGAAAGTATCATCATACAATTCCACAGGGAGCTCTGAAGCTAGGATGGTCCTTCCAAGTTGTTCTGAGAGAGCACGTGTGCCAGTCCTTCATACATTGACCAATCACTAATTTCAAGCTGCCCCAAGAAGTGGGCATCGCCCTGAGCAAGGTGACTCTCTTCACGGAGACAGCACTCCCAACACTTGGGGGAAATGTCTCTCCTCCTTGAAAAGGGAATTGGGGGGCACACCATGGCACCTACTCCACCATCACCCTACACATTCACCGGTTTAAAATGGCCCCAGCTGCCAAGGGTTTTTGGGGGGGTTTTTTGTTTGTTTTTTCTTTTTACAGTTTTCTAATTTTCCTTTCTACATTCTCCAAGGTTTTAGGAGGAATTGAGGACTGGAAGCCAGCAGTCATACTAGGTCAGCATTTTGGTCAAGACTCAGGAAATTTTACTCCTGAGGTACTATGTAACTCATTTCCTTTCTTCAGAGACAAGGTCACAAAAACAAAGTAAATTCAATAAAGAAAAAGACAAAAGTTGCTTGTCCTTCAAGAAGCTTATCTGTGAAGGGAAAGAATAATACATTAATACGAATAGGGGATGTCAGCATCTTGCATGTTTCTTTACCAAAATACTAAAGAGATCTAGTGTCTCCAATTTCTTTTTCTAATTTACTGGGTTTACTTTTTCACTAAACTGATTCTTTTGTAAATCTCTGCCTTTGATCTATTATTTTTTCCAGCTTAGAAGGCAACACTGTCCTCAATGTGGAATTTTCAGGTATTGAATTTATGTAGATCCAGCTTGGCTTGTTAGAATAGTGGGTAAAATATAGGAAACATGAACAATGCATAATGTAAGACCAAGGCAGAAGTCAGATCTTTTTCTTAGATGAGACACGAACCAAGATTCTAACCAGGCAGGTGCTTAGAGTCCTTCTAAACTTCTAAACTTCTCCCAGGTGAGACAATACTGGTGTAGAAGTGAAGATGCAAGTTCTGGGTCTGGCTCCTCCAACTCATTCTTGTAACACCGCTGGTGTTGTTTCCTTTTCCTGACCAGGGGTCATTCTTTTCTTCCTGTGATTCCAAACACCAACAGAAGTCATCTAGAAGACAGACTGAACAACCAGGAGCGTACCATCGCCTTTCTCCTTGAACAAGCCTTCCGCATCAAGGAGGATATCTCTGCTTGTCTTCAGGGAACACATGGCTTTCGAAAAGAGGAGTCGCTCGCCAGGAAGCTACTGGAAAACCACATTCAGACCATCACCAGCATCGTCAAAAAACTCAGCCAAAATATTGAGGTAGTTCTTTATTTTCTATATGTTGGCATCATTGCTTGTCAACGATTGTCAACCACCAATACCATCTTTCACCTAGAGAAGTGAATCACTATGGCTTAAGTTTAAATGATTACAATGTGTTGCCCCAGAGGAAAACAGTTCAACTTTTCAACTGCTCATTTATGCCAAAAAGTAGAAGGAAATTCTATTCAAAAAGCATTTAATATCTATTCTGTGACAGCAGAGAGAACTGTTTAACAATATGTCAGACATTGTGCTTAGGTGCTTATTTTAATCTAAATCTCAAGATTCTTTTCATGTAATCATTTCAAATAGAGGTTTTCATAATGATGGTTCATAGACCCGTCACAGTCTGACCCCAGTAATCTGTCTCCCCATCTCCCACCTCTGGTCTTTCTTTCACTGCAGCCACACTGGCTCCCAGCTCTTTCTGGAACATACCAAACATATTCTGGCTTCAGGGCCTTGCCACTTACTACTCACTCTGGCTGAATCATCTTCCGCTAGACATTCCTATGAAATGTTCTTCATTTCCTTCAAGTCTCTGCTCAGCTATCATCCTATCAGAGAGGATTTCCTTGACATTTCTATAAAATAGCACCCTTCCCCACCAGCAGTCATAATCTCCCTTAAACCTTACTTTTTAGGTATCCATAGCACCTATCCATCTGATAAGCAAACTACCATAGTCTGCATTTATTAATTGCTTGTTTTCTCCTTCTAATATATAAACTCTGTGAAGGCAAGGATTTTGTTTTCTTCATCACTAAATCCCACACCAGATGGCAACAGAACTTGGTAGGTGGTTAGCACTCTACATATTTCCTGAATGAATGATATTCAAGGTGTTAAAGGAAAAATAGTTTCTGATCAAAGGAGAAATTATCTGGGTTAAACCAAGATAAATAGGTTTTTTACTACAGGTCTTTCAGTATTCTTAAAGTGCCAATGGGCCTGATGAATCTGGGTTAGCAACTTTCAGGCAAGGATCCCAGAGATTGATTACTTTTGAGGAAACTGACTAAAAGTTTGCAGAAGGATCATGAGATTTGATAACAATGTCTTCCCACAATAAATATCTTCTTTTACTATCAGAGAATATAGTGGATTTGACAAACAAACAAAATTCATGCAATTAACCCAAACAATGCCTTCCTTAGGACTTTGTTTATAAGGCTAAGGACATCTATAATTTATTTTCCATCTGTAGGGTCTGGCAAACACCATAATGCATTAGAGGGAGTATAGATTAAAAATTAAAATAAGATTTTAAAAAATCTTAGTGAACTTTTAAGAGATATTTTATTGGTATTTAGCACATACTGAACTGACGCCAGTGCTTAAAAAGTCAGTGAACTTCTCAAAGTGGTCAAAGGTGTTTCTAGGCATACTAGTGTTAAGAAAGTGATAAGAGGTTAGTGGCTCAGTGCCTTTAAGATAATGACAAAATCAAGTACAGCGCTAGTGCTAAATTAAGAAACCAATTTCAAAGTCAAAACTTGTTGGTAACTGAAAAGAAAATAGCATTCTCAGAAATATCAAAAATGCTTCTAGGCTTCTAGAATGTTCTATATTTTGATCCAGGTGGTTGTTACATGGTTGGTTACATTTGTCAAAATCCATCCACATATACACTTTGATTCTTTTAACACATATGAATTATACCTCGATAAAATACTCTTAACATTAAGGGGGAAACTTTTCCAGATCTCCAAGTCTTGCTAAGAGCTTCTTTTCCTAGAATAATTGATTGTCTTAGATAAGCTCTGAAAAAAGACAAAACATTTTCCAAAAACTCTAAAATCTCAAAATATTTGCCATCCTGTTAAGGGGTTGGTGTACACTGCGAAAATGAGGAGAACTGGTCTGTGTAGAAAACTGAATTAGGAAATATCTGAAGAGGGGATCCCTGGGTGGCGCAGCGGTTTGGCGCCTGCCTTTGGCCCAGGGCACGATCCTGGAGACCCGGGATCGAATCCCACGTTGGGCTTCCTGCATGGAGCCTACTTCTCCCTCTGCCTGTGTCTCTGCCTCTCTCTGACTATCATAAATAAAAAAATAAAAAAAGGAAATATCTGAAGATAACGTATTTAAAATATAAAGAAGAAACTATTAGGCTACTTCCAATAAATAAGACTATAAAATGCCAAGTGCTTTACAGAGAAATAGATGCTGTTCAAGTATTTTTTAAAAACCTGAACTCCTTAGCCAGGTCAGCCCATTGCAGATTGACCAGCAAGATAGGTTCTAGTGAGCTGAAACTTGACTTGGGCCTTTGAAAAGAATGAAAAAAAAAATTGTTTTTATCAACCATAATTGCAACAGTTAAGTTGCTTGGTCCTTTTTATAATCAAATTATTTGGCTTGCAAGCTGGTAACTAATTACAAACTTTAAAAGTAATTTAAACTCAAGAAAAGGGAATGTTATGTATAGCATTGCTTTCTTGGATTTTTTTTTCCCCCTTCAACTTATAAAAGCAATTCTTTTTCATTAGAATCATTTTGAAAGCTTAGAAAAAAATTTTAAAACTGGGGCGGGGGAGGTGGTGGGCAGGGATTCTCATCATTCCACCAGCAAATGACCATTTCTACAAACACCCAGAGGCATTTCCCTCAAATCCTTCCATTTAGAAAGCTGAGACTACATTTGTAAGCCCAATCTTTAATATAAAATTATATCATAAACTCTAACATGTCATTAAAGGTCTTTGCATGGTGCATATACCATGATTTGCTAAATCATTATCTTAATATTAAAATATCTTTGTGCATTAATGTATGTCTGTATTTGGCTTATTTCCACAGTATATATTCTTAGAAGTGAAACTCCAGGGTGTGAACACTGAAAGCTCTTGATGCGTGCTGCCAAGCTGGTTTCCGGAAAGTTTATGCTTACTTACACTTCCATTAGCATTACATGAGAATGCTTTTTTCACTGCACCCATGGCAGCATTGTGATTTATTATTTTAACTTTGCTAATTTGATGGGATAGAAATGAGATCTTTCTCTTTTTCTCACTTTTTAAAAGTGACTATAACAATTTGCATTTTCTCTGTCAGTCATCCATTAATGTCTTTTACCAATTTATCTTTGGAGATAAATCTTTTATCTTTTAGTACTTTTTAATTTTTATCGATTTGATGAAATGTTTTATTAAGGATAATAGCTGGTGGTGCCCTGGTAAATGTTTAACAGCCCAGCAATCAAATACCTTCTGGAGAATAAAAACTTGATTTGTAATGTTTGCCTATTTCCATGGTGTTAATGCTCTCATTGGGATTGATTTCAAACACCAAAACACCAAACACAAAGATGGGAAAAGATAGGCATAATTGGCTTTCGCCAAGAAGTGTATGTTGGTTGTAGCACAGAACTGAAATCCTGGGCAATAATGTCTGTTATGTTTTTCCAGTTTGTTGTTTATATCTTAGTTATACTTACAATGTATCTATTAAGTTTAAGTTTATAAGGTTAAACATTCCAATATTTTGCTCTGTGATTTCTCTCATTTTTAAGAAGTGAAATTTCTTCATTTAGAACTAAAATAATTACCTCTGCTATGTTATTTTTATGGTTTAGCTTTTTTAAGAAAAGTTTTTTTATGTATTAAAAGTTATTTCATTCATTCATTCATTCATTTATTTGAGAGAGAGAGAGAGAGAAAGCCAGAGAGCATAAGCAAAGGGAATGGCAGAGGGAGAGCGAGAAGCAGGCTCCCCTCAAAGCAGGGAGCCCCATGCAGGGCTCAATCCCAGACCCCAGGATTATGACCTGAGCCAAAGGCAGACACTTAACCTTCTGAGCCACCCAGCAACCCCATGGTTTAAGTTAATATTTTAAATCTATTTTTCTAAAATCTATATTGATGTGTTATGAGATAAAGATCTAAATTAATTCTGAATAAATAACCAGAGATCCCAACACCATTTGTGAAATTCCTCCCCCACTGCTTTGTGAGCCTCTGGTATAGCGTATCTCTTTCTTAGATTTACCAAGATCTTCACTACATTACATTGATCTATTTAGGTATGCATATTTATTTAGCTACATTGATTCATTTATCCTTATCTCATATATTTTAGTGTTTAGTAGGACAAGTTTCCTCTCATCACAAGTCTTTACCAAAACAAAGCAAAACAACATCTATCACTAGGGTCTACATATCTGTCTCTCCTCTCTCTCCAGTGATTCACGTGTTGAAATCTAATGTCCAATGTGATGGTATTAGGAGGTGGGGTCTCGTGACTAGGACTAGGGCCCTTCTAAAAAAGACCCCACAGATCTCTCTAACCCCTTCCACCACATGAGAACACAGTAAGAAATAGGCAGTCTGCAACCAGCGAGGGCTCTCACCCAGAACAGGACCATGCTGACATTCTGACCTTGGACTTCAGCCTCCAGAACTGTGAGAAATAAACTTCTGTTCTTTATTAGCTACCCAGTCTGTAGTATTTTGTTAGAGCAACCTGAACAGACTGAGAGACCTACATGCAAGCAAAAAACAAATGAAAACAAAACTCTAGCTAGTGTTCTTAATATTTCTATGTTTTCAGTTAAAATTTTATTTGCCTTTGGGTTGTCTCAACCTGCCAGTTTACAAATGAGAAAGAGCCTGTATATGATCTTTAAAATTTCTAACTTTCATTTGCTACAAATATCCCTCTTTTCCTCAAAAAATTCATAAATGTGGGTTCCTGGGTGGTTGAGCATCTGCCTTCAGCTCAGGGCATGATCCTGGAGTCCCAGTATCGAGTCCTACATTGGGCTCCTTGCATGGAACCTGCTGCCCCCCCCCCCCCCGTGTCTCTCATTAATAAATAAAATCTTAAAAAAAATTCATGAACGTAATTTAAACATAGTTCAGGCCTTGGTCAAATATAGCAACTAAAATGTTTTCCCAAATCGTGAACTTAACTTTTTCTTTATGAATAGATACAAATTATGTCATGTATCTCCGCTTTACATTAGAATTTGTTTGAATGTCAAGATAGAATTTTTTTCTATGGACCAGCAGTTTTTCTTTTCTTTTTAAATTAATATTTACTTATGAGTCTGGAGAAATTTTAAACTACTATTCTTGGAACCACCAGCCTGGTAGTGTATAAGACAGGCTTCTCTATTTCAGAATACCAAGAATTACTGAAGCTATGACTAAGGATACACAGGGGCAAAATGTGAACCCACTTCAGGCCATAAATCCTCTGTGTTCTCTAAAACACTGAGAAAATAAACCTTTTTTCACTCCGAGTGAAACAGTCTGATTCACATTTGCTTTTGTTAGTTGTATTAACTTCACTGTGCTTCTGAGTCAATCTATAAAGTCAATCAGGGTCTTGCCTGATACCATATGAAAGATTCCTTTTTCTAAACCTACCACCAATTCTGAAATAGGTTTTTGTGAAAAGCTTTTGTATCAGTGATGGCCAAATGGAAACCCATAGCTATAAGAGCACAATAAGTATGTTTTATTTGGCCCATATCATGTTTATAAAAGATTTTGACTAAGATGTCTGTACTTAAAAATTGAAAGATTTAGGGGTGATTGGGTGGCTCAGTCAGTTAAGCTTCCAGCTGGGTTTCAGCTCTAGTCATGGTCTTGGGGTTGGGGGATCAGGCCTGCATTGGGCTCCATGCTCAGTGGTAAGTCTGCTTGGGATCTTTTCTCTCCCTCTGCGCCTCCCCTCATTCATGCTTGTGCTTGCTCACTCTCACTCTCTCTGAAATAAACAGATATTTTTTTAAAATGGAAAGATTTAATGTAAAATCTATATTTGGACTTGTGTTGAAACTCTGTTGAGGGATCCCTGGGTGGCGCAGCGGTTTGGCGCCTGCCTTTGGCCCAGGGCGCGATCCTGGAGACCCGGGATCGAATCCCACTTCGGGCTCCCGGTGCATGGAGCCTGCTTCTCCCTCTGCCTATGTCTCTGCCTCTCTCTCTCTCTCTGTGACTATCATAAATAAATAAAAATTTTAAAAAAAAAAAAAAAAGAAAAGAAACTCTGTTGAGCCATTATTCCTACTTGGCAACCATCTGCTGGAATCAGGCCATCACCGCCTCCCTCAGATAAGGCAGGGACCGCCTCTGCCTGACATAAGACTCTCTCACTCATTTATATTATCAGCCTAATCAGGAAAATCATTTGATTTTGCAACCTCTGCTTTATTTTTTTTTAATTTTTATTTATTTATGATAGTCACAGAGAGAGAGAGAGAGAGGGGCAGAGACATAGGCAGAGGGAGAAGCAGGCCCCATGCACCGGGAGCCCGAAGTGGGATTCGATCCCGGGTCTCCAGGATCGCGCCCTGGGCCAAAGGCAGGCGCCAAACCGCTGCGCCACCCAGGGATCCCTGCAACCTCTGCTTTAAACCATATTTTCTTATCATGTGTGATGAGAAATTAATGGGAATTTATACTCAAAATTACAGATTTTGGAAGACCAAATAAGAGCTCGAGACCAGGCGGCCACAGGAACTAATTTTGCAGTACAGGAGCTAAACACCAAACACCTTCAAGGAGTTGGAGATCTTCGAGGAAGAGTAGCCAGGTGAGAAGAAGCATCTAACAGTCAGTTCTTGCCCACTGAATTCTTATTCCCGAATAAGTTCCATACACTAGAAAAGTAGATATTGTTTTTACATTAGGCTAAATTATCAGGTGGTAGTTGAGAAAGTATAGGATAGAATTTGAAAGCCTTATTCCACCTGTGAGACTCAAGGGGTCTTATAAAAGACCCCTTATATACAACGTCCAGTTTGGTTCCATCTGAAAGTGACAAGAATCATCTTGTCTATAAAGCCCTCGAGTGTCCAAATGCCAACATCTATACAAAGACATGGCCTCACAGCCACAAACAAAATCCCCAAATGTGTCAAATTCTAACAATTAAAACATTTAAAATATATAAGATTGACATATAAAAGTCTAACAAAAGAGACTTACTTTAAAATGGATAAAATTTTAAGTAACATCTTTCATATGATATTTCCAAATCAAAAGAATTAATGCTATGTGGGTTAGCAAAAATCTGTGGGTGTTGACAAGACAATAGCAGGACCATTCTAGTAGGCCTATCAAAGATCACTTGTAAATCACTGACTTAGACACCTCTGCAACTCTACGTCTTCCACCAGCACCTCATTCTTCTCTCCTGGAATACCTTGTTAATCTGCTCTGAAATGTTAGTGACCACATAAGAATTAGGTGATAAACTTCTTTTAGACAGTCTACAACAAAAAATGTGTTAAGCTACATGCTGTATGCCATATAACCGTATGCCCAGACAGTGTGCTAGCGTTCAGAGATTCAATACATGGTTCCCTTCCAATTTGCCAAAACCCCAGGTTTATGTTTACCTGGGAAAAAAAACTCCAAATATAAGAAATTAGATGAACACTACAATGAGAGCCTGTGGTGCCATGGGAACACCCAAATCAGATTGAGGCATAGGGAAGTCTTCCTGGAGGAGGTAACAGTTGAGATGAGTTTTGAAGGATCCATAGCTAGTTAGCTGGACAAGGAAAGATGGAAAATGCACTTCATTTAGGAGGAATAATATGTGCAAAATACATGAGGGATGAATTACTGTGGCATGTTCAAGGGGCTACTCGTGAGAAGGGTGTTTTAGTTTTGGTATTTTGGGGTTTGCATTTAGGAAGAGGTGGGAGATGAACCTCACAAATGGTCTAGGTTAGAGGCTGAGGAGTCTTGTGGGCCACAGTAAGAAGTTTGAACTTTAAGTAGAACATTATAAATAACCACGGGAATATTTTAAGTAAGGGGGTGACATATTTAGCAACACTCTCTAGTAGCTGAATTGCTGGGGTGTGGAAAGGAAGGTGAAAATGAAAGGAAGGCTACTGCAGCAATCAAAGTGACAAATGTGAAAGGCTTCAACTAAAGCACTAGCCATGAAAGGCCAGAGCAGGTAACAGACATTAGGAAAACAATCTATAGGAATAGTACCTATGTGTATACACACAGGTATGCGATTATATTATTTATAAATATATGTTTATACATCAAAATATACAAAATTCTATATTTCATTTTATAGTGTTTGATACACATAAAGGACATTTTATAATATCTGGATAAGTCATGAAGCAAGATAATAAAACAAACACTAGCAAACCCACAATCATACTTAGATGTCCCATGATTTCACAAAGATAAATGCCAAACTTTTGTTTTGCATAAAACTTGGAATTTGGTTTCATTTGGTGGTATGTTGATGACGCCCCAACTATTTTTTTCTGCGAACTGCTTACAAACCTACTATACTATTTTTGTCAATCTTGCCTTACATATAAGATTTAAATGAAACCAAGACATGAGTGGAATACTATCAAGAACAAGATGTGCAATTCTTTTTGCTCTGCTTCAGTTTATTTTTTTTGTCTTTCTTAAAAACAAAAATTATATTTGAAGTCTATACATGATGACTTAATAGATACATGTGCATACTAAAATGGTTACTATAGTCAAGCTAATTAATATATCTTCTTCTCACATAGTTACTATCTTGTGTGTGTGATAAGAGCATTTAAAATCTACATTCTTAGCATATTTCCATTCTCCAACACAATATTATTAACTATAGTCATCTCTAGGTATATTTTTCCTACCTAACTATAACTTTGTACTCGTCAACCGACGTTTCCACATTTCCTCCACCTCCTCACACTGGATAACCACCATTCTACTCTCTGCTTTTATGTATTTGACTTTTTCAGATTCTATATAAGATCCTGTGGTTTTTTTCTTTCTGCACCTACCTTAATTAACTTAGCATAATGTCCTCCGGCTTCATTCACGTATTCGCGAATGGCAATATCCCCCCCCCTTTTTTTTTTTTTTTTTTATTTATGATAGTCACAGAGAGAGAGAGAGAGGCAGAGACACAGGCAGAGGGAGAAGCAGGCTCCATGCACCGGGAGCCCGACGTGGGATTCAATCCCGGGTCTCCAGGATCGCACCCTGGGCCAAAGGCAGGCGCCAAACCACTGCGCCACCCAGGGATCCCCCAATATCCCCTTTTTTGAGTCTAAATAATTATTAAAATGCGTGTGTGCTTGTGTGGGTATTTCACAATTTCTTTATCCATTCATCTGTCAACAGACATATTTTGGCTATTGTGAATATTGCTGCAATGAGCGTGGGAGTGCAGATATTTCTTCCAAGTACTGACTTCATTTCCTTTGGATATAGATCCAGAAGAGGGGTTGATGGATGATGTCAGAGTTTTATTTTCAGTTTTCTGAAGAACCTTCATCCTGTTTTCTATAATGGCTCTACCGATCTATATTCTTACCAACACTATACAAGGATTTCCTTTTCTCCACATACTAGTCACCATTTGTTATCTTTTTATTACTTTGATAATAGCCATCCTAACAGGTGTAAGATGGTATCTCCTTGTGGTTTTGATTTATAGTCTGCTGATGATCAGTGATGTTGGGGACCTCTTCACATACTTGCTGGTCATTTGTATGTCATCTTTGGATAAATGTCTATTCAGAACCTTTGTCCATTTTTTTTTTTTGGTCCCAAAGGACTTGCAAATGAGCCCATCAGCTCTCAGAGCTGGGTGATTTGGAAGCCAGTCTTTCCAGTGGCAGCTGTAAAAGTCGGGGTGCTAGATGTGTGGTCCAAACCCTTCACTCCTCAGGGAGAAGCTGGGATTTCAGGGTCCCCTCCCAATTGTAAGGAAGGCACTGTGCCAAGAAGGTTTACAGCATAAATGTGTCAGCTTTTCCTATTCACTTCAATTTGGGTATTTTCTTACTTGCCTGTTATGTAGGAGTCTTTAAATTAGTTTCTGGAATTTTCTCAGAGGAAACTGATCAGTGTATAGCTATTTATTTGGTGCATTCACAGGGGGAGGAGAAACCAAGAGCCTTCTATTCCTCCATTTTATTCTTCAGTTGTTTAATTACCTTCCCCTTGAATCCTACATAGTGATTTTCAGACAAGGATCATATTTTTTTCCTTGGAATGTCTCTGTTTTATGAAAATTTCTTAAATCTATTTGTTAATTTGAGACAGAATCTGGCTAAAAGCCATAAGACTTAAATTCACTTCCTCTCCTGTTTCGTATATTTTTGTCACATAAGTGACTAATGAACAAGCTGAGACTGAATTAATTACTGTCTTTCCATATATATTGACCTTCATTCCAATTAGTATCTTAGCATAACTGAGATTAAGCTGATTATTTCAACATAATTCCTAACAAACATTTTACAGCTGCATAAATCAAACACAATATCTAATAATGACAATGTGCTTTGAATTTTGTACTTTATTTCTTACTCCAAAACATTGGCAGTTTAAAAGCAAGTGTTTCCAATGACATGAGGTTCTCAAAGTTGTCTGGCCTGCTTTGATACCCTCTTTTCTATTCAGTAGATCATAGTCTCAAGTGCAAATAAGGAAAAGCAAACGTAAAGAATAAGGAAATAAGGAAGTGCAAATAAGGAAAAGCAAATGTAAAGAATACCCACAGGGATGGCTATGATTCACAGTCTGCAGCAGCAGCCAAAGGAGGCCAAACTTCTAGCCACATTTGTCTATTTGGGACCCAAAGGAGAATTTGCTTATGAAAAAATAATGAATTGTGTTGATATGTGATTAAAAGCAGAGGCCATATCCTTTGGAGAAACAATAAAGATACCATAGATATTGTCAACTTCTGAAAAGCTAAGAGTAGGAACTTCTGATTATAATGGTTGAATAAAAATACTTTTACTTCACTTCTCATTGAGACACCTTAAAAGCCAGTTAAAAATAAAAGAAGGGAAACAAAAGCTCCATCTTTAGTAGAACTTGGAAGTCGCCACAACTGCTAACCACAGAGTACACTTCCCAAGTTCTATGGTGTCTGGTCCTCCTCAGATCTTAAACATAATGATTTGCTCCAAATCAAGAGTAATAATCCTAAAAGGCATAGGCCAAATAATTTGTATGGAGCAATATTACCTCAGAGCTCATGTGGGTCATGGGAGAGATAAGAATGTCCCTTTAGAGGTTCAGGTCAGTAACACAGAGCAGTTGGGGAGTGTAGCTGAGGATCCAATCATGTTATTGATCATCCAGGCCCTGGTGCTTGCAAACTGACACCTGAGAGAAATGGGGTGGTGCTATAGGCAGAGGAGGTGGAGGAGGCCTAGAGTGTCACAACAGAGACGGTAGAACTCAATGACTGGCTGTGAAATACAGCAATCTAGTTTTTGAAGAGAAAAATGGGGAAATGGACCCCCCCATTTCACCATCATTCAGAGATGTAAGAGTGATAGTTAGGAAGAATCTAGGTTATGCACAAAAATCACCACCACCACCACCACCACCACCAAGAGACTGACAGAGACAGAAAAACATAAGGCCAATGAACACACCTCAATGAGAGGAATTGCCCCAAAAAACACACCAAAATTTCTCCTGGTTTCAAAGAAGAACAAAAGGAAGAGCTAAAAGAAGATTGCTGAGTGAACAGTCACATGTGGTTTTGTGGTTTTGCTCTTTTCTAAAATCCCACTAAATCTAGCAAAAAAAAAAAAAATCTTTCTCTTGAAAATATATCCACAAAGACAGAAGCTATGAGCGTAGAAATCTTGGAACCTAGAAAATAGACAATATGTGTGGAAACGGACTTAGCAGACCTCATAAAACCAATTTTAAACCTGTGGGATAAGCAGGGAATGATCTGGTTTTACACATTCTCCACAGAATTCTCAAAAGGCATAGGAGTTGGCTGCACCAGAAACCTCTGAAACTGGGGGTGAAGACGGGCACTTGTCTGCAGGGAGGCCTGAGAAGAGCACGGAGAGACAGAGCAAGGAGCCATCTTCAGTTTGTTATTAGCCTTTTTTTAGTTTGTATTGACTTCTAAACTATAGGCATGTTTTAGTTTTATAAAATAAAAATTATTTTTTAAAAAAGGGTTCCCCCAAAAGAGATTATCACCTAAAAAAACAAGATAGACAAACTGGAGTTGCTCAGGAATAAGGTGGGGGGGGGGACCCGAAATATTACAGAGATTAAATATGCTTTGGAAGCCCTCCAAATGGAAAAAATACAACTAAAAATAATAATAATTTCTTTAAAAAAAAAAAGCAAACATGAGCAAACCATACAAAATGAAGAGAAAAAATTTTCGATATAAAAATGGTCGTAAAAAAATGATACCTACAACAGACAAGTAAAACTCATTCAACTTAGACCCTATAGGACTCCCTCAGGAGGAAAGAGAATGGATTCTTCAGGGAAAAATTATGCATGGGTATAAGAGAAGAAAACTTTCTTGAAACAGAGATTTGAATCCATAAATGAGACTGTGAACCCAGAAACATTGCGATGAGAACAATGGAATCAAGAGATCCTGGTCGAAGGATCATCAGAAATAATTACTAGGCAGCCAGGTAGACGAGACAAGTCAGCCTGCGGCCTTAGGCCGGCGGTGGGGTCTTGCGTGGGGACTGGCTACACCCTGTCTAGTCATGACCTCCATTCATCCTTAAATAACTCCACTCAGCGACATTTTTCAGGATAGCCATTCATGCTTTTAAAGGTTGAGAAGCAACCCTGGAGACACTATTTATGTCTCTTGTGTCCATGTGTCTGGCGACCCTGGGCTTGTATGGTAGACAAACTGCAGTGACAAGCAGTGACCTTGGTCTGTCCTTACTTTTCTCAGTTAAGGAAAACTGAAACTCATAGACCTTAAGAAACTTGTCCCAGGGACGCCTGGGTGGCTCAGTGGTTGAGCGGCGGCCTTTGGCTCAGGTCATGATCCCAGGGTCCTGGGATCGAGTCCTGCATTGGGCTCCCTGGGAGGAGCCTGCTTCTCCCTTTGCCTGTGTCTCTGCCTCTCTCTCTGTGTCTCTCATGAATAAATAAGTAAAATCTTAAGAAAGAAAGAAAAGAAAAGAAAGAAAAGAAAAGAAAAGAAAAGAAAAGAAAAGAAAAGAAAAGAAAAGAAAAGAAAAGAAAAGAAAAGAAAGAAGAAAAGAAGGTTTTAGAAGGTTTTCCCAGCTTGCAAAGCTCAAAAGTGGCAGATTCAACGCCAGGTTCCATGTGACACCACAGACCAGTTCTTAACCATTCGGTCTACAAGGTGCAGAGCAGCTGTCTCTGAAGGTCGAACAAGGTGAGAAGTGACAGGGAGCGGTGACAGCAGCAACTGTTTCAATGTAATCTTTAGGGATCTTCATGCAGATCCACGAAACAATATCCTAACTAATGGACAACAGAGCTTGTTTTGACAGCAACAGTTTATACGCACCAAAGTGCTAATGGCTTTTGCCCATGACTTTGGTGCATTCAAGCCAGCTCCCATTTTGATCAGCTTAATTCCAAATTTTTCCTCCCAGCAGTCTCTCCACTCCCACGACTGTCCCCTGGTATCTCTTGAAGGGATTTCTCAGGCAAAATTACCATCTTACTCACTTTTGGCTCAGCTTTGGCACCAAAAATCTGAAAAAACAAATTCATTTCCAGATCCTAAAAAATATTGACAGCTACAAAACAATATTTATAGCACTTAGCATGACAACATGACAATAAGCTTCCTAATAAATATCATTTTAGGACAGTCAAAAGAGTTATTTTATAAAATTACAAACCACAGAGTGATCTCTGATAACTTTGTATAAAGAACAGCATCCTACATCCTATCTTTCGTGCATATAGGACTATATTGAAAGTATAATACAATATGTAACCTGTTGTCTCCCAGGAGAAGCCTTGAGTGGTGATAGTGGGGTGGGGTTCCCTAACAGGCTGGGAAGATGCTTAATCTTCAACTCCAGCCCCATTTCACTAGAATTCCTTCCTTAAGAAAACAAATGCAACTTTATGGGCCAAAACTTCATTCACATGCTAGTGTGAATTGCTTTCATCCTATTATAAGACAATTCTTGACTGAGACCACTCAAAGAGCTGGATTTTTTATTGGGGCTAAGAGGAGGGGAATTGTTTTTTTGAAGATGGGTTGGAAGATGATGGTGACCTGGGACTCTTTGTAGTCAGAGGAGAAATGACAATCTTGAGATCGATGAAAGAGACTAAATGGGGGAAAGTGATTTCAGAATGTAGTATAGAACAGGCAAAAGTTTCAATTTTGTCTACACCACAGGCAGCAGGGAGTATTCCCAACATTAAAATCTACTGGAACTCCTGTGATTGAATAAATATATCAGACTGAAAATCTAAAATCCCTCCCATTTTCTCCCCATGCCTTCATCTACTCCAACCCAGTTCTTTGATGTCAATGTATCATTTTCCAACCTGGTTTCTCTCCCATCAGGAAAAGAAGAGAAAAATGAAGATTTCTGCAGTTATTCTACATCTACTAACTCATTATTCAAAGAACTTTAGAACTTTTATCATCAGGTGAATGCACACATCCTACTGTAGTATTAAAAGTGTTTGAGCCTATTGATCTCACAACCGATTTTCGTCTTGCTGCTAGATGTGACTCCAGCATTGTGAAACTTTCTGGAGACATTCACTTCATCAGGCACGAACACCGGAAAATTGAAAAAACAATTCAAGATTTCATGTCTGCCCTAGAAACTGTTTCTAAGAACTTGGATATGAAGGTAACTGAAATTATTTGGAACTTTTTGCTTGTTTTTTGTTTTTTTAAGATTTTATTTATTTATTCATGAGAGACAGAGAGACACAGGCAGAGGGAGAAGCAGGCTCCCCACAGGGAGCCAAATGCGGACCTCGATCCCAGGACCCCAGGACCATGCCCTGAGCCAAAGGTAGACGCTCAACCACTGAGCCACCCAGGTGTCCCAATATTGGAACTCTTCCCTTATGTGTTATTGCCAGAAGATCATTATAGCTTATCAAAATGCCTAGTCACATGGTAATCTTTCAAAAGAGCTCTTTTCTTCAAAAGAGTTTAAATATGACACTGTCATATTAAAATGTGCCATTAAATATGGCACTGTCAGTTGAATTAATAAATATTTAATGAGCGCCCCCCCCCCCCATGTTCTAACACAGCTACCCACTGTAAGCCTGTGCTACTTGATTCCACTGTTGCTGTTATTCCCTTCCTCTCTGGGTTTTCCTCAGATCGTAGAACCAAGGATTATAAGCAAAGCAATATGTCACGGAAGCTATGATTATTAAAGATGTGAGCTAAATGCGAATTGAGTCTGTTAAAGCCCTACAATAGGTTATGTCTCTCACAAAATAACGTACAAATCCATTGGCCTGGTTTAAAAGGCCATCTCTACACGGACCCCTGCTTGTCTCTTCAGTTCACCCCATGTTTCCTGGCTCACCCTGCACACCCAGTCATACTCAACAACCTGCAGGTAGGTCCCTACTAACTCTAAGATGTTGTGTGGCCTCCATAATATTTGTGCTCTTTTCTGCCTGAAATCCCTCTCCTTTTTCATCTTCCAGTCAATGGCTTAATTAAAGGAGCTAGTGAGAATTCTTCTGTGTCCTTCTTTGTCACATAATTTTATTCATTTATTTCTTTACTTATTTTAGAGAGAGAGCATGAGCAGGAGGTGGGGGTTGGGAGAGACAGAGAGAGAGAGAGAATCTTAAGCAGGCTTCACACTCAGTTCAGAGTCGAGTGTGGGGTTCAATCTCAAGAGCCTGAGATCATGACCTGAGCCAAGATCAAGAGTCAGACACTTAACTGACTGAGTCACCCAGGTGCCCCACTTTCTTGCATATCTTACGTAATGACAAGCACATCTCCTCTGAAGTCATTTGGGCAGAACAAAGTGGAAAGAAATCCTTTGGGAATTGGGGGAGATGAAAGTTCAGTGTTTGATTATTTGTTCATAGGAGCCAGTTTATCAAAAGCAGAAGCTTCACATAGTTTATTGTAGCACCTATGGACTCACCTTGCCCACACCTACACACATCTAAGTCCTAATAGTTTTTTGGTAGATTCTCTTTGTTTTTCAATATATTCAGTCATGGGGCACCTGGGTGGCTCAGATGGTTGAGCATCTGCCTTTGGCTCAGGTCATGATCCCAGGGGGATTGAGCCCCTCGTCGGGCTCCCTGCTCAGTGGGGAGTCTGCTTCTCCCTCTCCCTCTGCCTGCCACTCCCCCTGCTTGTACTCTCTCCCTCTCTCTCAAATAAATCTTTTAAAAAATATTCATTCATATCAACAACAAATCATAACCACTTTATCTGCAGTTTTCTGATTGAAAACCTCAGTACTTTTTTCATAAGGTCATGACCAGAACTTCCAGATCACTGTTAAATAAAGTGTGTTGGTCATAAATGGTCATAATGTGTTGGACTATGAAAAGGTCATAGAGGGCGCCTTCTCCAGTTTCTGACTGTGCTGGGGACATCTTTGTTGTTTGCTGTTGGCCACTGGCTTGATATTTAACCATGCTAAGGAAGTATCAATTTCTACTTACTTCCATTAGTTTTTATTAGTATTTAGTTTTTGTTAGGACTGAATATTTAACTTTATAAATTGCCTTGTAGACATCAACAAATGCCTAAATCATCATATTAGTTGTTTTTTGGTTTGGGTTTTTATTTATTCACTTGTTTACCTCTTTGGATTTCTAATGTCCTAGGCCAATACATTTCCCAATACCGAAACATTCATGCATTTTCTGCCATACAGTCACTGGGTAATCATTAAGCATTTGACTTTGCAGCTAAGTTCAAAAGTGACATTGACTATAGTTCTCCTTAGTTTTGGGGGTTTTTTTAAGGTAATAATATGATATGTATGGTTCACAAACCAAAACTATCTAAGAAAATTTGGGTTGCCAGAGTGGCTCAGTTGGTTAAGTGTCCAACTCTTGATTTTGGTTTGAGTCATGATCTCAAGGTCATGATACTGAGCCCCAAGTTGGGCTCCATAGTCAACAGGGAATCTGCTTGAGATTCTCTCCCACTCCTTCTTCCTCCCCCCTCCCCCACTGTGCCATGACTGTCTCTCAAATAAATACATCTTTTAAAAGAAAGAAAATGTACACTGAGAATTTTCATGGCTACCTCTGTCACCAATTATCACATTCTTTGTTTCCCTCATGAAAACCATTTTTATTATTCTGTTCAAGATTCTTTCAGTATGCCCTTATGCAGATACAAGCAAATGCAACTATAATCTTATTTCCTCCTTTTTATGAAAGAGAGAGTATTTTATATACTACTATACTGCACCTATTTTATTTTTTTAATATCAATTTTACTCAGTTAACATGCAGTACAATATTAGTTTCTGGAGTAGAATTCAGTGATTCATCACTTACATACAACACCCAGTGCTTAATACCCTTCACTCATCTATCCTATCCCCCCACCACCTCCCTCCATCAACTCTCAAATTGTTCCCTAAGAGTCTCTTATGGTTTATTGCCCTCTCTCCCTCCCTCTTCTGCCCTTCCCATATATCCATCTTTTTTCTTTCTTAAATTACACATATGAGCTAAACCATATATTTGTCTTTCTCTAACTTATTTCACTTAGCATAACACACTCTAGCTCCATCCATGTTGTTGCAAATGGCAAGATTTCATTCTTTTTTTGATGGGTAAGTTATATACATATATGTGTGTATATACATATGTGCATGTACACACACACACATCTTTATTCATTCATCAGTCAATGGACATTTGGGCTCTCTCCGTAGTTTGGCTATTGTTGATAATGCTGCTGTAAACAGGGTGCATGTACTCCTTCAAATCTGTATTTTGTTTCCTTTGGGTAAATGGCTAATAGTGCAATTGCTGGGTCATAGGGTAGTTCTATTTTTAACTTTCTGAGGAACTTCCATTCTGTTTTCCAGTGGGGTTCCAATTTGCATTCCCACAAACAGTGCAAGAAGGTTCCCCTTTCTCTGCATCCTTGCCAACACCTTTTGTTTCCTGTGTTGCTAATGTTAGCCACTGTGACAGATGTGAGGTGGTATCTCATTGTGGTTTTGAGTTATAGTCCCTCATGAGCAATGTTGAGCATCTTCTCACGTGTCTGTTATTCTTCTGATGTTTTCTTTGGAAAAATGTCTATTCATGTCTTCTGCCCATTTCTTAGCTGGATTATTTTGTTTTTGAGTATTGAGTTCGATAAGTTCTTTATATATTTTTGGATACTAACACTTTACCTGATATGTCATTTACAAATATCTTCTCCCATTCCATATGCTGCCTTGGAGATTTGTTGATTATTTTCTTCAATGTGCAGAAGCTTTTTATCTTAATGAAGTCTCAGTACTTTATTTTTGCCTTTGTTCCCCTTACTTCTGGTAACGTGTCTAGTAAGAATTTGCTACAGCTGAGGTCAAAGAGGTTGCAGCCTGTATTCTCGAATGGAATTTTGATGGATTCCTGTCTCACATTTAGGTTTTTTTTTTTTCCACTCCTATTTGGAGGTAATATAGGTAATATCTTTTTTCATCCTTTCACTTTACTTATTTTTTTGTATATTTTTTATTGGAGTTCAATTTACCAACATATAGTATAACACCCAGCGCTCATCCTGTCAAGTGCCCCCCTCAGTGCCCGTCACCCAGTCACCCCGTCCCCCCGCCCACCTCCCTTTCCATGACCCCTTGTTCGTTTCCCAGAGTTCGTTTCTCATGTTCTGTCTCCCTCACTGATATTTCCCACTCATTTTCTCTCCTTTCCCCTTTATTCCTTTTCACTATTTTTTATATTCCCCAAATGAATGAGACCATATAATGTTCGTCCGTCTCCAATTGACTTACTTCACTCAGCATAATACCCTCCAGTTCCATCCACATCGAAGCAAATGGTAGGTATTCATCCTTTCTAATGGCTGAGTAATATTCCATTGTTTCTATAGGCCACATCTTCTTTATTCATTCATCTGTCAATGGACACTGAGGCTCCTTCCACGGTATAGTTATTGTGGACACTGCTGCTATAAACATTGGGGTGCAGGTGTCTCAGTCTTTCACTGCATCTGTATCTTTGGGGTAAATCCCCAACAGTGCAATTGCTGGGTACATTTAGGTCTTTATCTTACTTTTTCTTAACTAAACAAATATATCCCGGAGATCACCCATATTAGTACATGGAAAGCTTTCTCATTTTTTTTTTTTTACAACTGCATACTCTTCCTGTCTATATAATAGCTCATTTTACCAATCTCTCACAGATGGATATTTGAGCTATTTTCAATATTTTTCTCTTTCAAATCAATGCTGCAATGTGTAACCTTGCACTTATGTTTGTGTGTGTGTATGTGTATATAGGTGTGTTTGTAGGATCAACACCCAGATGTGTGATTGCTGGGTCAAAGTACATGTTTATTATTTTGAATGATTTGCACTCTGTGGGGCTTTGACCATATTGCACAGCTCCTGGCAATACGAAAAATGTCCTATGTATCCCCATTGCCTCACCAACAGTGTTGACTTTGAATTTTGTCATTCTTATAGGAAAAAACTATAATCTCTAGGTTTCACTTAGTCTTTCTTAATGTGAGTGAGGTTCATACCTTCAAGAGCTATTTATATTTCTTTTTAACAAGCTATCTGTTCATCTTTTTTATCCATTTCCACATTGTTTTTCTATTTTTCTTTTTTGTCTCAATTTCTAGGAGCTCTTTATATGTTATGGAGATGAGCCTTTCACTATGATAGAGCTGCAAATACATATTCCCAGTTTGTCATCTGTCTTTTGACTTTTGGCATGCTTATATTCTCTCTTTGTAGCTAACTTTATCAGTTTTTTCTGTTGTGGCTTCTTTTAAGTCACACTTAGAAAGAAATTCCCCATACAGAGGCCTAAAAGAATTGTTTCTATTTTCTTCTGGCACTTTCATAGCTTTACCATTTATATTTAAATTCTTGACCCATTTGGAGTTTTTCCTAATATCATGCCTTGTTATTTTAATCACTGAGGCCTGACAGTATTTTAATTTAAAAAAAATATTTATTTTAGAGTGAGAGAGAAAGAGTGAGAGAAAGAGAGAGCATGCATGAGTGGGGGGAAGGGCAGAGGAGAGAATCTGGAGCAGATGCCCTGCTGAGCATGCAGTCCAAAAGCAGAACTACATCTCACCACCCATGAGATCATGACCTGAGCAGAAACCAAGAGATGGATTCTTAACTGAATGAGCAACTCAGGCACCCCAGTATTTTTAATACCTGGTACAGTGAGTCCTTTTTGTTGCTTTCTTTTCTCCCTGTTCTTGGTGATAATTGTTAGTTTTTGCATTTGATTTTAAAATCAGTCTGTCTAGTCCCAGCAATCAACAAACTCAATTTTAATTTGTATTGAAATCATCTTAAGTTTATAAATTTAGAATTGACAGAGTCATAATGCTGAGTCCAAGAACATAGCATGCTTCCTATTTGTGCAGGTTTGCTCTTATTTCAATTAGGAGTAGTTTCAAATTTTCCTCATGTATGCATCTTCAGTGTATTTTGGGATTTTGTTATCTTTTTTTCTTTTTAGTTTATCATAATGGAGTTTCATTATGTCTTCTCACGAATTGTTAGTTGCATATAATGAACGCCATATCAGTTTTATGGTCTACTAATTTAGCAAATTCTCCTCTTGATTATAGACATTTTTCAGCTTGTCTTTGTTGTTTTCCAAGCATATAATCACATGATTTTTAAATAATAATTTTACTCCTCTTTTCCCATTTCCACATCCTTAATTTCTCTCCCTGTTCTAATTGCTTTAATAACTCCAGTATGAAATTAAATAAATAGTAGCATAAGGATGGTGGTCATTCTGATCTTGTTCCTGGCATTAACAGAAATGCCCAGTGCTAACAATGAGACTGAAGAAAGAGAAATTAAGGAGTCAATCCCATTAACAATTGCACCCAAAAAGCATAAGATACCTAGGAATAAACCTAACCAAAGAGGTAAAGGATCTATACCCTAAAAACTACAGAACACTTCTGAAAGAAATTGAGGAAGACACAAAGAGATGGAAAAACATTCCATGCTCATGGATTGGAAGAATTAATACTGGGAAAATGTCAATGTTACCCAGGGCAATTTACATATTTAATGCAATCCCTATCAAAATACCATGGACTTTCTTCAGAGAGTTGGAACAAATCATCTTAAGATTTGTGTGGAATCAGAAAAGACCCCGAATAGCCAGGGGAATATTACGAAAGAAAACCAAAGCTGGGGGCATCACAATGCCAGATTTCAGGTTGTACTACAAAGCTGTGGTCATCAAGTTTTTGTTTTTAATCAAGAATAATTATGAATTTTGTCAAATGCCTTTTCAGCATTTGTTGAGATAATCAGGGGAGTTTTCTCTTAAATATACCAGCATAATTATTTGTATATTTCTTATTAATTCTTGTTTAAAAAAATAAATTGCACTTGATTATGATTTTTTTAAGTTGTGCTGCTGGATACTGTTTGCTATTTTAAGAAGTTTGCATCCATGTTTATAAACAAGATTAGTCTCTGTGCAAATGTTTTCAAATTTTAGAATCAATGTTTTGCTTACTTCATACAAATAATTTGAAGCTTCCTTTCTTTTTCTATGCTCTGAAACAGTTTAAAGAGCACTGCAATTATTTATACTTTAAAGATTTGGTCGTTTTGCCTCCAAAGCCATCTGAGCCTATTGATTTATGGGAAGGAGAGACCTTTGATATCTCTGCTCAGCTTTTTCTGGGAAATTGTTCTACTTAAAGGTTCCATCTCTTCAAGGGTCAGCTTTAGTAACTCATTTTTCCTTGGAAAAAAGTACCTTTTTCATCCATATTCTGAAATTAAATTTCATAAAATTGTGCAAAATACCTCTGGTTTTGTTTTTATTCCTTCCGCTTTGTATAGTTTTCCCCCCTCACCATTTTATTTGTTTTTTTCCCCCTTTGATTATATGGGTAAGTTTTTCCTTAACAATATTGGTTGCTCTCCAATGAGCCAGTCTTTTTACGTATTTATAAGTTCTGTTTCTATTTTGTTCTTTCCATATGTTCTTAGCAATTTAAGCTTTGTATATATTTTTTTCTTTTCCTGTGGTTTGTTTTGCTTCACTTTCTTACTTTTTGAACTCCATATTTGTAATCTTCCTTTGTTTTACCTGGTATAAGCATTTTTACTATGAATTTTCCCTGAGCATTCATTTACTTTCCCTTATCTCCTAGGGTTGATATAATGTTCTCATTATTATTTCCTAGAAATTCTCCAATTGTATATTGTATTTTTCTTTGACTGAACATCTTAAGAGGGATTGTTGTTTTTTCTGAGTTAAGGACTTTTTGTTGTCCTGGTGTTCATTTTTAGTTTTATCTCATCATAATTGAAATTTTTGTTACATATACCAGTTTTTGGAATATTTTAAGGGGTTTATTTGGTGGATGGATGGTAAATTTTTACACATGTTCTAAAAGAATATATTCTGTATTTTGGGGGCACAACGTTTAGTCAATACCTAAAAAATTGCTTATTGATTGGGTCTTTTGTATCCTTATTTATTATTTGGTCTATTTTGTCTTGGATTGAGAGAGGTGAATTAAGATCAATAATTATTTGGCTTCTGCTTTCAGATTTGTGAATGTTTTCACTGTTACTTGGCTCATACTTATGACTACTCTATCTTTTTTATTCCTAATTTTAATATCTATACATTTTATGTTTAGACTGAGAAAAACTTTATTACCTTCTCAAAGAAATTACCTCTTAGCTTTACATATCAATCCTATAATTTTTTGTTTTTTTCTTGCTTATTAATTTTTAATATTTATGTATTAGTTTCCTACTGCTGCCATAACCACTTAGTGGTTTATAGCAACATAAGTATATCATCTAATAGTTTCCACAGGTCAAAGCTAGAGCAGATCACCTACTTAAAGTCTCACAAGACAGAAATCAAGGTATCAGTAGGGCTGTGTTCCTTTGAGGCAGCTCTGGGAATTAGTCCTCCACCAGACACATCCAAGTTTTTGGTCAAATTCAGTTTCTTGCAGTTGTGTCACTGTGGTTCTTGCTGGCTGTCAGTTTGAGACTGATGGTCCCCCAGCTGCCAGTTTTCTTTCTCATGTTTTCCATGTGGCCTCTCTCCAGGAACAGGCTAAGTCCATATTATGCTTCAAATCTCTCTGACTCTAGGTGGGAGAGAGTGCTTGGCTTTTAGAGGCTCATGTGATTGAATTGGGCCCAATTGCAAAAACAGGATTTATCTCCCTGTTTCAAGGTCTGTAACCTTAATTAGAGCTGCAAATCCCTTTGGCCCTCTAACATATCATATCCACAGGTCCCAGGGATTAGAGCAATCCACTTCTATCTTAAAGGAGCAATTCCATTTATCACAATTTGTCAATTTCTTCATTCTGCTTTCCCCTGGTTAGTTTGTTATTCTTTTTTAACCTTGTGAAATGAATGGTTTACATAGCTTTATTCTGTCTTATATAATTATAGAAACATTTAATACCACAAATTTACCTCTGATTATGGATATGGCTGTGTCCTATTGATATACAATGTTCTTACTATCCTTTCCTAAGTAAATTGTAATTGCAGAGTTGAGTTATTCTTTGACACTTGTATTAATCCTTTGAGAAGCAAATTCCATAAAGGAATTGATGTACAGGAGATTAACTGGGTATGTGTGGGCGGGAGTGGGGGGATGCGGGAGGGCTGCCTGGATGGCTCAGTCTGTTAGGCATCCAACTCTGGATTTTGGCTCAGGTCATGATTTCATGGGTCATGGGATCAAGCACCACAGAGGTCTCTGTACTCAGTGGGGAGTCTGCTTGAAGATTCTTTCTCTCTCTGCCCCTCCTCCCACTCTTTCTTTCTCTAAAGTAAATTAATTTTTTTAAAGAAGAAATTAATTGAGGGAAAAAAATGTGAAGGAAAATGGGGAGGTTCTTGGAGGAGATGGAGAAAGCCATCGGATTATAAAATAGGCCTATTAGCTTTACATATCAATCCTATAATTTTTTCTTGTTTTTTTCTTGCTTATTAATTTTTAATATTTATGTATTAGTTTCCTACTGCTGCCATAACCACTTAGTGGTTTATAGCAACATAAGTATATCATCTAATAGTTTCCACAGGTCAAAGCTAGAGCAGATCACCTACTTAACGTCTCACAAGACAGAAATCAAGGTATCAGTAGGGCTGTGTTCTGATGGAGAGACAGAAAAGTAAAGTCTGAGCCAGCCATTTTATCAGTTTCACCAAATATTTTGAACCAAAGTCACTCATCAAATAAATACTATTCAGATGCTGGCTGGGAGCAACTAATGGGAACATGGTACCCACACATGGTGATACATCTTAAACACAGTGGTAAGGGCTCTTCGCCAATAATGTTCCTCTGAGTAGGAGATCTGAGAGGCACATTTCCATGTAAAACACTGGAATTAACAGAATTAAAGGAGGTTATTTTACTCAAATGGTTAGATTTTTTTGTTTCTTTGTACTTTTCCTATTTTTAGTTTTCATTCAGTGTGGTTAGAGTCATAATCTGTGCTTTTCCTGCTTTGTGGAATAATCTGAATTTTTGGTTTGTTTTTTAGGGGTGGGGGGCAGGGGCAGAGGAAGAGAAAGAGAGAGGGAGCCCACTGGGCTTGATCTCACAACCCTGAGATCATGACCTGAGCTGAAATCAAGAGTCTGACATTTAACCAACTGAGCTACCCATGTGTCAAGAGTCCGACATTTAACCAACTGAGCCACCCATGTGCCCTTAATCTGAGTTCTTTATAGTCTTATGTCTGCTTGGTTGTTGCAAATGCTCACTGCTCTGGGAAAGAATGAGTGTTTCTTGCTGTTTGCAAGTTAGATTGTTTGGTGTATAAATCTACTAAATATATTTTTTTCATTTCTTCCTATACCTTTGTTTATATTTTACTTATTTGACCTGTTACTTTTTAGTACAATATATAATGTAAATAAAGGTTCAAAACTCTTTTCACTGTGGACGCTAGTCTTCCTCTGTAAAAATGACCATCTTTGTCCCATTTAACATAATTTGCCTCAAATAACATTTTATCTAACAATATTATACTACCAGCTTTCTTTTCCTTTGCTTTTGCCAGGGATATATTTGCCTATTACTTGTTAACAATTCTTTGAAGTATAACTCCCCTAAATAGCCTGTTTTAAGTGTGTCTCCTTTAAATAGCCATTCATGAGCTATTGGTTGTCTACCCAACAGGTACCTATTCAAGCCCTTCTGTTATTCATCTCTTTGAGAACTTAGATTTTGTTGACTTCCCTCTGTCCTCCATGTGACTGTTTCAGCAGTTGAATTCTGTTTGGCCAAAACCTGTCATGTAGTTTCATTCCTCTGGACAGTGATTAGTTTAGGCATGATTATATGCTGCAATTCTGTTTTTTATTTTCCAATTCAATCCTTTTACCTAAAGGAACTTCCTCAATGTTTCTGGCTATGTGGAAGGCACTCCTATCTTAACTTCCAGAAATGGAACTTGTTTTCTATTTTTATATGTCCTAAAGTCATTTAACTTGGAATTCACTTTTGCTCATGTCCCACTCTTCTCTGGAAATTCCTGAGGCCTAATCTTAGGCCACTCATGTGTTTTCCTCAGAGCCTAATTAATTGTGGTTTAAACATTTTTTTAAATTAAAGATTTTATTTATTCATGAGAGACACAGAGAGAAAGGGAGGCAGAGACACAGGCAGAGGGAGAAGCAAGCTCCACGCAAGGAGCCCGATGTGGGACTCGATTCGGGACTCCGGGATCACACCATGGGCCGAAGGCAGGCACTCAACCACTGAGCCCCCGAGGGATCCCCCTAAACATTTACTCAATAAACATTTGGTGAATGTTTACCATTGGCCATCCAATGTGCATTAAGCCTATAATGGTAATAGAGGATATATGGTGGTATACCGTATTGGGGGAAAAAATGAAGAAATAATTAAAATTAACAAATTTAGTAAACTAGTATCAATATTATGTTTTGTTATATCACTAGGTAGCCTATTATCAAAAAGAATATTATAGACAAATAGACAACAGAATGGAACTTTCCTATAATTCTTTCTCTGAAGATAGTTCTGTAACTATTGAATGATTCCTTTAGGAAAAATCATTTTCAAATGCAAATGTGCTTTAGGCTCAAGTTTGTTTCTTGGCTCTTTTAGGAATAGTGTATAATTAATGTAAGTGCTAGTGATTTTCTTCACACACACACAAAAGCTCCCTTTTTACTTTCATTAGGTAATACAGCTCTTAGGAAAGATTGAGGCTTCCAGTTCTGAGCAAATCTCAAATTTAAAGATGGTCCAGGGAGATTATCGCCATGAAATGAACCTTTTGGAGTTCAAGTAAGTGAATGGAAGCTTTTTAATTCTGTTAAGTACATTCCAGAAGGTTTTGCCTAATGAAAGTATTGGCATTAAATGAAAACCCATCCCAGGAATTTGAAACCGGCCAAGACATAAAGCAACAAACTGATGGAGAGACTACTCTACTCTAAAGTAGCTTATACAATATTCATAATAAAGGAAATATGAGGGGAAGTGGGTGGGGGGATGGGTAAAATAGGTGATGGGGATGGAGGAGGACACTTGTGATGAGCACCAGGTGATGTATGGAGATGTTGAATCACTGTATTGTACAGCTGAAACTACTAATACACTGTATGTTAACTGGAATTTAAATAAAACCTTTAGAAAAGAAATATGAATATTAATTTTGTCACTGTTTATTGCAAGTGAATTGATATACAGCTTGACATTTTCTATAGAGTAATTTTAACTTATCACCAATTAATATATTAAAATGCCTCAATGTGATACACTCCACTGAATAAACATTGATTCCATAAGACTATTAAATAATTTTTAAGATAACTTTGATTTACAAGTTTTCCTTTTAAAATTTCCTCTAAGAAAAAAAAAATTTCCTTTAAGATTCCCTACTTGCTCCTTTACATTCTCCTTTTCTAAAGACTGGTCTGTGTCACGTTGTCACTGAGTTTTCTCCTATGCAACAGAGAAAACAGTAAAGGAGATAAGACTCCACAAACATTCAGATTACTAGCCTATTCCCAAATCTTCCTTTCTTGTTTAAATGACCACCATTTCCTAGAGTTCTGGCACAGGCAGAGGAAAATTCTCACTTGGACGATACTACCTTACTGCCCCTTCTCCTCTTGCTCTTTTTCCTCTCTGTCCTACATCACTTGGGCTTAATGACTTGATCAAGTCCAGTATGCTGAATATACTCTGCTTGCTCCATTTCCCCCATCTTTACAGTATCTCATTAAATCTAAGTGCCCCTCATTATAAGACATACCTTTTTTTCTTTACCTCTAAAATATGATGCTAATAATTAAACCATAGCATACTGTCATTTTCAAGACATCTGATTACGGAGATCTTAAATTGGGAAATAGGTTTGTCTAGAAATTGGTGAAAAACTGTAACTGAAAGAAGTAAATGTCTTGAGTAAAGAGAAAATACCCACCCTAAAAAAAGCATGTCTAGGTGCTTAAATTCCAGCACAGTGAAGATGCTCAGTAAATATCTATGTGGTGCTTGATCTAATCCTGTTAGTTTAGAATTAAATAACATGTCCAAAGGAGAAGTAGAAAAGTAGACCATTTCTAGAAGTGCACTTTAAAATGGGCACTTGATGGGATGAGCACTGGGTGTTATTCTATATGTTGACAAATTGAACACCAATAAGAAATAATTTCTTTAAAAAAAGAACTGATTTTCCTTGGAGAGAAAGAGGATTTGTAATCTGGAATGGAATACTGGCTTAAAGGATTGAAGCATATTAACAAACAGCTAATTAAGGAAAAGGAAATTTCGAGAACTATACCTGCCTTATTGATGACGTGGTGTGCTTTTTCCAGTTGGCTTATAGAGGAGTCATCTAAATAGTTAAATATCAATCTGGACACTTTTGTAATAACCTAAACTTTTTTTTCCTCACTTGAAATAATAAAGTCTTACATTTTCATTAGTATTACAGTAATTAACGCTGAAATTATAAACCAAAAATTTCCACAGGCAAATACCTATGAGCTCTAAAATTCATTTAAATACACAACTGACTCTTTTTTATTTAAATCATCAATTTTTTTAATTAAAAAGTAACAAAATTAAACAAAGATGGAAAAAAGGTCTTCATTTCAACTTCCTAATGTAACCCATGGTAACATTAAGGCTATGTCCTTCCCTACTTTCCTCCTTGTTAGTATAAACATCTAACAGAAAAAGGATGTTTATATATGTTATATAACATATCCATTAGATGTATAGATAGAGCATGGCTTTTAAAAATACAGCCTATTCACATTACTCAAAATTTTGCTTTTTTACAATAATCTTAGTTATCTCTCTAGATTGGTGAATACTATTCTAACATTATTTTTAATAGTTGCATAATATTTAAACTTACAGATATTCTATAATTAATTCAATACTTCCACCAGCAATATATGAGGCCACCTTTCTCTACATTCTTACCAACACTGGATTTTTAAATAAATATTTTCCAATTAAAGGATGAAGATTGCATCTCTTGTTTTCATTTGCTTTCCCTTCACCAATGAATTTCCTTTTCTGTGAATTGCCCAGTCTTATCATTTGTCAAATTTTGTATCATGATTTTCATCATTTTCTAATCAATTTGTAGGCTTCCTTCACATTAGTGATATTAACACTTTGAGGTATGTATTGCAAATATATTTTCCTCAAAGAGGATGTAAGGTAGATAGGGCTTTCTTTTTTTCTTTCCCATTCAGAGCATATTTCAAATTAAAGTGAATGGGGTATAGTATTTGCTTCTTTTTTTTTTAAAGAAACAACTTTCTCTGAATAAAGGAATTAAAATTATTTTATTAACATTCAAAAGTGTGTTTAACTGAACAATTTTACTATTTAGAAACTTTAACAATTTCAAGTTTAACAATCAATTAAACATATATCCTATATAGAACTTAAAAGCCCAAAAACTATCTGTGTTTTTTTTAGTGAATTCCCAGGCTTTTGGCACTGATGACTCGAATTGACAAAGGAGATACACACATTCTTTCTTCTGAACCAGTGCATTGAGCCTCCTTTTTCCAGAAGAGTCTTAGTCAGATGTTCAGCTAAGTAATGTCCTAAGCCAACAACTTAGTGCCTATAGACTAAGAGTCTTAGCCATCATAAAATATGCCTGTTTTTTAGCAAGGGTTTGGCCGGGGAAGTACCTACTAGTCACTCCCTAGATAGTTCTTGCTGCTGACAATGTTTAATTGACAGTGATTTATAAGAAAAGAAATTATTCAATCAACAAAGCAAATGCACAGACTCACATCTCCCCACACAGCTTTGAAAATCTCCCCACAGTATTAAGTTACAAACTATTCAAGTCAAAGATGTGTCTCATCCATCTTTGTGTTCTCAGCACCCAGCACATTCAGACACAAATAGAAGCCAATGAACAAATCAATGAATGAATATTTTGAGAACCAAGAATGTTTAAGTTGTGTTTTGGGATATTCAAAGACAAAATCATAGCCACATATAGTTAGCAGGAAAAATAAATAGGTAAAAAGCTAAACATAGGTAAAGTAACAAGACAATGTTAAATGAGGTATATCAGTAGGCAGATATAAAAAATATACTAATTGTTATTGATAAATATATAATCACTGAGTGATTGAGATATTCAGGTGCATTCAGCTCTGCAGGGTGGGTCTTATCCCCATTTTAGTGATGAGGAAGCACAGTCAGGGAAACTAAATAATTTGCCCAAAGTCACAGAGTTAGAAAGTATCTGACTCCAAGTCTCAGATTATGTTATAGATCTATGACACCTCCATCTAACAATTCTAACCAGTGATAAACTAATTGTGCTACAGAAATTCAGGGAATGGACATCACATCTGCTTGAAACTATGAAGGTATGAGGCTCTGAAGGTGTTGGGATTTAAGCTCAAGAACAATATGGAATGATAAGAGGCTTCCTAGCAGAATGGAGGTGGAGTTGCTCTTTAGCAGCATCACTAGAAACCACAGGACATGAAGAACTTAGTTTAAGTATATAGGTATAAATTTAGTAGGAAAAAAATGTTTCTTGGAATTAATTTCTTTCTTCTAACATGAAACTTAAAAATCTTAGATTCAGTCTCCAAAGACTGACTTTGTTGAAGCCACTATCTGAATTCTTGACAGCCTGTTAAAAGAGTGTCCAAGAATTCAAACTTTTCATACACTCCAGAAAAGTTCAATCACTTATTGAATGCAAGACAATGACTTTAAGACAGAAGTGAACTGGTTAAAAAAAAGGGGGTAGGGGCCAGAATGGGGCTATATCCTCATTCATGTATGTCTACTATAACCACAGTGGTCACTAGGATGATTGTTGCAAGCCCCACACTCTCCCTCACCATTCACACTCACCACAGCCATCTGCTATGTCTATAGGTCCCCATTAAATTTTATCTTACCCTTTGTAATTTTCTTCCTTATTATTGCCCTTGGCATGAATATTAACTTGATCCTATCAATATAAAATTTATAAAATTTTTATAAAAACTGTATCTCACATTATCCTAGTAAGGTCTCTGGCCATAATTTAAAAGTATGACTTTTGTGTTTTTTGAAAAGGAAAAAAAAAACCCTATCCATCCATGCATCTACCTCTTTCCCTCCTCCCTCCCTCCCTTATCCATATCTACCTATACCTGATAGAAATACTACCATAACCATTGGAATAGAGGATTTGGGAGCTAAAATGTGAATATCATCCAAGATAAATTCCTCTTGTTGAGATTTTTAACTGTAGATTCTATAATTCATAGAAAAGTAATTCTTTCCTGGAAAATCACATCCATTGTGTTAGGGGAAAGCCTAAGGAAAGAAAGAGATTTATATAAACTTTTATTTTAGCTTATCCTTTTTATCTTTACAGGAGAATGCTTTTTAAAAAAATGCTTTTAAAGATTTATTTATTTGTTTATTTATTTATGAGAGAGAAAGAGAGAGAGAGAGAGAGGGGTAGACACACAGGAGGAGGGAGAACCAGGCTCCATGCCGGGAGCCTGACGTGGGACTCGATCCCAGGTCTCCAGGATCGCGCCCTGGGCCAAAGGCAGGCGCCAAACCGCTAAGCCACCCCGGGATCCCCAAAAATGCTTTTAAAATATAAAATTCTTTTATATTTTCATAAACTACCCAGAGTCTGACTTTTGGTGGCTACCAGTAAAGTGAGTCTCCAATTGCATGTAAAACCTTGGAGTAAAAAAAAAAAAAAAAAAAAAACACCTTGGAGTAAAATGATCATATGCAGTAACTCATTATGACTTTAATTTCAGAATTCTAATTACTGATATGTGCTTCTAAGATATTACTTGGGCACATTTAATGGTTCCCTGGTGTTCAGAGGGATGTTAATATTGTATCAGTAATGAGAGTAAATGCTCTTATCCACACACACAGTAAAGGTGAACACTGAAGGCTGGATTCCCAACTGCAAAGCTAGCTCTTGATTATCTGGGGATTTACTGTCCCTCTTAACCATCACTATCAATTAATATATTTCCACCAGAGATAGGAAAGGGAAGATGAACACTGAAGATCAGATTTCTAAATAGCTCGGCAAGTGTATGATTTGTTATTTGTGAACAGCCTTAGTAAAAGGTATTGAATGAGTAAGAATGAATCATTTATCCATTTATTCAACTATTCATTGCGCACTTTATTATTTACCACTGTGAGCCAAGCAAAATACTGTAAGCCAAGCAAAATACTTTGGTGGAGCTTAGGTTCTAGTGGAGCAGACAGCACCCCAATTATATATATATCACCTGGTGATAACTATTTTGGAGAAAAATAAAGTAAAGGAATAGGGAGAGTGTGATGGGGAAAATAAAACCTTTTGGTTTTTTAAGAGTGGTTTTTAAAAAAAGTCCTCTGTTAAGGTGATTAAGTGGTGCTTGAATAGAAATCTGAATGAAATGAGGGCAGGGGCCGTTGTGTATCCTAAGGAAGAGTGTTCCAGACATAAGAAACACTTGGCTAAAATGAGGCTGCCCATGTATCAGTTGGGAATGTATTTGTCTGAGATCCATCAGCTGTTAGCTAGAGCACGGGTGTCTGGAAATTGTGGTTATATTAAGAACAGGCAGAGTGGCCAAAGGTAGGCTCTTAATGAAGAGTTAAAGTACTCACCTGAATCAAGGTATGCTTTCTATGTGAAAATCTCTCTCCATATTAAAAAAACGTGATAAGTCACAGAGATGAAGATCAGAATTCAGCTATTATTCTACAACTAATATAACTACTGGAAAATTAACTTTTCCCATTCCTTGATTTCACCATCTAAATCCTGGTTTCTCAACATGGGCATTATTGGCATTTGGGCTAGATAATTTTTACTTATAAGGCTGTCCTGTGCATTGTAGGATGTTTAGCAGTATTTCTGGCCTCTACCTTCTACCTGTCACCAACACCTCCAATGTGTGACAACCAAAAATGTCTCTATATTGTTTAATGTCCATTGGTCTAAATAAAAATGGAAATGGCCTCATATAACCTGTCTTTTCCAAATATTAGTTCGAATACTTTTTCAGGGAAGCTAACGAGGCATATACATACAATATACGTGCAGCATGTCTTAAGCAGTTTCCAATGATAAATAGCACAAATGAAATTATCTGCATGTAATTTGTCCTGAAAACATTACAGTGATGATTATGTCAAGCCACCCACTTTTTATAAGGTAATCTGAGTATTTTCAATAACAAACATGTGTTGCACCTGCCTAATGCACCGCCTCTTCTAAAAGGGAATTTGAAATTGACATCTTACTGCAAGCAAGTCACGTGTAGAAAACATACAGAGACCACTCAGCAGCACCCCCTCACCCCACCTCTGCTCAGACCCGTATTTCTCAGGGCTGCTAGCTGCGGATGCTCCTTTCTACTCATACCCTCAGCCACTCTACAGTGACTTTTCAAATTGATGATAATATGATTCCAATCCTTTACTCTTTGTAATAACCTCCACTTCCATTTTCAAAAATCCTTCTTTCTCTGTTATTTAATATTCCTGTGGTGCATCGTTTTGATGCCAGCAGTCGCTCCCTGCACCTTATCCAACTGCAACCGTTTCTGCCCCGACGTGAGTCACTCAACAGCTCTTTAAGCGCTCCCTGCACCCCACCCTTCAAAGAATCCACAAACAGAGCCCCACTGGAAGCAATGGCACCTTGACTGAAGTTTCACCCGAGACAGAAAAGACAACCAAGGACTGTCTCCCGTGGACACTCTGCTTTCCTAAAGTCCTGTTGGGCTCTTCCAACTCCCTTCCCCACTCCCTATCTGTAACTTTTCTCTGGCCCAGCTCCTCCGCCTGCCTGATAGTGACCCTTGGGGTCTTGTGGTCTTGGGATAGTGACCCCAAACTACCACCCTTAGCCAAATCTGCCACTACTAAGAATGATTTGCACACTTTCTACTATTTTTTTAACTAAAAAAAATGTTTTATGACATGTGGTTATATGCCATTTAAATCTGAGTGTATATAAAGTTAGACCACAACCATGTTCATTATTTGTTTATAAACAAGCCATGTTCTTTATATCCTACGTGGCTGCTTTCCCACTGCAATGACAGCATTGACTCATTGTACAACCAAGTGGTTGCAACAGAGGCCATATGGCCCACAAAGCCTGAAATATTTACTATCTGACCCTTTATAGAAAGGGTTTGCTGACCCCCATCACAGAGAGATATCCCCATCCCAAGTGAGTTACCAGTTTCTTCCACCCACACAAGGCATCCTTGGCCCTAAGAGGAAATCTGCATGGATGACACACGTGTGTCTGTGTGTCTGTCATTGTGTATATGTGTATTTTAAAGTTTGAGGAGGGGTGTTGTGAGCAGCTGAATTGAATGCAAGCTCAGGGCAGGGACCAGAATGTGCTCCCTCACCCCCACCTCCCACGTCAACCCATAAGAACGTGCTATGCATCTTGAGCCTTATCATCTGAAAAAAACTGCAGAGTTTTTCAATACTAATTTTAAACATAAAACCAAAATTTACCTATTAAAGTTGAAATATTTTTCCCCTTAGATTTAATTCACTTTCAAATAATCTATGTGAGGAAATTGAGAACCATCAAAAATGGACAAAAAACCGGTTCGTCAGCTATGAAAAAGACCACCTTGGCCACATAAATCAATGTCTGAAGCTCCTCCAGGAGAAACTGGTAAGGAGATCTGTTATTCATGAAGTAACCAGCTGCATAGTTGTCTGGATGTTAGTAGCGAGTAGTGTCAGTAGTGAGTAAAGGTCTGGATGTTAGTAGTGAGCAAAGGTCTTGAAAGTTTCATTCTGACATCACAGTAACTTCACTGTGTCAGTAACTTACCTTTTTTGCACCGGCATAGGAATCCAGAGGCCTGCTTTTTGGTCTTGTGTGCTACTCTCCAGCTCCATGAATCCATAATAGAATAACCAAAAGAGAGGAGGTGTTTGTTTTGTTTTTTAAAATATGGATTCCTGGTCCCAACTCAGAGCAGCATCAGACCCCTTGAGCCCTCCCCTGGGGATCTGTGCTTCCAGGCAAGCTCCTTGGGTGATGCTTGGGCGCAATAAAGCCTAAAAACTTTGGCCATAGACGAGTCAGTTTACCTCTCCGAAGATCCATTAGTAGACCAAAGGTTTCCAAAACTCCTTTTCCAGATCCAACCTTGTAGAGAACCCTTCAGCTTTGAGGCAAGACTACAGGATGGAGGAGGAGTCTGTTCACTACAGATGCCCTTCCACTCCAGCCATCTCTGCTGGCCCAGCTGCTAGCCCCAACAGGAGAGCAGCACAGAGCCATCTGTGTCACCAGTGGCTTCCAGCCTTGCCAAGGATCCAAATAAGATGTTTCTGGAACTTCGGTAGACGGGCTTTGGGCAGCTGACAGAGATAGGAGTCCAAGAGATGGAGATAACCATTACACCTTTATCATTGATAAGATTTTTCAAGTCCATGTGGTAAGATGTGCAGCCAGGAGGGCCTGCTAGTCCTCCTGGATTTAGACAGATTCATCCACCAGTTCTAGGCAGCACCAGGTTCCACAGGGTCACCTGCAGGCAGAAACTTCCTACCACAAGTAAGAGAGAGGCTGGACTCCATCTCCCGGAGGCAGACAGAGCCAAAGACAGGAGAACCATAGGGGCTAAGTCAGTCTCACCTGGTTCCTGCTTGCAAATTCCCTGTGGGAGGTAAGGCACAGAGAAGCTAATGAACCTGGACCACATGAGTCCCCACCTTGTTGCAATTAGAATCACTTGGAGAGTTTTTTGTTTTTTTTTTTGTTTGTTTGTTTTTTTTTACTTGGAGAGTTTTTAAACTAGATAATTCCTGAGTTCCATTGTAGACCAATTAAATCACAGTATTAGTAGGATGGTGTGATGGTCCAGGTGATACTAATAGGCAACAGGAGTTGAGAATCACTATTCTAGTTGAACTGTGTCCACGTGGAGATATGAAGCTTAAGGGAATATGGACACCCTAATAGGAGCATGTCCAAGGACCTTAGGTCAAGCAGTAACTAAAATGCCTTCCTTAGCCATGCTTCTTTTTTATTTTTATTTATTTTTAAAGATTTTATTTATTCATGAGAGACACAGGAGAGAGAGAGGCAGAGACACAGGCAGAGAGAGAAGCAGGCTCCATGCAGGGAGCCCGACATGGGATTCGATCCCAGGACCCCAGGATCACGCCCTGAGCCGAAAGCAGGCAGTAAACCGTCAAGCCACCCAGGCGTTCCCTTGGCCACACTTCTTTAAACACTAGACTATAATTCCAAATCCTCAAGGCATTTCAGCAAGACCACAGCCCTTTCTTTCCCCCATCACATGCAGAATTCTAGAAGCTACAAACAAGGCCAAACAAAGAGACGAACTCTTATCTTTGTGAACACGGTTTTAGATACAAGGGAACTTGGTGGGATTTTTCATGTTTAACATGGAAAAGCAAACTTGTTAAAAACATTCTCTAAGCTGAAAAACAAATCCTCATAAGTTTTGTTTTCTGCAGAGTTTTATCACATGATATCTTATTTTATAGGAAAAGTCCGAAAACAAAATGAAAGAAAAACTATTGCAGCTTTCAAGCAAATTAGAGAATTTCATTAACACAGAGAAACAGGAAGCAGAACTAAGCAAAGTAAAGCATATAGAAAATAAGCTGTCCAAAAAGATGCAGCAACTGGAAAAGCACATTTGGGGTGAATTAGAGAAAATGCAGAATGAATATCAATCAGGTGAGCAGACACCTTTGATTAAGAACACCAGTCCTTGCTTAGCCAATCCCTCAGGGTTGTCTACTTTGAGCTCATGACCATGGATCAGTCTTGTCATTATCGATATCCTTTTGTATTTCATCTGACTTTTCTAAATATCCCACAAAACGTTAGCATACCTTTGGAAGGTGAGTAAACAAGTTCACATTCTTCATTTGGACCTGGCAATGTCACAAGCTGACCAACGCTGTGAGATTTTTTTTTTAACTAAGATCATAGAATCATTGTTATACTTGCAGAGTCCTTGCGATCAAGACTTGACTTGTGGTGTATCATGAAATTAGGACCTGAAATCAAATGTCCCTTATTGAACTGCAGGTAATGAGCCTGGACAGATGTCAGACTGGAGACCTGACCTTTAGAAGTGAGAAAGAGAGATGAATTAACAGAGTCCAGTATAATGACTGCTTTTCTTCTTAAGGAGGCTAATGGCAACAGTGTCAAGCTGAGCTTACATCAAAGGGGATTAATTTGAAAGGCTCATCTAATTTGTCAAAGGGAAGGACATGGGATAGGTGCTGTGGAGCAACCATCTGCCTCAAGTCACAAACCTGAGGGAATTACCAGGAACCAGAGGTTCCTTTTTTAAAGAAAGACTCATCTCATTTTCTGTCTTCTAGTTTCTTTTTTTTTTTTTTTTAATTTTTATTTATTTATGATAGTCACACACAGAGAGAGAGAGAGAGAGAGGCAGAGACACAGGCAGAGGGAGAAGCAGGCTCCATGCACCGGAAGCCCGATGTGGGACTCGATCCCGGGTCTCCAGGATCGTGCCCTGGGCCAAAGGCAGGCGCGCTAAACCGCTGCGCCACCCAGGGATCCCTGTCTTCTAGTTTCAAAAAATTGATGTAAATTCTCCCAAATTTTGGTCCTGTACAGAGGTGAGTTGAAGGTGTCTTGGAAAGATATTATGCCCTCATTTTGCCAGATGTTCCTAGCATATAAGTAAAATTTGTTGCCTGGAAATCTGACACACACTGCCCCTATCCCCCTATCTCACTGCCTAATCAAAATAATGAATTATCTGGCCAGGAATCATATCCAAAACTTAACTGGCCCTTCTTTTAGGTCTCTGCTTTCTACCTTAGGACCAGAGGTTTAATTATATTCATTCAGGATGAGCTAAAGAAGAACTTAACAATCTATGTTTTTTCATTTTACTTACCTGGAGTTCTAGCAAAGGAGAATTCTAAATTAATGGTGTGCTCCTTTATGCCTTTAATAAAAATGTATTGGGAAATGACTATGTGAAAGGGGGTACCCTAAGAAGCTCGAGGTCTGGTAGGTCCTGGTCATGAGCAACTAGACTTGCATAAGAGAGAGACAAAGTGCTTGGGGGTGGGTGCAGGGGGAACAGCTGGCGGCCACTCCATAGGTCCCTCAACAGGTTAGTTTCTGAGAAGTTTTAAAATCTCACTTGTGTTCTTTATCTTCAGTTTGGTAACAAGAACTTTAAAAAAAAATCATCCAAATTTCTTATCAAAATACACAGGGAGAAGAAAATGTTTTAATATCTTTCTTGAAATACAGAATTATTTTGTTATGCAATATATTTGGGCAAGGGGCAGAGGAACTGAAATTTTCACAATGAAGCCAGATACAAGCTGAAACACTATCATTAATGCATCTTTATGACATATAAGAAATGGATTATTGTACATTTTTAGACTGGTCTTACTGGAATTTAATATGTTTTTAATTAAATGATGACCAATTATGGTGAGACTGTTGATTAGCAACTTTTGTTTACAAAAAGAATTCCAAAGCACTGTTTAATTTAAGCATATCTCTTCTCATATTCTCTTCTAGGATTTAAATCAATTCACGACTCTCTCAACTCCCTCCAACAAATACAGAAAACAAAGATGGATTTAGAGAAATATAAAGTACAAAAAGACCTAAAGAAATTACAGCGTAAGATAGTGGAACTCCAGGAAGTATAAAACTTTTCAGTCATCTTTTTCACCAACCAAAATAGTGGTTTGTTGGTAAAAAGCTGGGAAGAAGTTACTGTCTCTGGGATGTTTACTGCTTCTTATGTCTCTGTACTTCTTACCACATTTTTAAGGCGATGAATGTGCCAGAAAACCCAATAAAGCAAAGGAGTTTATGATGTCTTCATTAATGTATCCATGAAAAAGACATGGCTCTTTATATTTTTATTTGCCTATAAATAAAAAAGAATAGTCTATAAAATGTACATAAATGAGCAAAGAGGGTCATAAAAGTAATGCAGGAACTGTGGCAAACTGGAGACCACTTGCTTTGCCTATCAAAGAATAGCCACCACGTAGTTCTAGTTCACTATTAATATGTATATAATCCATTAGTGCCCATGTTTCATTTTTCAAGAGAAACTAGAAATCAAGTTTTATATGAAACCATTTATAAGCATTAGCAACCGGTTCAAAATACTTACTAGATCTGTGGGGCAGATACAATTAGCAGGCTGTCACACTGCAACTTCTGATCCAGTATTTTTTTGTCTTCTGACAATCCTAGTATTTATAGCAAGTCTAACTTATGCCTATCAAAGTATTGATTCATTTTTACTCAGTATGTAGCTGAACTATGAGCAAGTAAGAGCTAACCATGCAAAATAAGAGAATGCACCAGTTTCTATGAAAAACATCCAACATAATTCAATCTAGGTGCCAAATTCAAATTAGCTTCCTACAAAATTAAAATATTCCTAACTTTTCTAGATATAAATGTCAGATGGAGAGCCTGGTATTGGGTAGTAAAATCATTAAAAATAAAAATAAGCCATTTGTGCATACGCTATCTGCTAGAACAGAGATAATTTTTAATCACAGAGCTTTTTGTAACCTGGCAAGAGGATCCCTATTTCAGACTTAGTCTCTTGCCTTGGTTTAGGGAAAAATGACAACTTCTCCCCTAATAATAAAGTACAAACTAATAAACTAATAAAGTACAAATTTACCTTCCAAATAAATTTTTGACCACTGTGCACCCAAATTTTTAGTTATATGAAACCTCTCCATTTGTTCTTATTAATTTACATACAGCATCCTGACTATACTGCAAAGGATTTTCATAAAAGAATTTAAGAGTTTAAAATGCAATATCATTTGGGGAATATAAATAATAGTGAAAGGGAATAGAAGGGAAGAGAAGAAATGGGTAGGAAATATCAGAAAGGGAGACAGAACATGAAGACTCCTAACTCTGGGAAACGAACTAGGGGTGGTGGAAGGGGAGGAGGGAGGGGGTGGGGGTGAATGGGTGACGGGCACTGAGGGGGGCACTTGACGGGATGAGCACTGGGTGTTATTCTGTATGTTGGCAAATTGAGCACCAATAAATTTATTATAAAAAATTAAAATTTTTTATTATAAAAAATTTTATTATAAAAATTAAAATTTTATAAAAAATTTATTATAAAAAAATTAAAAAATAAAAATAAAAATAAAAATAAATAAAATAAAATGCAATAACAGGTGTCCTTGGCAACAAAGTGTCATACTAAGATGAAGGGCTAGTATCTCAGGTAATCCTAAATAACTCTTATAAGTGAATAAGAAAATAATAATAATGAATAGGCAAGTCATAGAAGAATACAATAGTAAATGAAGATAAGAAAACATCCAACCTATTAAATACAAATTAAAGGAACCCTTAGGTACCATTTTAAGATCACCAAAAATTAGTGATTGACAAGGCTGTTGAGAATTTCTGGTGAGTCTATGAATTGGTACAGAGAGTAAAAGAGCAATTTGGAAACATCTATTAACATTTTAAAATGTATTTATTCTTTGACCCTGGAATTTTACTATTAGAAATTAATATCACAAAAAAAGAAAGAAATTTGTATTACAGAAAATAAAACACCTTCCAAAATGTGTAAAAATAAATGACCAAGGATGCTTATTACAGCACCATTTGTTGTAGTAAAAAACAAAATAAAAAACCCTAAAAACCTAAATATTAGGAAGTGACTGACCAAATTAATGATATAACTAGATAAAAATGCTCTTCAACCCTTAAAAATAACACAAAAAGATATCTAAGATACACTGGTAGGTGAAAAAAGCAAGTTGCAAAGCAATATGGATACGATCCCACTGTGTCAAAAAATATTTAGAAAGATGTTAAACAGAATATGCATACCATATAGTGTGCAAAAAAGTAGGAATTTACAACAGACTTAGCAGTGATTGGATTTTGAAGAATTTTGTTTTCTGCATAAGAATTTATTGTTTTTACAGTACAATAATATTTTTGTATCCAGTATAAAATGTATTTTAAAAAACCACCCCCATAGCCAATATACTACTAGGCTGAAAGAACAACTCTTTGTTAAGAATCAAATTAGTGGTTGTAGGATTAAATTAAGAATTCATACGACAAAGAGCCATGTCATCTCACTCACACCCATTTCCTACTCTATAGGTTTTTTTTCCTTGTAAGCAAAAGTGCTCTAAATTGTAGTTCAAATAATAGTATAGGATAAAGCCAAAGGCTTTGCAAAATGGCCCTCTCTCATTGGTGGTGACATGATAGTACCATGTAGAACTGAATGTAATGCCAGAGGGTAGGAGGGGAATCAAAGGATCTTGTCAGTGTTCTTGCTTGGAATCCCAAGTTGGGGTGTTCACAGGTTTGCATAGGCTCTAGAGGGCCTAGAGAGAAGGTGGATCCAGGTTTTGCAGGACCTAAAGCTTAAACAGGTTTGATTTATTGCTAATGTTCTATCCTGATGAATTGGCGCCGAAGTCTGTAGGAATATTCTGGAAATCCACAGTTACCTCAGGACAGCTGCTATTTTACCTCCATACAGAAGTGACTGTGAAAAACATAAGCATATCCCTCTAACCCAAACATACCCCCAAGACATATTCTCTTTTGCTGGATGCAAAGATGGCCATAGCCACTCCAGGGGTACCTGACATCAACAGAAGGGGGAATGGAGACAGTGGTCTTAATTGATGGTCTTATTGTAATTAAAATGTCTTACTTCTGCAAATTTTACATCAACCTTGTAAACATGTGGCTAGGGCTCAGTAAGTGAAGGGTCCTGGCGCTGAAGTGCTGTCATTTCACCACAAATTCACCTCTGCTCTGGGCCTCCCTCTCTCTGCATTTATTTTGCCATAGATCCAAAAAAGATGACAAGGACAAACACTATCCCTAGAGAAGCTCAATATACATGGCACTTTATTCTGTATCAAACACCAACACTTAATCCTTTGGTAAGTGTCAGGCTCGTCTCCCACAAATACAGGAGGATGTTTGAACATCACGGACTCTGCGATGCAGATCTACCCAGTGGACCTGAGGCATATGTTAGATTATCTCTGGGAGTTCTCTGAGGCACCAACACCTATCTGAACAGGTCCGGTTAGTCCAAGGGTCTCCTGCTGCCGCCCAGTGTTTCCTGCCATTTCCTTCCTCTTGTCAAAATCTGCCCTGAGGGATAACAAAACATAGGAAATTATTTACATTGAGGACGAAATGGTAATGTTCAAAGGATTTTGCTTCCTCACTGAAAATGAAGGACAAATTCCTCACCTCACGCTGCAAAGGTTAAGGACCTTCTCAGCCCTATGTGGGATGGATATGCTCACCACTGGATAGTCAGGAGAGCAATAAGGTCCAAGCTCAAAGAAAAAGTATCTCCAGAGTTCCCTGGACATTAGCAGCTTTTTCTTCTTCTACAGAAATGTACCAAATGTCTTCTCACTTCTATTGGTATCACTCATGATAGCAGCAAGTAGCACCCTAAATGCTAGGGGATATTTGATCTATAATATATACTGATACATACATATCTATGTTTTTAACCTTAGGAAGAGGGTCTCCAAACTTCTGTGTACTTCTTGGCAGCCTCCATTCATTCAGATCCTAGGCATTGGGAATGCCATACTGAGCAAACTAACTAAACTGCTCTTAGGGAACTTACAGTCTAGTGGAGAAGACCAATAATTAAACTTTCAAATACATGGGCAAAGAGCATGCTGGAGCACCTGAGAGAGGTATTTAGGAAAACATGGGCCATCAGGCAAAGAGGTCTTCCAGAAGTAGGGATATCTAAACTGAGACCTCTGCAATACAAGCAGACATTCACTAAGGGAAAGGGTCATGGTTGGTAGAGATGGGGCCTCAGGGAGATGGAGCAGCCTGATCAAAGGCCCAGAGGCCAAGTGAATGGAACACATGCCAGGAACTGCAAGGTATGGTCAGAATCTAAAGTATATGTGGTGGGAGGCAGGAGAGAAGGTTTGAGGAGGTAAATAACAAAAAAGAAGGCTGGAGAGATTAGGAGGAGCAGGGTGTCGGATCAAAAGGGCTTTATAACTCATGTTAAGGAACTCAGGCTTTCTCTTCAAGATGCAGAGGAGCTTTGAAAATTTTTATTTTTAAAAGATTTATTTATTTATTCATGAGAGACACAGAGAGGCAGAGACACAGGCAGAAGGGAGCGTGATGCAAGACTTGATCCCAGGACCCCAGGATCACGACCTGAGCCAAAGGCAGATGCCCAATCACTGAACCACCTAGGTGCCTCAACTTTGGAAATTTTTAAATAGGAGAGTGATATGATCAGATTTGCATTTTAGAGAGACCCCTCTGGCTGTAGTGTGGAGAAGAGATTATAGACACAGTGTGGGAAACAAATGTGGATCGTAAAAGAGGGAGTAATGGAGAAGAGTGGAGATAATGAGCTCAGTTTTAAACTAATTGATTTTGAAGTATCTATGGGATGTCCCATTGGAGGCAATTCAGTGGTGAGTGGCCAATATGACCTGGAGCATGAGAGAAATATCTAAACTGAAGATCTAGCACAGAAACAGTAATGGGACTTATGTACGGGGAAGAGACTACCTGGGATTGGGGGGAGTGGCAGAACCTAGAAGTTTCCAGGTGACCATTTGAGGACAGTAACAGTGAAGTAGGAGAGGAAGAATCATCTTTTGAGGATTTTAGTCTTCCCTGTGAGTTCCTGCTAGCAGATGGTGTCAACTTGGAGTTCTTCCAGTAATGCTTTCAGATTCAGCATTATATCCTCACCTATTGAAGAGGACCCTGTCCAAAAGTGGGCGTATTACACAATTCAGTAGAATAGTTGTAAGTGCTCTCGTGACTACCCTTCCAGCCATAAGATAAACGTGTTGCATCTTCTCAGATGCAGAGAGGGTGGTGCCCCAGAGAGAGGCAGGATTGTTGTCCGGAAAAATATTGGATTGTTTTGACCTCTGCCCAATTTGGCATTTCCTTCTCCAGGGGATTAGAGTCACACTCATTTGTCATAAAGACTTGTTATTTAAGATCTTTCCCTTAATATACAGTCATGAAATTTCCTAACTTCATAGACTAAATTTTCCATAAACCCATTCCTTGGTTTGGCTACTTCATTTTCAGGTATTTAGGTGATAAATGTTGTGGGTAAAAAATGACTGATCTGTTCAGCAGTGTGTCAGAAACCAGGTCCTCTTTTACAGACTCAAAAGACACAAACTGAGAAAACAGAAAAATAATCCAACATCTATGCTGAGAAATCTAGAGTTGTGGGGTCTGACAGGCCTTAGTTTAAAACCAGTGTGCCACCAGTTACTATCTGTGTGACTTTTGATATGTTCTCTAACTTTGAGGTCTTAGCTTCCTTAAAGTGGGGATAATAATACACCCACCTTGTAGGTCATTGGAAGAATTAGAAAAATGCTGATTGAGCTATTACCAATTATCAGAGATATCTCTAAGCACTTTACCTGGATTAAGTTATTTAATACTTCAAAGAGGGGTCTACTATTAAGGCACAGAGAGATTAGGTGAATTTTGTGAGGTCACACCATTTATCAGAAGTGCAGCCAGAATTAACTCTTTAGTCCCAAGAAGAGCTCTTAAATATTCTATTATTTCCCTAAACATATGTAGACCACCTAATGTAGTATCTGATACACAGTAGGCACTGTGCTTGATAATTGGCACCAATTAATAATAATAAATAGAACTTCTGATCTTGATGGGGAAGACAAGTTCCATCCAGAGTTTCATCCAACTCTGATTCAGATTAGTATCTAAAAATACTTGAGTTTATAAAGGTCCTTTGCACTACATATGAGAAGAAATACCTGGGCTTGCAATAATTCTAGCAATGGACCTACGTAGAAGTACAAAATATAGATTTCTCCTGGAACAAAATTATAATGAGCAAGTATTTCTCTATGTTAAAAGCTTTTCTTTCTCTTGTCTCTGGGGAGGGAGGCTAACATAATGAAGAAACATTACGGACATTGACTGGAGGTGGGCAAAGTGCCGATGCCAGTGTGCAGTGAAGTATATTTCCTCTGTAAGTTCTGGCCATCAAAGCAAACCCAGTAGCCATTACTGTCAAGTAAAAGTCATTCGTATCCAACTACCAGATGCTTCTCCAAAAAATAATACACTGCTTTCACAAGGGAGACATTCATAGATGGACTTCAAGTGGGTGGGGCCTTTATGGAGCCATGTGAATGGTGGTGGACAAACCTACTTCTGCAACTCAGAACAACTCCTATATCTAGGAATCTATCTAGTCCTTATGACTGAATTCCATTGGTTGGCACTTAAAGGCTTTCGAATATTCACAACACCAATATAAAACCCTCAGAGAGGAAAAAAAAAACACACCCAGGAGTTTTATTGACTACCTCCTCTGCAGGGATTAGTTGACAATTCAGTGAAACGAAATCTTTAAAAGCCAAGAAAGTGCTAGGTACCTAAGACATGTGGAGGACCAAAAGACAGTTAGTGGAAGAAAGGTTAATAATGCCAAAGAGAAAACCAAGGTTTGGCACTTGTGACGTTACCGAGTGCCAATTAGTTCGCAGTCGGTCTCAGTTTCTATTAAGTTCAAAATCAAACAAGGGTGGACTATTCCTCCTTTTTGCATAGATGTAAATTTGCAAATTAGCTGGGGGCGGGGCGATAAATTTTCCAAGTTAGTCTTTTGGAAGCGTTTCCTGCCACCTACGGTTCTTTCTAGGTGGCACTAGGTGAATGGCAGTATCAGAATACAACTTGGCAGGATAAGGGAGTCAGTCCCAAAGACACATATCTCAAAGCGTTGATATTTCTTTGAGGTGTCAGCAGTTATTAACGAAATTAGACAAAAGTATAGACAAAAGTATTGGAATTGATCTTGGGGGCCTGATTCTATTAAGAATATAGAGAAAGTAATCTCTCTGAGCTCTCTATAAAACGAGGATAGTATCTACCGTAAAAAAAAAATGATGGGAGACTTACATGAGGTAATGGTGTGAAGAGCCTGGCACATAGTAGGCACTCTGTCTATCCCAGCCTGTGCGTGCTTGGTCACTGAAGCCCTGTTGGGCAATGATTACCACTTCACAGGCACAGAAAGTTCCTCTGCTGAAGCAAACGACAGTGCCAAGATGCTCTGCAATGCTGGATCTTATCTGGCTTTGTTAGAAGCTACTTGATTTGCGTGAAAGCTTATTCCTGCTTAGGTATTTTCCAATGTTCACAAAGTATTCACCACTGCTTATCATAAATCTGGTTCTAGTGAGTTAATAAATCATTCTGAGCCTCATTCTTGGACAGAGAAGCCGTCCAACTTTGTATAAATAGCACTTGTTCTGAGGCATTATGAGGTTGGCCTCAGGCAACTCAGAAATAAATACCGAAGCTGCTCATGACAATATAAATTTGCCTTCTCAGCAGTATATTTTCCCTCTAATCTCCTCCTTTGCACACAAAAAATCTTCTGCTCCATCTGGCTTTTCTCTTGTGCCCAGAAACACATAACTCAGCCTGCAAAGAGAGAACCTTTATCTTTTTTTTCCCACACCACCTGACTTTTTAGGCTAATTTCCAAACTTTTGGAGCCAGCAAGTAATCTTTTTGTAAAGACTATTCGTATACTATTTCTTGATCTATTCAATAGAACAGTTAAGGTTAGAACCTTAAAACCAGTATATAGTGGTTTTCCCTACAACAAAACAAAACACCCTTCCAGTTGCCTGATATTAAACCATGTGGCTTATTTTCTCCATAGAAAAAGCAACCACCATAATTCTATATGATCGAAAGGAAGGAAATGGCATTTAAAAAGGCAGGGTCTTAGAAACTCAATATATTTAAGCCACCTGGGAGTCAGATAATCAAACAATGTGCTCATTTTATTTAATGTGAGTGTTCTTTCTATGTGAAGTGTGATGATTTGGCACGCAGGAGGCACACGTAATTACATTCAACCATTCATAGATGCTGGCTGCCACTAAAATATTCTCTGAGTGTAGGTTTACTTTCCTTCTCAGAGTCTTAACACCTAGAACTGATTATTTATTTATTTATTTATTTTACAGTGGAGGCTTCTTTGGAAAGGGGTTCTATCCTCAGGTTTGTTAGCACAAGAGGGCCTCCCCACTGCTCCCCCTTACCCCTGCCCCTGCTTAGTGGAAACCAGAGCTGTCGCTTCACAGGTGCTGCACCAAGCAGTTCTGGTATTTTGCTTCAGCTCATTTTGGACCTAGAAAACTTTGGTGACCTTAGAATAGCAGAACACTGACATTAGAAATCTAGCTCAAGGCCCTGACTTTACAAATGCACATAAAAATTAAAGGCCAAGACAGAAGACTTAGCAGTTACATACCCATTCGACATTGAAACCCAGATTGAAAGACACCACTTAGGTTTTGTGAGTATAATTTAATTATTTAATTATTATTTAATTCTTTTAAAGAGAACGAGAAGAAGTACTTGATCAACTAGGCGATAGTGTACTGTAAGCAGCATGTTAAGTGAGAATACTTCAGATAATGTTACAGAAATAAACAGCCACATATTCTTAAGAGTCAAATACTCATGACATTTATATTTTCACAGTAACTCTTTTGAGTAAGTCATCATCTTTATCTGTCCCCTTTTTGGCAACAATTTAAGAGGATAATCCCCAGTTTCAGTGATCTAGTGAAATTCAAATTCAAAGGAAGGTGTATTCATTTTAACGATATACACAATGAGCAATGCATTAATTTTCTCTGCTGCCATAACAAATTACCACAAACTTAGCGGCTTAAAAACAACATAAATTTATTATATTACAGTTCTGTAAGTCAGATGTCTCCACATGGAGACATGGGTCCAACATGTGTCTCCGCAGATTACAATCAAGGTGCCAGCAGGGCTGCATCCCTTTCTAGGAACTCTACTGGAAAAAAGTTTCCTTGTTTTTTTCAAGTTTCTAGAGCCTGCCTTTATTCCATGAATGGAACCACCTTCCTTCATCTTCAAAGTCAGCAATGTTGAACCTCTAACCCTCCACTGTCACTCTCAGAAAGGCTCTCCACTTTTAAGGACTTCTGTGATTAAATTAGGTCCATTCAAATAATCCAGGATAATCTCTTCATGTCAAGGTCTATATTGCATAGCCCCTTTGCCACATATTCACAAGTTCTGATGATAAGGGCATGATACCTTTGGGACCATTACTCTGTCTCCCATATAAGCAAAAATAGTAAGATAAACAATTTTTTTATTGCTCAGCCCATCTTCTCTCCAGAAAAACTAATATAATTTAAATGTTTTTGTAATAGGTACTACATACAGGGGAAGTAGTGTACAGCCTGAATGAACTTTTATACTGATTCAAACTCAGAAGAGACAATGACATGTAGAGTATTTCAACACTCCAGTGATATAATATGAAACCCAACCTATTCTCTCACTATTCTTCTATTTTCCAAGGGATATTCCAATTTTAATTATCCCTCTCCTGCTATCATATCCTTTCACTAAAACAAATTGGTATTTTCAGTTATAATTTGAAAATATAAAAAAAAAAAAAGGATTTCAAATGTTTTATAATAGCTGCTTGTTAAAGAGATCCTATTCTTTTTTTTTTTTTTTTTAAAGATTTTTTATTTATTTATTCATGATAGTCACACAGAGAGAGACAGAGAGGCAGAGACACAGGCAGAGGGAGAAGCAGGCTCCATGCACCAGGAGCCCGACGTGGGATTCGATCCCGGGTCTCCAGGATCGCGCCTGGGCCACAGGCAGGCGCCAAACCGCTGCGCCACCCAGAGATCCCCAAAGAGATCCTATTCTTAAGTTTCCTCAAAACATTTTAAGGTCTAAAGATAATTTAGCATTTATTTTAAAAAATTATAGTGTACAAGATATATTTTAAGTACATTAGAATTTAAACCACTGCAATTCAAAAAGTTCCTTTTAATCAGCCCCAAAGAGGAAAAATCCATTATTATAGAGCAAAGGGACAGCCAGACACCTTGAGTGGATTTTTCAGTGCCATAGACCTTAAGTGATTCTATTTTCTAAACCAAAAATCAAGTATACCCTCTAAATAAGGGAATTTTCTGACGTTTTACCTTCTCTGTATAAAAAGTCTTAAAAATAGATATATGGCAAGATTATTGTATTTGTATCTGATACACAAATATATCTTTTAATGTAAAAAACAAAAACAAAAAAAAACTCTCTTGCAAATTGACACTTTATAACCAGCAGCTGAGTACTACAAATGGGAGTCTGAGAAGCTTTCTATCCATTAGCAACTAACGTGGAAGAAAGGAAGACCTGTAGAGAGACAAGGGTCAACTATGCCAAAACAAAGTTTCACATTTTTTAAAGTGTGCAAAAAATGAAATAGATCTGCAAGCCCCTCTGACTCATACATGAAATATGCTTCATTTTTGTGTTCCTGTAAAATATCCCCAAAACAAGTGTCAAGATTTTCTATGAGGCAACCAATTATGTATCTTTTCATATTTATATATTACATATTAGTAAATATTTACCTAACTAATGTTTTCAGTTTATTTTTTTAATGCTAGTTTAGGTAACCATATCTTTTAATTCCCTTAATGCAGAACCTGAGTATTTCTGTCCAATCTTGTTCGGTATAGATTCCCAAATGAAAGAAAGTCAACTCCTTTTGTAAACTTAATAAATAGCACAGCATTTTAAACTAAAGTGTTTTTTTTTTTAATTATCCTGACCGTAAATTAATGCAAGGGACATTCGAGAAATATGACAAGTGATCCCAAATAAATAGACTGTGTTCTAAACGTTTACTCATTAAGCCGAAATATATTTTTTCACAGAAAATGATAATCAGATACTTAGCTGGATTATAAACATCTAATTCATCAATAATAGCCAAACGGTGGATAAAAATGAGCAAAAATGCACTATAATTCTCAAAACAAAACACCTAATATGAATGCCAAATATTGATACTTCTGGGAATAATTTTTATGTAATTTCTCTAAACTTACATATAAAAAGAAGGGAAACTTTAGCTACTTTAAAATTCCTAGAATCTGATAATACTGATGCCTTTTCAGTTTTTCTTTGCTTTAAGCATGCTGTTTAGCACTATTCTCCTTCACTTACTAGGATTAAATGACAATGCTTAAAACACTTAGCATAGGTCTGGCATGAAGTAAGCGCTGTAAAATCATATATTTATGATTTCAGCCTCAAAGTAACTGGGCAGTAATTTTAAGAGAAAGTAACAAAAAAGAAGACGTGTGTACATCCATCCAAAAAAGAATTACCTGAGATGGTATTAACTATTGTGTTTTTGAACCTTCCTTTCTAGAAAAACTGGGTCTGAGGTCCCCAGAAGCCAGAAATAGGCATCGTAGTCAAAAGGTCAATCCTTGGCTCTGAAGCAAAGGCTAACCAAGTCCACACTGTAGGAGAAAGTAATCTTATAAAGCAAGGAACACCCTAGAAAGCAGATGGGAAACAAGAAGTGATTCATAAGCACTTAAGCAGATAGATCCAACTCATTCTGGGGTAAAGTCTAAAGTGCTTCTTGGAAGGAGGAGGGCATGGGCACCAGAGAGGCACAGGCAACCTTTTGCAGCTCATCTCTGGCTAAGTACGTGGGCCAGGCTGTTGAAAGCACTGAATCAGTTTGACAATTGTGAGGACAAGGAAGAAATGACCATAGAATTCTATGACCATAGACCACAGACCATAGAAATGACCATAGAAGAAATGACCATAGATCAAGTGCTTGATCTTGTTAAAGAACAAGTAAAAGGAAGAATCATCATTGGATCAATCCAGTGGTTCACCAGCCTGAATGAACATTAGAATCTCTTAGGCATCCCTTATAATGCAGAGTCCTAAGCCCTTATCCTTAAAGATTCTGATTGCATAGGTCTGAATGATGATAATATTCAGCCAAATTTCGGAATTCACTAAATTATAGTTGTTCAACAGATTAACCTTTGGAGTAAAATTTAATTACAGAATATAATCAACTTATATAATCTCGCAAAATAATATCATAGAGGTCATTTAGAAAAATTACATACATAAATTGTACAACCACACATTTTCATACAATATATGTAAATATCTGAAAATATTTTTTAAAACCATAAATCCAAGGTAAGCAACATATAGTTTTTTCAGATATATAAAAGGGTTTTTGAAAAACTAAAATAGGTAAATGTGCTTTCAAGTTTTAAAATTTGAACTTAGAAATTATATCTGATATTAATACTACAAAGAAAATAAGACTGTTTTTTATTTCAGAAAGTTCAAGTCTTTTTATCATAATTGAAGAAACTGCATGATCGATTAAATACTGTCTGCATTATTTTCCAAAATTTTCCATTCATTTTTTTAATGCAGCCATACACCTGAGTGTTTTGAATTCTCTAAACATATCCATTAGCAGTCTAAGATTCATGAACATTAACATTATATTTCTTCAACAGAATCTGAGATGAACCACTAGTAAAATAGGCTATGAGATTATTTAGATGTTATGAGTTGGTCTGCTAAACTCTAGAATTCAAAGAAGGAATTAAATCCTTCAATTTATTTTTTAACATAAAATTCTGCACTGTGCTAATCTGCTTTTGCATATTATTTGGAAAATGGCTATTAAGGCTTTATTGTAAAGGGGTACAAAAAATATATTATGCACAATGCAAGACGGAGAAAAGAATGGTTTTACAAATTACTGATGAATACCTAAGGGAATCATGTTTCCTTTCATTATGGACTTCTCAAAATCAAACATATTTTTCAAATTAAAGTTACATTAAGAGTTTCTGGAAAACTAAATCCCTAGCTTAAGAACTTAAATGTCTTTAGATTTAAAATAGGAACAGATGATTATAACTATGGTTTTTTAAAATGTTGCCTTGGGGAAAAGTCTTGATTCATTGATTTTTCTCTAATAACTTATTCTCTGCTTGCTTACTATAAAATAATGTACTGTTACTGTGAGGACAATTTCTGATTCAATTCCAATGCTCTTGTATCTCCATGAGTTTTGGCATTGTTTACCAGCACCTATGGGAAATCACATAGAGGAATATTAGTATTTTGTTTATTCATGATAACTATTTAAATTCATAGAAGCCAAGTATGCCAGAGACAGCAAGCAATATCAAACAACACAAGAAAAAGTGGCTATGTGCAATCTTTTCAGTCATTTTTTCTGAAATAAATTGTTCAGCCAAAGCCAACATCAAAAATAAGTATAATTTATTCAAATGCTCAATTAGTATAGATGTAACATTTTGACTGTTACCTTCATCAGCACTGTATAAAATTCAGTGGTCACTTTGTTTACAGTACTGTCAAGTCTAAAACCTTACCCAAAAGATCACTTTATATACCGAACTGTGCAAGTGATACTCCTCTCCTTTAAAACTAAAGCTTAGTTAGAATTGAAGTTCTAGATTCTGGGCTCTATCCAGAAGCTTTGCAAGGTTTTCACCAATATCACAAACTAAAAGATTGACTGATTGATAAGATTTTATTTATTTATTCATGAGAGACAGAGAAAGAGAGGCAGAGACACAGAGGGAGAAGCAGGCTTCCTGCAGGGAGCCCGATGTGGGACTCGATCCCCGGACCCTGGACCAAAGGCAGACACTCAACTGCTGAGCCACCCAGGCATCCCACAAACTAAAAGATTTAATTTTGGGTGTTCATTCGACTACTAAAACTTTTTGGTTGTTAATTTTCAAACATGTGAAGGGCCTGAGATTTTGCCCTACTTGTAAGCTAACAAGTTAGCCTGGACAGTTTCATGGATACTGCCAAAAGACACAGTTCTCCTGGATCAGAGACAAAGGTCTTTACCACTCATGGTACAACAAACTGCATGAGCATCAAGACATTTATATTTATTCCCCTTGGTCCCTAAGACTCACATGGGTGACATGGATAGAAGTATATGGATTCCCACAACCATACTGGTTTGCATTACAAGGGAAGAACCCTGCGCCTAGGAGATTTTAATCTTTTATAATAGGCCTACCCTTTGCTCTGGAGGGAGACACTTAGGTATGTCTCCCAAGGCTCACTATAAAAACATTCTTGAAAAGACAGTCTGGAACAAAGAGCAGTCAGGCCATCTGCTCACAAGATGTTTAGAAATGCAAGAAAAGCATGGAGGACTGTCTCCAATATTCATATAAATTCTAACGTTTTGGTTTGCAATATGTTAATTATAGTGCCTTTCTCCAAGCATTGTTTCTGTTAATATTTCTTTAATATTGTAAGTTTCATTGAAAGGTAAACAGTATTTCAAATGCTTTAGATATTTAAAAAGCTCCTCATTAATATTCATTGTATTTTGTAAATTATAAACTCAAGTTATGAGAATCTTAAACCAGTATGTGTTTTACATACTAAATCTTTTTAAGAGGGATTTTATTTTATTTTTTTAAAAGATTTTATTTATTTATTCATGAGAGACACAGACAGAGAGAGAGAGACAGAGAGACAGAGAGACAGAGAGACAGACAGGCAGAGACAGATAGGCAGAGGGAGAAGCAGGCTCCATGCAGGAAGCCCGACGTGGGACTCAATCCCAGGTCTCCAGGATCAGGCCCTGGGCTGAAGGCAGAACCAAACAACTGAGCCACCCGGGCTGCCCCTAAGAGGGATTTTTATATATATATATATATATATGTTTATTTGTTTAGATACCAGAGCTACCCTGTGAGGAGCAGAAACTGTCACATACATCTTATGGAAAAGACAAAAAGTAAAATAATACTTCCAAAGATAGTATCAAGATCCCATTAAATCCTGCTACTTCCAAATCTATCCTATATATTTGCCTCCAGTGCAAAGGTCATATAAAATACCATAACCAGCACCTAGCACCCCTCTCTACACTTTCTTATTCTACAAGGCACATTCGGAGAATGTATTCCCTACAGGTTAAATAGTGTTTCTCAATGAGGGGGAATTAGTGGTATCATTTGGCACATTTTTGGTTGTCACAGTCAGGTGCAGAGAGGAGGACAGTGCTACTGGTAGCTAGTGTTTAGGGTGGCTAGGAATGCGCTAGATATCCTACAATGCACAGGACAGGAACCTTCACCCCTCTTCCAACAAAGCTCCAAAATGAAATATTGTGAATAAAATTAATGCCTTACATCAATAAGCTCGTAGTCATTTTTGGCATGTAAGTGTCTCAGTAGATACCAACGTGCAGTTGATACTATAGACTTGGGATACCCAGGCTGATATACCACTCTTTCCAAAAGTCGCCGAGTCTCTCTGAAAAAGATACTTATGTTTAATCCAAAGCATCTAAATTAACCTAAGATATTTCATATACTAGTCTCACACACATTATCTTTCTCTTTCTTTTGCACACATGGTGCTGATTCCTTCATAAAATTTTTTTTATAGAATAAAGGTAATAAAAAAAGAATAAAGGTAATAATAATGGCTAATATTTACTAAGGGTTTATCATGTGTTGGGTACTATACTAAGTGTTTTATACATATGGTCACATTTAATATTTGCAATCTTATAAGGTTGGGTTGCTGTTACTATTCTCATTTTGTAAGTAAGTAAATTAAGGTATATTCCAAAAAGAAGTGGGGGAAAAATCCTATTTTATGAGCACTTCTGAGTACTCTACCTCTAATCTTTTTGGAAAACAGACTGAAAACAAATCCATAAATATCAAAGATGGTCTACAGCAGAGTGAAAAGTGTGTATCAGGCTTTTTAATTTTAGTGCATGCTTTAAAGGATATGTACAATATGTGAACCTATGTAATAACAGGCTGATTTACAACTGTGTTCTAATTTTTTCTTTCCTTATTTACTAACATCTATGACTCCAGAGACTTTCATACTTACAGAAACAAAACAAATTACGGTTATTTCAAGAAGTGCTAAACAGGAGGATCGTGTGAGTAGTTTGAAGCAGAAGCTAAAGAACTTGTCTTGAAGATGCTTCTACATACAAATCACATAGTAAGCACAACGGTTTTTCCTTTGAGTGTCAATTTGGACTGATTTTTGGGGGTGATAAAAATTATGTTAAGTGCTAACAGATTACAAGGATGTGGAGGTTAAGGCCCTCTAAGTCACCTACGCTGAAATTCAGCAGAAAGAGTTTCATTAAAAAGTATAAATTATAGCCAAAAACATTTATTGGTGAAATCAGCCACACAAAAAAAAACTGATCAAAAGTAAATCAATAATAAATAGTGCTGGAATTGCTGATTAGTCATAGGTCTTAATTCCTCCTTCACTTAATTTTGGGATGTTGAGGTGATCTTTGCCACATATTTATATGTATTAAGCTTTATGTCTACAATACCAATCCTGTTCTAGTAACGTATGCTCCTAAATAACTATTTAATTACAGTTGCCCTGTACTACGTGTAATATCCATTAAAGCTAGATATAATGCTCAGAATTTAAAAATATTCTTGCTTGTTTTTTCATCCATATGATCGTTAAGTAATTTTTTCAAATTTATTTCTAACTCGGTCCCCACCCTCCAAAAAAAAAAAAAATCACTAAAATTTTTATATTTTAATCTACGAAGCTTTGGGTTTTTCTAGATATAAAAACCACATTACTTATAAACATATTTCTGTCTTTTCAATATTCATTACTTTTTTTCATAGCTTAGTACCTTTCAAACTTCAGTCAATCTAGCCTTGAACTTCAGTCTTTTGGATTTTGTTTCTAGAATCCACATTACACTGTTGGTGCATCCTAACACGGTAAACTTCTAAAACCTTCTTCACTTGAAATGCTGTCATGCCCGATCTCTCATATTCTATATCTGTGTACCAAATTATTTTTTGTAAAACAAATATAAGACTTTATTTTCTTTTTTATTTGGTTACTAGAAAAGCCTTTCCAAAGTAGGAACAGATATATGAATAACACCAAGTTTATTAAACTAACTCTAAATCTTCGTTTCCCAGAGGAACTGAAAATAAAGAAAAAGAAACATTTCCAAGAAAAAGAAAGGGGGGGGACAAGAATTCTTCATACCTTGCCCCCATTTTGCGGTTGAATTGTAACAAAGCTTGTAAAAAGACAGCCAATGGACAAAAGCAAAGTTTTAAGGCCTCAGTTGTAGCTTCTTGAACCAAAGATGACCAGTGATCATTGAAATTCTTAGCCTGGAAAAATATAAGACACATATTAAGTCGAGGCTTTTGACATGTTTATCTTAAAAGAATGCAATTCAACTCTCATTTATTAAGTGACTACTTGGAAGGTGATGCAAATGTAAATGCTACAGGAGCCATGATTCTACAAAATGATTATCTGACTCCTGCCCTTAAAAAGCTACAGAACAGGGCAGACTGGAAAAAAAAAAAGGGAGGTTTCACCCAAATTACCACAAATTTGACAACTATTATTATTATTTATACATTCTCTGAAAAACCATTTATTGTGGAGCTCCTATGTACAAGACAGTGTGGTAAAGCAAGGATGCAAAGATGAACAAAACATGGCCCCTGGCCTAAGGACCTCTTAAATGTACTTTATAGTAATAGCACCAAAGCTGAAAGAATTTCCTAATCAACTTAAGTATCTTTGTCAAAAAGCTTAGTTAAATCAAATAAATAACATTGGGAACAGAACACTATGGCAAAAGCATGAATTAATTCAGGTCTATTTAGGGCAATTTCTTCTAATCATGTAAAACACAGAATGATAGTTTAACTTTTAATTGCAGAAGCAACATGCATATGATAAAAAAAAAACCCTCAAACACTATATCAAAGGATATAAAATGAGAACTTCTTCTCTATCATCCCTTGAAGACCCCCAGTGCTATTCTCCAAAGTAATTGTCATTAAATTTCTTTTTTGTCCATGAACCACAAGCACATGCACACAAACACGAAACATTTAGACATATATTCTTAAGAGTATATATCACACATACATATACTCAAATAGAATATCATACACTGGCAGTTTGCTCCCAAAAGCGCACATTAAACATTTATCCTAAAGAGTTTTCCAGACTAGTACTGAAGACTTCTAGATTAATATACCTAACTTGGTATCGAAAAACAGATATCAAATCAAAAATTACTAGAAGTCCTTCCTACAAAATGTAAAATTAAACTGAGAAAATGACTAAAATGTTAAATTTCTGGTACCTTTGTCACAGATGAGTACCTGGGTTAATTCTAACTTTATCAACAGGAAACAAAAATGTATATGCTGTCATAATTCAACTTTTAAATTGTGATCTTTGTTCCCCCCCACCCAAACTATGACAAATAATCTGCTGGAATCTATGGGTTTACATTACTCTTATTTCCATCAAAAACCCAAATATAAAATCTATGAGGAGGCCACACGAAAAGGTGATGAAACAACAGAAACTCAACAGAAAGCACTATCATCTTAAAGAAAAATAAAAGAATCAGTTTTTCATGATCATAATTATAACATGATCTTACCATGCATACTTTTAAAGCAAGCAGAGCTAGTTTCAACAGACTCGACAGCTTCCCGCTCCAACTGCCCTGTTGGGATGCTACTTGTAGACTCTTTCTATAACACATCTCTGCAGCACCCATCATTCCTTGGGACTGATATACGTGTGCAAGCCACTGAGAAACAAAGAGAAAAGAATCAAAAATATTTTAATTTAGTACATAGTATGTACTAAACAAATTCAATGCACTTTGATGAAGTTAAAATTTTAATTTAATTATTGGTAAATTTGTACCCCAAAAAACTCAAAATTCATAGGTCAAGAAAGGAGTAGTTATCTTGCCAATTCTACCAGCAATAGCTTACTAGCCACACCCCTTGAAAGTCTTAAAGAGTCTTCTAAGATGGCAAGTTAGGAACAAAATAAAAATGGAATGTAAAAACAAATATACCATGTAAATACTAATCAAAAAGAAGTTTGTGTAGCTGTATTTACCTCCAACAAAGTAGACTTTAAGACAAGAAATACTAAGAGATAAAGGGAGCTGTTTCATAATTATAAGAATCAATTAACTGGAAGATATAATACTCCTATGTTTGTATTCACTTAATATAGACACAGAATTTATGAAGCAAAAGTTGAGAGAAATGAAAACAAAAAAAACCCCAAATGCAGAATCAAAGTTGGAGGTTTAACACCTATTTCAGCAATGGTAAAAGAAACAGACAAAAAGTTCAGTAAGGATATATAAGATTTAAACATAATCAACTTGACTTAAATGATAGATTTAGAAAACAATACTCTGGGCTGTTTAAGATTCTCTCCCTTCCACCCACTCCCCACATTCACTCTTACTTGCATACTCTCTCATAAAACAAAAACAAAAACACCACCAATAAAACAAAACCAAACAAAAAAAAACAGAAAAAATCCATATGGATCAAAGAAGAAATCCCAATGGAAATCATAAATATTTTCAAATGAATGACAGTGAAAACAATACATAAAATCTTAGAGGATGCACATATTGGACAAAGAGGGAAAATCTATAAGTTTCTATTTCAAGAAGCTAAGGGGGAAAAAAATCTAAATCTAAAGAAAGTAAAAATAACATACAGAAGAAATCAATGACATGTAAAGAAAGTATAATGAAGAAAATCAAAACAAAAAGCAGGTTCTTTGGGCAGCCCGGGTGGCTCAGCGGTTTAGTGTCGCCTTCAGCCCAAGGCGTGATCCTGGAGACCCGGGATACAGTTCTGCGTCAGGCTTCCTGCTTGGAGCCTGCTTCTCCCTCTGCCTGTGTCTCTGCCTCTCTGTGTGTGTCTCTCGTGAATAAATAAATAAAATCTTAAAAAAAAAAAAAAGCTGGTTCTTTGAAAAGTTAATAAAACTGCTTATTATCAAGAAAAAATTTAGAAAACACAAACTACCAATATAAGAATGAAAAAGGGAAAAGCATACAGATTTTCCAAACATTACAAAGAAGGTATCACGAACAACTTTATGCTGATAAATCTGAAATTAAGATGTGCTGAATAAACTCCCTGTAGTTCAACAAATGTTAAAGAAACAGGAAATCTTAATAGTCCTATGTCCTAAGAAATTTTACCAGTAATAAAGAAAAGAACACCTTTTTTTTTGTTTTGTTTTTTGTTTTTTTTAAGAACACCTTTTCCATATAGAACATTCTTGGCCTAAATGGCTTCAATGGTGAATTCTTCTAAACGTTAAAGAAATAAATGTCACTCTCACACAAACTCTATCAGAAAATAAATAAAAGGAGAATTAACAACATAGATACCAAAACCTAACACAGACCTGATGAGAATGAAAAATTACAAGCCATTCTCTCTCATGAATAAAGGTGTTAAAAATTCTTTAAAAAGTCATTAACAAAGTGACTTCAGCAATATATATAAAAAGGATAATATACATCATGACCAAGTAGGATTTCTTCTAAGAATGCAAGGTTAGTGTAGCATTTGAAAATCAATGCTGTCCACCACATTAACAGAATAATTAAAAAAGAGCCATTCTAATAGATGTCCCCCCAAAAGATCTGTTGAAACTGAACATCCATTCATGATAGAAAACAAATTTCTTTTACCAATATAGAATAGAAGAATACTTCCTTTATCTAATATATATCTCTATCTATATATATATATATATATCTTCAAAAAACCTACAGCAAACATATTTAATTATGAAATAGTAAATGCTTTCTACATCAGCTTGAGAATAAAATAAGAACATTCACTTATCTACCACTACTTCTATTTAACATTGTATTCAAGGTTCTAAACAGTGCAATATGGCAAGAAAAAAAGTCAATATAGAAATACTGGAAGGAAAACGTAAAACTTTATTATTCAGAAATGACAGAATTGTGTATACAAAAAACCTAAAATCATTTCGAAAAAAATAAGTGAATTCAGCAAGGTTGCTGGGGGGTCAACATATAAATATCATCTACATCTCTAAGTGTATGGAGCTAACATATAAGAAAAAAATATCATTTGTAATAAAACAAAAAATATCAACTATCTACAAATAAACACAAAAATATAAAAGACCTCTACAATGCAAATTGTAAAACATTGCTGAGAGAAATTTAAAACTTAAATAATTTGAAGAAAATACCACATTTATAGAGAAACTTAGTAATATTACTTTATCAATTCTCCCTAAATAAAATTACAGATTCAAGCAATTCCAATCAAGATCCTAGCAGGGCTTTTGTTTGTGGGGGAAGGAGGCAGGGTAATTGACAATTTATGTAACTGCAAAAAATCTAAAATGACTTTAGATACTTGAAGAACAAAAAAAGCCACAAGTCTTAATACTACCTCCACACATCAAAACTAATTATAAAGCTATAGGCAAAAATAAACGGATAATGGAAAAGAAGAGGGGAGCCCTATAAGACCCACAGATACAGTCATCCGATTTATAACGAAAGCATCACTACAGTTCAATGGGGACAGAATGATCTTTTCAAGGAATGATGCTGGGACAAATGTGATACACATAAGAAAGGAAGGAACCTTGATCTGCAACATTAACAAAAATTAATCCTGGATGGATCATATACCTAACCTGTGAAAGGTAAAACAAACATTTCTAAAGGAAAACAGAAAAGTATCTTCAAGAGCTTAAAGTAAGCAGAGCGCTCTTAAATAGAACATTTCTTTCTTCTTTTTTTTTTAAATAGAACATTTCAATAAAGCATTTATCATTAAAAAATGGTAAGTTAGACTTCATTAAAACTAAGAACTATACATCAAAAAATATTAAGAGTGCAAAGCCAAAGTACATGATAAAATATGTGCAATACAAATACTCAAAATATGCTTCAATCCAGAAAATATAATGAGTAACAAAAATCAATTTAAAAAACAGCCCATGAAAAATAAAAGACACTTTATAGAGAGGATATCCCAAGGTTCAATAAGAATATGAAATGTGGCTCAACATCATTAGTTAGGAAAATTCAAGTTAAAACTACCACAGAATACTATCACCTACCTATCTACTGAAAAGGAAAATATTAACCACATCTAGCAATATTAGCAATTGGAATGCTCAGAATTTGCTGGTGGGAACATCAAATGGATAACCATTTTAGAAGACTGTTTGACATTTGGCTTATTTCCAGGTTTTAGCTATCATGGGTAATGCTGCTATGTCCGTCCTTACATATGTTTTCCGGTGGGTGATAAGGGATATGTATGTTTACTGTAGTAGATCATGTCAAACAATCTTCTAAGATGAAATTTTAAAACTATGACTGCATGAAACAACTAAATGAATCCCACACACATGACACTGAATCAAAGTAACCAGATGCAAAAGAATGTCTGTTTAAGTGATGTAAGTCAGAAGTCAGAATAGTGGTTTTCCCTTTTATTTGAAATAGGGGGAAATCAAAAGAGGCATTAGGAGGCAACTAGTTTACTGAAAAAGCTCCAAATCTTGGGATAGGTGGCAGCTAAAAAGGTATATACATAAATTAAAAATGTAAGGAGTGGTACTTTTAAGATTTTTATACTTTATCCTTTGTGAATTATATCTTAACAGAAACGAAAACAGATGCTATCTCTTAAGACTATAATTTATAATTAAAATTTATAATTTATCTTTTATAATTCCTTTATAATTTATCTTTTAATTTTTCCCTTTTAGTTTGACAAGGTATTTTTCTTCTTGATGAAGAATATGAAATCATGAGTCTACATTTGACCTTAAATTATCTTAACTCTCATATGGCAAACTTTAAGACAGGGGAAAAAAGCACCATCTTTCTTCAATGATCAGAGTAAAAAGCAGGCTTAGCTTGCATAATCCAACTACTTTATGGCATTAGATAATCTTTTTAAGCAGAAACATCAAAAAGTTGTTATAATGAAAGATCAAAATGAAGAACAAATTATAGTAAAATAAGCTTCTATAAAATCAGCATCAAAAAGCCCCTTTAATACTCTCTCTGGAGCATAGAGGAAACTACAATAAACTGAATACAGTAATTACATGTTTTTTTTGTGTTTCAACATCAATAAGAATAAAGTACATATGATCATTATGTGTTTGACATTATAGATAACCAGAGTCAGCTAAAAGGACATTCTGCTGATTCAAGCATTCATAACTATTTCAAAAAGCACTAAATACCCATTAAAATCCTGGATATGGGTTACCTATATGGTAGCTAAAGAAAAACCACATAAATCCTCTCTAAAAGTAGAGTTAACACCATTATGACAAAATGTTTGAAACACTCCTTTAGTTCTCTTACATCAACCCCATGTAAAAGACAGTATTTTCAACACTATTTTAAATTGAGGGAATTCACAATCAACAATTTAAAAAGCTCTGAAGCAGTATAGTAGCAGATTCTAAATTAGTATTAAACTTCCTTAGTTTCCCTAATCACAATACAACATACTTTACATTTTGAAAATGAAAGCTATATGGTAAGTTTAAAGGTAAGACATAAAATGGAGCATACCCCCTTGCCTTCCTCTAGTATCACTAAGTATTCTAAATCAGGACTCACGTAGGGAAACAGAGAAATTACCTGCCAAGCTGGAACAGAAGTTGAGTTGGACATGACTGTTTTCTGCAGCTCTTCAAGTACAGCATCTGGGAGAGGTTTTTGCGACTCCAGGAGTGGTTTACACTGAACTTGTCTCAAAAGCAAGATAACAGCTGGCTGATCAGGGTTACTTTTTAAATTCTAAAAATTAAACCCCAAATAGAAATATTTCAAATAGATTCTTGAATATTAAGTGGCAATTAAGGTATTCTTCATGTTACAAGAAAAATGTGAATTTAACCTTTTCTTATTAAAAAATAAAGAACTGCAAAAGTAAAATAAATAAAACAATGATCATCTTGAGAATATCAAACTCCACACTTAAAATTGATAATACTATTATTATAGTTTATAAGACATTTATTTTAGACTTAGTTTGTCTCTTTGATTTGTATTATTCTCAGGTGATATCCTGAAAAACTTAAGTTCTGAATGTAAATAGGTGAATTAAACAAATAAAATCAACTGTGAAGACTAACACTATTCCTTATTGGAAGAAACTATGTAAGAAGAGCTATAATTTTTTTTCCTTTTTCAACCTCTTCACAAAGATATTCATTGGGATGTCCTTCTCTAGACACAGACTTCCTAAACACTGTAAGAGAAAACACCCATTTGCCCATTTCCCTAAACCATTATTTATACACAAACCCCACACACATACAGAAATTTTACATATATGCGTATGTATGTCCTTCCATACACACACACACACATACACATTTAGGAAGTATATATACACACACATATACACATATTTGGAAGAAGTTTAAGAAAGTTCTCTAAACAAGTCTTCCACTGTTGTTTTAAACATTTCTTTCTTTATTGCTTGTCCCTTGATAACATACTTCTCTATTGTTTATTAAATCGTAGTCTTAAATGTATGTGATTACTTTCTTCTAAGAGGTTGGAACAAAGAAATGACAAGAAAAGAATCATAAAAGTATCCCTTATTCTGTTAGAGACAGCATACCAACTGTCAGTTGCTTACTAAACACTCAGAGTAATACTAATCTGTCCTGAATTTAGATGGAATTTCTTAAATAATAGAGAAAATTACTCTGCTCTTCAGAGACTTCAAACACTAAAGGGATCTTCAAAGATCCATTCTTCCTTCTCTATGAAATTCATCTGCTCTTCAGAGAATTCAAACACTAAAGGGATCTTCAAAGATCCATTCTTCCTTCTCTATGAAATTCATCTTTAAAAAAAAAAAAATTCTAGAAAGAAAATTCAATCTCCCTGGTAAGCTTTTACGAGAAAAGATGCTTTCAGAAAAAGTTATGTTTAAAACTCTCATTATCCATTAAATTATTTCTGATTACGTTTATGAAACTGATTCATTCAATATATATTTATTGAGCCCCTACTACGTGTTAGGCAAGGCGCTAAGGATTGACATACAGAACCTATAATCCAGGTACGTAAAAGGTGTCTACTGAGTAGCTCTAGTCACCCCATTTACATCTCACTGTCTATGTGGTTCAGAGCTTTGGAAAAATACAGGGATGTTGGTAAATATAGCATTCTGAAGGCAGTAACCAGAACTCAAAGGAATATACGGCCTCTATAATGGTAACCCCCCACACACAAAGAACTATTAAATCCTTGAGTTCTAGAGTCAGACAAATGTGAGTTCAAATGGTAACACTATCATTTTCTAGCTGGGAACTGTTATGCAAATTACTCTCTCTAAGCCTTAGTTTATTCATTTATAAAAAGAGGATAATAGTAAATATTTATGTCATATATTCTTGGGAAGTTCAAATACAAACTGCTAAATGTACTGAGTGGCTTATAGGAAGTAATAAATGTTGGGTGGTGTCATTATTATCATCATCACTATCCTCACCACTACCACCATATGCCCTTTAAATAACGTGCATTCTATTTTTAATGTTATTTTCCAAGTAGGATAAGAATCATCCATAGAACTCAATGCTCAATTATACAATAATACCTTTGTGCAGAGGGCTTCAGCTTCAGATATTCTTCCTGTGTCTATCAGACCAGTGACAGCTTGGGAGAGAGACCACTTTTCAAGAGATTGGTTATAATCTTTAAGGAATTCTTTGTCTTTAACTGTTAACAAAAATGTCAAGGTTACTTTCTTCTGCAACTTATAAAGCGTTCTCAGAGGAGTAATTAGTTGCTAAGAAGTATTACAATTTGACTTATCATGCATACATAATTTTTAAAGCTTACCCATACTACAGGAATACCATAGACTATCCTAACTAATATGTGCCAGGTTTCTGAAAAGTTTCATGGTAGGAATATTTGTGGTCAAATAACTTAAAACTTTATAGACTCATGATTTACTTTAAAAAATCACTATCTACACTAATGCTAAAAATATCTCATTGAAAAAAATATGTACCGCAATATAACTGACATATGATAAATTACACATACCCACATATTCAAACTCTACGCTCACAAGACTTTTGACATAAGCATACATCTATGAACCGTCACTACCATCAAGATAATGAACATAGTCATCATCATAAAGAGGTTCTTCCTATCTCTCTGTAATCACTTCTGTCCTCAACCTACCTCTCCTCTTACTGTCTGACCCCAGGCAACCATAAATTATTTTCAGACGTAATGGATGAGTTTGCATTTTCTAAAGTTTCACATAAATGGAATCATGAAGTATAGATTATTTGTCTGGCACAACTATAAACATGGTAAAATACGTTTTCAGATGTAAAGTGACTTTGCATTCCCAGGATAAGCCCCACTTGATTATGATGTATTGTTATCTTTTTTATGTGTTGTTGGATTTGAATTGCTATAGTTTGTTAGGAATTTCTGCATTTGCAGTTCAACAGTGTTCTTGTTAAAGTCTTGCCTGCTTTTGGTGACAGGGTAATGTTGGCCTTGTATAAGAAGAGTTACACCAACTTTTCTATTTTCTGGAAGGTTTTATATAGAACTGGCATTATTTCTTAAATATTTGGTAGAATTCATCAATGAAGCATCTGGTCCTGGAGTTTTCTTTGTGGGTAGATTTTTAACTATAAATTCAGTGTCTTTAATAGATACAAAGCTGTTCAGTTTATTTATTTGTTAAATGAGCTTCGTGTCTTTTAAGGAATTTGTCCTCTTCACCCAAATTGCCAAATTTAATGGTGTAAACTTGTTCATAAAGTCTTCTTATTAGCCTTTAAATAGCTATAATGACATTTCATTCCTGACACTGATACCGGTTTTGTTGGGTTTTTTCCCCTGATGTCTGGCTAAAGGCTTATCAATTCTATTGATCTTCTCAAAGAACTAGTTTTCACTTCTGTTGATCTTCTGTTTTCTCTTTCACTGATGCTATTTATTCTTTTCTTCTGCTTACTTTGAGTTTAATTTCCTCTTCCTTTTTCTAGTTCTTAAGGAGAAGCTGAGATCATTTATTTGAAGGCTTTCTTATTTTCTAACGTAGATATTTGATGCTAGAAATTTCCCTGTAAGCAGTGCTTTAATAGCACTGTAGAACTTTGAAATATTTTTTCCTCTTCATTCAGTTCAAAATATTATCTAACTTCCCTTATGGTTTGAACTGGTTTATTTATGTTATTTAGTTTCTAAAATTTGAAAATATTCCAGGTATTTTTCTGTTACTGGTTTTTAACTTAATTCCATTGTATAAAGACAAAATGCTTTAAACATGATTTGAAGTCTTTTCAATTTATTTAAAACTTTTTATGGCCCATGAGGTATGTGCGTAGATTTTCTGTGTGCACTTGACAATGCTGTTATCAGAAGTATTCCATAAATGCCAACCAGGTCAATTCAGTCGATAGTGTTGTTCAAGTCTTTTTATATCTTTACTGATTTTTTTGTTCAATTGTTTTGTCAATTATCAAAAGAAGAGTACTGAATCTCTAACTATATAATTGTGGATTTGCCTAATCCTCCTTTCAGTTTGTTAAGTTTTTGCTTCATACATTTTTCCACAAGTTTCTTTTATCCCACAAATTCTATGTGAAATACAAGGCAGGTTTTCTGTATTTTGAAGCTCTGTTACTCCGTGCTTAAATGCTTAGCACTGTTATGTCCTCTCAACGAATTGACTCCATTATGAAATGACTTCCCTTATTATTGGCAATATCCTTTGCTCTGAAATCCAATTTGTCTGAAATTAGTATTGCCATTCCAACTGTCTTTTGATTAGTGTTGGCATGGTATATCTTTTTCCATCTTTTTACTTTTTAGGCTATTTTTGTCTTCAGAGTTAAATAAAAATTTCTATCTCATCTGTGTTTCAAGCAGTAAATAGTTGTTTTCTATTTGTTTTATTTAAGTCTTTGTTCCCTTTTTCTCTTCTTTGAATTATTTTTTTAATCTCCTTTTATCTACTTTGGTGGCTTATTACCTTTAACACTACTTAGTACCTACTTTCAATTTTAAAATATTCACCTTTAACCTGTCATTGTCTACCTTTAAGTAATATTATATCACTTCACTTACAATATAAAAATTTTACAACAGAATATTTCCATTTCCCCTCCTGTTCTTTGTGCTATTGTGGTAGGGTGCTCTTTAAATAGTCAATTACAATTTAAAGAGATTTCTAGTGTGTCATCTGTGGATCTGTTTCTATTGACTGATTCATCTCATTATGTGTGGTATTTTTCTTCCTTTCTGCATGCCTATTAAGTTTTAACTAGATACCAGACAGACATTGTGAATTTTATCTTGCTGAATATTTCTATATTCCTATAATGTTCTTGAGCTTTGTTCTATATGCAGTTAAGTCTCTTGAAAATGATTTCACCTTTTCAAGGCTTGTTTTTAAGCTTTGTCAGAGGAGATCATTCATCCTTTAGTATAGAGCTAATTATGCTCACTACCTTTCAGCAGTATCCTTCTGAATACTTCACCCTGAATTCACCATGTGTAAATGCTTTCCTAAACTTACGTGAAGCAGAAACAGCAGATAACAGTGCCAAGTACAAATCCATTCTCTTTGGCTGAGTGTTGTTCACTAGAGCCAGTTTATCATCAGCATGACAGGCTGCCATTAGCCCAGCCCAGACGGCAGGATCACCTAAACATAGGAAGTATAGTCAGAGGCTTGTTAATATCAATATATCAGGGAAAAACTATAAAAAATGAGACTAAGAGTTTATAAATACCAAAAATTAAATTAAAAATAAAATAAATTGTATCTCCAGAAAAAAATCCACCTTCTTAAAGAAACTAATTTACACTTCTTTTCAGAAGACACATTACTATATTCATCCTTTAAGATTTGCCTTTTCTTCAAAATATAGCAGAGGATGAGAAATATCCTATTAAGCTCTTCCATGGGTGGTTAGCTCAGTTGTCTAGAGTATTGTGCTACTGTAGAAAAGTCAATTATGTTCATTTTCATCGGACACAAAGGACAAGTCTCAAAGAGACACTTATGGTCATCATTCAAACCCTGTACTAAAAGTTCAATCAAAGGAAAAGCAAGATAATACTATTTCTCAGTTCTTTTTTTTTTCTTTTTTTTTTTTTTTTTTTAAAGTATTATCCTTTTTTTTTTTTTTACAATAGTCACAGAGAGAGAGAGAGAGGCAGAGACACAGGCAGAGGGAGAAGCAGGCTCCATGCACCGGGAGCCCGACATGGGATTCGATCCTGGATCTCCAGGATCATGCCCTGGGCCAAAGGCAGGCGCCAAACTGCTGCGCCACCCAGGGATCCTATTTCTCAGTTCTTAAGAAAAGTTTGAGCCAAAGAAAAAGCTCAAGACAACTCCATTTACTTATGTTCTAACAGCCAAGGATGAAAGTTATTTAATCATTCCAAGTGAAGCAATTCTATGATTATATATCCCTTCACTGATTTGATTTTTCCTTCTTTCCTTCACACCTTGACAGCACCTACAGGGGCAGGGGGAAGCAGTGGACTGAGGTAGTTGTGAAAAGAAGGTAGGAAAGAATTTAGAACTTCGAAGAGTTATTTTTTGGTCTTTTGTAAGTCATATTTTGCAGGTTAATACTTGCATGGTCAATATCTTAGTCCTGCTACCCTTAAAAAAACAAATAACTTTGGGGTCCCTGGATGGCTCAGTAAGTGGACCATGCAACTCTTGATCTCAGGGTTGGGAGTTTGAGCCCCACATTGGGTGCAGAGATTACTTAAAAATAAAATCTTCAAACAAACAAAGACAATTTTAAAATCCCACAGGGGTGCTAGTCAACAATATAGTCATTTAAGCAAACATATTAGCTTAACTTTTATATTTTTTCTTATCTAACTGCTCCCTCCAATATATATTCCCTATCAAATGTCTGAAATGTATACCTACCTCACTTATACAGAATCAGTATTACTGCTAATAGTACAGAAATCATAGAAACATTAGGCAGATAAAAAATTTTTACAAAAAAATTAAATGCATATCTCTATATTATAAAATAATTCCTGCTCAAGGCAATGACTACCTTATTTTCAATAAGGTAATAAAGTATCTTTATGCAAATATTCCTTTCAGCCTGCTTCAAGAAATCTCTCTTAATAATAATCAAATAATATGCAAAAGTTTAAAATATTTTCTTAAAATTCCCTTGTTTATTTTAGAAAATACAAACCTTGTACCTGTAAGTCACAAACACACAACCAAAAGAATCTGAATTAATGAAATGGATTATATTATACTCACCTGGAGAAAGAAGAGCTGCTTTCTGAATGGTCTTTAGTGCAAGGTTTTTTTCAGTTTCTGCTGAACTGCTTCCCATGGCTAACTGATTTACTGCAGTGTACAGTAATGCCTTCTGCGTAAGAGAAAAAGAAGAGAGTTAACCACTTATCTTTATATCTCCATGACTTTCAAATTGACTAAAAATAGTACTGTATCAGGTATGATGTGACATCTTAAACCTAGGAAGAAAAATTATTTTACGTGTCACCAAAAATATTACTTAACAAGTAGGACATTTCCTTGGTACTGGAGAAAACTAACCTTTCCATGATTTGAATCCAAAATATGAGCCACATTTCCTGCTATAGCACCTCCCTATAATAGAAAATAATTATTTAGATGAATGCATAAACTTTCATAAAAATTAACAATGATAAAAATCTTTCCATTAAGTCATTTGAAAAGTTCAGTTTTATCACATTCACAACTTTTAAACTCCTGAAAGTATCAATTGATCACTGCTTTAAGAGACACATTTAGTATTTTTTTTGAAGTTCAGTGTTTTTATAAAAAATCTTTTCTACTATAATTTCAACTCTGCTTTTTTAAACTACCTATTAATGGTGCAAAAGTTACACAATTTTACACAAAACACAAGTAAATATTTTCTAACAATGTAAAAGACTGTGGAAGAAAGACTGGAGGAGAAACAGAATCCCAAAACTTACTTTAATATGGTTTTACTCCATGAAAATCTTAATATTTTAAAAATTTCTGTAGTTCTTAGTAAAATGAATACCCAAAGTTCAGAGCACCCTGAAGCTAATCACTGCTTCAATAATCAACTCAAAACTAAAAACAAGAAAAATATACGCATCATAGTTTTTGTAAAATGAATTATGAAATCCTTAATTTTAAATTCAGTTAGACATTTTATCTGGAAAAGAAAGTGAATTATGCAAATGATTTCATTTTAATTCAAAAGTATACTGTTCTAATTTTATATTGAAATTGTATCAAAATGTTTTGCATATTATATTTAGCATATAAAGAATGCTAAAAATAATCTTTCAAAATATGTCAATATAAAACAAATAGAAGATGGATTAAAAGCGGAACAGAAAACAGCAGAGTAGAAGGAGGATTCAGGAGTTAAATCTGGGATGAGTCATCACCACAAATACTAACGGTGATTTTGCACAAGTTATTTATTCTCTATGTCTGAAATGTCCTCTATAAAATGGACATTAATTGTAGCTATTTCATGTGGTTGCTGGGATTAAATGACAAAATATATAGAATAGTTGGCACATAATAATTACTTCATTCTAGTAGCTAATAATGATGCTCTTCTAGGTTCTTTGAATTACCATGTGCAAAAACCATTAGGAATAACAAAATCAGACTCACATAGACTTCAGACAGTGGAATTATTAGATGTAGTTAAGTGTTCAAAACATATTAGCTTCCTAAATGGCAACATTATAAACATAACCTAACCACATAGCCATTAACATAATCTGTATGTATTTAAAAAATGTCCACCTACTTCTTTGTAACTTTCATAATGCCCAAAACAGTACAATAATACATGAAAGAAACTCAATGTACTAATAAAATGACTAATGGAAAATCTGGTTAAGTAACAGAACTCATTTGCTGTATTAATTATTTCTCAGAATGATAATGCTAATACTACATTAAAAGTTATTTTATCAAAAAAAAATAATAAAAGTTATTTTATCTTTTTGTCAAAATTTAGAACATTACTCACCTTTGCACTTTGGTGAGTATACTGAGCAACTACTCGGGACAACAGAGACCAAAGAGCAGGATCAGCTGGGTTACTATAAAGATCATCAAAGTAAAAAGCTTAGAGATGGGAGTCACTTTAAACCATGGAAAGTAAAAGCAACCAACATTTTATTTAGTACTTAAGTTCAAAATCTTGTAGATGCCTAAAACAAGTTCATATGAATTATCTATGTGTGAATGAAAGTGTCTTAATTTTCCGAAAACATATCTTCCCTATATACCAAGAGTCCTTATGAAAATAAGAAGGAAAAATCAGCAATATGAGGATTACAAAGCCATGACATCTAATTAAGAAAAGCTAAGGAAATGTAATATGTTGTGTTCAAGGAAAACACAGAAATGAAAATTGTGAACAGAAAATAAGCAACATTTAGAACACTTTACTGCTGGGGTGCCTGAATGGCTCAGCGGGTTAAGAGTTTTATTGGTTGGTGATCTCAGGGCCAGGGATCAAGGCCAGCATGGGGCTCCATGCTCAGCACAGAGTCTGCTTGAGTTTCTCTCCCTCTGCCATTCCCCCTACTCACACACACACATGCGCTCTCTCTCTAAAATAAGTAAATCTTAAAAAAAAAGAAAGAGACAGAACACTTCTCTGCTGAAAATAAAACAACCACTACTGCTAGTAATATACTCTAAATTTTGAAGACACTAGTGAATGTTTGAGTGGTCAAAAAATTCCTAAAACCATCAAGCTGAATAGTATCAAATAAACGAACAATATTACAAACGACCATAAGTAAGGACTTTTGTATTAAAATGAGGTTCAGGCCTTAATTTATTGAATAAGTGCAAAATTTATGTTCTCTTATCTCCTTATCAACTGAATTAAAAAAAAATCTTTATAGATGAAATGATATGTATAGTCAGTTACCTGGTCCTAAGGGCAATTTCATAAAACCACATTCTGGTTTACAAAAAACAAAAAATAAGCCTCACTCATTTTATATTCTTAATAAGGTCCAAATGTCAAAGATAAGCTCATCAAGTATAATTATTCCAAGTTCAGGAGCACAAGAACTTACCTATGGACAGCTTTAGATGCTTGTCTCCTCACTGCCAGACTGCGGCCTTGCAGTGCATAAATCGCTGAAGTAAGAAGGCACTTTTGATAATCACTGTCTTTCTGTTTGACGTGCTTCAGTAATTCATTAAGTGCTGCTTTTGACAATGTAGCATCCTGCATTGTCAATCCTAGAGCACACAGGGCTTGAAGGCTTTCTATGGTTGGTTCCTTTAAGATAGAGCTGTAAATATTTTTAATTGTCTATTAGCCATAATACAGTAGTCTGCAACTATTAAAATATATTTAATATTTAGTAAAAAGGCAATTTACTTAAAGATTCACCAAACTAAGCCTAGCTTTAGATAAATATGAAACAGATTCCTTGGTTTCTAGGCGCAGCAATTTCCTAAACGTAAAGCAGTTAAAAATACCAAGGGCTTTTCTTTTCTGTTCATTATATCTAAGTGCTAGAAACAAGTATAAATTTTGGTTGGGGGTCTGGGTTTTAGAAAAATAATACCATATAAATAACCACAGATATCATGGGCTATTATTTTACTAATTTATTCAAAAAATATAGAAATAGTTACAAGTTATACTGGTATATTTTTTAAAGCTTTAATTTTAAATGAACTTTATCAGGTGAATTTGAAAATTAATGAGGGAAAAATCTCCTTGGGGACCAAAAAATATAAGCCAGTTAGAACTCTATCCGTTAAAATTTTAAGACCCTACTAGATCAGGTGATCAATCACTCTTTTAAAAAAAATAAATAATATACACAGAATACAGGATGGTTTTGAAGGACTGGATGGATCCAGAGCTAAGAATTAAGCCATGATCTCTACCTCCACCTATGACTGTTAGTTCACAACTGAGTCAGTCCAATCCCTTCTGTTCTCCAAAAAGTTCCTACAACATTAAAAACTTCATTTTACATTGTTCCAGTTTTTAATCCAATGTTTAAGCATCTTAAGCAATGTTAAGTTTTAATGTCAACTGTACATACCATTTAAATAGCAATGTCTTGGCTACATCCATTTTTCCTTGTTTATACTCTGTTATCGCCAGAGCTGTCAAGATATGGGCTTTGTCCTGCTCTGATTCAACAATAGACAAGGCTCTCTCATAGGCTATTATACAGAGTTGGAAACAAAAACAAAAGAATATAAACATAATACTGATTGACAAACAGTGAAATTTCTCCCTTTCTAATCCTATTTTTTTTTAAGTTGTAACTAAAATTATATCTTATTTCCTTACTTTCAAGTGGCTGGAAAAAAAAATATTAAATAATCTAACTTGGTTTAGCTGTTCCAAGGTGATCCTGGGGACATCGTTAGGATTATTGAGACATTCCCTAACGTCCATCTTTAGAATCTATAGGGAAGCCTTTAAGGGATGTGAAGGCCTGCAGATACGGAGATATCACAACAATTTCCATGTGCCTACCAGTAATGCCATCAAGTTGTAGATACAATAAACTGCACACACATAGGTTGGGCCTACCTACATATATGAAATGTACTCAATGAGCATTTCTGAAGAAAATGAAACACACTATTACCAACAATGGTCAAGGTCTTCATTTATCACAAGTTTACATTTAAGCAAAGACCTGCTTTCAAATACTAAGTCTACCTTCAGTGATCTTGGGCCTCAGTTTCCTTATCTAAATAATTAGGATAATACTCAGCTCATAATACTCTTATAGGGACTATTCACATACCACTGTACTAAAGGAGGGAACAGACAAAAAGTACCTAACACCATTCCTGAATCCTAGATGGATTTTAATAAACATTGCAACCCCTATTCTCAATTCAGTGTTCCATTTTTCTGGATGTAATCCTGTTGTGATTCAATTCCACTCAGCTCTGGAAAAGTAAGATATGTCCTTTAGCTTCAAGCAACATACTCACCTTTGCTGCTTTCTTTATATAGGCCTTTCATAAATAAAGCCAGTGCAAAACCTATGATGTCTTCTAACTCCTCAAGGGGTGTTGACTTAAAAGCCTGAATGGCTTTATCATATTCACCAATGGAACTAAGAAGCAAAACATAACTTACTTTTAATATTAAACTTAATTTTGGCTTATATCATAAGAATACAGAAAGATTATACACGAAGGTTCTTTCAATACCTTCACATACTTCGTCTATCAGTGTAAAAGCTATAGAAAAGACCTATTAAAACAGAAGACAGATCATTCATTTCAAATAAGATGTACTGGGGCAATTTAACTTCACATTTTGTTTTTTATAATTGTGAAAATGATTAGTTCTGCTAAAATTACAAAGTGTCTTTCTTATTAACAAACTTGAGGGCAGCCCCTGTGGCGCAGCAATTTGGTGCCTCCTGCAGCCTGTGCTGCAGCCTCCAGGTGTGATCCTGGAGACCCGGGATCGAGTCCCACATCGGGTTTCTCTGCCTGTGTCTCTCTCTCTCTCTGAATAAATAAAAAAATCTTAAAAAAAAAATTAAAAAACAAAAAACAAAAAACAAACTTGAACTAAAATCCCAAAGTATAAAAATAAAGTTGACTTTTTTTTTTTAAAGATTTTACGTATTTACTCATGAGAGACACACACACAGAGAGAGAGAGAGACAGGCAGAGGGAGAAGCAGGCTCCATGCAGGGAGCCCAACGTGGGACTCAATCCCAGGTCTCCAGGATCAGGCCCTGGGCCAAAGGTGGCACTAAACCACTGAGCCACCCAGGCTGTCCTGAAGTTGATTATTATACAGAATTCTTTAAGCTTAATATATTGGTTAAATATTACCCTAAGAGTATGGTTCTAGCATCTCTGACAAGCTTAACAAATCATAAAATACCTGGTCAAAATAAAACCTAGTCTTTGTGCAAATTGTTTACCTGCACATTCTTTTTTTTTTTTTTTGGAGAGCATAAAGATAAACTCGATTCCACAGACAAAACTATAAATTACCTTTTCTGTATTTAATAGGAAGAAAAGTAAAATTTGTTACATATGATACTAGAATACAATACTTTTTTTAAAAGTTTACTTTTTTTTTTGTAGAAAGTGCAAGACACATGAGCAGTAGGGTCAGATGGGGAGACAGGGAGGCAGAGGGATGGAGAGAGCTTGAGCAAGCTCCTTGCTCACTGGAGAGCCCCATGCCAGGCTTAATCTCAGGACCCTGAGATCATGACCTGAGCCGAAATCAAGAGTCAGACAATTAACTGACTGTGCCCCAGGCGCTCCCAGAGTACAATACTTCTTAATAACAAAAAATAATTGTTTTGCTTATTTAAAAATGAAGAGAAGCTGTCATCACTTGGAAAGGATGCACTATATCTTTGAGATTCTTATTTATGGTATCCATCACTATAAATCAGAAAGTGTTTTCTATTTTTAATGTATTATTGGAAATTTTTTTAGAAAATCCTTTTAATCTTGGGGGAGGTGTGTGTGGGATCTAAAAATACAGGCAGTCTTTGATTTTAAAATTAATCTCATAAAGGTGAAAGAGTTTAAAAATCGAAAAATTTTACAGTTTTTAAAGTCAAAAAACTCAAATTTTGAGAAATATTTTGGTGAAGGAAAGAAGGCTACCTTAGATTGTTTATGGATACATATATATTAAAAGTTTTGTTTTTTTTCTTTTAATTAACACTACCTTCAAACATGTGATTTCTTTTGTAGAGAATAGAACTAGGAAGGGCACAAGGGGCTTCAATTTTATTTGCAATATTTTCTTTGGAAAAAAGACCCTGAAGACAATGGACAATTTTAAGATCTGTTATGTTTGAGCAGTGACTATTCATTAAATTATGCTGTATACTACTTACAGCATTTTGCATGTTTACTATATTTTATAATAAAAACAAATTTTCAATAGAAGATACAGATTTTCTTCTAAAGTATTTACATTATATCATGGGGCACCAAGGTGGCACGGTCTTCATTCTGGCTCAGGTCATGATCTCAGGGTTGTGAGATAGAGCCCCATGTTGGGCTCTGTGCTGAGTTGGCAGCCTGCTTAATATTCTCTCTCCTTCTCCCCCTACTTCTGTCCTCCCCCTCCCTTAAAATAAAAATAAAAAATGAAAATTAAAAAAATATATTTACATTATATGAAACCAGAACTACAGATACTTCTTCTATAAAATTTCTTATAACCTATCTATCTTCTGCTACAACAAAATCTTACAAATGACAAAACTCAACTCCTAAACACAACAGTTTAAAAAAATTGGAGGGAAAAGTAGTCAGAACAATAATATTTTCCTATCTATGAATAGGATTCATTTACTTGGTTATAAAAGAAAAGAACTGGCTACTTCAGGTCTCTACTTTGTACCTTTATAAAATATATAGGCACTAACCTCAAAATATCAAACTATACTTTTAGCAATATATTGAAGCTAGACCATTCAATTTAGGGGCAGTTCTCAGCTTGAGGAACACCTCCCAAAACACGTCTGTTCTCTGGACCTAATTCTATTCTCTAAAATAACTGGGTTTTAATCTTTTTTTTTTTTTTTGAAGCTCTTTTTGAAGTCAAAAGTCTGAGAATCTGAAGAAAGCTACATGGCTCACTCTTCATCCCAAAATGCACATACATCAAAATTTTTTTTTTTTAATTTTTATTTATTTATGATAGTCACACAGAGAGAGAGAGAGAGAGAGGCAGAGACATAGGCAGAGGGAGAAGCAGGCTCCATGCACCGGGAGCCCGACGTGGGATTCGATCCCGGGTCTCCAGGATCACGCCCTGAGCCAAAGGCAGGTGCTAAACCGCTGCGCCACCCAGGGATCCCTACATCAAAATTTTTGATATGATTTCTAACAGGTTTCTGGATCCCTAGTGGTCATTCCTGGTGTAAGTATAAGCACTAAGCAAATCCAATTCCTCTTTCAATTAACTAGGGTGGTATTATAACAGATAATAACTGCCTCTCTCTTCTCTTGTATAGTCTACAACTGTGAGTTCTAAATCTGCTTCTTACTAAAGCACAGTGGTGTTAGGTATCCATATAGGTGCAGGAAGCTATTAACAAACCCCAGTATTGAGGAAATTATGTATCCTTGGGAGATAATCAGCCCACTAATTTATATATGTCCCACTACTCTGGAAATTCATCACCACCTCACTAGTCCCATAGCTTTCACCAGAAAAATCTAATAAATTCACAATTAATGGGAAGAGATATGCTTACCATAACAATCTGCCATAATTTCTTACTGCAACATTATAAGTATCTTGGTCTTCTGTAGTCTGTAATAATAACATTGCCCTTAAAAAAAAAGAACAAGGTATTTTAAGTTACCTATGTGCAATAGCATTCTTTTATTCTTCTTCCTTAGCAGAATCTGTAGATTCTTGGTTTCTTCATTCAATTCTAATTCTTTAATGCTTGTCATAACAACTTTTTCATATATCAGTTAAGTTGGCACAACAAAAGCAATTAATACTTAGATTTTAGACTATCAGGAAATTAATAAGGTGATCTCTTACTAAATGAAATCATTTATCATACTTGAGTTTTAAATATTCCAAAAAACTTAATATAAATATGGGAAACAACAGTGTTGTAATTTTAAGTTTTGACATTATCTCAAGTGTATAGCAAACAATCTTAAAAATATTCCTATATTAGTAGTTTGAGTTAGGAAACCAGGAAATTTGAGTGCTTTCATGTCATGTGCCCTTACCTGTTACATACCAAAAAATATTTAAGCAATACTTAGTTAAGAAAGAAAAGAATCATAAGGAGTCCCTAAAGGCCTTATTTTTACCGTCTTGTGTTCAGTCCCTTTTGGACAAGCAGAAAAATGTCTTAACAACTAAGAGGAGTTGGATATGTAGTGATTTTTGTTTTTAATTTTCTTTTCTGTTTGAAAAGGATTATCTAGGGAGAAATACCTAAGGAGAGCTTTTAATATCTATGATGTTACATGAAAAACAAATATTTGCTAAAGAAGTCTAAAAGTATTATACAGTAAAAACTATAATGGTTAAATTTATACATAATTTGTGGTTTTAAGCCTCAAATCGTTGTTTAAGGCAGAAAACGAGAGCAGTAATCAGTCAAGGGAAGAGTGGTGCATATCCATATGATTGTGGAGCTACTGTTTTAACTTGAATGTATAACTAAGTGTTAGATTCACAGTATTTGTGATTACAGTATGTATAAGTATGTATAGCCAGCCCTCTAAAGCTGTCTAGTTTTCTTTGTTTGCAAATCCTGCTCACTGTTGTATTCCACCGTATTTCTAGTTTCTTTACAGGTAATCTTTTTGTGACATCAAAAGAAATAGAATTGTGGTTTTTTATAAACCTCCACATACACCTGGAAAAATACCTTCTTAATTATTTAGCCTCCAGTACCATCTAGTGATGACTCCTTTGAACTACCAAGAGATCCATAAAAGGACATGGCAAAGCATTTGGGGCACATCAATTATTTTTTATCTGACAAGGCTTTCCCTAAGTATCTGTTTTTTAGATTTAGGGCAATGATACATGCAATTAGGTCTTTTAACTTTTTATCTAGTGTTCGTGACATTAATAGTAATTTTCTTGGGAGATCCCTGGGTGGCTCAGCGGTTTGGCGCCTGCCTTTGGCCCAGGGCACGATCCTGAAGTCCTGGGATCAAGTCCCGTGTCGGGCTTCCTGCATGGGGCCTGCTTCTCCCTCTGCCTGTGTCTCTGCCTCTCTCTCTCTCTCTCTCTCTCTCTATGTCTATCGTGAATAAATAAATAAAATCTTAAAAAAATAGTAATTTTTTAATTTACCAATCAACTCATTTGCAGAGAATAAACCTTCAACTTGATTTCATTTCCTACCACCCTCCTGGTTGGTCATTTCACTCAAGCACACTGTCTTTGTTTGCTCAACATGCCAAGTCCACTCCTGTGTGAGAGTGCTTGCTCTTGCGGTTCCCTATGCCTGGATGCTCCTACTCTCTCAACCAAATGGCTTACAGCCTCACTTCACTCAGGCCAGGCCTCAAGTGCTTCCTTAGTAAACCTATCACTATTAAACCTGTCTCAAATTGACTACCTACCTTAATATTCCCTGGCCCTTTATCCCATTTTGATTTTCTTTCTTAGCAATTATTACCATCACAGATGTTTATAAGCTGATCATATGCCTCCCCACCACCAGAACAGGAGGTTCATGAGAATGGAGGCCGTGTCTGTTTTATTTCACTGCTAAATTGCCAGTGCCAAGGACAATGCTTCGCACACAGCAGTTAAAAAACTATTGAATGAAAAAAACATAGATCTTAAAGTGATTCAAACAAATACACCATAATGTTCACACTTCTTCTGTGAATGAAACTACATATTTTAATAAAACTAGATAAAGTATTAAGTGAGAGGTTTTTCTAAAACAAAATCTGATGAGATTTTTTTAGTTTTGTTTTTGTGTTTTTCTCTTCTCTGTCCCTTTCTTGGAATGAGCAACAAAAACCCAAATGTAGCTGAAAATTTGTAACTGCATTTTTTCACCTTCAAAGATGTAATAATACATAACAAAATCAAGAAAGGAATCAGAATATTTGTCTAGTACCTTCTTCATGAACTGAGACTAAATTTTAAAAAGCCAAATAATATGTAAGAACCAGACCCTTTTAATTAAATGTAAGAGTTTACCTTCGGTATGCATCTGCGGCTTCCTTTTTCAGTTGTAGATGTTCATTTAAGTAACCCAACATTGTGAAAGCTGGAGCATAATTCTGAATTCTTTCTGGAAATCGAAAAATATCTTTTCTTTACATGTGCATGCTAGTGTCTGTAAAATGTTAGTTTTATTTTCAATGTCTTAAATACCAAATTACCTCCTAAGATCACTGGCAGTCTTAAGAACAATCTGATTTTTATCTTGACTATAAAATACCAATAATCATTTTATAACTTCTAAATTATTGAATATCTTATAATTACTTACAGTTTCTAGTTATGCCTTAAAGTCTAAACATTTTTAACCCCAAAGGTTTAATATTTTAAATTGCAGCTTATGTTAACACTAGTCATAAGATTTATAAGGAAATTCAGTTCTTTGGCTAATCACTTAATCTTTCCTATGATTTACTTGATGGTTCTGTTTCAATTTATGTGTTTAAAAAAAGTTAACTCCGTATTATACACTAGAAACACAGAACGACCTGGATACTTTCAATGCAGTGTTTTGAAATTTTAATGTCAATAAACATCATAATGTATGTAACATACTGAGAAAGAAACACATCTGATTTACTTAAAAGTAGTATTGGGGGGCAGCCCAGGTGGCTCAGCGGTTTAGTGCCGCCTTAAGCCCAGGGTGGGATCCTGGAGACTCAGGATCGAGGCCCACATCAGGCTCCCAACATGGAGCCTGCTTCTCCCTCTGCCTGTGTCTCTGCCTCTCTCTCTCTCTCTCTCTTTTCTCCCTCTGCCTGTGTCTCTGCTTCTCTCTCTCTCTCTCTCTGTGTCTCATGAATAAATAAATATAATCTTTAAAAAATAAACAAATTTATAAAAAAAAAAGTAGTATTGGGAAATAACCCTTCAAGTCCCTTAAATTGTTTAACAAAGGACAATACAATCACAATTTATGTGCTGAATAAGCTCGAAGGTTAAAGCATAAAGTGAAAATCACACAAAGTTATTCTTGAAAAATCCTGAAGTCATGAAAGAGAGGGACACCAAAACTGAGTCAAACTAAGGAAAGATTTATGTCTTCCTAGTATACTCACCCTGAGGCAAACTGTCAGCAAAACAAAAAGACTGCCTGCATTCTGTCTTATTCCCTTCTCTTTTCTGCTCCTCCCTTCCTTTCTCTTTCTTATTGATTCATTTGTTCATGCATTCATTCATTTATGGCAAAGTCACATATAGTTGAATTTAAATGAGTATATGATTATGACCCCACCATAGAGTAAAAAGCTAGGCTATGCCTAACTATCAGGGAATTGTTCTAGGTATCTGAATTTTGTAGAAAGCTAAAGATATACCTCTTTGTGTAAATCCTTTACAAATATTACTCATTCTAATGGAAACTTAACAGTAAAATTTTTGATCCATACACTCCTCACAGAGGCCCTAGATATTCTTTAGAATCATTTATTTTGCATACTGCGTAACATGTTAGTGCTCAAGTGCTGATGTTTGTAAACTAACTGCCTTCTGCTCAAGTGTCCCAGGACCAATGCAGGAATATTACAGTCCTCTCCATAACCTATAATGAGAAATTTTCTCTTCTGCTTTTCAGTATATATGATTTTCATAATATTCAACTGTCCATACGTCTGCTTAAACTTCTTCCTTTAGAATTTTGTCAAGGGATAAATAAAAGACTAATGAAACTAATATTCTTGATCATCTAGGGTAGGCCTGGTACTCTGAATTACATTTTGTATAAACCATCCCATTTAAACCCTAAGCAGCAGATACTTTCATTCTTGTATTATAGATGAGGAAACTAAAATTCAATCTGGTAATATGGCCAAGGTTTCATTATAGCTACTAAGAGGAAGTGCAGAGATTAAACCATTGGTAGTTTTCCACCCCCACAACCTGTCATCAGTGGACCCCTCAGTCAACATCACCTATCTTACCCATCCCCTTACCACCTCCTCACTGGTAACCATCAGTTTTTTCTCTATGCTTAAGAGTCTGTTTCTTAGTTTGTCACCTCTCTTGTTTTTTTAACTATGTTCATTTGTTTTGTTTCTTAAATTCCACATTTGAGTGAAGTCACATGGTATTTGCTTTTTTCTTGTGACTTATTTGACTCTGTCACTATTTGACTTCATTCACTTAGCATTATACTATGAAGATCCAATCATGTTGCTGCAAATAACAAGATTAAACTGGTAAAAATGGGACTCCTGGGTGGTTCAGTGGTTGAGTGTCTGCCTTCAGCTCAAGGCGTGACCCCAGGGTCCTGGGATCAAGTTCCAGATCAGGTTACCTGCAGGGAGTCTGCTTCTCCCTCTACCTTTGTCTCTGACTCTATGTCTCTCATGAATAAATAAAATCTTTAAAAATAAATAAACTGGTAAAACAAAACAAAACAAAACACTAGTTTTATTAAGAAAGAAAGGAAATTATTATAATAGATGGTTAGTGAAGCTTCACCATTCTGTCCTTTTCCTTAACCTAAACGTATTTTTCCAATATCTTGAAGAAAAATCAGATGTTAAAGTGGGAGGTGAAGCACACTAGTTTTGGAATTTAAAGCAGATTATCTCATTTAATTTTCACATGGGTACCACCTAGCTATCATTATCTCTACTTTCCAAGGTTAACAGAAGTTAAGAAAAGTAAAATACTTGGCTTAAGACTACAGAGAAATAAATGGCAGAGACAGAACAGAAGCAACTCAGGCCCAATAGGCTCCAAAATGCTTTCCACTACAACATGGAAATCAGTTTTATTGTAAGCATTAGGTAACAACAATTTTTATCACTCTTCAAAAGTCAATACTATAATTTGAAAAGGAGACTATTTGGCCATTGGGAGAATAAAAAAAAAAAAAAACAAATTCTAACACTGATTTTAGAATTATCTAATTTAAAAAATTTTTTAAATTGTTTCAATGGTTATTCAAATACCGAATACCTTACCTATGTATTTACTCAAAACAACTTGTGCTGCTGGAATAGCATTCATCTGAACGATGTTGTACCGGTACAGCTCTGTATCTCTGTTGCTTTTATCTTGCAATGTGGTACAGACCCAGTATGCATAACCTATTGCTCCCTCAGTCTATAAAAAAGACAAAGTTAACAAGTAAACATAGGGTAATAAATATATCAATAAAAATTATAAAATAAGAGACTTCAATACGGTAAATATCACATCTTAGTGTTCTTTAAGTCAACAGCTAAGTGTCTCTAAATGAAGAGTCACTGTGATACAACACAGCTAAGAGCACATTTAAATCACTGGCTCCAACCCTAAGTAAAAGAATAAAATGGAATTAAATAAAGTGCAGAAAATAGCCTCACCCAAAAGGATAACTTCCTTCTCAGCACCATTCTTACAGATAAAACTAAAATCAAAAGGGTCCTAAAACATTTTATAAATAATCAAGAAATGTCAACCAACTCTAGTTCTTATTTCATGTTGATTTTTTCTAGAGTCTCAGTTTCAATTCTACAGAACCACTGTATTTATTAAATTCCATGTCACTTTTTATCAGCTTTTGAAGGGTAACAGAAGACAAAAACAACAAGTTCATTAAAGACAGCTTATCTATTTCTAAGAATAAAATGTAAAGATAATTTCTCTTATTAACATCAGATATCACTCTGTATTTATTTCCTCAACAAGCATACTACTTTACTCATTAATGAATCCTCAAGAACGGTCAAATTCTTACATGCATATTGAGTTCCGTAGTGTGCCTAAAAAGATCCATGGTGTCATAACTTCCAACTGTCTCTGCAATAAGAGCCTATAAAAGGAAAAAAGAGGTCCTTAATGTGTTTAAAAGGAATAATAACAATAATAAGTGAAACTACTTAGAAGAACCAAAGGTTTACTAGCTAGGTTTAAAAGCAGAGTTAATTTTGTTTTTAATCTTGGTTACTATATTCCCATGGCTCAGAGGACCAGAATGATTTATTAAATTGGTCCTTTATTGGCAAATGCTTTCAGAATTCTATCTGCAACCACAAAGTGATGGAATCATCCATATAAAATTCCTCAGAACACTGATGAAGCACTACCTTCTCCCTTCCCTCTCACCCTTGGATTCATTCAGACTGGTATTTGTCTGGGGTAGGGTTCTTAATCACAGAATCACCTGAGATTCACCTAGGTAAGCTTTTTTTTAAAAAGGAGATCCTTACCCCTATATTTCTAGTTTCCACAGACCTGAGGTAGAGTCTCAACATATTTAAGTGCCTCAGAATTTTAAATAACATTCCTATGCCCTTTATTTTATAGACTACGAGCTAAGTTAAAATTACTTCCAAATTTAACTACCTTTTATAAAAAGTTAGAGTTTTTAAGCTATCATATACTACTAATACTATTTTTAAAAATACTAAGTCTCACTTCTACTGTCACCATTTTAATTAAATCTACCAGTTAATGCCACAAATAAATTATTTTTAAGAATAAAAAAACCAGGGGATGCCTGGGTGGCTCAGCAGTTGAGCGTCTGCCTTTGGCTCAGGGTGAGATCCTGGAGTCCCGGGATCGAGTCCCACATCGGGCTCCCTGCATGGAGCCTGCTTCTCCCTCTGCCTATGTCTCTGCCTTGCTCTCTCTCTCTCTCTTTCTGTGTGTCTCTCATGAATAAATAAATAAAATCTTAAAAAAAAAGAAGAATAAAAAATCATAAGACATTCTTAATCATAGGAAAAAAACTGGGGGGTCGATGGATGGGAAGGGGTAACTGGATGATGAACATTAAGGAGGATATGTGATGTATTGAGCACTGGGTATTATATAAGACTGCTGAATCAGTGACCTCTACCTCTAAAACCAATAATACATTATAGGTTAATTATCTGAATTTAAATAAAATTTTAAAAATTAAAAAATATATATAAAATGAATTATAGAATTAAACTTAAATGATAAGTTTCTTTAAAAGAATTGAAAAAACATTTTTTGAATACTTAGGTGGCTCTGATTAGCATCCAAAAGCTCTTGACCTAGAGCAGTGCTACTCAAAAATCAAGTCCCTGGATCTTAGCACCAGCACCTGCGAACAGTTAGAAATGTACATTCTTGGGCCCCTTGAGTCTAATAACTTACACAGAGATTAGTAGTAATGCCACTGCTCCCAGATGCTACCAGAATTCATAGAACCACAGTTCATAGAGTTATCTTTCTAATTCTGCTTGCTTCACCAATTAACTAGAATTTGACCCAAAAGTCAAAAGTAGAATAAAACATATCTAAACTCTGATTACTGATTTCCTGATATGGGTGATGCTCCTGCTATTCTCTGAACCAAAACAATCAACCACTTACTAATTCATTACAACTTCTCAACTAGATAAGATCTTGGCAGCCACTCAGTCCAAGCCCTTTCAAGTAAGAAAAATGAAATCCAGCAGTGATACGTTAATATAAAACAGTCAGTGACAGACTCACACTCGTAACTGAGTGTCCTGGTTTCTATTTGGCAGTTTTACAAAAATCTAAACTTTGGGGGAGCAAAGGAAGAATGCTCATAAACAACCATCAAATCAAATACAAAGATTTTACAGAAAAATAGGAAAACATAATCAAATTATCTTTGTCAATGTCCATTTTTCTGGTAAATGTGCATTTAAATAACAGAATTCTGGGGTTTCTTTTAGCATAACGTTAGACTAATGGGGCTCAAAGTCCCCCAAATCAAAGTTTACTCATTATAAGTTGTATGACCTTGAGCACAATACAAACGATTGATGAAAGAGTAACAGAAATAATATATACCAAGAGATTAGCACAGTGACTGGCACAAAGGAAGTCCTCAAATGTTACCTGTTATCATTATCATCGTTATTTAATAGGTTTATATCCTAGGATTGTTAATAACCATATGTTATATATCTTACTTGTCCAATCCAGCACATTAAATAAGATGGATCGAGAGACTGAGCCATTTTGAAAGCTTCATGAGCTTGCTAGGAAAAAAAGTCAAAAAAATAATATATGTCATTTTATTAACTTATATTAAACTGCTAATGTTTAAAAAGCACAAGCACAAGCACACTGGTCAACATAAACACTTATAACCTAAAACTTCATTGCTTAAACACAACTAGCAATGTTTAAAAGTGTTTTAACTACACAGTTCTAAAAATTCCTGGGTACAAAAGATCTCTCTACAGGCTTAGGTGTTCTGTCCCCAGTGAAAGGCATATAGGGATGCATCTCATAATCTGTATAACTTCTAACCAATCACCCATCCATTTGTTAGCCACTAGTTTGACAGAATTATCTATTGCCTTCTTCTGAAACTTAACTGGTAGGATAAGGACTAACAACCAGTGAGGTCTAGGACACATATCTGCTACTGGGCAAAAAAAAAAAAAAAAATTCAACATAAATCTCTGCTAAGCAGTCAGGAAACTTTAAAGATACCTCACTTGGACACAGTAAGTTATGTGCTTATTTTTCTGCTATAAATACTTATTGTTATATGCTGCCTTATACTGTTTTCTCAATAATCTATAATGGATTATTACGAACATTAACAGGAAACGGTCTTATTTTTCTTATGAAAAAATAGTTCATGGACAGCAACTGAGTTGTGCTATCATAAAACTACATTTATAGCTTATTAACTAAGATCTAGCTTTAAATGTTTAAAAACTATTTTCACATATTTTAAGATTCAAATCAATATTCTCCTTCATTCTATTTAGACTTCTGAAGCAATTTTTGCAGTGACTTAATTTATCCCTGAAAATATTACTGAAGCTACTATTTTAAAAGGATGATATTCAATATAATAGCTGGATCACAAAATAGTACAGATGTGCTATTATCTACAGATTTCTGGAAACTTCTAAACATGATCTACAAACACCTTTCCAATTACTGTATTTCCAATTCTCTAATACACAACTGTTCAAGTATGACAAATCAGATTGTGGTATCTAAAGGAATTAATATTCACTAAAGCCAAATCTAAATCACAAGCATTGGTTAAATTTAAGCTGCAAGACAGTCCTAATCATTTCCCTTACTTCATCACCCCATCCCTAACAGAGTCTACACCAGACTCTTTTTACATGTGTACACATAAAAAAGAAAAGCACCCACATAATTCACAACAGAATTGTTCTGATCTTTAAACGAAAACCCAACATAATGATAAAACCAAAATTTCTTCAGTTGTATGGAAAGGAAAATAAATTTTACATTCATTATTCAATATAATAAGCGGAATGCCATCAATTATCTAGCATACAGGAGAGTATGCTCAATCGATAGCAATATTCAAAGTATTTCTCCACAAGAAGCTGAGCGATTACAAAGAGGTCATATATAAAGAACATTTTTACTTTTTTTTTCATTTTTACTTTTAATATGACAAAACAAACAACACATTTACCTCAATGTTTTCACTTGCAAGGTATAACACTCCCAAGTTGGTCCATGCAACAGCATTCTAAAAGACATATAAATACAATTAGGTCCTTGCCTACATGGCAGTCTCAGAAAATTATGAACATTAAATTTTGAAGTTCTTTATCATAGACAGACACAAAGAACACCCACAATTTGTTCCGATTGAATTGACTTGATGAAACAGTGTTGAGCAAGGGCATAATTTCCAATACCTGCAAAATACAGAATTTGATGAAACTGAATTTTATTACCTGAAACAGTATTCTATTCTCTAATATTCTAAAAATATTGAAGTGTTACTCAGTTCTTACCATTGTGACATGAAACCACACCAAGTGCATTCCAGTATAAGTGATTTTTACTGTCAAGTCTCACTGCCTTTTTCAGACACTGAAAAGTAAAATTAGATTAATTTTTATATCTTGGAATATCAGCATTTATATCAAAATAAATGTGGTTTTATGTGAAAACACGACAGTATCTACTTTATCAAAAACCATCTATCTGAAAAGCACTTAGTTTTTTTAAAAGTTTACAAAAAAATTCTCAAAACCATACATGTAAAGATTTCTCCAACAACTCTTTTAGATCATTTGTATTGTTGCCTGCTTCTGTGAGATTTTGTGCTTGGCGATAATAATTAATTCCAAGATCACACCAAGTATTAGATGTAGACATCAGTTTTAACGCACGACCATAACACCTGTGGAAATATAAAAATAAATGTTACATTTTGTTAAAATGTTAAAAATGTTCTAATTCAAAGTAAATGTCTTTAAGTAATCTTTGTTAGTTAAAAGGTAGTTAGAAGCTAATCTTTGTAAATTACCTTCCTCCAAGATGGAGGAGCTCATTCTTCTTTAATACTTGTTTTCCTTCTTTCTGACCTAGCAGGACTCCTAAAACCTTAACATTCACTTTAGACGGTGAGACAGCATACAGACTGGTACAAGCATCCCCAACTAGCTTCCAAAGGCAAGACACATCAGCTTGATGCTGCAGAGCCCTAAAAAAATAAACAGTGTGATTCTTATAAACTTTCTTCAAAAAATGTGAAATTTATCTCTCATTACAATCTTGATTAAGAATTTACTTTCTTGGTTAAGTGCAGTGAATGCTTTACTAAATTCTTTCCTAATGGATTACATCTTATCACCTCCCTATTGGGAAGAAGAAAGGAAGGGAGGAAAGGAGAAAGAATTGATTATCAAATAAAAAAACTGGCAAATGTATAATATATTAAATATATTTGGTGGTCCAAAGGATTTTTAAGTTCTGTGACTAGGATTACCGAAAAGCTAAATATGAAAATGTGAAAACCCATATTTATTGAAGCAAGTAAGACTGAATACATAACCTTAAAAGAGTAAATAAAAATATTAATGATGATGATAAAGGTCACTTCGTTTTAGAATGAGAAAAATCTCAGCTATCCATTTCTCTTCAGATTTCTCTTCTCAAGATCTTATAAATAAAACACGACAATTTCACTTAAGCCAAGTCTCAATAATCAGCTATTATAAACAGCTATGTTACTGGCAGATGGACAAGCAGATGGAACATTTCTCATAGCCTTTTCTACTAAAAGAGTCCAGCCAAAAATCATTTTCCAATAACTTCCTGAGAAATAAGATTAATTATGGCAGTCATCACTGAAAGCCCACTGTGAGGATTAGGAGGAAGGACAACACTATTTGTAGTTCCTCGGCCTAAATATCTTAGCATAATTTCTAAAATCAACAGCATGATAGAGAGTATAATGCTAAGCAAAACAAGTCAGTCAGAGAAAGGCAAATACCATATGATCATACTCATATGAGAAATTTAAGAAACAAAACAAACGAGCAAAGAGAAAAAAACAAAACAAAACAAAACAGAAGAGGGACAAACCAAGAAATAGAGTACAGAGAACAAACTGATGGCTACCAGAGGGGTGGTGGGTAGGAGGGTGGGGAAATAGGGGATGGGGATTAAAGAGTACACTTGTGGTGAAAAAAAAAAAAGTAAAATTAAATTAAAAATACCTAAAAATAAAAAATAAAAGTGACAGCCTGAAAGAAGAAAATAAAGGCAAAAAAAAGAAACAGGCAATTTCAACAACCTAAACTCTTACTTCCTTTTAAGTTTAATAAAAAATGAAATACCTTTGAAGTAAAATAACTTCTATCACCCTTACATAAGAATTGTGGAAATATGAACTTTTACTTCTAAAAGTGAACATAAATCTGGGGATTATCTCTTTAAAAAGTTTTATATACCTCCAAATAATCGACTGTGAATGCTACACACTACCCAGAACAAAACTTCCCGTTGTTGGAAAGGCAGTACCTCAGCATCATCACTCAAAGGTTCACATTTACTCTTAAATACTAGTTGAAACGAAGCATGTTCTCTTCATGATACCCTCTCCTCTTTGGAAAGATCTATATTATGTGAGACTTGAAAAGTAGCAATAAAAATCTATGGAGAGAGAAGGCTGAAGTTTTCTTTTCACATTTGGTTCATACTCAAAGCAAAGCTATTCTCGAACAACCAAGTCAACAGGAACCAGAAGAGAAGGCAAGTAGGAAAAGAAAGGAAGGGGAGCACAAGAAAGATGTTTAAGAAAAAAAATTATTCAAACGTATGTGTAACATGAGGCCTTTTAAAAATCATCTACCACAAATAACATTTCATTTAGCTAGTGAATTTACAGTTCTATAAAATACCAGATTTACTCAAATTTTTCTGATTCCCTTAATAATAGACATCGCTTTTTCCCTACACCGATTCTCCCCAGAAACAATCAAATTGCTCATTTCCCCTCACCTTCAGCCCTACAAATATACCTAAAACAGCCTTCTACTATTGAATATAACACTGATATGTGGGAGTACTGCTACTCCTGCTTACAGACTGCTTCTTCCTCCCACCTTTCCCTATGCATCCAGCATGTCAGCTGCTACTAAGAGCAGGAATTTTATCTATTTCCCAATGCAAAATTAATACAGTTTGTATATTACTGAATTCACTGGCTAGTCTCTTATTCTTTATGCTTGATATTCTAAATAATGATTAACAGAATAAACACAGAAAGATTTTCTAACTTTGGCTTTATTATAATTCTAAGAAAATAAGCACAACGAATAATAAGAATAATACCAACCAAGTAAAGTATTCCAGTGCTTTTTCTATGTAGTCTACAGCTTTCCCATCAAGATAATCGACTAGAGCCGCTTTTGCCATCATGAGATGGCATTCGCCCAAACCTAAAATCAGGTTAAGTTTGTAGTTATTAAAACACATACAAGAAACACTTTGAATAAATTTCAAAAAAACATAATCGTGTTATATTAAAGCCACTTTTCCAAAAAACAAAACTCAGTAGTATTGTATTAAAAATTAAGTATGGTCTTGCATGCATTTAGTATGGAATTCAAATGGTAGGGTTCTGCTGGAGTAAACATACTAGAAGCGAAAAATATCTATAGAAAAGAATATCCTTGACTTTGGGCAAGTTACTTCACTCTTAAAACCTCAGCTCTGAAAATGCTACTAAATGTTTCTCTCCTTCATATTACTATTCATTAACTATTCTGAAACAAGACTTGATCTTTTTATATTCAAAACTGAATAGCAAATTTTACTGTAAAAATTAAATGAAATAGTAATTTCCTAAAGTGCCCAGTAAAGATTTAATAAATGTGAATTCTTCTCTTGAGGTAAGTTTTACAAAATTTAGAAAAATCTTTTCAAGACCTAAATTACTTATCACTTACAACATATACTATTTCTGACTTAAACCTCATTGTTCCATTAAAAAAGGAAAAAGAAATGGAGTAAAGGACATATAATGGGCTCCAAGTTTTTTTTTAAATGGTTAAATATAATCATTAAAAATTTAGGTTATATATGGATGGTGGTGTTTAAATTTGTATTACCAAAAGGCATTTGTTAAGAAGGATAAGGTATGTATGAAGAAACGGAAATTAATTTAGATAATTAAAAAACAACATAAGTTGCCCCTAAAGTTCAAAAAATGAAAAAAAAAATTTCCTATAGGTTAAAGAGTAATTAAAAGGTATTGAGATATTCTAAACACATAGTAGATTAATTATCAAAATATAACAGCAGGGAAACTCTTTTTTTAAGATCTATTTTTAGATCAAATAGCTATCATATTTGATCTAAAAGTTAAATGTTTATCATATGACTATTTATTTACTGTTACAAAACAAGATTTGATCTTTCTATATTCAAACCTATATAACAAGCCACACCATAAGAGGTCTATGAAAGAAGACATTTGCTGTTGATTAAGGAAGTCCTTTTCAGGTCATGAAATACATTTAGGAAATTTACTCAAAGATTTTATACTTCAGTAATACAAAAGTGGAGCTATTAAAAAATTACCTTTCAAAGCCGGCACATAATCTTCTTTCTTTTTAATGATCAGCTGGTACTGAGCTATCGCCTCCTTATATTTGCCTAGGATTTGCTGTATTGCTGCAACCTTAAACACACTGTATGTGGATTCTGGGTTCAGCTCACTGGCTTTTGTGAAGGATTTCAAAGCTGTGGTATAGCCACCTCTGCTTAAGTAGGCCTCTCCTAATGACTCCCAACAATTGAAGTCCTTTGGGTCTGCCCTTAATGCTGCCTGTAAACTAAAATTTCAGTAAATAGTAAGAGAACTGAAAGTAAACTACTTCCCATATTTGAAAAGAAAATATAAGTAATTCAACGGAATCACATATACCCATGGTTTCTTCTATTTATAAAAGTGCTATTTAAAGCAGATATACAGGGCACCTGGGTGGTTAACTTGGTTGAGTGACGCCTCTTGATTTCAGCTCAGGTCATGATCTCGGAGATGTGGGATGGAGCCCCGTCTTGGGCTCCACTCTCAGCAGGGAGTCTGTGTGAGATTATCTCCCTCTGCCCCTCCTTCTCCCATCTTGCACTCTCTAATAAATATATAAATCTTTAAAAAAAATAAAGCAGGAATACCTGTTCCTTTTGTAACTTGAATTTATTTTTTTATAACTTCATATTAATACTAAGAAATTTTATTCCAAATTTGGAATGAGTAAGAACAAAATACTTTTTTGAACAAGTGCTGACCAGAATTTTTTTTTCCTTGACTATTTGGGAGAATCCCAGTTTCCCACCAGAATAGGTATGTATCTCCATATGCCTCATGACAATTAATAACCCCCATACTGATCCTGTCATCAAAACACAAATATTACCAGATTCTAGGAATTTACATAAATCAGAAAATTAATCTCAACCTAAATATATTTATTTGTTAATGTTTATATTTGTTAATGTTTTCACATAAATCAGAAAATTTATATTGATCTAAATATATATATTTATTAATGTTTTTACAAACTAGAAGAAAAAATAACTATGCTACAACAATTTGTTAGGTTTGAAAAAAAGTACTTTATAATCCTTTCTAAAAAGAAAATATACAAAGCTTATAGTGAATTGTGATCACTCACACTTAAGTATTAATTTTAAGTTTTCAGTGTGATTATAGTAATAAATGAAATTTTTCTCTTATAGTATAACCAAAAAACTCTATATGCAGACTGAGGTCTTATAAACTTAATTAAATTGATAGATGCTATATTCTCATTGCTAGGTAATGTCAATGCTCTGGTACATTTCCTGGTAAACAGAAAGTCTTTGTTTTTAATTTTTTTGTAATTGAAGTACAGTTGACATACAATATTATATTAGTTTCAAGTGTATAACACACTGATTTGAAATTTACAGACACTATGAAATGTTCACTATGATAAGCAGAGTTACCATTTGTCACCATATGAAGTTATTATAATATTGTTGACTATATTCTGTATGCTGCACTTTTCATCCCTGTGCTTTATTTTATAATGGGAAATCTGTACCACTTAATCCTCTTTACCTATATATTACTATTATTATATTTTATTACTATTAAATATATTTTATTTATTCCTTTTTTAAAGTAAACTCTATGTCCAATAGAGTTGGGGCTTAAACTAATGACCTTTAGATTAAATAGCATGCTCTACCCACTGAACCAGTGAGGCTCCTCTATTTCATTTGTTCTTAAGTAGTTGATAGTTTATACCAAATGACTAAAAAAACGAGCCAGTCCATAGGCACTTTAAGCTGTAAAATGCATCTCCTGACCCAAAACAAAGAATATCAGTGGGAAAACAACAAAGGCATCAGTGTCTGCTTTCTAGCATTTCCTGTTTCCACTGATAACCTATTATAATAGTAGGAAGACCTTACTTCATTAGAACGGCTATCCTTAACAACTGGACATCGTTTAATTCAGTTATGCAATTTCAGTGCCTTGCAGATAATGAGAACCATTCAACTATAAATAAATTTTGCTATTTCTTCTCTCAAAATATAACTGGAATGAGGCAACTTGTAAAATCCACTTGGGGTATAAACAGACTTTAATTTATAAGGAACCAATACGCTGACAGTTTAAATATAATAAAGTGACTTACTCAGCCACAGCTTGAGAATGTTGACCAGCTTTCAAATAGTATAGTCCTCGCCTAAGCCAGGCCCATTTTGCTGTTCCAGCACTTGCCTTCTGAGTTACTGTTGTTAGAATAGCTAAGGCTGTTTCCTGAAATTAGAGTTACCGAATATCATAAAAATACACAACACCCATGTAAAGTACCCAAACGTATTTTCATTTACCACTTCCAATTTTTTTTAAACTTACACTGGAATATACTGACTACAGTTTCAACAGTAAATGATGAACACCAATGAAACAATTCATCAGTGAAAAGAAAATTTATAAACATTGGTAAAAATATTTCTACTGCATCTACTAAGAAAAATAAAAATAATAACTTTCAAGTACCCACATATAAAAATATTTCTATTTCTATACTCAGGATAAAAAAACAAAAGTGTTTAAGTTATTAGACATACCATCTCTTCAAGTTCCACACTTAAGTCAACTGCTGCAGCTCCAGATTCAGCATCAGTATCATCTAATTCAAAAGCTTTCTTGTAACAGCCACGGGCTCTGTTTTTATCTCCTACCACATCTCTGTAGTAATGACCCAAATAGCAGAAAACTTTGCCCATGTATGTATCCAGCCTGGCAGCCTTTGAAATAAAGATTGATAGCAACACCATATTAAAGTTTGCCTGGGTGGTTCTTTTTAAGAACACAAAAAATAAATACACAGGTTAAAAGAAAAATGGGACACTGTAATTAAACATACCAAAGTATACCAACACATTCTTTAATGTAAGATTTAAAGCAACAGGAAAGCTGGTTATCATTGCTTATAGAATGCAAACAAATGTAAAAATATTGTATCTTTGTTAAAAAGAAATGTGAAGTTAGAGTTACTATTACATTAATCTTCTTTGGTGAATCAAGATAAGAATGTAAGACTTTTAGATCTTTAATATCTAAAATATAAGAAATTAAACATCTGGGGCACCTGGGTGGCTCAGTCAGTTAAGCATCTGCCTTCAGCTCAGGTCATGATCTCAGGGTCCCGGGATCAAGCCCCAAGTCAGACTCCCTGCTCAGAGAGGAGCCTGTTTCTCCCTCTCCCACTCCCCCTGTTTGTGTGTGCTCTCTTTCTCTCTCTGTGTCAAATAAATAAATAAATAATCATTTAAAAAAAAATAAAAAGAAAGAAATTAAACATCTAAAAGTATATATGCCCACACTATTACAGTGGAAATTACCTAAAAACAATATTCTTTTCTAGAGATAATTATGTCTCATTTTCTATGTGTTTTTTAATAAGTAGCTTTTATATTTTTATTTTCTCCTTAAAAACCCATATAACATTTTTCACAAAACTTTATATGTGAGAGATCAAATATCAAAAACAGTCTAGTTAAAAAAAAAAAATCAGTTCAGGGGCACCTGGGTGATGCCATCAGTTAAACATCTGGCTCCTGATTCTGAATCTGGTCGTGATCTCATGGTTGTTAGATCAAACCCCAAGTCGGGCTCCAGGCTCAGCATGGAGGCTGCTTGAGGTTCTCTCTCTTCCCCTTTCTACTTGTGTGCACATATGCACACTCTCTTTCTCTCAAATAAATCTTTCTAAAAAAATTAAAAAGATTTCAGAGAATAGTAATTTTAAGTGCATAACTTGTATGATTATTACTTATGGTTTTATAATCCATTTCGGCTAAGAATTGAATAGAAGCACTATTTTACCTTTAGAAAGTGGGTAAGAGCCTTAGTTTTATCTTTTCTTGTTTCTTCATCCATGAACCAATATGTTAACCCAAGTTGATAATGATATTCAGCAACTTCAGGATCTTTCTCAAGAGCTCTCTGAAAGCTAAGTCACCAAAGGGAAGTAAGAAGACACACACACACACACACACACACACACACATGCACACAAAACTAGTTGGGACAAAGTCTGAGTGATTCTAAGATGCTATATCAGAAAAAAGTTATTACTTTAGAATTTAGATTATAATGAGAAAAAATATTATTTGAAGAGGAGCTTATAAAAGCACAATGGCCTTTTAGCTTTACCAGTGTGCCAAGTATATAGAAGGACATATCAAACATTATATCTGCTCACTGACATTATGATCAATTCAATTTCATACGCTTTATGGAATTTTCTTACGGGTACTGTGCTACATATTAAATACATTTTTAGAAATACTAACGCTTACACCGATCAAATTTATACAAAACGGATCTTTATCAAACGTACTCATTTTAAATTTTTAAGAAATAGAGTAAATTAAGATATGACTAGATCTAGGAGTAGTCTAAATCTATCCTTACCATTTCTCTGCTTGTAGATAGTCCTTTTTGGTAAAATGAATCAAAGCCTCCAGGGCATGAACTTCAGCTAGGTCAGGGTAAGAAGAAAGAAGGTCTTCCATAATCTATAAAGTAGATATCTGTCAATTCGTTACCCAAATAAAGTCACTTGTGGCTTTAAGATATTCCCATTTTGGGGTGCCTGGGTGCTCAATTGGTTAAGCATCTGACTCTTGATTTTGGCCCATGTCATGATCTCAAGTTGTGAGATGAAGCCCCACATCAGGCTCTGCAATGGGCATGGGCCTGCTTGAGATTCTCTCTTTCCCTCTCCCCTCCCCACTCAAAAATTCCCAGTTTGAATGAAAAAACCCAACCTTTGAAGCTTCATCTAAGGAGCCTTTGTTCAGATAGGCCAAGCTTTTAAGAACCAAAAGTCCTGGGATATTATTTGCATCAGAAACCTAGAAAATAAATGTAAAGAACTGCTGTAAGTCTCTTTCAATAGAGTAGCAATGTTTACTTTAATTAAAGAAAGACCAAGGAGCATAGAATAAAGACATACAGTTCTTGATTTTTATCACTATGAACACATTCATTCTTTGTAACCTTTTTATTAGAGAAAATTTCAAACACGTTTCAAAAAACTAGAGCATAGTATAATAATCCCATATGCACTCATTATCCAGCTTCAAAATTATTAACTCAAAGCCAATCTTTTCTCATACATACCTCCACCCATTTCACTACCCTCCTGCTTAGATTACCTCAGATATCTTTAATTTATAGGGCTCCCTTCCATTCTTTTTTACTCCCTTACAATTAAATTGTTGAAAAATAAGGGGCACTTGTTACAATTTCTCACAGCCCGGATTTTACTGAATGGAGTCTCATGGTCCTGACATGTCCTTTGGTCCCCTATATCTTCTGTAATTAGTAGTTAGGCCTAAACACTTAATATGAATCAGGCTTGATGCTTTGACAGGAATACCTCATGCATACATGCACCTGGTTATGTATGGTTCTTTCTTTTGATGATGTTAGCAACCATTGATCCTCAATGCCTAGATCTATTAATTCATTACAGATAACAAAATGGTGATTTTCTAATTCGATATTCCTTCTTTCCTTATCGATAGAATATTTCAACAACAAAAAAATTTCCCTCCTCTCATTATCTATTTGATTATTCTGAGGAACAGTTCATAAAGGAAAGACAGGTCAAATACTTTGATTCTTTCCAAATGGTTCCTTGGCATCCTCCATAGAATTTATTGAGGATGTTTTGTTGACTTTTTTGCATCATTTTGAATACATGAATTTAAACATGCTTGATATCTTTGATCTGCCATAGCTACTGGTGCTCAAACTTCCCTTTAGCCAATGATAATCAATCCTAGTAGGTTTTTATAGTTTCCTTGCTTTCTAGCATTCTAAGATATCCTGGGCTCATCCTATACATTTTCTGTTTCAGACCTGGACTTCACTAGCTATCCAAGAAACTTTATTTTTCCACAAAAAAAAAAAAAAAATTAGAAAGATCTCCTCAAAGCATTCACACAAAATTCATTTTCATTATTGGCAGAAGGCAAGTAGAAAATAAGAAATTAAGATATTAGTTCTTGAAGGATGCTGGCAACTGTTCTAATTTTAATGAAATATTATGAAATGCAAAAGCCCTTTGAAACATACTAAACAATGATATTTTAAAAATTCAAAACCCCAAAATAAACTGAGTGATATAATTTAATTTTAGATAAAAAATAGCCTCTGTCTGACAAAAATCTTTAAAAGCACCATATTCTTATAATTCATAATTTACTAGTAAGTTTTTTGCAAGGGATTTTCAAGTTGTTTGAACCAAAAACATTAAGACAGGGTTCCTCCTTAAACATCAATCTCCTTATGTTTTCTTAAATTGAAAAAATAAATAAACAATACTGTCTACCATGAAGTTACTGTGTCCTTCATTGTTCTTATCAATAATCTTTGAAATCTTTTCTGGAGGAAAAACTGTAGGATCCCAAATTAATAATAACCAAGTAGTAATAATGTAAGAGGGCAAAAAGAGAAAAAGACAGGAAGAACAATACTAAAGAAATAAATTGCATCATATGAAGAACATTGTAAGTACTTAACCATGAGGCAAATAACTTTAGCAGTTTCCAAGTGTGTGAATGATTTAGAAAATGCAGATGTGATGAATTCATACCTCTAACACAAAATTTGTTTCAAAATAAATACTTGTAAAGGGAGAGCGGTTGATGCCTGGTTGATTGGAAAAAATAAAGTTGAAAAGAAAAACCTGGTAAAACTACCTGATCAAGAGTACAAATTGCTTCCACTGAAGATTCATAATCTGAGAGTTTAATCAAAGCCTCTGCTTTCAAACGGAGACAAAGATTCTTCTGATGAAGACTGCCACCAGACACACCAAGATTATCTATATTCTTCAGAGCTGACAAAAATTAAGGAGATCTGAATGAAGACAATCATATTACTTCTCTTTTTTCTTCTTATTAAGGATGATAAATAATAAAATGAAGCTACAATATGAATAAATTGCCAAAACAATATCCATGAAGAATAATTCAGAGCTAAATATAAATTCTTTCCTGAATTCTTTATGGGAGTATCTGAATTTAAAACAGAACAGATCTAAATTTAAAATCTATCTTTACATAACATATAACATGAACATCCTGAATACAATGGCTATCTGTATCTGCTCCATAACGAAGGTTAGCCAAAGCATCAGTAACAACTTAGCAAATTAGGGATATTGAGGGAAAGCAGTTGAATTCAAAAGGACCAGGGTGAATTGCTCCTCTATTTCAGAGGCGAGGCAACCAGCTAGGTCAAAAGTAGTGAACCACTTGATATGATTTCCTAACCCCTCACCTGACCCACTTGATATGATTTCCTAACCCCTCACCTGACCCATCTGAACACATTCAAATAGGCTCCAGGTGCCTAAGACTTCTCTTATTTACATCAAGGGAATCAAAAACTCCCAAAGTCCTCGATGAACCAGAAACTTCCTTGTTAAAGAAGAGTACCTCCACAGAAGCCTACACTGTCAAAATCCAAGTGCAAGGATCTTTGAAAAATATTCATTGTTAGTTTAGAAGAAAACATACTATATGCATCCACACTTGGCATTATTTAACCACAATGAAATGTATTTATTTATTTGTTTGTTTGTTTGAACACAAAAGTTTAATGAAAACTGGTCACTGGGTAGGTAAGACTCCACAGGGCTAAAAGTTACATGGGACTATAATAGAAATTTAAAATAGATGCTGAAGTAAATGTTACATATTATCATCATCTGATTCATCTTCTTCCTTTAAAGATTCCTTAGCATATTTCTCTGCTTCTTCCCTTACATCTTTTGGAAAAATTTCATGTCTTCCTTTAGTTATTTCACCAACGCAGCTGAGCTCTAGTTCAAAAGCGTTATCCTTAACTTCATCATGTACTATGTAAATTATTTTTGCAACTTCTTTAACATCACAGCAGGTCATTTCTTTCATCTGAAGTTTTTCAATTTCTGTCTTTGCAGCTTGCCTGGCTTTGCCAATAGCACAACCCCAATAACCATATGAAACTCCTGATGGGTCAATCATGTAGAGCTGTGCACCGTCATTCACGCTGTAAGACCCTAACATGAAACTGCAGCCAAAAGGTCTAACAGCACTGTAAAGTGTATATGCGTGTACATACATGGCCACTTTGTCTGCAAGATGTTTTAATGGAATGTTATAGCCAAAATTAGATATAAAGTTGGAAGCTTCTTCTCTTGCAATGTCTGCTAAAGAACGAGCATCAGCCAACAAACCCGCTACTGCCATTCCAACATGCCGATCAACATTAAAAAGTCGTTTGTGGAACCTTCTTCATAAAGTTTAGAAAAGACTAACTTTCCTACCCCAAAGACAACACCATCTTTACATCTGATTCCAATAGCTGTACTACTGTTTTCCACAGCCTTCATAGCATATTCAACTTAAAAAACTCTCCCATCAGGAGAGAATGTAGAGGCTGACAGGTCATACCCGGTACCAATAGAGCTCATGGTGCAGAAACCCCCCGAACACCACCACCACCACCACCGCCGCCTTCCAGTGCCTAAGGGACTCCCCCCACATCAATGAAATTTAAATTAGTAATTTAAAATACAAAATAAAGCATGTAAGTTTTGTTACACCACTATCTTTCTCTTTTAATATGAAAAGAAACAGGGTTGGCCACCCTTATAGATGCCAATACCTTGATTGCATGAAAGAACAGCTTCCTTAGGTCTATGCATTTTAATTTGGGCTTCTGCCAGATGATACCATCCAGTTGTGCAAAGAGGGCTTTCCTTTAAACCTAAAAAGATAAAAGCAATCACAAAATCCAAGCTTTCTACATCTACAGAGACGAATGGCACCACCATCTACTCCCCAAGTCTGGCCCCTCCTCTCCCGAACCTTTCATATATAATCATTCGCAACCCTGATTCCATGCCCCAATCCATTTGTCTACCACCCTTATCTCCACCATCTTTATCCCAGATCACAGCAAGTGCTTGTCATCCACTCCAATTCATTCTCTACACTGTAGCCAGAATATCCCCACAAATACTAACAGAATTATGAAATTCCCCCTGCTTAAGACCCAGCTGCCCTTAGGATAACATGCAATCTCCTTCCCGGTTGCCCTTAGGATAACATGCAATCTCCTTCCCAAAGTGTGCAAGGCCCCTCTCCAGTCTCCTTTCTTGACTCTTCCTAATCCCATCCATCATTCTCACATCTTGCTGAACTACCCTGAATTTCAGTTGTGATCTTGGTCTCAGGCTATTTCAGCTCTTGGATGGAAATGCTCCTCCCACTCTAAGCTTGTATTTGCTATTCACATTTCTATTTGAACGTAAGTTCATCCAGAAACATTATACCTGACAAATTAAGTTAAAGATTCCTAAGGACGAGGGAAAAACAATGTATGTGTGTATATATGTATATATAATATGTATTTATTTATATTAGTATAATACACACACATATATAAAATTATCCTTATTTTACAAATGAAAACACTGAGACAGGGACGCCTGGGTGAGCATCTGCCTTCAGCTCAGGTCGAGAACCCAGGATCCTGGGATCGAGTCCCCGCATCGGGCTCCCTGCAGGGAGCCTGCTTCCCTCTGCCTGTGTCTCTGCCTCTCTGTGTCTCTCTCATGAATAAATAAATAAATCTTAAAAAAAAAAATACAGAGATTTTAATTAACTTTCTCAGTCTTGAAATTAGTGAGGGGGAGAGTTGTATTCAGACCTAAGGAGACTCCAGAGTATTTTTCTCACTTCTATCTTCAATATATATTCCTCAAAGAAAGGCCCAAAGATATCTGCCTACTGACTACGTTATATAGGATATAAGAGGAAATTACTCAGATCAGAGGGCTGAAAGGCATCAGCAGAAAGGAGGAGGAAAAGGGACAAAAACAGGGAAAGAGGTGTTTTGTTTAACAGAACAGCAGTCCCTACTACCCAGGGGCTTGCTAGGTATTTCACCTGATAGCCTCTTGCATGGGCCAGTTTGAGCAGCTTTGATGCTGAGAGCCTGCACCAAAGCCCACCTGAATGATCCTGAAATTACCTTTAACTCATTACAACACTAAGATTTTTTCCTATGGATGGGGTTTTTGGCCATTTTTGGAACATACAATGTACGCACTAGCATGCTGACATGCTAATTAAGCATGAGGAGCTCAACCAAAGTTCTTAATTAACAGCATATGAATTCATTATATTTGAAAAAGAAGTATAGGAGCAAAAAAAGGCAAGAAATCAGACTCGAGAGAGTTGCAAACCTTGTGAAGGAGTTTGCATGTTATCCTAAGGGCAGCTGGAAACCTGTGGAAGGTCTTAAGCAGGGGAAGAGAATATCTATATATTATATTTCTTAATGTATAAACCAGCTATCTAACCCTGCCTATATTAGGATACATCAAATAAAAACTTCCTGTCCTAATCCCACAGGGAGACACTGCCTTGAGGGCTATTTCCCCATCTTCTTACCTGTGACCAGTGTTGCTTTCAACCCTTCCTTGGGTTGTGTTTTATTTAACGCACCCCAAGCAGTGATACCCTTGAGTGTGGTTACAACTATATACCTCATGTTACATGCTCTACACTGTATACTTACCTTCTGTTAGGTTTTTAACAGCATCTTCATACTTCTTGTCTTGTAATGCTTTAATGCCTAAACCAATGAAGCCTGGGCCACTTTTGGAATCCATTTCTACTAATCTGCAACAATACTGCTGTCCTTCATCAGTAAGACTGCCTAGAATTGAAAGAAAGTTACTAGCATACATACTCCAAATTTCCAATTGCCAAAGTATAAATACTTAAATCCCAAATGCTGTCTTACGCATCTCCCACCATATCCTGATTCCAGGAATTCAAAACTTAAATAGACCAACAAATAATAAAAAAAAATTAACATATATTTTTCAAGTTATGCTTTTTAAAAAAATAAATTAAAAATTATGTTTTTTCATCTTCTAAAATATCAGAAGTAGAAATCACTCTATACACTGCACCCATAGGCAAACTGAACCTGAAGTCATATTCAAGGGTTTCAAATAAGAAACCTACGGCTACTCGCCACTACTCTAAGACACACAGCTTCCTGCTTGCCAGCTCTTCTTTTCCTATTTGGCAGTAATTTCGCCAGTCTCTCTCCCTGGGCAACCATGTGCTAATCTAGTGGATTCTTTCAGACGGGCTATGTGTCAAGATACTGTGCAAAAACTTAGTCACATTTTTCTTAAGTTTCTAAGTTTGGTAGTACATTTCTGCATTCTTTCAAAAACTTTCTTTTCCTTTATAAGCTAACAGCTAAGCCTATGTAATAATCATCCAATGCCTATATTTGTTTCAAATGTATTTTGGTAAAATAATTTAGCTTAGAAAACACTATTTACTTTGTTACATTTCCATTTTCTCCAACCTCAATCTCAGGATTTCAATTCCCAGAAAAGCATAAAAACAAGTTGAAAATATGATTTCTGCTTTGAGAATAGACTGAAGAGTACTCAGCACTTTAATAAATTGCTTAATCACACAGAAAAATTCTTAAAAACTAATTGAGACAAACTAGAACTTGAAGCAATAAATATGGGGAACAAATAAAAATTTGTCTGAAAAAGCCACTTGATACTTTATTGTCTATATAAAACATGTATCCCCAGGCCACATGTGGAGCCACTCTTTCAGTCACAGATATCAAAGATAAATTTCTTGCATGTTACCATTTAGGTTATATATTTCAAATTTTTCAAAACTAGATACACGCTAATGCATAATCCATGATATTATAAATTGATTCAGAAGTTCAAGTTAGTACCAAAAATCCAAAGAATTCTTAATGACTAAAGAATTAAAACTTCAATACTATTTGGTGAGATAGGAAAACAAAGTGAAAGAAATGCTACTTTTTTTAATTAGCCAATAAAAAAGACCTGAGCCCACTATTATACTTCTAGACATGAATTTCCTCTGTCAAAATGTTTTCACTTTGGCCTCCACAAATGTAATTTCCAAAAGCAGAAATGCCTAATTCCAAACACCCTATTCCTCCCAAGCAAACTAATGGGGTTTTTTTCCTCCCCTTTTCAACCAGTGGTATTGTCTAAACTAAACATCAGAATTACCTGGAGAATGGTGAGCCCCATTCTCAAAGTTTCTAATTTCAGTGTTAGACATGAAAGTTGGCACTTGTAACAAGTTCTCAGAAGATACTGATGCCACAGATTCAAAGATCATACTTTAAGAACCAAAGCCCCATAGTATTTACCAACACCATATACCATCCTTATTACTAGTCTTATAATATATACCCTTCATTTGCTACCTCTGTAGCTAAACAGTAACTTCTGGAGGGTAGGGATTAGCATGGTATTTTATACACAGCAGACATTCATTAAATACTGCAATGATCCTTAAAAGAATACAATTATGAACTGACATACCAAAAGGCTTAGTCTGTTAATAAGTAATGACTGAGAATTACTATGAAAAATGTAAAATCTTCACCATTCTAAAAAAGAAAATGAAACTGCTATTAAAATTTTACCTTTAATTTCTAGTCACCTGAGTCAAAACTATCTTACTCCATAGAAACATAATTCATGAGACTTAACTTGGCTACATAAACTACCCTTATAATAGAAAACACACATGTGATAGAAATAAAAGTCAATCATGCATCATTCCAATGATCAACCATATGCATGGTACCCAAAAACTTACATAGGTAAACAAAATGTGGGTAGGTAGATGAAAATAGTTTCCAAAAGGCTTAGAAGAACACAAAGAACTTCTAAAACAAGATAAATTTTCCTTAACATCTGGAAGCACAATTACAGAAACCAAAAGAGATTTGAGGAGACAAAGTCTTAATCCTTGGGAAACATACTCTATGTATGACAAAGACCAAGTAACACTTAGAGGAATTTTCTCTAGCGTTCCAAAAAATTATCAATAGTAGTAACAACATCATCACTGATCCTTTGTAGAGACAAGGAATAGTAAAGCTTTAATTCTCAATCCTCTTCTCCATACTAACTCTTACTGAGAATACTAGTTAAATAATATGTAGAGGATAGAAACAGAGAGGAAATACACATGATTTCTTTTTGAATAGAAAATCATTTAACTTATCTGCTCTTTTTAATATCTAAAAGATTCTAAGATTCCAGACTTAATAATTTTAAAACAAGTTTGACAATATTATTTTGTCAATAAGGTAAGCTAGATTTGGGGCTGATGAATGCTAAATCCCCAAGAATAAAAGGTGTTCTGAAGAGATTCAAGGTAGATGACAAGTAATACCTGTGAGAATTGTTTCCTAAAGTTTACCACACACACAAAAAAAAGGTGATTTTTGGGACACCTAAATTGCTTAGTGGTTGAGTGTCTGCCTTTGGCTCACATCATGATCCGGAGGTCCTGGGATCAAGTCCTGCATCAGGCTCCACACATCAGGCTCTGCCTATGTCTCTGCCTCTTTCTGTCTCTCATGAATAAATAAAAAATCTTAAAAAAAAAAAAAGGGTGATTTTTAAAAATAATTAATTGTTGAGATCACAAAGAAACTGACCACCACTATAGAATTATTCTTTTAAATAAACCTAGCTTGGGAAAAAAAAAAAAAAAAAAACAGCATATACTCATTTCTTTATTTTCAGCTGGATTTTCTAATATTTCCACAGCACAAAATCTTAAGTTCTCTCATATTTGTATTTGAAGAACCAAGCTTTCTTATCCTCCCCCATTTCAACTATAAAGCAAAATAAAATAAATTGAAAAGGTCATTTAACATGAAATAACATTTCATCAGCTGACAACTGTGAAAGCTATTCACTACTTATTATGTGAAGCTTTATAAACGAGTCATTTTGAAAATGAATCTCAAGTCTCAACATGCAATGGAGGACAAAAGAGAATGAAATACATCTGTCCCCAGTGGAAGAGAACTCAGTGATTAACTGCTGTGAAGTAGCAAATCCTGCATATACTAAAGCACACTGTGGGCGGATAGATCAGCCTTTAAACACCTTACAGAGTTTCACAAGTTCTTCATACACAGAAAGTTTGGTGTAGAGGAGCAACGAAAAGAAAACAAGAAACCATTAAGTACAGCTTCCTACTGTCTGGCATTAACTGTTAAATTTCTATCCCCAGAATAATGCTTTACCTTAGAAAGTACCTAAGTTTGAACACTTCCACCCCACAGATTCTTACAACCAATGATTCTACAGAGAAAAAAAACTCTCCCTTAGTGTACCACATGTATAAATATTCACCTATCTACTCCCCTTTGCCAGGATATAAACCTTTCTATCTTTCAATTCTGCAAAATACCATCTCCAAGAATGATTTTTTTCATATATACCAAGACACTCTCTAATCCTTCAGTGTAACCCATTTGCTATATATCTCTTTATTAGAACACTTTGTCAAATATGGAATTCATGTGCAAAATTCTACAGACTTTGTTGATTTAATTTCTCCTATAGTTTTGTAGTTTTTTTTTTTAACATAGGAGGCACGCTTATTCAACAAATACATGTTATAGGCATATGTATGTTTATTGAGAAAGCATTCAACCAATCCTCAAAAAGAAATTTCAAGTATCCTCTTGTGTCATTTGGCATGTGACCATGTAAAGAATGACAGAACAGTACAAACCATTAATAGCTGAAAGAAAATAGAGAAAAAAAGGGTAAACACCAGTCTTTAGTTTCTCAATAGCACTTGGAATAGCAGAAAAGGGGGAGGAATAGATACCAGAGACCAATTATGAAAATCAGCCCATTTATCTTGGGAGTGTTTGGGTCTCATGCTAAAATTTGAAGAAACTAGGTGAATTTTGGAACTGTTCCCTGTCGGAAAACAAACAAACAAAAAAACAACAACAACAAAAACTCACAAAAATTCACAAGCATGCTCCTCATACTTAAAGTCTCTTACTATGTCTCATCCTCCTTGACCTCAATGCAAAGGTCATAATATTAACTAGCCCTCTCTTCTTGAATCTCTCCTCCCAGGCAACACCAATGCAAAGCTTCTACTCCTCTAAACTACCAATACCTCTGCATGCTTCCTCCTGCTCTCCCTTGAATGCAGTCAGCCAAATCCCCGGGTTACTTCTTTTAATACCTACTAACCACTTCTTCCTATTCTTTTCCTGTCATTAAAATCTAAGTTCCGATTCAATCACTTTGGTTAGAAAAGATAACCCTAAATAAAAACTTCCTAATCATAAAGTTTGTTGCCCAATTTGTCAATACAGTTCTCCTTTCTGAAATGTTTTCTTTGTCTCCTCTGTATTGCTTCACATCCACAACCTTCCCATCAGATCTTTCTGCTTCTTTGTTTTCTAATTTTCTCCTTCCCTCCCTTTCCCTTCAAGCTAGCCAGCACACCCTAGACACAGTTTTCAGCTTTTTGTTCTTTAGTCACCCTCTAAAGTCATCCACTCCATTTCACTGACCTACATGCAAGGGATTTCCAAACCTTATGTCTACCTTTAGTACTGATCTCTCATGTGCAAGCCAGATGGGCATTTCCCTTTGAATGTCCTCTAACCTCTCCTCTCCACAACTCAACTTTCTTAGGGACGATCATTCCACAATAGGCCAACTTTTCAAGAAAGGTAAAATTAAAATTATTTTCTCCTTCCCTTTATCTCTGAACAAATCTCTTGGGTTTTTTTTTTTTTTCCAATTCTTCTCTTACTTTCACTTTCTATTGCCACTATCAAAGTCCCAGTTCATTCATTCCCAAGATCATTTAGTCTACTCGATCTTAGTCTATTTTCTATATAATCTATCTTGCATACCATATTAATTTGACTTTATACTTCACAAACTGATTCACTACAACATTTAGTATTTCTTCTCTCACATTAGTAAAAAGTGCTCTTGCAAGTCAATCTCTGACTCAGTTAAAGTACAGGGGATCTAGTTACTTCTTACTTGGGGGGAAGGAGAGAGAACAAAAAATTCAATATTTAAGGTAACAGTTCTGAATTTTAATTCAGACACCAGAGGGTAGGAAAGTAGTAGAAGGAAGAGAAAGTTAAAGTGAGGAGGGCCAATACAGATGGCAATACTTTCCCAATAGGCATTTTCCCTCAGTTACCTCTAGCATAAGTTTTCAATAATTTTTCTATTATGAAACCTGTGATGGTACTTCACATACAAAGCATTCCCATGTGCATACTCAATTAGCAACAAAATGAAAACAACTAAAATGGTAAAGCTCTGCAAACTTTATAATCCCTAACACATTGGTGCTGGCACTGTTATTTCTATTTCAGTGACTCATTTCTGTAAACTGTGTTCATCAGCTGAATACACGCATGGATAGGAGTGACGGTCAAATTATGCAAAAATCTATTCAGCACAGATACTGACAAAAAAAGGACAGAGGCTGGTGTGAAAACCAATTGGGTCAACCTGCTGTAAACTGACTCAACACCAGCCCTGGGCACAAGACATCCGCAGGCACACGTTCTAGCAACTCCCAGCAAGCTGGGTGTCATTAGTTCTCTCTCCTCCCCCACAAGAAAGGACACAAAGAAGAGCACGAGGCATAAGCTAAGAAATACTCTTTAACTTGAATCTCCTCTATTTCATTAAAAAAGGAGATCATCACAAACTTCATTACTTTACAGTATTATAGCATCTGTAACCATGCACTTGTGACACGCTGACCATGACATCAACGCTGAGAACATACAACATTCATAGCCCTATGCAATATAGTCCAACCTACTCAATTAAAATCTATCTTATTCTTTCCACTAGAACAAATAAAACTATTTTACTGTTCCTAAAAATTGCAACCCAGCCCCGATATCTGTTCATGCCATCTAGAGTACCTTTCACTTCCTCCCATTTATCTAATTTCTATGGAAAATTTAAGACTCTCTTCAATTCCCACCTTCCAAAAGACTTCATTGAATTCAATAATTCCTAACTCCTCTGTATCACTATACTTTCCTACATGTGTTGGTCTCTTCACATGCACAAAGATAATACACTACACTTCCTTTTACATCCAGAAATATTCAAACAATACCTTACACAAGGTAAGCTCTGAAATAATTTTTGATTGATAGCAACATCACTCCCATATGTTCATACATTTCTAAAACACACAATATAATACGGAAGAAATTACCTGATTCAATTAAATGCAAACAAAGCACTTCTAATGGATATTGTACAGTGGGATAGATGTTTATCATTCCTTCACAGGCCTTCTTCAACCTAGCAGTCTCATGAGGAAACTTGAAAATATAAAAGTAAAATAAACTAAGTAAAATATACTTGTGAACACTTTCCTAATTAGAATATAAAAGTCACATTAGAGATTTTTTAAATCAACTTACTTTGGATAAACAGTGAATAAAATGTCTATAAAGTACTTGGTGATCTTCACTAGGAATCTTATCTGATAAGTCCAGTGCATTCTCAAAAGCCGTTAAAAGCTGAAACAAAAAAAAAAGATCTCATCTGTAGCATACTGAAAATGACAAATGTAATAAATAGTTGAACGTATAAGACTTAGAATATACCACCTCAACTAAGTAACTACAAATGTATTTATTTTATTGTTTCATATTTTACTATACTATATATTATCTGGCCCTGACAATTTCAATGAGGAAGAAAATGTCTATGCAAGTTTTGGAATAATCTAACTCCAACTGGCTAGGAGACTGAACTGAACTAATGAGAAATAACTATAAATTAGCATCATGAAGTTAAGAAAATATTTTTGTAAGTCAACTGGAGAGATATAGTCTTATTTATATATCAGTGTGACTACTACTCCTCAGATCATTTTTAAAACACCTCTATTGAAATCACCAGCATGTTCTTTGGAACATTTTCAATGGTAGCAAATCTTCAATCTTAAAAAAATAAATTTGTTAAGTTATACTTTTATCAAAAGAAAACCAGAAATATGACTAAAGTATAATAAAATCACTTCTTATCCAGTATTACTAAATGACATTGAAGAAAATTCCAAAAGAAGCTTCCTAATTATGTTTTGAACAAGAACAGCAATACTAGAACCCAGTCCAAGCACTTTAAAGGATACCATTTATTTAGTTGCTTAAATTCTACCTTTTTTTAAAACAAATTTCCATGACATTATTTTTTTTATTTTTATTTTTTAAAGTTGGCTGGAACACCCAATGGGACTTGAACTCATGATCCTGATGTCAAGACCTTAGCTGGGATTCTAAAGCCCTACATTTAAATTCCTGGGTCATCCAGGGGCTCCATGACTTTAAAATGAAAACTCATAATACAGTTCACTATCTCCAAATTTCTATGTGAAATATGGTAGAAAGTCTACATAAATAAGGAAAATTTAACTCCTCTGATAAAGCCAGATTTTGCAAAAAAGGAAGTCTAAAATGCGGTTTATCATAAGAGGTTTCAAAAAATAGTAATGAAATTAACCCATCTAGAAAACAGGTGATATTTTTTTCTGAACACAAAGAAAGCAAAATTATCATTAGAATTCAAGATGAAAATAATCCCACCCCCAATATCCTCTTATCCTATTTTTAACAGTTAAAAATAAATTCTTAAAATGACAAGCATAATTAGTTCTCTTTCATGAAGGAGATAGTACACATAATTTTTTTGAGATTTGACTTATTTTGGTATTTGGTATATGTTTGATATTCTAGTAACCCATACTTTTTCAAGGAAAATAATGAACTCATAATATGAAGATATGACTTAAGAGAAGTTTGCAAATCACCTAATTTTGCCACTGCTCAATTTTTTTCTCACAACTAAATCTATACACAGATAAACCAACACACAAACAAATGCAAATCATATTCTTCTACTTTTATCTCCAGCATTTAGGACACTGCTTGACATATATAGGAGATTCTATAAAATAAATATTTTCTGAAAAAAGGAATTGAGTGAATGAATGAACATATGAAGAAATGAACTTCCCATCCTATATACAGTCTATAATTGCTTACATTTAAAAAGTCCATTCAATTTTAAAAGTATACACTGAAAGGCCATTTACTATATAATAAGAAATTAAGTTTACTTTTAAACTTACAAATATAAAAGTAGAATGGAGATATTTTTCAGTTACAGTTCAAAATCAATTGATTATTTTAGGCTTTTTAAAAATTATTTTTAATTACTTAAGAATCTATACACTAAAATGGAATATTTCTAGATATAAGTACCCTAAGTAAATACTTTAAACAAAATACTTTGAGTTGCTAAACCTCAAAGTAATTTAGTACTCTTACTTCATAAGGAAAGTAAGTATAACTTTTTAGAAATTACAGCAGTTTTGTAAAACACAATTTCAGTTTCTTTTTCACAGTGATTAAATAATTGATTTACAGTGGATTCTTATGAACAGAAGGAAGTAAGTTGTGATACTCTGAATACCAATTCCACTCTGTCCAGATTTAGTATCAGACTATAGGCCAATAATTCTGACTGAATCAGCAAGAACCCCTATGAATTTAAAATTGAACACTTATAAAATATCAATTTTGACATAACAGTACTTTTCTATATTACACCATTATGTTTCCATTTACTAAATTCAATTAAATGATCAAATTCCATGATATAAACTGTAGGGAATAAACAAGTCAATACCAATTGCTGGGTCTCATTATTCTGATCCTCAGTACTCTCAGCCAGCAACTGAGTCAATTTCCTCCATAGCTGCTGAAGCTCTTGGTTGTCTGCACCTTCCTCCTGCCGTGTCTTTATCAATTTGTGCCATGTTCGGGCCACCTATCAAGAAGAAGATCTTAATGATTTTTTTTATTTTAAATATCAAAAATGCCAATTAAAAAAAATAGAATCTACAAATAAAATATTTTCCATCTGTTAATACATAAAAAATAGCAACAGCATAAAACTTCTGTTATGAACTCCACAGGAAATGAAGTGACTGGGCAAATCCACACACCTCTAATATTAGAAGTACAACAAAGATATCAGAGTGGAAACAGGAATAATGACTATATGCCCCAATCCTCATAACTTACAGCATCAGCTACAGATGCAGCACAAATGTGCCACTAAGTTCTACAGATGATGCTTTTACTTCTTTATTTATCCCTGCCCAGTTTCAAAAGGTTTGGAAATTAGAATAACTAAAACTCGAATTTTAATTTAGTTTCAAAACAGTATAATTTATAATATCTCTCTAGATTCTTTTAATATCATACTACATATTAGTTTTTTAAATTTTTCCTAAAGCTGAAAGTTTTTTTCTAATAATGGTTTTATTAAAAGAAGTCTACTAACCCACCAAATCATTAACCAACCTCTACGTGTTTCTTTTCTTGGTAATATAGGTCCACAAGTTTCTTACAGACATCGCACCACTTCTGTTTGTCAACACTTAGAATAAAAAATTAACAAAAAAAAAAAAAAAAAAAAAAAGGATTTTGAATCTGATTAATGAAAACAACCAAGGGCTTAAGATACTAAAATTAAAATATCCCAATAATACTACTGTCAGGTACTACTTTAAATTAGAACATATCCTCTTTCATACCACAGGAAAATTTTATAAAACGAGCCTCTCATTAAAAAAGAAAAGCTTTAAGAAATAATATCTTCCATTATCTTAACTGAAAATTATATCAAAGTTCCCAAATTAGTCAATCATCTAATAGTGTTTTGATTCTGTTTCAATCACAAAGATTCTATAACAACAGTATAAAAATGCTTCTCAATTCCCAGTAAATGTCTGGAGTACTTCTATGCAAGTTTTAATCAGTTTATTCTAATTAAAGCTTAAAGACACTTGCCCTTCCCCCCAAAATGATTACCTTTCATAAAGATCCAAGAGCTTCTGGTAAACACCAGGTAAGTCATCCTTAGCATTTATGTGATTACATTTCTCATACAAGCTTGCTAACCCCTAAAATAGGAAACAGTAGAGATTATTCTTTCAAAACGTCTAATGCTCTCACATTCATTTTGCTAAATACAGTGACGATCTATAAAGATTATTTATGATAAAGAAAATTATAATTTACAAATAAAATAATATGGGATTCACCTCCAAGTAATTAGGGGTGGGAGAAAGTAGATGACAGTATAGATGAAAAAACGCTGGCCACGTGTGGATTTTTATGGAAGGTAGGTAACAGCCAGAGGAGCTCATTATACTATTCTCTTTATTTCTGAAAATATATTTGAAATGGGGCATCTAGGTGGCTCAGTCACTTAAGTGTCCGACTTTTGATTTTAGCTCAGGGCATTGGGATTGGGCACTGTGTCAGGCTCCGTGCTCAGCAGGGAGTCAGCTTGAGGATTCTCTCTTTTCCCCAAGTCCCTCCTCTGCTTGTGCATGCATACCTGTACTCTCTGTCTCAGATAAATAAATCTTTTTAAAAAGCTTTGAAAATATATTTGAAGTGTTTCACAACAAAAAATATTTTGTAATGATCACATAATCTTAACTCTTAAGACATTACTATATGACACTACTTTTATATAGTCAAGAAAAAAAAAAAAGTAATTTGTGGAAACTGTCATCATTGCTTCAAACAAAGATCAGGTATCTTCAATCAATCAATACATAAAAAAAGCAGGCATCTAAGTGTGTGACCAGATACCCCCACTCATGTCCCTGTTCACTTAAATGTGAGATAAACAGGTTCATGTTCTCCCCAGCCTAATACCTGTTAATCAGTTTCTAAAGTATGACTGAGATATTAAACAATCTTATTAAATATGAAAACACTGGAGAACCAACAAAAAACATGAAGAGCATTAAATAAGAAAAAAGAATTTTACTTGTACTCAAATATACAGAATTGCAAATTTTTTATATTTAACTTTTAGAAAACATATTAATATACATTTCTTTTCCTGAAACAAGCATAAATAATATTCTTGATATATCTTTCATATGTACACATAATTAAATTAGAGATTTATATAATCATATTTCAATTCCAATCCTCACCTTTGGAAATAATCCATTGGGTTGGCTGTCAAAATAATGTTAAATAGCATCTTTAGCATCCTTTTTGTTTTAAATTAATGTTCAGGTTTAGAAGACCAATAGATTTAAAATTTTTTTCTTCTGTGGGATAAATAACGGTTTAAATGTTTTTTTAAAGCTGTTACCTATATTTTTAAAAATGGGATGAAAAATTCTTTACCATAACATAGCAAAAAAAATTCTACATACCTGCCAAGCCAGTAATTGGTCTGGCTCTAGTTCAGCAGCTTTCTTATAGGCACCCTGGGCCTGATCAGGTTGTTCTAACTCGGCTGCAGCAACACCAATAAAAACCCAGGCATTATAGTTATTTTTCTCTTGTTTTAACACGGTCTGATTAAGAAAAATTAAAAGAGCAGATCATTAAATTTTAGAAGCTAATGGATGAACAATAACTAAAAGATTGCCTACTTGAATGTCAGGAAAACTGGGTCTGCCACTACTTGGGCAATCTTAAGAACGCCACTTAACCTCTCTGGTCTTCAGTTTTTTTCAAGGAGAGAAGGAGTTGGGACCGGCTCAGTAATTGTAAGGAGTCTAAAATATGCAACATATTTTTAAAAGCTGCCCAGGTAATCTTGATGCCTCCATCAAATGCCTCCCCGTGCTCCTTGAAAATATGATGTATAAAAAGAAGACTAAGACTTTTTTTTTTTTTTAAGACTATTCATTCATTTTTTAAGACCATTCATCCTGCCTGCCTTGAAAATATGATGTATAAAAAGAAGACTAAGACTTTTTTTTTTTTTTAAGACTATTCATTCATTTTTTAAGACCATTCATCCTGCCTGCCTCCACTCCACACTGCCACTGGTCAAGTCATAAAACTGATTTCCATATCGTTTCACCCTAACCAACTCTCACATTTTCCTTCACTATGATAACATTTCCCACTATTTGAGAGATTTTTCAGCGAAATAATAAGGTAGGAAAGTACACTGACCCCAATGTGACTATACCAAATATGCTTGAAATAAACAGTGGCAAAGAATTTTTAAATACCACCTGTCAACGAGAATAAAAATTATATGTAGAGCTACGGCTTTCAGAAATAGCTTTCAGCTATTTGCTAAGGTAAGAGTTTGAAACAGAAAACAAAGATGTGCTAGTGACAGAAAACAAAACTAGGAGCTAAAATGAAATTAGCTCTTAAGATTTTACATATTCTAGGGAAAATAAGAATATTTCCATCAGTTGAGACAGTCAGATTATTATATTTCTTTCTATGCATCCACATGATTCTTCTAGCAATCTGTCATCAACCTATAGCACAAAAATTAACAATGAGGTAACCACCAAAGCTGACAATTCTTTAACCTCTAATATGTCCAATTAGTTGACCCTTCTTATTCCATTATCACCTCACTTCTCAATTCTCATCCCTCTTTTCCCAACTTAGTGTCCACTGACCCAACAGTTGTCATCTCTCCCTTGCAAACATCCTCAATTCCTTGGACTATCTTCCCCATCATCTTTCTCAACATCCATACTTGAACCCCAGCACACTCATTTCTAAGCTTGAGAAGCTGAACATGGAGGGGGAAACAATGTAACTCAGTTCAGTGATTACACTTCAATAACATGGAACTTCAAATGGACATTCATTAGGGCTTGACAATCCTTTCAATCCTTACTAGTAAGTTTGTTTTCCCAATAAATAACAACTACCCCATACCTTCTTTCATCTCAAACCTCTTATACAAGCCTTCTTCCACTCTCAGCTTATACTTCACTAAGAAAATAGAAGATATCAGAGAGGGACATTCATCTCTTCCTACCCTCAAATCTACAAATCTGACAGTACATAGATTTACATCTATCATCCCCTCTGCTAAGATGGAAAAAGTATCAAAGATCTCCCTCTCAAGCTCAGGATCCCATCCTCTCTCATCTTCTCCAGGACTTCACTCCTACCATTTCCCTCTCTCTTCTGCACATTCAATCTCTTTCTCTGGACAGGTACATTCCCCCCAGCACCATACAGAGGAGCTTTAGAATCCTAAGTCTCCCATTCACAAAAAATAGAATTACAGGCAGGCGAGGCGAGGCGCCGAGGCAGAACCCGGGCTGAGCCGCCAGGTCCGCCGTCGGTCCACGCCGCCCGCCACCGCCCGCCACCGCCCGCCGCCGCCCGCCGCCGCCCGCCGCCGCCGCCGCCATGGGAATGCAGGTGGAGATCATCTCCCCCAAAGACAGACGCCCCTTCCCGAAGCGCGGTCAGACCTGCGTGGTGCACTACACGGGGATGCTTGAAGATGGAAAGAAATTTGATTCCTCCCGGGACAGAAACAAGCCCTTTAAGTTTATGCTAGGCAAGCAGGAGGTGATCTGAGGCTGGGAAGAAGGGGTTGCCCAGATGAGTGTGGGTCAGAGAGCCAAACTATCTCCCCAGACTACGCCTATGGTGCTACTGGGCACCCAGGCATCATCCCACCAAATGCCACTCTCGTCTTTGACGTGGAGCTTCTGAAACTGGAATGACAGGAATGGCTTCCTCCCTGAGCTCCCCATTCTTGGATGTGCCATGGAGGGATGTGGCGCCTCCAGACGCGCACACGCGAGTCCGTATGGAGCTTTTCTTGATATTCCACTACACTCTTTGTATAAACATTGACCCCGACTGAATGTGTTCTGTCACCCAGCTTTGCTCTTTCCCTTTCTCCTCATGTGTGTGTTGACCTAAACTATATGCCATAAACCTCAAGTTACTCATTTGATTTCGTTTTCATTTTAGGGTGAAGGTTCAGTTTCAGTCTTTTGGATCTAGGTTTCCACTTAAGTATTAGTCAAGTATTAACAGCACAAGTCATGGGTTAACTTTAGAATAGGAATTGATGTTGGGGGGGGGTTACAAGAATCTTTATTTTATTTTTTTTTCGGATGAAATGTTTATCTATTATATATTAAACATTCTTGCTGCTGCGCTGCAAAGCCATAGCAGATTTGAGGCACTGTTGAGGGCCGAAGTAACTCTCCCAGTTGAGAGATGTCCTTGGGTTGAATTAAAGCCCTACCTGAGGGACACCTGGGTGGCTCAGCGGTTAAGCATCTACTTTCAGCTCAGGTCATGATCTTGGGGTCCTGGGATCAAATCCCACATTAGGTTCCCCACACGGAGCCTGCTTCTCCCTCAGCCTGTGTCTCTACCTCTCTCTGTGTGTCTCTCATGAATAAATAAATAAAAATCTTTAAAAAAATAAAGCCCTACCTGAAACTGAAGTGGGGAGGGGGAGAGCCTCTGCCTCCACTACCCCTTCCCTGCTCCCCTCCCCCCCATAAACCCTCTGCCTTTTGGAAGCAGATTGTTCTCACTGCGATATTGGACACTACATGTATCTGTTCCTAGGCCAGCAGGGACTTCTGAAGCCTTCTTCATGGCCTGGCTCTTTGTTTTGTTTTGTTTTGTTTTTTTTCCATCCTGTGGCTTTTCTAACGGATATTCAGGACTTTTGTAATCTCATAGCTATTTGAGCTCCACTTTCCAAATTTTAAGAACTTTAATTGAAAGTTTAAATTGAAGGTGCTGTTTGTAGACACATAACACCCGATGAAAGCCCAGCCATCATGACAAACCCTTGAGTGTTGTCTTGAGAAAATGATGCTGGTCATCACAGCTTCAGCATCTCCTGGTTTTTGATGTTCGGCTCCCCCAGCTGATCTCAGAGTTTCCTGGCTTTTCCTCCTCCCCCTCTCACCCCTTTGCTGTCCTGTGTAGTGATTTGGTGAGAGAAATTATTGCTGCCTACCCCCCACCCCCACCTGCCCGCACTACGTATGAGTTTCAAGTTTTATTATTGCAATAAAAGTGCTTTATGCTGGCTTTTCTCAAAAAAAAAAAAATAGAATTACAGTATCAACATGCCATTAAAGAATGAAAACTTTATGATACAGCAATGTTCCATATTAACCCATCAAAACATACCTATGAGATACTCTGGTTTTAAGAATGTGACTTTGAGCATGGTCAAAGTAATTTATCTTCGCACACCACTCTAATGGTCTACTAAACAATCTAACCAGTTTTGCTATGTTTAGGAAATAAATAATACACATATTACAAATCCATAATGCTTATAAATAGGTAACATACTTCTACCATGGAATAAAAAAAATATATGTCAGTTACCTTACAATGTTTCAAAGCTTCTTTGTATTCTTTGTTTCTGATAGCATCTCTAGCACTTTTTAGAGCAGTCTTTACTTCCTTGCTGGACATTCTGTGGAAATAAAAAGCCTGAGTGAACCTACAATACCTACCTAATTATAAAAGTTTCAACAAACTTAATTAACTATCTGAAAACACTCATGTAATTCCTTTTATCTGGAGCATTCTTTCCAATCTAAAGTCCCTATAGCACTGTCCCTCACCTCTTCAGATTTTTACTCAAATGTTACTTGCTCAGTGAAACTTTGGCTGGCTACATTACATAAAATTTCAACTCTTCTTCCCCCTCCCTCCACACCCAACTACACAATATTCACTTAACTCCCTCCCTAACATTTAGTGTCTCATACACTACAGATTTTACTTATTTTATTATCTGTTCACTAAACCCACCAAAATGTGTCATGTAGGTGGGGATTTTTGTCTGTGGTTTTTACATACTGCTGTGTTATCAGCACCTAGCTAACAAATTGCATACATTAATAAATATTTGTTGAAATTTTAGCTATATTTGAGTTATACTCATTCTTTAAATAGTAGGCTAAAACTAGGATGATCTAATGGCCAGGACCCAAAACACATATCAATCTCAACCTAATTCCACACTAAGATTTAGTAGAATAAGCTCAAATCACAAAGTAGAAACACTAACACAACTTAATTTCAGTAACTATGATGTAAGAGTGTAAGAAACCATTTTGTTTTATGCTAGTTTCTATAAAATATAAATCAAGATACTAACTTTCTTCACAGTAAGGGTTACTGTCAAGTTATAGCAATATAATATTCTTTGAAGAGAAATAAATGCAATAGTCACATTTAAATGAAGGTGATGAATATGCTAGAGTATTATGCACTAATTTCAACCATAAAAAGATATTTCAATTGGGAGACAAAGTATTTCTTCAATTTATAAGCTACGTTAATTTAATTTTAAATAAACTAACATATCTTAAGATTTTACAACTTATTCTGATTTACCAGTAGAAAAGTCAAATTCAATCACAATTCAATGCTGAAAAAAAGAAATTTATATTTTTTGACAACTCCACTGAACTGTAATCTCATCAGGAAACAAAGCTGGGTAAATATTAATCCATTACAGACTACAGATGTTCACAGCAGCAAAATGAACCAAGAAGATGGCTTGCTGACATGGTATACTGACGTCCTTTACACCCAGAGAGGCTGAGGTACAAGTGCAGATCAAAGAAGTTTAAGAAAGAATGAAATTAAAACAAAAACAAAAAACCCAAGCCTTTGGACTTAAAGAATGTTAGATTCAAAACAATACAAAAATTTAAAATAATAATAATAATAATACAAAAATTAACATATAAAATAAATTTATCCGCAGCTATACCAGATTCCTTAAATAGGCAGAAAAATAACTTTTTGCCTATTTACATTAGTTATGCAATTAAAGCTGCATAGTTCATATACTCTTATTTTAGAAACTGTTCTCTTACCTGAAATTATCTTGGTAAAAATTATAGGTACCAACTTCAGGATTTTTTGGTATTTTTTGAAGCCTACAAACTTTGACTGGAACAGGCAACAAATTTCAATGCTGATTTCACATTAAATCTTCTCACATCAAAGTTATCTTGGGCAGATAAATCCACAGACTAAAAAGAAGAGCAATCAATGATGATAATTACTAATTTGGACCAATAGAAAAGGTTAAGAAAAGACATCCAAGGGGAAAAAATTAAGTCAAAAAAAGAACAAAAACAGTATCAAGATAAGACCACGCAAAACAAACAGAAAAAAAATCAATTTTGTGAGGAAAAAGATCACCATCTCTTCTATCACCCAGCATTTAAGTGGAAGCACATTCAAACAAGCCAGATCAGCCAACACTAACCCTACATGCAACCCCAAGCCATGCACTACATACGACACAATAGAAATAGGAAATGCTCCTGCTCTGAAGAATATAACGTAAACCAAACGTAAGACATAGGAGTCATTGGAGAACCGAACACTGAACTAAGGATGAGTACAACTGCAAGAGGAGTTCAAAGAAGGAAAGAAGTGTGGTGTGAATGAAGGGATACCAGAAGAAGACAGGATTTTAAGAATGGAGGGAAGAAGGAAAATTGCTCCAGTCAGAAGCAATTGCATTGGCCAAGTCAGAGAAATAGGAATGAACGTGGCATGTGTAGGACACAATGAAAAACTGAGCTCCGTGGAGCAGATGGGACTTGCTGAAGAACAGAAGAAAATGAGGCTCAATGGATAAAGTAGAACACTAGACTACAAAACGCTTTAAAAGTCAGACAGATGGACAAGTGTAGACTTATATACAGCAGCAAAAACAGAGCTGTTAAATGTCTCTACACGAGGCATTTTTAAAGACCACAATAGACAAACTCTGCTATTCCCTTGGTAACCAACTAACGTTCAACACCTTTCCATATCCCTCTGTCTCTGTATGTAATGATGATTACCCTTGCTGCAGCAGGATCTTCTACTCTTCTCTTCCTATCCCTTCTTCATTTGATTTGGCATTTAGCATAATATGCTAGCACTGAGGCCCTCTCTCTTCACCTAACATTTGTATAGAGAGAAATATACAGATACAGATATAGACAATATAGATATATAGATATAGATCAGTATTAAGGGATTGATTAATTTTTGAAAAGACAAAATAATCTGCCCCTTTCTAGCCCTAAAAACTTCTTCCAATTTTTGGAAGATGAAGTGGAGAAAAAAGAGGCTCATTCGTTCATTTTCTAAACAAAACTCTCTTAAGTACTCACCCACAAGGTATTGTCGAACTCCCTTTCTTTCACAAAGCAAAAACCTATGAACAAAAATGATATACCTTTATTTGGGACACTTCCCTCCATGGCAAGCATTTCCAACATTTCAAAGAAAAATCTAGCTCTTTTACAAGTGTCTTCTTCCACAGCCCCACCCACTTTCCCCTGATAATCTGTTTTTTTCTCCTCAATTTCAAATCATTCTTTTTCAACAAGAGCATTCATTTTGCACATTCTCAACTCAGTGAAAGGGTTTGCTACTATCAAATTAAAAGGGTTATTATTCAACATATATCAAGCATAAAAAGTAGCAACAATTGCACTGAAAAAAGTGACAAACATGCCAAAATGATAAATCTCAAAAATAAATATGTAGGTGAATGAATTACTATGTCCTACACACCCCAGGTAAAGCCACAGAACCTTAAGCTACATTCCATAGTGCAGATATGCAGATACAGACTCCACAAAGCAAAAATAATAATAATAAAAATAATAACAATAATGACAATGGAAGTTAATTACAGAAAAGCAAAAACATGTACTTTTAAATCTAATAACAAAGTCTAAAGACGGTTTAGACAAAAGTCTAAACTTTTTATGACCTATAGTCTGGAAATAACAACCTACATCATAATACTCTTTTTCTGAAATGAATTGGTTAAAAACAATTACTATGTAAAAACAGACCCCAATTACCTCTTATTTAGCATTCTAGTCACTTACCTTTTACCAATTACCTTCTATCTTCTTTTTGGATTGAATTTCAGATTGTTCCTTAACCATTATCCATCTAAATTAAGCAAAATATGAGACAGGCACATAAAAAGCATGATACAAAGCTCAAGACTGAATTTTTTAACACATCAGATTCAGGTTTAATTTTCCCAATTCATAATTCAAAGCAAAAGTAATAATTAGGTATGATTTCTCATCTTTTTTCTTTCCCAAAATTTTTGAATTGGTCTGTGTTTCCACAGCCTCAGGTGGTAAAAGGAACTTTCATAAGCAATCAGAAAAATTTTCAAAAAAATTCCAGAAACTCAAAATACATGAACTTCAATTAAAAAAATCAGCCAAAAAAGAATATCAACTATTTCTATGCTACTTTATTTCGAATTGAGGACAATCAACAGTACGCATTTACTCCCTATTTGCGGCCTCACTACACTAAAGTGAACCTGATTTAAGCAATAAAAATAATTATAAATATGTAAAATGTTGCCCACATCATGTAACTACATTAATTTATAATCTAATGAAAACAGAGACTGTCAAAAACCCAGCTAAATAATCATCTGAAATATTAACACAAATTCTACATGATATAATCCTAAGTATCCCATCTTTTGATGGGATCTCTGGAATAAATTCTGTCAAACAAAATTATCTACAATGTTTCATGGAGAGAATGGAAGTGGTTTTAAAAAACTGAATAAAAAAATAGCAATGCTACTTTAAACTAGGAAATGAACAAAATTTAATTTTTTTTAAGATTTTATTTATCTATTCATAAGAGACACGGAGAGTAGCAGAGACACAGACGGAGAAGTAGGCTCCCCATGGGGAGCCTGATGTGGGACTGGATCCCAGGACTCCAGGAACACAACCTGAGCCAAAGGCAGATTCTCAACCACTGAGCCACCCATATGCCCCAGAAATGAACGAAATTTAGGTGAAAAAGGATGAACAAAAAAGAGAAAGTTAGCTGACTGAACTAAAAACACGTACTGGCAGTTCACTTCAATAGAACTGTTAGTTCCATAAAAAAGGGTTTTACTGTTACTGTTAAGAAAAAAAGTACTATGGTCTCCTTCTACCATCTTTCCATGCTGCTACAATGGTGCACCTGAATGTCGGGGCAGATGTTCTTGAAAGCATTAACAATGCCAAAAAGAGGCACAAACACCAGAGTCTTACCAGGCCATGCTCCAAAGTCAACTTCTAACTGCGATGATGAAGCATGGTTATGTTGGCAAATTTGAAATCACTGATGATCAAAGAGCTGGAAAAACTGTTGTGAACCTCATGGGCAGGTTAAACAAGCGTGGAATGATCAGCCCCAGACTCGACGTACAACTCAAAAATCTGGAAGAACGGCAGAATAATCTGATCCCATCCTGCCAGATTGGTTTCACTGTGCTGACAACCTCAGTTAGCATCATGGACTGTGAAGAAGCAAGATGAAAATACACAGGAGGGAAAATCCTGGGATTCTTTTTCTAGGGATGTAATACATATGTGTAAATTAAAATGTCTCAACGGGAGAAAAAAAAAAGTAGTGTGATCCAAACAATGTTTACGAAAGTAAAATAAAAGTTAAAACAAGAAGGGTAAGGAGGGGGGTAAAATAAAAGTAAAAACCTGACTCTATCCATTACACCAATTTCTTTAAAAGCCCCAAATCAACCTGATTATAACTATGCAGTCACTTCATCAAATTGTTTTTACAAAACACCTCAGGTTTTGTCAGCCCCTTCACTCTGCCCTACTCACCCACCAAGCCAAGACTTAACCTTGTTCAGAATGTGCTTGGGAATCAGATACATCTGGGTTCAAGTACAATCTGAACTTGGACATCTTAATTCACTACTTGAAGCCTATTTCCTCATTGATAAAGTAAGGATTATATCATTACTTGATATCTATGTAAATGGGAGTGCCTGAACATAAACACCACCGGCTTAAGATCCACTTACACATGGACTTTTTTCAACAAATATATCTTCTGTACAATAAATGCACTGTAAGTGTATTTTCTCTTCCTTAGGATTTTCTTAATAATCTTTTCTTCTCTCTAGCTTACTTTATTGTAAAAAATACAGCATATAATGCATATAACATACAAAATAATGTGTTAACTTTATATTATCTGTAAAGCATCTGGTCAATAGTGGGCTATTAGTAGTTAACTCTTTAAGGAGTAAAAGTCACACATGGATTTTTGACTGCGTGGAGGGTCAGCATCCCTCAGTCCCACGTTATTCAAGGGTCACCTGTAGATTAGTACTCTTCTTATTTACTGCTACCTTCTCAATCGACCACTTTTTTCCTATGCCTTATCCACATGGTTACTACAAACTTTCTCATTTACGCATTTACACATTTAAAATCCCCAATCCTGGGATGTCTGGGTGGCTCAGTGGTTGAGCGTCTGCCTTTGGTGCAGGTTGTGATCCCAGAGCCCTGGGATCGAGTTCCCACAACTGGCTCACCATAGGGAGCCTGTTTCTCCCTCTGCCTATGTCTCTGCATCTCTCTGTGTCTCTCATGAATAAATAAATAAAATCTTTAAAAAAATAAAATAAAATAAAATCCCCAATCCCTCCTTCCTTCATTTCTCAAGTAGTAACCTTCTTGCCAGTGTTCAAAAGAAGGCTATCCAAAAAAAAACAAAAAACAAACAAAAAAACAAAAGACGGCTATCATCAAACACACATATCCTCTTTGAATTATATGAATACTACTAGTCCAGAGTAAATCCTGCAAAAGAGATCACTCCATCCCCTGAACCACTGAAACATTTATTAGTTGAGCCATTCAATTCAAACGTAACCAATATTTTTTTTTACTATGCTATATTGATGTGCCCTGTCTCCCAGGTCAATAAAACCCCAAACAAAAGTATTATATCTTGGGAGTTCCTTACATATTCAACATCTATTGAGTACTATGTACTCAATAAATGGCTGTTGGTCCAGCTCCCAAAGCTTACTCTAAACATTTAGTTTCCCCACTGTCAAAAGGCGGTAATCCTCAATTTGCTAAAATGGGAAAGGAAGAATCTTTTTTCAGTATCAGCTCACATAACTTTTTTTCACTATCCCCCAATACTTTCCACTTTTACATCTTTGCTTCTCTCATTCAGCCTGTTCACACTGCTTCTATCTACACAAACGGTACATGTAATTGAAGGCCAAATTCAATCATGAAGCATAAAACCTTCTCAGATGATCTTACTAGTCTGAACTTCTAAAATTTTTCATCTAAATCAACATTTCCAAAAAGTAGTCCAAGGAATAATAACATGCTTAAAGGTATTAACATACCATCTAGTAATTTTGTGAATGCTACAAATTATATATTTCACTCTCTTTAAAAGTCATTCTAAAATTATATATTTCACTCTTTTAAAGCCATTCTAAATGTACATTAGCAATCTACAGTAAAATAAATAGGGATCCCTGGGTGGCGCAGCGGTTTAGCGCCTGCCTTTGGCCCGGGGCGCGATCCTGGAGACCTGGGATCGAGTCCCACGTCGGGCTCCCGGTGCATGGAGCCTGCTTCTCCCTCTGCCTGTGTCTCTGCCTCTCTCTCTCTCTCTCTCTCTGTGACTATCATAAATAAATAAAAATTAAAAATAAATAAATAAATAAATAAATAAATAAATAAATAAATAAATAAATTAGCAATATATGAAAAGTCCTAAAGACCCAAAGATAGTTTAACCTAGCATTTCTAAAACTTATGTTACCATTGAACATTTATTTTAATGAAGAGCAATTAACATCTGGAAGCATATCAGCATTATCCAAAGTATGATTTGGGATATTCTGGGTTTTGTTTTTGTATGTTTAGCGGTTAACTATTTTTTGATGCCTTTTATACTGTCATTAAATTTATAGGGGTGTGAGTTGGTTTGCTTTCCACAACTAAACTGGAAGTTCCTTAGGAGGAAAGACTACTTTTATTATTCTCTTTTATTTCCTACAGTGTCTAGTACATTGTACATAATCAACAAATATTTACAGAATCAGAGCTGGTGAAGACAATACTGAATTTATTCCACATAGTCACTACCTTCACACTTAACTTCCTTTTCATTTTTTTTTAAAGATTTTATTTATTTATTCATGATAGAGAGAGAGGCAGAAACACAGGCAGAGGGGGAAGCAGGCTCCATGCCAGGAGCCCAATGCGGGACTCCATCCCGGGACTCGATCCCGGGACTCCAGGACCACGCCCTGGGCCAAAGACAGGCGCTAAACCCCTGAGCCACCCAGGGATCCCCAACCTCCTTTTCCTTAAGGCAGAAAGTGCTATAAGTATACTGGATGTTAAAGGAACTATAAAGAATGAAAATCCATACCAAGACCTTTCAGTTGAAGATCTTTCCAAACTGGAGTTAAGTATTACACAAAAGCAAGCAATCTCCAACATACAAATCTTTAACTGGTTATTTAAATATACACAGAGTGTCTACTCTCACTGCAACACACATATAGGTATGCACACACATAAAGATGGGCACAAACACCTCTCAAAAGTACCTTTTCAGATAGTTACTGACTAGCAAAACGGCTGTATGTCCAGAAAGAGTGATCAAAATATTGAAGAAACTTGCAATTATGTAACTAGCTGAAGGAAATGGGGAAGGCCTAGGAAAAAAAAAATTGGAGAAACGTGAAAAGGGTTGCTGAAAGGGAGAGATTACTGTGGGACGCCTGGGTGGCTCAGAAGTTGAGTGTCTGCCTTCAGCTCAGGGTGTGACCCCGGGGTCCTGGGATCGAGTCCCACATCGGGCTCCTTGCATGGCGCCTGCCTCTCCCTCTGCCTGTGTCTCTGTGTCTCTCACAAATAATTAAATAAAAGCTTAAGAAAAAAGAAAAGGAGAGATTACTTATATAAAAATGAAGAGAAATGGACCAATGAATGATTAAAAGTAGAGGGAAATTGACTTCTGCTCAAAATAAGAGCTTTTAATAATTAGACATGGAAAATGTGGAATGGACTGCTCAAAGAAAGTGCATTCCTATCACTGGATACAAAAGAACAGACTGGACAATTCCTGGCAGGAATGTTGCAGGACAAACTGAATGTTAGATGCTAAGTAGGACTGGAAGCTTCTTGGGTTCTTCCATTGCCATGTCCCTGGGGCCCTAAAATCCGTCTTGCTCCAACTCACTGCAGCACCTGCTCCCACTGACACTGCCAAGGGGAAAGAGAGGGGGGAAAAAAGATGTGCTCCTGTCATTCTGCCTGGGAACTCAGAATACATGTCCTGTGAGAACAAGGCCAAAGAGGGTGAATATGGTTCACAGAAACAGTACCACACCACAGATAAAGCTGAATATACTTTTTACGAATCTATAATGCAGTCAACAACATTTCTATGGCACAATGCTATTCCCATTCCACATTAACCCAAAATTTTTGAGACATACCCTGATCATGAGGTGGCCTACCTATATTATCTCCTGTGCTGTTAAGACTAGAATTCGTTTTGTTTCCTTAGAGTTTAAGTTCCTTGTGGACAGGATCTATTTTCTAAAAAAAGATGTTATTTATTTATTCATGAGAGACACAGGCAGAGGGAGAAGCAGGCTTCACGCAGGGAGCCCGATGTGGGTGGGACTCGATCCCGGGTCTCCAGGATCGCGCCCTGGGCTGAAGACAGGCGCTTAATCGCTGAGCCACCCAGGGATCCACTGCATGCTTCTTTATCAAGAATTTGGGGATCCCTGGGTGGCGCAGCAGTTTAGCGCCTGCCTTCGGCCCAGGGTGTGATCCTGGTAGACCCGCGATCGACTCCCACGTCGGGCTCCCGGTGCACGGAGCCTGCTTCTCCCTCTGCCTGTGTCTCTGCGCCTCTCTCTCTCTATCATAAATAAATTTTAAAAAATTAAAAAAAAATAAAAAAAAAAGATTTTGTCTACAATGGGGATCCCTGGGTGGCGCAGCGGTTTAGCGCCTGCCTTCAGCCCAGGGCGTGATCCTGGAGACCCGGGATCGAGTCCCACCCACATGGGGCTCCCTGCCTGAAGCCCGCTTCTCCCTGTGTCTCTGCCTCTCTCTGTGACTCTCATGAATAAATGAATAAAATCTTAAAATTTGTCTACACTAATAGAGTTTAAGCTCATCAGAACGTCATGTAATGTTATAATTCAACCAGGGACAGAGAAATGTAGTTGCGTTAGGGCACAGACCACTAAACTTCAAGTCCTGCTCACCCTTAAGCGCGTCATCTCGGGCAAATCGCTTAACCCGTCCACGCCTCAGTTTTCCTATCTGTAAAATGGTGAAGGCGAGGAGGGCAGAGAATATTAGAGTCGCGTTCGTGCCCCGTCAGGCACTTCAACTCCTCCTCTTCCTGTCAGAAATACTAATACGACTCACGCGACGCGCAAATTCTGTACCTGACAAGTGGGAGGGATAACGAAATCAGAATCTGGCCCTGGGACAGAACTCGACTTCTTCCAGAATTCTCAAAGTTGGTTCCACACTCAAGTGGGGCCAGTGCCTGTTCCGCAGCGGGACAGGGATGGTCGTGACGTACGGCAGTCGGTGGACTCGTCACCCGGCTCCGGATTTCTTCCCTAGCGAGGCCGCTGGGCTTCTCTCCTCCGCGCTCTGCAGGCAAGATGCACCTAGGCTGTCCCCCTCCCCCCGACTAGGCCCACGCCTTCGCCCCCGGGGCGTGACGACCCCCCCTGCACGGCAGTAAGAGGAGGCAGGCTGGAGACGCCTGTGGGGTAACGTGCTGGCGGCGCCCCGCGACCCCACGGCTCACCTGAAGCGGCCCAGCCAGAGGCCCCTCAGAGCCGCCCCATCGAACTTAAGTGACAGACGCGCTGCCACCTCATCATCGCCCATTCACCGTCCCGACATCCACGCTTGCGCGGCACAAAATGACCCGCCCCTGCTCTTTTCCGTCTCTAGTTCCCATTTCAACTACACATTGGCTCCAACTTCTGCAAAAGCCACAGCGACCCTAACCCACCTGGGCCAGGCAGATGCTTCTCCTCCAAACACCGAGGCTGGACTCCGGGCGCATGCGCAGCCCCCAGGCATCGTTCACGTGACTGGAAGTGGCTGACTGTTCAGTCCGCTCGGTATTTGGTTACAAGGTCTTAACGTGAAAGAGGGAGGGGAATTTTTTCTTCCTCCCCTTTGCGCATGCGCGCACGCCCAGCCTGCTGGGAGTTGTAGTTCTGCGGGTAAAGCGCCGGGAGGAAACCGAGCTGCGGACGGTGGGATCCCCGCCCCGTTTGCAGAGGCGGTTCCTGGAGGGAGGCGGCGGGCCAGGCGCCCGGCGTTTCTAAACCGCTCCCTGCAATGCTGCTGCTGTGGCTGTCGGTGTTCGCAGCCTCGGCGCTGGCGGCACCAGACCGCGGGGCAGGTGGGCGGAGGCGAGGAGCTGCAGGGGGTTGGCCCGGTGCACCCAACGTGGTGCTAGTCGTGAGCGACTCCTTCGTAAGTACCGAGAGGCTAGGGAGTGGGCATCGCGCCCCCGACCAGCGACCCGCCACAGCTCTTCCTGTGCAGCAGGCCTCGGGGAGCAGAATCTGAGAGGCTGCCACGTATTTGACCCCGATGCAGAATAATGAATGCATTTTATTTTGAGGCCCCGTATACACATATACACCCCGTACAATACTCTAGTAAATAAAATGCATCTGATGGCACCTTTGCAATTTGTTTTTGGTTTTTTTTTTTTTTAATTTATGTATTCATGAAAGAGGCAGAGACACAGGCAGAGGGAGAAGCAGGCTCCATGCAGGGAGCCCGATGCGGAACTCGATCCGGGGTCCCCGAGGTCACGCCCTGGGCAGAAGGCAGACGCTCAACCGCTGAGCCACCCAGGGATCCCCCTTTTTGTTTTTGTTTTTTTTTGTGTGTGTGTTTTTTTAGGTTTTTTTTAATGCTAGCCACGACCCACTAAATTATTTTACCACTACTAATGCACTTTCAGCCCTGTCCCTCCCCCCATCTGCGTCTTACTGTGGGGAGAAATAACATTCTGCATCTCCACAAAAGCGTGTTAGCTTTCCCATCCGGGCTTTCCCACTTCCAAATTTGCAGGAATTCATGTTTGGGCGAGCAATGCAGAAAGTTCACATTTTTATTCCCCAGATATCTGCTAATCCTGTTAGTGCTGATCTAAGCCCATCAGTTGATGTTATTTGAACCACTGGCCCATGTTCTAAGGAAATTGTGTGGGTGTGTTATTGCTGTTTCCCAAGCCATCATCCAAAAGAACACTACTACCAACATTACCCGGAACTTTTACTATCATCAGTTATTTAGAAACTACTGCTTAGACAAATGTTTGGTTATGATACTAGCTCATTATCCCTGGCTGTTACCTGTGGTCACACAGATTGTTGGTGTCCAGCACGTCTACACCAAAGAGCGCTTTTAATCACTATGTTCCATTGTCTTTCTCATTGGTTAACCTATGATGGTTAAAATTACATACTCTAGATGTGCCCATAGGACTTGTTGAGGGGATCCCTGGGTGGCGCAGCGGTTTGGCGCCTGCCTTTGGCCCAGGGCGCGATCCTGGAGACCCGGGGTCGAATCCCATATCGGGCTCCCGATGCATGGAGCCTGCTTCTCCCTCTGCCTGTGTCTCTGCCTCTCTCTCTCTCTCTCTGTGACTATCATAAGTAAATAAATAAAAATTTAAAAAAAAAAAAAAAGGACTTGTTGAGAAAGTCATTCAAAGTAATCTTATGATTAACTCAATTTAGGGAACAGGCAGTATTGGAGATTAACATGAAGGAGATTTCTTAGAGAGTGCTCCTGACATCAAAGGGAAAGGAAGAAAGCAGGACTATGCAGGGAGAAGTTGAGTTTGGCTGCTATCTCAATAGAAGCCTCAGCTTTCTTTATGCTTGGTTCTCAGACTAGTAGGATGCTTCAGAATGGTTGCCATTTGGGGTGAGGGGACTAGGCCTTTATGCCTTAGTGGATGGCCATCAGTTGTGTACTGCTGCCAGAAAGGGGCATGAGGTGGGCACAGCAACTCTCTTTAGCAGAGGCAGACTTTCATTCCTAAAGGGAACTAGGGTAGTGCATCACAGCATCCTAGAAACTTCCAAAGATGACTGAAATATTTTAGGTTGGTTTTTTTTTTTTTCAGTATAGTGTGAATACATAGGTTTTTTATATTTGTGTTCAAATACCTGGCCTTGCATTCATTATACTTACTGATTTTCAAAATGTCCCATCTTTGGTATGTGAAAGACCCATCAGGTCGTTTGTGAGTCTTTTTGACCCATTCTTAATCATCTCCAGCAGCTTACTTTGATAGTCTTCCATGGCCAACATGTGTATTTCCTGTCCTGTCTTGTGTTTAGACTATAATCTAGGTGTTCTGGTTTTTCATTGTTTTTAGACCTTTCCAATGAACAGATCTAGAAAGTACATATACTAGAAAAATCATGAAATCATGCTGATAGTTTGAACTCAAATTTAAGATTATAAAGTTATTAATTCTTTGACTTTTTGCACTTGTATCTCTTTTATACCAAATATTTTGGTACCTACATACATCAGTATGATTGGTGAGTGTGCACACACATACACACATATAACTATAGTATAGTACATAAACATATATAAATATATATAAATTTAATATATAAACATATACATATAAATAAATAAATTTAGGGCCCCAAATCGCCCTTGCCCTAGCTCACTAATAGGAGAAAGGTTCAATGCCAGGAAAGACAAAACACCAGACAAGCTTCTGCAAAGCAAGCAGAAGGAAGGAAACAATAATGGTTAAAGTATAAATTAATACCAATACCAATGTGCGTTTTCTAGCCTTTTCATAGGTAGCCTCTCAACACAGCTAACATTACCTCTTTCTTGACAGTTTTTTCTCGCTATTCAGGGGGCTCGATCTCATATCATCTTCCTCCCTTGCTGGCCATTCTGTCGTAGTTTCCCATGACACTTTCTCCTCTTGTTGGGGACTCCTCAGAATCCTTTTTTTTCCTCCTTTTTCATTCTCTGCCATAAAGGTTTCTTTCAGTATCATAATTTTCCATGTTTCCAGAGTCTTCCATGTTTCCGTAGTTTACCATGAATATGTAAGGACCTCCATGTTTATTTTACCAGGGTAGAGCTCCAGATTCCTGTCTGAAATCAGCAGCCTACTTTATATATCCATTTGGAAATCTCAGACATATCAAGGGTTTAACTCATTTTTAAAACTGTTTTTGTTTATAATTATATTGAAAATATAGAATAGAGATAACTCCTGGCCTAAAATATTCTTTTTTCTGTCTTTGCTCTTTACCAAGAAGAGTTCTTCAGTTCCAAAATGCGGATCTCCAGTCCAAACATCTCTTCTCATCTTCAGGCTCATTTATCCAGCAGCCACTAACATCTTCACTTGAGTCTAGCTTAAAGAACTGCTGGATCTTTCTCATCCTTTAGGTCTCATTCTTCCCAGAGGTTTCCCTGTTCATTCTATGTCTCCCTTGTTATTCTGTATCTAAGGGTTTTTTTCAAAGCACATATCACAATTTTTAGTTATTGATGCTTTATTTACTGGTATATTTTTGCCTCTCCCACTAACCTGTAAGCCTCAAGGGGCCAGGGACTCTGTTTTTTCACCATTGAACTTCCAGATCTTTCACAGTACCTGGCACATGGTAATGCTTAATAAATATTTGTTCCATCAGTCCATCATGCCCCAAAAGAACTTTCCTTTCCAGGAAATCCTTTAGTTTATTTACTATATCCAAATGAATCTAAGTGCAACACTAAATTCTTAATATTATGAACCAGATATAGGTGACAGTCTATACTTGTTTGATCTTTTTTTTTTCTTTTTACTTGTTTGATCTTTTGAGGATCCTTAGGATCATATTAAAGTCTTTTGCTACTTGTCAATTTTATGGTTAAAATTAAAGGAAATAATTTTCTTCTTTTCTAATGCAATCAGTGTTAATTAAATTTCTTTATTCCAGGATGGAAGGCTAACATTTTATCCAGGAAGTCAGGCAGTGAAGCTTCCTTTTATCAACTTCATGAAAGCACATGGCACTTCCTTTCTGAATGCCTACACAAACTCTCCAATCTGTTGCCCATCACGCGCAGGTATGAACATGCTTAATATTAAGAAGTGGCCACACACATAAAAATTTTCTCACAGTTTAAAAGATTCTATTCAAAATAGAATAGTAAGTTATATTTGTCATCTGATAAAAAAATTTTACTATAAGTGATACATATTTTAAGGAATATATTGGGGTTATTGGGATTTCTGTTTTATTTTTAAGAGTAAGAATTTTTATCATCCAAAGCAGTGTTTAACACACATGCGTGTGCGTACAAATACACACACCTATATATTTTGTTTACTGTTTATATAAGCCAGTAAAATATAGATCTGTGAGGACAGGGAAATTTTTATCTACTTTGTTACTTCTGTATTCCCAGTACTTAAAACAATGTATTTCAACTAATGGGTTATCAAAATGCTTGATGTATGAATCTTATGAGAATTTTCATGAGGTTTGCTATAACACTTTTCTATTGCTTTGTATATGAGAATTTTTAATAAGGAAAATTTGAATTTGAAAAAAAAGGGTTTAGTTCATGTGTCACTGTTTCACTTCCTTATAATTGCTGACTAAGGATCTTTTGCTTATCCAAGCAAATGAGGAAATAATCATATATCCTAGAACAGTTGTATTTTCAAGGACAGTTGAATTTTCAAGAAAATTTCAAGGAAATTTTCAGTATGAGTAGAAGAGATTGGGAGGGAATTTCAGAGCATAGCACAATGTAGTTAGAATTTTCATACATAAGGTTTCTCTGAAATTTTCCATATTATTTTAGATTATAGATTTTTTTCTCTTCCGTCTCCATTCACTTCTATCCAAATGTGTTTACTTTTATTAGAATAATTTAACAAATAGGCATATTTTTTTTAAGATTTTATTTTATTTATTCATGACAGACACAGAGAGAGCAAGGCAGAGACATAGGCAGAGGGAGAAGCAGGCTCCATGCAGGGAATCCGATGTGGGACTCGATCCCAGGAGCCGAAGGCAGATGCTCAACTGCTGAGCCACCCAGACATCCCAAATAGTCATACTTTTAATGGCAAAATGCCAGCAGTATTAATCCATGAATAACTGAGAAGACAAAAGGTCATTTTTTAAAATAAACTGTCTATTCTCTGACAGAGTTGTTTCCTTCTCACCTTTCTAATGTTTGATTGCTCTGAGATGTGTCAAAAGCACATCTGTCAGGCCTTCCTGACATGAGCTTCTCTGTGATTTGAGTCAATCCCTTCACCACCAGCACAAAGACTGATGTAATCGCCAATGATTAAAAGAAACTCAGTACTCTAAATGATATGTCAGTGATGAAGGCCCAGGGGTATTAACAGTTTTGTTAGTTTTTTATTTCCTATTGAGCAAGTGGAATGAGCAATGGACAAGTGTGAGATGTTGTCCTAGATTCTAATCCTCAATGGGCCAAACAAGTCACTTGGTTTCCTAATTTACAGGGTTAGATATCTTACTGTTGATTATCTATCTATCATCTATCTATCTATCATCTATCTATCTATCTATCTATCTATCTATCTATCTATCTATCTATCATCTATCTATTCCTTATCTATCTCACAGGGTTGCTCCCAGCATCAAATGAAATAATTAATAAAAAGGTGATTAATGAACTCAAAAGGTTTCCAAAACGTTAGGTGATACTTAAGATTTCCAAAATGTAACAACAGTAATACAGACTAACATTTGTTATTCTTTTTTTTTCATTTGTTACATTCTTAACCATGTGCCTGGCAATATTCTAAGTGGCTTTCATGTCTTAATTTATAAAATAACATTTCAATAAAGTAGATATTGTTACTACCTCCATTTTGCATGTGAAAACAAAAGATTTTATTTGTTTATTCATGAGAGACACAGAAAGAGAGAAGCAGAGACACAGGCAGAGGGAGACAGGCTCCATGCAGGCAAGCGTGAGGTGGGACGTGATCCTGGAACTCCAGGCAGACAGATGCTCAACCGCTGAGCCACCCAGGCGTCCCTCCCAACACCAGTTATTGAAGAGCATGTCCTTTCCCCATTATCTATATATTCTTGGCTCCTTTGTTTTAAAGTGACCATATTTGCTCAGGTTTATTTCTAGGCTCTCTATTCCATTTCATTGAAATAATGTGTCATTTTTTAGGCCAATACTATGCTGTCTTGGTAGTTATAGTTTTGCAATGTAGTTTGAGATCAAGAAGTATGATGCCTCCAGTTTTGTTCTTCTTTCTCAAGAATGCTTTGGCTATTTGGGGTCGTGTGTGGTTCTATACAATTTTTAGGATTGTTTGTTCTATCTGGGAACATGCCATTGGAATTTTCTCAAGGATTGCACTAAATCTATCGGTTGCTTTGAATGGTATGGACATTTTAACAATATCAGTTCTTCTGATCCATGAGCACAGAACATCTTTCCATTTATTTGTGTCATCTTCAGTTTCTTTCATCAGTGTCTTACAGTTTTTAGTTTACAACTCTTTAATCCTCCTTGGTTAAATTTTTTCTAGGTAATTTATTCATTTTGATGCAATCGTAAATGGGATTATGTTCTTAATTTCTGATAGTTTGTCATTACTATATAGAAATGCAACTGATTTTTGTATATTGATTTTATAACCTGCAACTTTAAACTTTACTAAATGCAATGATTAGTTCTAACAGTTTTTTTGTGAAATCTTTAGGGTTTTCTATATATGTTGTCTGCAAATAGAGACAGTTTTACTTCTTTCTTTCTAATTTGGATGCCTTTTATTTCTTCTTGCCTAATTGCCCTACCCAGGACTTGTACTACTGTGTTGAGTAAGAATTCTGAAAGTGGGCACCCTTGTCTTGTTCCAGATCTTGGAGGAAGTGCTTTCAGCTTTTCACCACTGAATATGTTAGCTGTTGCTTATCACATATGGTTTTTATTATGTTGAGCTATGCTCCTTCTATACCCAATTTGTTGAGAGTTTTTACCATGAATGGATATTCAATTTCATCAAATGCTTTCTCTATTACAATGAGCATATGATTTTTATCCTTCATTTTGTTAACATGGTATATCAAGTTGATTGCTTTGCAGATATTGAATCATCTTTGTATCCTTGGGAATAAGTTCCAGTTGATCATGGTGTATGACCTTTTTAATGTATTCTTGAAATCAGGTTGCTAATATTTTGTTGATGATTTTATACTATGTTCATCAGGGATATTGGCCTATCATTTTCTTCTCCTGAGGTGTCCACTTCTGGTTTTGGTATTAGAGTAATATTGGCCTCATAAAATTAGTTTGAAAGTATTTCCTCCTCTTCTATTGTTTTAGAAGAGTTTGGAGTGACAGATTGATATTAATTCTTCTATAAATGTTTGGTAGAATTCACCAATAAAGCTTTCTGGTCTGGGACTTTTCTTTCTTGGGAGGAATTTGATTACTGATTCAATCTCCTTATTCATAATTGGGGTGTTAGATTTTCCATTTCTTAATGATTCAGTCTTGGTAGGTTGTATACTTCTAGGAATATATCCACTTCTAGGTCTTCCAATCTGTTGTCATATATTGTTCATAGTAGTCTTATAACTCTTTCTTTGTATTTCTGTTATAAGTTGTAACTTCTCTTTCATTTCTGATTTTTTAATCATCGTTTTTCTTGGTAAGTCTAGCTAAATGTTTGTCTTTTTATCTTTTTAAGAAAACAGCTCTTAGTTTTATTGATCTTTTCTATTTTCTTTTTTAGTCTCTATCTTCACTCTAATCTTGTTTTTTCCTTTCTTCTACTAACTCTGGGCTTAGTTCTTTTTCTAGTTCTTAAAGTTGTAAAGTTAGGTTGTTTATTTCAGCTCTTTTTTCTTGATGTAGGCATTTAACTCTCTGAACTTACCCCTTAGAACTGTGTACCATTAGTTTTTGGTATGTTAAACTTCCATTTTCATTTGTCTCAAGATATTTTTTTAATTTCTATTTTGATTTCTGCTTTGACCCTTTGGTGTTCAGGACCATGTTGTTTAATCTCCACATAATTGTGAATTTTCCAGTTTTCTCCTTGTAAATGACTTCCAATTTCATACCTTTGTGGTCAGAAAAGATCCCTGATATTTCAACTTCTTAAATTTATTACAATTTATTTTGTGGCCTATCATATGATCTCTCCCATGTCCTAGAGAATGTTCCATATACACTTAAGAAGAGTGTATATTCTGTTGCTTTTAGATGGAATGTTCTGTAAATGTCTGTTAATTCCATCTGGTCTAACATGTAATTTCTAAGTCCAGTGTTACTTTATTGATTTTCTGTCTGGATGATCTATCCACTGTTGAATCTAGGGTACTGAAGTCCCCTACTATTATAGTATTACTGCCTATTTATCCCTTTAAGGTTGTTAATACATGAAGAAAGATTTACTGGATACAATCATACTTGTAGAAAATAACAAAAGATGTAGTACACTTAATTTTTTTGTGGAAAGCCAGTACATCCTTAAGGATGTTGGGAAAAGATCTATACTTCAATGGACTGACTTGTAAAATAAATAAGTACTTAGTGATTATTTTTATGATTGAAAGAAGACCTAGATAGAGTCAACAGGCTTTGTACATAATTCCAGCTATATTTACCCTTAAGCATCTTAACCAATAAGCCTTAAAGACTCAGCTGTAAAATGGAAACTTCTTGCAGAGTTTTCCCCTTGATAACACAATGTAACAATAAGAAATGTTAGCTGAAGGACCTAAAGCACGTTATGTCTTACCCCAGAGCACGAGCTCTAAGCTAGTAGATTTTTTTCTCTTGCTGTAATTGTCTTAATAGTTAAATAAATCAACAAGCTTAACATTAATCCCAGTCTCTCGCCTTACTACCCCCAGCAATGTGGAGTGGCCTCTTCACTCACTTAACAGAATCTTGGAATAACTTTAAGGGCCTAGATCCAAATTATACAACATGGATGGATATCATGGAGAAGCATGGCTACCGAACACAAAAATTTGGCAAACTGGACTACACTTCAGGACATCACTCCATTAGGTAAAAAGAAAAAAAAAAATAATGCTAATATGCTATCCTCTGCTATAGCACATACATGTACCCTTTTTGACTTTTATTATTTCTCCACAAAGGTGAAAATAAATCTCTTAATCCCTTGATTGTATTAATTTGGCTAACACTTTGCCTTTCTTTAATCTTCTTAAAATATTAAAATTGCTAATACGCTGGTAATTTTTATTTTTCTTAAGCATTAAAGGTCTGTAAAATTTATTTTTGAGTTTTGTTATACAATGTCTACTATGTACTGAATACAATTTATAATCTTTTTTAAAGACTCTAATCCTGCTACTTGCTTTTGTCAGTTATCTCCTGTCGATCTATTATAACTTTTTTTTTTCATTTTACTATGTCTTCAAAAACAAGGCAGGCAAGCATAGTGAGTAAGAGCAGAAATCTGGAATCAGAATGCCTCCTTGTGGGCTTTAGTTTCTCTGTTTACTACTGACCTCTAATTTCTTTGTTGTGAGGATTAAATGGAATGAGGTCTGCAGGAAAAAAACTAAACACAGCAGGTCTGTGATGGCCATCCTTAGAATGGCCCGCTTTCAAGACTGGCCCTTGGTTTATATCCAGTAACTTGAATATCGGGAGTGTTCCATGTATTCCCTGATGAAAATGACTTATTCTGTACCTAGGATGTACAATGTGGTTTATGCTCAATGCTTGCTTTCCCTCTGAGAGTCTGGGAGGCAGAGGGTATCTGCATGATCAGCCCCCAATAACAACTTGGGTACTAAAGAGATTCCCTAATAGACAATTCTTCACACATATGGTCATGTTTGATACTGGATGAATAAAGTGTGCCTTTTGTGACTCCACCTGGAAACTTGAAACTGGTTTGCTATCAATTTACCCTAAATACTGTTTCCTTTGCTGATTTTGCTTTGTGTCCTTTCACTATAATCATGGCCATGTGTACAACTAAATGCTGCGTCCCATGAATTCTTCTGGTGAACTTGGGTATGATCTTCGAAGTCTCCCAACACTTGTGATTCCTGGCATAGAGACATATTAAAGCCTTAGAGCAGTACCTCTTGCCTAACAGGCACTAATTAAGGGTTATGGCAATGGTGGTAGTGAATGATTATGATGCTAATAATTATGGCAAGAACCAGAAAAATAAATTGAATAAAAGTAACGGTGAAGATAGTGAGATGAATAGTGTTCCCCAAAACTTCATGTCTAACTGGAACTACAGAATGTGACCTAATTTGGAAATAGATCCTTTTTACAAATGTAATTAGTTAGGGTTCAAAATGAAGTTATCCTGAATTTAAAGTGAGTCTTAAATCTGATGACTAGTGTTCTCATTAGAAAAGAAAAAGACGTAGACACACAGAGAAGGCATTGTGAAGACAGAGCAGAGACTGGAGTGATCACAGCTACAGTCTTAATATAACACCCAGTGTTCATTACATCACATGCCCTCCTTAATGCCCATCACCCAGTTACCCCTTCCCTCACCCTCCTCAGATGTATATTTTGAATGCCGGAAACAAGGAAAAAGGAAGAATTCTTCCCATGCTCCCGCAGAAGGAACACTGGCCAGCCAATACCTTGATTTCTAATTTCTGGCTTCTAGAACCATGAGATAATTAATTTCTATTGTTTTAAACCACGCAAACAGCATGGTTTGCAGTAATTTGTTACTGCAGCCCCTGGAAGCTTACAGAATGAGTTTTGGGTGAATAGATACTAAAATAATCTAGAATAATTGGAGTATTAGTCTTGCATTTCTGGATAATGTTAAATGTCTTTCCTTTTCTTTCTCCCAAAATCTAAAAGATATCAATCCTGCAAACCCAGGAGGGACCCTCACATCTCCTCCCCACCTCTGCATTCTAATCCATCCCCAGATGTTGTCAGTTCTATTTCTAAAATCTCTCTCCAGTTTATTCACTTACCATCTCCACCAAGCCACTAGCCTCTCCTGCATAAAATATTGAGGTGGCCCTCTAATGTTTCTTCTATCTGATCCATTCTCTATAAGCAGACAGATTGATCTTTCAAAAATATACATCTGAGGAAGTGGGGGAATGGGGTAATTGGGTGATGGGCATTAAGGAGGGCATGTGATATAATGAGCACTGGGTGTTATATTAAGACTGATGAATCACTGACCTCTACTTCTGAAACTAATAATACACTCTATGTTAATTAACTGAATTTAAATAAAAACAAATAAATTAATTAAGTCACGGAACAGGATGCCTGTGTGGCTCAGCTGATTAAAAAAATTAATGATAGGGACACCTGGGTGGCTCAGCAGTTTAGCGCCACCTTCTGGAGTTTAGCGTCTGATCCTGGAGACCCAGGATCAAGTCCTACATCAGGCTCCCTGCATGGAGCCTGCTTCTCTCTCTGCCTATGTCTCTGCCTCTCTCTCTCTCTCTCTGTGTCTCTCATGAATAAATACATAAAATCTTTTAATAAACAAACAAATAAATAAATCTATCTTTAAAAAATTAATAATAAAATAAACACCTGATCAAGTGTCTTACCCAATTAAAATCTTTCTGTGGATCTTTTTTCCTCTGTAGGTAGGCTAAAATTCCAAATCTACAAAATGGTTTATAAGACCCTGTATTATCTAGTCCCTGCATACCTCTGGTCTCATTTCATACCACTGTCTCTCTCTCCCTCAGTATGCACCTGGTCTTTCATTTCTTTCACATGATTTTCACTAGCTCTGGATCACTGCACAAGCTAGTTTTGTGCAAAAAGCTCTCCCCCAACTCTGCCAGTAATGCAGGAGGAAAAAAAAAGGGTGGAAGCAGAAGTAGAAGGAGCATAGGCTTTGAGTCCATCAGAACTGTTAAATGCCCAGCTTCCCTGCTTACCATCCTTGCAACCTTGGGCAAGTTACTTGACTTCTCTAAGTGTCAGTGTTCTTACCTGAAAACTGGAATTAATAACACCCACCGTGAGGTGCCTGGTTGCTTTGGTCAGTGGAGCAATGACTCCTGATCTTGGGGTTATGAGTTTGAGCCCCACATTGCGTATAGAAATTACTTAAAAATAAAAAAATCTTAAAAAAATAATACCCACCTCATTGGATGATTAGGAGTTTTGAATCAGTTAATATTAGAGATTATGTAAAAAGATTAAATAAGGTAATATGAAGTACTTAACCAATGCCAGGTGCAGAATAAGCATTCAATCAAGGGGGGAAAATTATTATAAAAATGGCTTAATCAGAATATAGTTTAATGTTTACATAAACCTTTCATTTTCTTTCTTTTTTTTCTTTTCTTAGCAGGGGAAAGGACAGAGGGAAAGGGAGAGAGAGAATCTTAAGCAGATTCTGTGCTCAGGGTGGAGCCTGACACAGGGCTTGATCTCATGACCCTGAGATTATGACCTGAGCCAAAATCAAGAGTCAGATGCTTAATGGACTGAGCCACTCAGGTGCCCCAAACCCTTTATTTTTCTAAAGTGTGTTGCACTGGTAATTATTTCATGTAGTTTCACAAGTTTCTCTTTAAAATTCTACTTTTTAGAAAGTAAGCTTAATCCAAAGTAAAATTTATTATTATCCTATCCCATACTATTACCCAGTCTTGTGTTACTTCCTATTGTTTTCTGTTTTCTCAGGCAATCCAGTAATAAAAGGAATCTAAGGTTGAACAGCTCATACTCCCTGTAACTATCATGCTGTGTATGATATGGTTAAATTTTATCTGAATTTTATTCATCAGAAATAAGAACTCTGTTTCTCTTTTTCATGCATATTCCCACTGCCAAAATCATGCTGGTGCATTGTAGGCATTAAGTGTTTGAATGAATGACTGAGACAATGACATTGATCTAGCTACTTATTATTTGATAAACATTAATGTTCTGTTTAACCTATGGTTTAAAATCAGTAAAAGGAAAAGAGCTACTTAATGTGGATATCTGGGACATCAGAGATGGTTTTCAGTATAATAATTTCTTGTAGCTAATTTTTATAACTCACCAGAGTTTAGAAAATTGAAAAAAGCTCTCAGAACTGTCTGTATTAGTTCTGTATGAACCCACATAGTTATTTAGCTGACAAATAGGTCAAGGATGCTACTAGTAGCATATCTGCAAAGGTTATATGAATTATAGCACATTGTATTTTAGATTTTTCTGTGCAATTTAAAAAATAGATCTCAGAAAAAAATGTCTCTCAATATCAAACTTAATAGGGGTATTCAGTATTTTGAGAGACTGACTCTCAAAGTCAATAGTTGTTTTTATAACTCTTTGTGCTATCTTTTCCACTGAAATTGGTTGTTTTTGAACCTCCTTGTATTTTCAGCCAGAATTACAAGTTTCTTCAGTTTATTACTATAATACTCTGTCTTTTTACTATCAGATTAAACTCTCTTGCCAATATATTCTCAAAATAAAAAACAATGGTTCTCAAACCAGGGCAATTTTGACAAGCCTCCCCACCGGCCCACCGCCCCACCGCCCCAAGACATTTAATAAGGACTGGGGGAATGCTGCTGGTATCTAGACGGTAGAGGCCAGGGTTGCTGCTAAACAGTATACAATGCACAGAACAACCCACCTACCATCTGCCCCCACCCCACCTCCAGCCCAAAGCAAAGAATTATCAAGCCCAAGATGTCAATAGTGTAGAGATTGAGAAAACATAATGTAAAGCTAAATATTTCTAAATCTACAAAACCAAAGAGCATGTTAATTTGGAAGTGTGAAGAATTTGGAGGTATTTTATATAGACATTTTAAAAACTAGATTTCTAAGATCAATACAATTTAATAAATAAATTGAGTATTAAGTAAAAGTCCTTAAAATACTAAAAGATGATCCTTATTTAAGTTACAAAAGTATAGTCCAATGTATTTATTCAGCCAGTACTTAATTGAGCCAACTATTATGTACCAGACACTATTTTTTAAAGGATAGGAATACAGTAGTGATCAAAACACAAAAATCTCTAAACTCAGGGAACTTACATTCTAATGGCATCAGAAGTCAAGTTAAATAAGCTGCTGTCTTCTCTTTCCTAGCTAAAAATTTGAAAGTTTAAAATCTACAATCAAATCCTCTGTCATCCTACTTCCACTGATCTGTTCTCAATCCATGTCACTTCATCATGTTTTCCTGAAGCCGAGTCATACCAGGCAATTTTCACTCCTCTGAAACAAATGAAAAATAAAGGCCTACTTCCAAAATGAGAGAATTGCTTTGGGAAATTCTTAAGCTTGAACCTTTTGGCAAACAGGAAAGTGAAGCAAACTATGAGCTGCTTATACCAGTCTTCCTGTCCCTGTCAGGCCTCCAGACCAGAGCACAGGCTTTCTCAATAGAATCACAGTGACTCTTGGTATATATCTCATCTATATCTACTATTGTTTTATGATCTAAGATCATATATACCTTTATATTGTTTTTATCCATACCAAAGAGGAGTTTCTTTTCCTTATAATAAAGAAAGGCATCCATCCATTCCTTTGGTCATTTTATTTTTTTAAATTAAAAAAAAAAATTTTTTTAAGATTTTGTTTATTTATTCATGACAGAGAGGCAGAGGGAGAAGCAGGCTCCATGCAGGGAGCCCGACAGGGGATCCCAGGTCCCCAGGGTCATGCCCTGGGCTGAAGGCAGTCCAAACTGCTGGGCCACCCGGGCTGCCCCCTTTGGTCATTTTAGAAGCTTTTGTAGAACCCACACCACTACCACCATTCTATTATCACTAATGAAATTCAGTATCTAGAACAGTTTGCATTATTCTTGGTGCATTCTCAGATAATTGAAGATAATGAAAGAGTCTGCTGCTGTTTTAATTATTCCGGTACTCTCATTTCTGATGATTAGCAAATTCTTGGCTGAAGCAGCCCCTGGGGCTACCTGCAGAATGCTGTCTACCATAATTCCTAGATCAGTTTCTTGAGACCTTAGTGGATAGCTCTGAGCCTACAATCTCATTACCATTCTTGGATTTTTTTTCCCATTTAATTACTAAACTTTAATATATTATGTTTAGCTGCCTATAATGAAGTTTATAACTCCTACTTTGGCCAGTGTTAGCCATTTGTGGAAATTTGTCTCAATTTTTTGAGAAGAGCCTGGAGCTATCTAATAATAGGGAAATTTAACTTTTCAATTTAACATTAGCATTAGCCAGATATGAGCTAGGTGAAGAGACTTGTGGTTTTAAAAAGGAGGTTAAAAAAAGTCTAGATAACTATGGTACAGGGCAAAATATATTGCATTCTGTTTAAAAGAGTAAATGATCACATCCAGATTTTTTTTTTTCAGGGGATGGGAGTAAAGGCTGTAAAGTACTATATTTAATTTATTCTAAGGTGGTACCTTTTTTTTTTTTTTCACAATTTAAGGTATCTCTGAAATTGCAATGCATCTTACCTAGTGACATTACAAAGTTCTGTTTAGTGTAATTGGCAGTATTTTTCTTAATAGTATATATATATATATTTTTAAATAGTATATATAGTTTTAGTAGCATTTAGATTTGATGAGCTTTCATAGAGTAGAACATTACTAAGCTAAAATGGACAGGAAGGAGAAATTTCCAAACAAAGGTATCCAAGCAGGAAAGTACAAACCTTTTGGAGAACATTGGATAAACCAGAATTACTGTAGGGAAGATGAAAGGTAAAGCTTTCAAATGTGAGAAGGACTTCAGTAACAGGTTCAAGCAGCTGGCAGAAAATAACCTGCATGTTTCAGCTGGTAAGCTGAATTTGAGAATCTCCACAAATTTTTTGTTCTGTAAAAAAAGACAAAAACAAAATAGTAATAACAACTTTGGAATGGCTCTGTTTAATTCTTTTCATCCTTGACTATTTGTTTTGGTCTCTGGTGAAGTCCCATGATTATTCTACATGAATTTTTTGGGTTCATGTAATTTCTTGATTGATCCAATTTGTCATCCATTCAGTCTCCCTGTGTTCCTCTAAATATTTCCAGCCTTCCAGGTGGCTCTTTTAATACCTACATTCTATTGTAGTTAGCCATGAAAAATGGAGAATTTATTTTTACTATGTTTTTAGTATTATTACATACAAAACATATTTATAATAAAAACTATGAAATATTTAAAATACAAAGTATATTAATATTAATATTTTATATTACATATAATAAGTACTACTACTAATAATAAATTATATCAGTGGCAAAAAAATCCATGATTTTCATCTTATATACAAATGGATCTATGAATTAAAAAAAGATTCTCTTACTTCTAACCTGAATTTGCTAGAGTTTATTCATTCCACTAAAATAGACTTTTTTGAGTGTTCATGTATGTGAGAAAGATAGATGACAGCCTTTAAAAAATAGTTTGTGTATTTCTCACAACACTGAGAGAAGAACATTTAATGGAAAGGAGTATAGATTTCTTTCTCCTTTTATAGAATACATTAGGCTGATACTGAAACTTGCAAGGTCATTATCCAGAATTATAATGTTTTCATTCAGGAGACTTACCTGAGACACATCTAGCTGTTTAAATCCCATCAGAAACAATAATTGTGTATGTGTGTGAGAGAGAGAGAAAAAATCTTAACTATAGAGAATAAACTAATGGTTACAAGGGGGGGTGTTGAGTGAGATAGGTGAAGAGGATTTTAAGAGTACACTTATCTTGATGAGCACTGAGTAATATATGGAATATATGGAATTTTTAAATCACTATGTTGTACCCGTGAAACAAATATAACATTGTATATTAACTATACTGGAATAAAAATTAAAATCTATCTTTCTTCTGACAGAAAAAAAAAGACAAATTGCTAGAAAATTTAGGAGAAATACTAGGAACTTGAAACATTTTTTATTTTATTAAATATCTTGTTAATAAGAAAAATAACCCTTAAAAATAATCAATCTTAGTTTTAAAGAACACATAGGTGACTATTTGATTCTTGTCATTTTTTTCCCCCTGGTTTTTGTGTTTGCAAGTCTCAGTAACTCTTTTAATGAGATCTAGTGTAGTGAGCCTGAACATTTACATGATTGAGTCTAAAAATTGTTTTCCATATTGCTTTCTTATATTTATGTTTAGTCAGGTTTTTAAATCTTTTTTAGGGGATCCCTGCGTGGCGCAGCGGTTTGGCGCCTGCCTTTGGCCCAGGGCACAATCCTGGAGACCCGGGATCGAATCCCACATCGGGCTCCTGGTGCATGGAGCCTGCTTCTCCCTCTGCCTGTGTCTCTGCCTCTCTCTCTCTCTGTGTGTGTGACTATCATAAATAAATAAAAATTAAAAAAAAATAAATCTTTTTTAGTACCTTATAATATACCTGTCTTTTTGCTTCCTCAGCAACCGTGTTGAAGCATGGACAAGAGATGTTGCTTTCTTACTCAGACAAGAAGGTAGACCTATGATTAATCTTATCCCTAAAAAGACTAAAATAAGAGTAATGGAAGGAGATTGGAAGAATACAGACAGAGCAGTAAATTGGCTAAGAAAGGAAGCAAGTAATTCCACTCAGCCATTTGTTCTGTACTTGGGATTAAATTTACCACATCCATATCCTTCCCCATCTTCAGGAGAAAATTTTGGATCTTCAACATTTCACACATCTCTTTATTGGCTCAAAAAGGTAAGTATGTTATTGTGTGCTCAAAAGTACAAGTTAACATTAAAGCTGTATGTCATTGGTACTTGCCCACTGCTTCTTTTATTATCACTTTTAAAGAAAATTTTGAAAATTCCATATGTTAGCAAATCAAATGTGACCAATAACTGATTGGCAAAAAACAAAGGGGCAATTTTACAAAGATAAAATAAATACTAAAACTCAGCAATCTACTTATGAGTTGAACACATTTGCATATAAATGTGTCTATAAAAAAAAAAAAAGAAAGAAACTCGGGTACCTGGGTGGCTCAGTTGGCTGAGTGTCCAACTCTTGGTTTCAGCTTAGGTCATGGTCCCAGGGTCCTGATATCAAGCCGCGGGTGGGGTTTTGCACTCAGTGCAGAGTCTGCTCAGGATGCTCTCTCTGTCCCTTTGCCCCCCCTCCCCCCAGCTTGTGAGCTCTCTCTCTCTCTTAAATAAATAAAACCTTGGGAGAAAAAAAGAAACAAACAAAAAGATGATTCTCTTAAGAATGCAGGCAGTCTCCACTTGGCACAGTTCCAGGGTGGCAAAAGTGACTATACAAGCTGAAACTGTACAAAGAGATCTCAATAATCAATTGAGAAAATGACCATTTTTCTAGGACTCTTAAAACCATTTGTCAAAACATTAAATTGCTCTTATTTTGGGTTATAAATGTGTAGGGAAATAGAAAAAAACATTTACGTTTAAACATAAAAACATAAAAAATGTTTATTGTTTTTATGTTTATAAAATGTTTAATGCACTGTAACTGAAAACACTAGAAATATTAAGAATTAAACTGTTTGGCATTTTTGTAAAAAATCAAGAATTTGAACAGTGCTTGCCTTCTCAATGTGTAACAAGATTTGGGGCAAACATCTCTGAGTCTTGGCAGACTGTCCTATCCCTTTCTAAATGTGGTTCACCTTCCAATATTTTACCCTTTGTACTTCCAATGTCATGATATATTTCTCTGAGTTCCTAGGATTTTTTCCAGTGTCACTTTCTCTAGGATATCTTCATCCTATTGTTTTGCAATGACCTTCCCATTTTTATCAGTCAGTGTGTCTCACTAAGTTCCTCTGGCTGCATAACTAGAGTGTATCAAATGATGGCAGTGTCAACATTCCCAGATTGGCAGTTTTTTCTATAAGTCTAGTTAATGTTTGATTCATATTTTATGTACAGTGTTATTACTTTTTTATTTCTTTACTGTACATTCATCGTTTTTTAAGATTTATTTATTGATTCATGAAAGACACAAAGAGAGAAGTAAAGACACAGGCAGAGGGAAAAGCAGGCTCCCCATAGGGAGCCCAATGCAGGACTGGATCACAGATCCCGGGATCAAGCACTAAGACAAAGGCAGACGCTCAACCACTGAGCCACCCAGGCGTCCCTGTACATTCATCTTTTTTTGACCAGTCCCCTCTTTTGATTATCCATTTTTGTAAAATGTCACATGGAGTTATCGCTGAGAGACAAGGAGATAGCAGAACTCCACACATAGCTATATGTATGCATACTGAATAAAAGATATGCAGTGACCAATCACTGACAGACTTTGAAAAAAATGACATGATTAGTCCCTGATTGGGATACACATCTGTAATATACAAGGATTTGTAGTCTAAAGACCTAGCAGTATTTGAATGTGAAAGTTTGTACTTTATGCGGCAACTCACAGTTCATATACTTTGGTAATTAAAATTTGTGTTGTTGGGGGACTGGTGTTATTTAATTAAACTGTGGTAAATGAAATCCATGCACATCTGAACCATGCAAATGAAGACTATGTGTGTTTTGGAAGGTATCAACTTAAACTGAATTTAAGTTGCTTTAAAAACTCTAATCAGAGGGATGCCTGGGTGGCTCAGCAGTTGAGCATCTGCCTTTGGTTCAGGGCATGATCCCAGGGTCTGGGGATCAAGTCCCACATCGGGCTCCCTGCATGGAGCCTATTTCTCCCTCTGCCTGTGTCTCCGCCTCTCTCTGTCTCATTAATAAATAAGTGAAATCTTAAAAAAAAAAAAAAAAAAAAAAAAAAAACCTCTAATCAGAAATGCTGTTTAGTGAATCCTATCGCAAAGGAAATAATATCAAAATTGTAGATACTTCATGTCTTCTAAAAAGTTGTAACTGAAAAAAATAAAAAATAAATAAAAAGTTGTAACTGGTTCTATCTTGAAAGATTAGTACCAGCCTAATGAACTGAAGCAGATAACTTACAAGTAAATAGTAAGTAGATACCTGAGTTTTTTTAGTTACATGACTAAAAAAAGTATATGACTTAAGCTTAGTGTTGTTTTCACCAAGACTATAAGCATTCATGTGTTTCCAAAAGTTGTACTTGTTCTTAGCAAACATTTGGCTGTCTCACTAGATATTGGCAATTTTATAGGCGAACTATTGGGAACGGAAATCTCAGGTTGTTGATTTTGGAATTTTGAGTTGGTCACACACTATATTAAAAAGCTTGGATACTTTTTGTGGACTAGAATACTGTCTAATATACCTCATGTTTTTCACTGTCATATAAATTTATAAAAATAATTTTCACAACTGTCTCACTATGTCTACAGATATTAATATACACCTTTCATTGTTACTGGGAATAGCAGTTTGTTCCTAACCATGTATTTGATTTCCTATTTTCTTTACATAACTCATAACTATTTTCTTCTATAATCCTAAGTAAATAAGCATTGTCTAGTTCACCATACATACTTGTTGGAAGAAAAGAATATTACTACCTTGTTTTTCTCTCCTTTTTAGGTTTCTTATGATGCCATCAAAATTCCAAAGTGGTTGCCTCTGTCAGAAATGCACCCTGTAGATTATTACTCTTCTTATACAAAAAACTGCACTGGAAAGTTTACAAAAAAGGAAATTAAAAATATTAGAGCCTTTTATTATGCTATGTGTGCTGAGACAGATGCCATGCTTGGTAGGTGGTATATTTAATATAATAATAAGCAATTAAATGAAAAAAAGGTATAATATTTTTCCAACAAACTGGTTGGTGACTTGTATGAACTGCCTCAGATAATGTTTTGTAACAGTTTCTTGATGCTAAAGGCTTGGAATAATCAAAATCCTGACATATAAAAATTGGATAATTTGTACTATTAATTGTGGAATAAAAAGCTTTTTCGATCTTAATAATTCATAAATGCTCAGATCTTTTCATAGATAAGGACAGGATCGTAGAAGGCTATTACCTGCTTGACACAAAACTTTTTACCTGCTTTAAACAGGAATTAGTATTTAACCAAACACAGGTATATATGTAACACACGCGAATTTTGTGATTTCTCCCAGACTTGAAATAATTAGATAACAAAACCATTCTTCCCAGGCCCTTTAGAGCAGGGTTTAACTAAACCTAACATCGGTTTCCCCATGTGTATTCTGGTCCAGAATCATATTGAATTTCCTTCCCTAGTTTACCTCAAAACCCTATGTGCTCCCAGAAGAGGACGGTCAAGAAAGCGTTTTTCCTATTCACTTGTAGAGTTAATGGCAGTTTCCAGTTTAGATTGGAAGACCCCGTTTTTAAAAAAATCCATTTTTCTAACAAGTTGTTTTCATATTTTGCTATAATTTGGAGTAAATTGCATTAGTGAAGTATGAAAAGTACCTCTTCTATACAAAGTAAATTTTGAGAGTGAACAAGTGATGAGCTATTTCTTAAAAAGCATTCATTGGGCAAAAATAGAAAAGTATAAAGCAGAAAGCAAAAAAATATATATGGATAAATTATTTTACCAAGTATAATATGAATTAAAAGTCCTAAGGAGGGGCACCTGGATGGCTCAATCCTTTAAGCACCTCCCTTCGGCTGGCTCAGGTCGTGATCTCAGAGTCCTGGGACCAAGCCCCACGTTGGACTCCCTACTCAGCAGGGAGCCTGCTTCTCCCTCTTCCTCTGCTTGCTCCTCCCCCTGCTTGTGCTGTCTGTCTCTATCAAATAAATCAACAAAATCTTAAAAAAAAAATAAAAGGCCCTAAGGATTTTCCAAGTACTCAATCTTAAATGCAAATAAGATTTTAAAGTAAATTTCTTTAATCCTAAATCCACACAAAGGTTGAACTGCTTTTCATATTTTCTGATGTTGGTGAATATTCACCCACTTGCACTCTGGAAATCACTTTGAAAGTTTGCAGCTACGTAGCATTCATCTGTATCTACTAAGATGAAATACTATATATACATAATGTTGCTTCAGGAGTGTGGGAATACCTCTTAAAGTTTCTTAGAGAAAATATGCAGCAGATCACTTCAACTTACAAAGTTTATGAAATATGTCATATCTTGTCATAGCCACACTAGTCTGGTCACCAAATGGTGTATTTTTACTGTTCACTGTGTTTGCTCAACAAATATTGAACACCTACTAGCTAGCTATCAGGCATTATTTGGGGCTCTGGTGATGCTAATTGAATATTATGAAGAAATCACACTTTAATTAAAAACACTAAGCTCTTGTTGCTGCACCTCAGAGCCTTTATATTTGCTTTTCCCTCTGCCTGGGATGCTCTTCCCTTTGCTTTTTTACATTATTTTGTCTATTTACTTGTTTACTGTCTGCTTCCCTTGAACGAGGGGAGCCTTGTGAGGGCAGGGACTTTGGTCTTATTCAAGATTGCAACTTAAGTACCTAGCTTTGCATCCATGGTGCCTAGAACACAGTATGCACTCAGCAAACATGTACTGAATGAGTATAAACACCAGCCCTTGTAACACGTTGTTGGAATTCCAGCAGAACACAAGTTGTAGAGGCCTTAAAGGACAGCCATTCAGTCTGCCTGGAGGAGCAGGCAATGTTTCATCAGGGAAATAATGCCTGAGCCAGGTCATAAAAAAAGAATGGGAATCTGTCACATAGAAGGTGGGGGGAAAGGCATTCAACTCCAAAGAAAGAAGAGAATGTACAGAGGCAAGAAAGTCTAACCTAATTATTACTAGTTCAGGGAGTCTAAGTAGTTTAGGACTATGGAAGATAAAGGTCTAGGGGGCAGTTGAGGCTGGTGAGCTTGCTAAAGAATTAAACAATGGGAAGTTTTGAAAAAGTTCTAAGCTGGGATATGACATGATCAGATATTTTAGAAAGACAGCCCCCCAAGTGGTATCAGAGCTAGGGAAGCAGTATGGACGGGGGCAAGAAGACCAATTAGGAAGCTGTTATAGTTGCCCAGTTGAAAGATCCTGATGGTCTATACTCTGTAAATAACTCTGTAGAACCATGGGTCTCAGCGACTGGACCTCAGAATCAGCTGTGGGTTTTGTTTTTAATAATATAGTCCCCTGTAGGCCAGATTCAGGAACTGCCAAAAGGGATGACTCTTCTCTGTAGACTGTGCCTTACTGATTCAATGAAGAGGATACTAAGAGACAGGAATTAGTCAGAGAAATATTACTGTCCAGGTATGTCCTATCCAAGAATATGGTATATCTAAATCTGTTAGTTGGGGTTTTGGAAGAAAGAGGAGCAGGGAGGAAGACTTCTGACCCCCATGGAGCAGAAACTGTGGGTTGGTGGCAATATCAGTCCCTTCTTTGTCTGAGACATAGTGCAGTGCTGACATCTAGAGTTGTCTTTCTTTTTTTCATTTAAATCACCAGGGGGGAAAAAGTTTTCCCCCAAGCTCTGAGAGGAACACAGAAACCAAGCCAGCATGATCTCCAAATAAAGAAACTTATCCTCTCAGTACTGTATTTTCTTCTTCCTCTCCTGTCAGGTGAGGAACAGACACATGAAACTTGGCCTAATGTACTTGAGAACACTAGATAACATTCAGATGTTAAGAAGCATCCTCTTGGAAAGTAGGGTTGTTACAAGCTTACTGTGATAGAACACAAACTAAAAGCTAATTAAGATTTGTCTTGTATCTTAGGAGAAATTATTTTAGCTCTTCGCCAGTTAGATCTGCTTCAGAATACTATTGTCATATACACCTCAGACCATGGAGAGCTAGCCATGGAACATCGTCAGTTTTATAAAATGAGTATGTATGAAGCTAGCGCCCACATTCCACTCCTGATGATGGGACCAGGAATTAAGGCCAACCAACAAGTATCAAATGTGGTTTCTCTTGTGGATATTTACCCTACCATGCTTGGTAAGTAACACATTCGGTAAATACTTATTTGTAATAATGTTGGAAAATGAATAAGCAAAGTAGTCAGAGGTTTGCCAACTTGTTCATAACCTTGAACAATTCTTTTAACTATGAGTCAAATCTACATCTGAAAAATGAGGCTAATACTCCTCAAGTTCTGTAGCCTTCATATACTACAGTCATTTTTCCCTTCAAAAGATTCATAACTAAGGACATGACTGTATACAGTAAGCCACTGAAAATACTCAGGTTCATAACTTCATAGATTTGATTTGTGTATCACGTGATTCTCTACTACCATCTCTCAAAAGTATAATTTCCTTTTGGATTATTCCATCCATTTTGAAACTAATCATTTGTACAGTTTTAGAAAAGTATGAACGTGTTTCTCCTCAGAATCTTTAGATTGTTCTGTGCTAAGTACTTTACTAGCTTCTTAATGTCTATATGCATAACCATAGGTCTAGGACGGCAATATTTGGGTAGGGGTAGTTAACAGTTTTTGTTGCAGGTAATAGAATCACACCATCAGCAAATTCAGATGAAATTACATAGACATATTAGTCTCTAATTTAGCAGACTACTATAAATTCAATAACATTTAACTACTGAAATTCTTCTAAGGCACCCTCAGTTGCAAAAAGTACCACCTATTTATAAATAGATTTTGCTGAAAGAAAAAGATAGTACAACATAAGATATGGATATTTAATATATGTATACCAAAGAGTGAAAGAAACATGTATTTGAAAACCAAAGAAGTAAGAAAGTTCCTTTTTATCTCCTTTCTTCTGCTACAAGGACTTTCCTTCATTTAACTAAAGACTATTCCAGGGTCTTAAAATTCTTTATGGTTAATTTTTTTCAGTGCCTTTTCCCTTTCTCTTTTATTTTACATCACCTCTTGTATATTTGATCACACTTCTTTGTCATTCTTTTGCCTGATGATATTTTTAACCTCTTCAGTTTCCTCATTGTCATTTGCTGGTTCCCCTATATCCCAAAGCAATTATCACACTTAGCTGTATCTCTGACACTTTCAGGCTCCATCAATTTTCAGGCAATCCCTATTACTTCCTCATTTCTGTGTTGATAAGAAGGGTATGCATGATTATGTGGGTTTGTGTCTCTCTTATTATCACCTTTATAATCTTAGAACAGGTGCTTCCGGACAATGGCATCTCTTTACAGTTTCCTCTCCAAGTTTTTCCTCCTGTAGAAGTCTTCCCACTCCATTGCCAAGTTTGCTGAACTTTTTTTTTTTTTTAGCCCTGTTCTGTTTTCTTGAAGGACAGTGACCAAAACTGCAAACGATCATCAAAGGTTGGGATGATTCTTTTTCAGTATTCCCTCAATATATTTCATAGTGATATTTGCCATTTTGTCTTTCTGACTATAGCAGCTCAATTGACCATTATGTACAATGATAGAGGAGTCTTACTCTATCTATGCTTAGTTGGCCTATCACCTAATATGATTAACATGTACTGTTTGAGTCATTTTTTTAAAGGATTTTATTTATTTATGAGAGACACAGAGAGAGAGGCAGAGACACAGGCAGAGAGAGAAGCACAAGGAGCCCGATGTGGGACTCAATCCCAGATCCCGGGATCACACTGAGCCAAAGGCAGACGCTCAACCATTGAGCCGCCCAGGTGTCCCAAGTCATTTTTTTTAAACACTGTTTTATATTTGCCAACAATGCAGATTTTCTACTCTATAATTTTGATTCACCATTAACACTACTTGCCATTTTATACATCATAAAAGCTAAAAGGCATCTGCAAGACTTTACAATGAAAAGTTTCACAATGTATTTAGCTAATAAATTATATAAGAAAACACTAAAGTTGGTTAGAATGAGGGAATTTATTACCCATCTAGGGGAACACCTACCTATCCTATGCCTACTTTGTTATATGACAATTAAGCATTTCATTTGCCAAAATTAAACATTCCCAGAAACTCCTCCCATTCTTTCCCTACTCTTCTGGAAATTATGTAGCTTCTCTCCAAATTCTTTTCTCTGCAATTTGTTAATTATTACAATTTCCTAAAACTCACAGTTCTATGTAGATTTTTGCATTTCTTTATCTTTCACTGATTCTTCATAATAGATTCCTTCTGAGTCATATTTCCCTACAGGATACATTAACAACATTTAGGTCATGTGTTGATTAGACCTGCCTAACTACAGTAAAGGAAATTAAGCCAAAATTCAGTGTCTCTCTAATTCTGAACTGGAAATTAGCATCTTCAGGCTTTGCACAGTTTGTAGTATGTTTGATTGGAAATATTTTTATCACCAAAAGGGAAGAGTTACATTTATGGGGTTGGGGCAGAAAAGAGAATATCTGTGCATGGGTCCTTTTATATAAAACACTGAAACATTCTACTGACCAGATGTTAACCAGAGATAGGATAGAAAGAGAATGATGGAGGGGTGCAGCAAGAATCTTATGTTGGAGCCAGGAAACAACACAGCAACATTATCATTTATCTAAAATTAATCTTTTTGCAAATAATAAAGGCTTACTGTTAATAGAGCTCTTACAAATCCATAGAAAAAAGAGAAATACCCTAAAAAAATGACTGAAAGATATAAACAAATAATTCACAAGAGAAGATACACAAATGGCCAAGATATTTTAAAGATTCAAACTCAGTAGTCAGAAAAATATTCAACAAAAGATACTAATTTTCTTTCACATATGGAGTTTGCAAAGATTAAAAAGAATTAGAAAAGCTTATATTGGAAATAGGCCTTTTCTTATTCTGCTTCGAGTATAAACTGGCACAGATTTTCGGGATGCAATGTAACATAATGTTCCAAATCACTCAGAAATATGTACACTTTTTGAACTAGAAATTCTAACTTTAGAAAATAACCTATAGATATATATAAAGATTAATCTCCATGGATATTTATTATAGTATTATATTAAGTTAAAGAATTAAAAATTTTTTTTAAAAAAGAATTAGAAACAGTACGAATGCTAAGTAGTAACAGAATGGATAAAAAATACTCAATTTTGAACGATGAAATGATCTGTGAAAATGGCCCCCCTAAATTATTGAAAAGAAAATGTAGGTTTTAAACTGTATAAATGGGGGGGGGGGTTATTTACTGAGATAGGGTGTATGGAATTTATTGTCCAAATCAGCACATTTTTTAGACTGTTAACAATTATACCAGGATTAAAGGCATAAACAGTCTACTGCCTCGTTGAACACTCTCATCAGCCAACAAGGCAACATTGTTCTCATAGTCTATGTGTTATCTGATGTTTCATTCAACCTTTTAAAATGAAATTGTTTAGTACTGGAAGAGTTTAAAGCTACTTCAGTGAAGATTAACTCAAAAATTAGACCTGTAGGACAGTACATTCTGTTTCACCTCTGCTTAATAAATAACATATACAGATTATAACATATCTACAACGGACTTTTTATTTTGTGATTCTTCTAACCAATTAGGAGTTTATAACAGATATAAAACATAATCTATTCTTAGATTCTAAAGGCCTTTTCTTTATTAGCTTAGCCATTGCTGTATTATTTTGTATGAATCTAAATTACACACCGAGTATGGGATTAAATGTCTTAGATCAAAGCCTCAAGTCAGACCTCCTCTTCTCTTAAGTCCTATGGATCTCATAAATATATAAAAGATGGTGATTGAAAACACCTCAAATAAAAGGACATTAAATAGGAAAAACCAATTGGGATTCCTGCTTTAATAAATCTACCTTACTATGAAGCGCCCGTTCAAATTTAAGAGACTACAATGCTTTTAATAAAAAGTCTGAATTTACAAATAGTTTTTAAAAGGTATTTTAACTATACCTAAAACATATTGCATAGTATGTTAACTAGCTGGAATTAAAATAAAAACTTGGGGAAAAAATGTAAAAGGTATTTTAAGAGTTTTTCCCTTCCTATAAAATGATATTTTATGATAAAGTAGAAAGGGTTATTCTTGGTCTGTTTATCTTAGCAGGTACTTTATGGTATACTATCACATTACCATTTTCTTTTTTCTTTTTTTTTTTTTTTACATTACCATTTTCTAATGCAGAAAAGTACCATTTTTGTGAACTGGAATTCTTTACCATTAAAGTTGATATCATTTTAGAGATTATTCTTTAAAAATTACTCCCCCATATATTTTCTTTTCTAATAACCTATTATTAGCATCTTTTGGCTCAGGTAGAAATAAAGGTAGTCTCGCTTTAAAATTGTTTTGATTTTCTCATTTAAACTTATTTTCATGTGAATTTTTTCTTTTAATAGTTGATCTTTTTTGTAAGACACCGCCTTCCTCTAACATAAAAAATAAATCCATATTTTTTGCATTGTGAAAATGTAATTATATAAAAATGCAGTTGTGTTTAAAAGAACACTTAATTGTGAAGGATTCACGTTGCAAAACCCTTCCTGTCACAAGATCTTAGTGGAGGGTTGGGAGAAGCATTCTACACAGACGATTTTGTTTTTATTATTTAAAAAATACTGCGAATTTGAGTAACGATAGTAAAGCAAGACTTGTGTTGGGAATACTGAAGAATCCAGAGATCTTGGAGCCAGACTGCCTAAATTAAAATCCCTCCTTCAGTTTTGGCCTCGGGCGAGTTACTTAACAACTCTGGCCTTCATTTTTTTTTTTTTTTTTTTTTAATCAATAACATGTAAATAATAGTGGCTATTGCAAAGCTTAGAACAAAAACTGGGACATGGCAAACAATTAAATGTTAGGCATTATCATCATCATTTTTATTCTTTGGAATGCCCTAAAACATCTACATAGTTTGCATCACTGCCATACCAGTGTAATCTTTTATCCATTTGTATGGTCAGGAAGAAATATAATCTTATCTCTCTTCAGGAAACCATCATATATATCCAGGTCTGCCTTTTTCCTCATTTGTTTTAAATTCAAGACACTTTTATTAAGAATACTGCAGTTACTTTTAATCTTTGCCTCTACTACCGAGAAAGATGAAACTTACTTAAAACAGAATTTATAATGACAGATGTGCCAGAAGAAAAAACATATGAAAAATGGTTTTAAACAAAGATCAAAGAGCTTTTTGAAATGCAGTTTAAGCTAAAGGGCTTTTTAGGAAATCACTGATAAACATATGAGAAGTGAATACCCAGTTTCCTGAGGCACAGAAAGTTAATTAATATGTATTTACTAAATACTGTGGATATTTGACATGGGTTTTATTCTTCATCAGTTTACAAAGGTATATTATACAGCTACTACGAGGCCCCAGTTCTCTCCTGCCTGGCTCTGGTGCAGCACCTTCCTGGCCCCTAGCTGCTGCTCACACCATTGAGTCAGTTCATTCTGTGGTAGTTAGCACGTCATGCTTCAACTCACAGTCCTCTACTGGTTTCCCTCTCACAAAGAGTAAAATTCAAAATCTCTCTTTGGATCTGGGGTTCCAGCATGATCTCTAAGTCCTCTTTAACAGTTTCCCCCCTCACCTACCCCGCTCCAGCCAATCAGGGATCCTTGGTGGCCGGGGAACATACTAAGCAGGTTCCTGCCTCAGGGTCTGCATGCTTGCTATTCCCTGGGAGGGGGGATGCCCCTCCCCCAGATACCTACAGGATTCACCCTAGCCCTTCGTTTTTGGGTTTTTTTTTTAGGATTTTATTTATTTATTCATGAGAGACACAGAGAAAGAAAGAGAGGCAGAGACACAGGCAGAGAGAGAACCAGGCTCCATGCAGGGAGCCCAATGTGGGACTCAATCCCATGACTCCAGGATCACGCCCAGGGCCAAAGGCAGGCACTAAACTGCTGGGCCACCCAGGGATCCCCTCCTCGGGGGTTTAAATGTCATCTCCTCAGAGAGGCCCTCCCTGAATACAGTATATAAAACAGCAGCACCTGGACACATACTCGCCATCATTCTGTCCCCCTTACCCTGCTTTATTTTTCTTCACTGCACTTAGCACCATCTGACATGTCTGTCTGTCTGTCTCCCCACATTAGAATGTAAGCTCTAGGGGAGCTTATCTGCCTTGTCCACGTTGTTTCCTCACACCTGGAACAGCACCTAGGTTGTTGAATTAAAATTTAAAAATACTTAAATGTACTCTTAGCCCAGTTTATTGCTGACTTCCCATATAAACACAGAAGAACCATGTAAATTTTCTTAGCGTTCCAAACTTCTTTAGGAAAATTAGGCTAAGAATAGATCTGAAATAAGGTATTTCTAAATATCAAAAGTTATTAAAATGCTGACAACAGACAGGAACTTCCCAATCCTGGGTATATGCCAGTTGGTCCCTGATTTTCCAGTCATCGTTGAAGGCCTCCTCTCTCCCTTCCTGAGCCTAGCTAGTGGTGCCACCTGACGGCTGCCAGGCAGCCCGGCCTGACCCAGCCTGTTCCCCTGCTACCTGCATTCCTTAGGGCAGACTTCACTAGTAGCCTAAGGTCTTTGGCTCACGTGAGCTTTATCTCAGCAGTCCCTTTCTCTCGAGCAGTCCCTTTCTCTCAGGCTCCTCCTTTTTAATGTCTTTGCTACTTTTTGTTTTTAACCAGTTTGCTTGCTCACTTGTTTTCTTTTCTTCTTTCTCCAAAAAAGGTCTGTGGTTATGATTGGTTAGCAAAAGATTAGCATTATAATATGCCCCCTTCTGAGGAAACAGGAGGATAGATTTTTAAATTACATGTCAAACATGTACCTTAAGAAGATTTATAGAGGTCTTTGTCTACTTTTTATTCTCCTTTAATTAACCTATTTTTCTTCAGATACTTACAGCCAAGTTAATTTTCCTGTTCAATTTTGTTTAACTCCTAACATTGCTGATATATTACTTCCTATTTTTTACTGGAAATACTTAGTTGTACCTATAAAACATGGAACACGGAAACCAGAAAAGAGGTGGAAAGGCAACTGCCGGCTCATTTTGGAACTAGCCCAAGTACAATATAGGAAGGATACAGATATTCCTATCTATAGGAAGAAGATTGTTTGAGTTCCAAATACCTTAAAAGCAATTTTTAAAAAATACCTCTTTTTAAGTTAGACATTCCTCATGCTATTGTTTTATAAGTTTATATTTGATAAGGGGAAAATAAAATTATTTTTCCCTAAATTGGTATAAGCCAAGATTTCCAACATATGTTCTGCAAAATACTAGCCCCTCAAGATGCTACTTGAGGGTAAAAATGTTATGTCATCAAATAACTTTGGAACACATAGCATACCACACTTAAAGGTTTATAGTATACATCAGCAATAAATTTACGTCTACAATAAATTTACCTACTTAATTTTAATCATTGTTTGCAAACAGAGAGGACTATTAAACCCTTTATTTTTTTTAAGATTTTATTTATTTATTCATGAGAGACACAGAGACAGAGAGAGGTAGAAACACAGGCAGAGGGAGAAGCAGGCTCCATGCAGGGAGCCTGATGGGGGACTCCATCCTTGGTCTCCAGGATCAGGCCCCAGGCTGAAGGCGGCGCTAAACCGCTGGGCCACTGGGGCTGCCCTAAACCCTTATCTGGCAGAACTGATGTGAGAACCAACGGTAATTATTTATCATTCAGAAATAAAAGACTGATCAATATCTGTTGAGGATTTCCTGTCAGGCACTGGTCTCAGAATTTTGCATAAATTATATTTAAACCTTAAATAAGCCTATGAAGTACAGGTATGATTATTATTCACCCTTTGTAGATGAGGAGCCTGAGGTTCAGAGAGGTTAATATCACACCCAAGGTCACAAGGCTGGTGCAGTAAGCATTTGGTTTTTTGTTTGTTTTTTAAAAGATATTATTTATTTATTCATGAGAGACATAGGCAGAGGGAGAAGCAGGCTCCATGGAGGGAGCCCTATGTGGGACTCAATCCCAGAACTCCAGGATATGACCTAAACTGAACACAGATGCTTAACTGCTGAGCCACCCAGGCATCCCATGGTGTGGTAAGCATCTGGATGTAGGCAGGTCTACTTACAAAATCTATATGTGGTCTTTGGTCTCCACAACCTCTAAGGATGTCATTTATGAGTGTTTCAATTAATGAAAAGAGTAAGTTATTTAAAAATATTGTGTTACTTTGTCACATAGATATTGCTGGAGCTCCTCTGCCTCAGAACCTGAGTGGATACTCTTTGTTGCCATTATCATCAGAAATGTTTTGGAACGAACATAAATTAAAAAACCTACATCCACCCTGGATTCTGAGTGAATTCCATGGATGCAACGTGAATGCTTCTACCTACATGCTTCGGACTAACCAATGGAAATATATAGCCTACTCTGATGGTACTTCAGTGTTGCCTCAACTCTTTGGTAAATCTGTTGACCTATTTTTTAAGTGCAGTATTATATGTAATGAGCTAACCTCCATAGTGTTGCTCAAGAGATCCAGTCATCATTGGTTAAATAAATAAATACCTGCTGCTTCTCCTGCCAGGACATCTACAAAAGGTTTTCCACATGAGGTGCAGCTTCTTTGCAAATCATCTGAATTCCAGAGCAAGTGTCCTAAGGCTTTTGATCAGGGTCTCAAGACTGAAACCATGGTTTTCTTTGATCCAAGGTGTCCTCTAATATTCATGGTTATCTTTCCCAAACAGTAGTCAACACCCTCTCATTATACCTTGGTTTCAGCTGTTCTGGAGATTAATCTCTTTATCTTGTAAAGCCTGACATTCGACATATATTATTTAAGAGAACACCATTATTCTCATTTTATAGAGAAGATTAGGGGTCAAAGGGATTCAAATACCTGTGCAAGATCTCACAGTTAAGTGGCAGAACCGGTCCAACTTCAGGTCTAACTTCAAAATCCATGTTCCTTCCACTCCACAAAGATGCCCACTAGCTAAACTTCTCTTTCAATTAATTTTTTTTTAATTTTTAAAGATTTATTTATTTATTTTGGAGAGAGAGAGTATGCATGCACAGTGGGGAGGGGCAGTGGGAGAGAGAGAATCTCAAGCAGACTCCCCACTGAGTGCAAAGCCCAACCCGGGGCTGGATCGCAGGACCTTAAGATAACCTGAGACAAAATCAAGAGTCAGATGCTTAACCAACTAAGCCACTCAGGCACCTCTCTATGAGTTAATTTTATTTATTTTTTTAAAGATTTTATTTATTTATTTATTTGAGATAGAGTGGGTGAAAGACAGAGCATGAGCGGGGAGGAGGCAGCAGAAAGAGAGGGAGTAGCAGGCTCCCCACCAAGCAGGGAGCCCAATGTGGGGCTTGATCCCAAGACTCCAGAATCATGACCTGAGCCAGAGGCGGATGCTTAAGAGACTGAGCCACCCAGGCACCCTTATGAGTTAATTTTAAAGCAACATTATTAAATTCAGGTTTTACTTATCCTTTGCTCCCATCTCCACATAATATATGCCCTTGTTAGTATTGATTTCTCCCTAGGTTTCCTCTCTAGTTAGAAATGTCAAAATTATTAACTCTAAATAATTCTTTAGGGACTAAGCTGATTGACCTTGACACCCCCCTCCCCCCTTAATTCTAAGAGCAGGAAATTCTTGGCTTCAAAAGGAAGTCCTTAAATTTTCATCCTGATGTGTAACAGGCATCTCTTGGTCATTCACTGCACATGTTCTACAAAACAGATGTGACTGTCAAAGGATCAGTGGATGAGCCTGTCTTTCCTGTATTCTCTGGGGTTTATCCACGGACTGCCCTTTCCCCCAAGAGGTGCCATGTGAAGTCCTCTAACAAAGTCATAAATGTCTTCAGGGCTCTTCTGGCAAATGCACCACATAGGCCCACAGAGGTTTTTCCCTCAACATGTAATATGAATTTATTATCTTAAGTGAATTGTCATAGGTCTTTGATTTGCTATTTTTCCAATTAGATTGACATGCAATTATATTTTGTCTTCCTTTTACCTAGGTAAAAAGGGTGTTTATATTTTGATTTGTCATTATTTTCTTGGTGGTAGCAATTGAGATACATTCTTATTTCCATGGCTGTTTGTTCAAATGGACAGTGTCGATGAATTGAACTTTCAAAAATCCAAGACAAGATACTAAAATATATAGAAAACTATGAGTAGGTAAAGTTGCAAGAATATGACTTGACTATGTAAAGAATTATTGCAACTGGAAAAGTTTGGGGCTATTGAAATGGGACAATATGAGCATTACTATTTTTTTCTCTGTATGTCAAAGTAAGCAGAGCATCAAAGCCAGGAAGGATTAGGACTAAGCCAGCTCACTAGTGATAAGAATCCATGTATTTCTGTCGTCTAGAAATGGATAAGAAAAAAAAAAAATGAGATAGCAGGATGATGGTAGGAAGGTAATTTGGACATACATGTAGAATGTTTATTTTTTTATTTTTTAAAATATATTTATTCATGAGAGACACAGAGAGAGAGAGAGAGAGAGAGAGAGAGGCAGAGACACAGGGAGAGGGAGAGGCAGGCTCCATGCAGGGAGCCCGACGTGGGACTTGATCCTGGGTCTCCAGGATCACCCTGGACTGAAACGACTGAGCCACCCGGGCTGCCCTAGAGGAGTGTTTAACCTTTGGTATAATATTTTACCATTTATACTGTCCTTCATCTTATTATGCTAAGAGGAACTGAAAATGAAAATAAGCTCAAATATATTAAGTCACAGAGTAATGACATTCTAAAAAATGTTTCTGTATCATAAATATTTTGACAGCTATTTAATTTTTTTCTTGCAGATCTTTTCTCAGATCCAGATGAACTAACAAACATTGCTACAAAGTTTCCAGAAGTCACATATTCTTTAGATCAGAAGCTTCGTTCCATTATAAACTACCCTAAGGTTTCTGCTTCTGTCCACCAATACAATAAAGAGCAGTTTATCAAGTGGAAACAAAGCGTAGGGCAAAACTACTCAAATGTTATAGCAAACCTCAGGTGGCATCAGGACTGGTTGAAAGAACCAAGGAAGTATGAAAGTGCAATTAATCAGTGGCTTAAAACCCCTCACTAATCCTAAAAAAATCTGAACAGAGGTTAGAAAATAATGTCCTAGAGCAACATATAGAGATATATGCTAAGAGATCATGATTAGCTTTTATATGTGTTTTAATAATTACTGATTTTTACTTATTTTTAAAGAATGTATTCTATTTCAAAATTAAGTAATCATTACAAAATTACATATTTTCAAAAAGAACTCATTCTTGCTAACTTTTAACAACTTAATGGAAGTAATAAAAGGATGGAAGCAAATAGTATAAAGTTATGTTCCTCTGAATAATATGGAATATAGACAATTTTAACAATTATCATATGATTTATGAACCATAAAATAGTTACTTGTATTTGATGGTGTGATGAGTTATTTGCATCTGATGGGACATAAATCATCTGGATGTATTTGATGGGAGTATTTAGAGTATTTGATGGGACACAGATTCTGGATATGGCTGACGTTATTACTGTTTTTTTTAAATAGGTAATATATGCACAAGGTACAAGTTTCAAAAGGTACAAAAGAGTTAATAATGATCATGAAGTCTCCCTACTTTCCCAGTTCCCCTTCCTGGGGCAACTGTAACCACCTTCCTAAGGATCCCTTTAGAGACACACTTGTATATCTAACAAACTTTGTATGTTTCCTCACACACAGAACAGAGCTTACTATACAAAATGTTCTGCATCTTGCTCCTTTTTTCTCCCACTTAAAATAAAGACCTGGAAGTGAAATTGCTGGATTAAGACTGGGTCTAGCAAAATTACACCAAATTACCTCCAAAGAAGTTATACCAATTAAAATTCTCACTCAGTGATGCACTTCTTCACATCCTTTGTCAACCTAATAAACAAAAAATAGATTATTTTTAATTTTTTAAATTATGAGTAAGATCATGTTTTCCTATTTTTTTTAAAGATTTTATTTATTTATTTATTCATGAAAGACACCGAGGGGCAGAGGGAGAAGCAAGCTCCCTGCAGGGAGCCCGATGCAAGACTCAATCCCAGGACCACGACCTAAGCAGAAGGCAAACATTCATCCACTGAGCTAGAGCTACCCAGGTGCCCTGATAGATCATATTTTCATATATTTAATGGCTATTTGAATTTCCTTCACTATGACCTTACCTATTTTATTCTTTTGACTATTTTTATGTTGCTCGTCTTTTTTAATTACAGGCATGCTTTTGGATATTCTCTGTAATAGAAGCTGCACTTTTTTTTTCCTTCTTGGAATTTGTCTTTTGACTTTGTTCTGGTGGGGGTTTCTTCTTTTTTTGTTTTGTTAATTTTTTGTTGTTGTTGTTCTGGTGTTTTTAACCTGTGCAAATTGGTATTTTCATGCTATCAGATTTATGAATTTTTGCTTATATGGCATTGGGATTTTGTTTCATACATCTTCAGAATGGCATTTCCCACTTAATTTCTTTTACAGTTTTCTTTTTTGCCCCATCTGGAATGTATACTCATATTAAAAATCTGACTTTAGTTTGTTATTTTAAGAGGGCTAACCAAATGACCTTTTATTGAGTAACATTTGTCCATTGGTTAGAAAATGCCACTTTATTATTTAACACCTTTTATTGAGTAAATCATTTTTCTCTACTAATTTGAAATGTCGTTTTATCATATACCAAAGTCTTATTTACATTTCTATCTTTTCATAACATTTTTTATCTGAAAATAAAGTGGACCAATCTACTTTGTTTACTGATGCACTGGTCAATATCTGGTCAGATTAGTCCTTTCCAACACTTTCTTTTTTCAAAGTTGTCCAAGCTACTCTTGCTAACTTAGTTTTTCCACACAGATTAAGTCTGTCTAGCTCAAAAAGGGAAAATCTTGTTAGTCTTTTAATGAAATCATCTTAAATTTATAGCCTATTTTAGGGAGAATTGAACTCTTTATGATCTTCCGTTATTCTAAAGAACATAATATAGCACATGTTTCCCTTTCTTCAAGGTTTCTTTGATCTGTCTTAGCAGTATTCCAAGTTTTCTTCATATCGATCGTTTTTTTCAGAGATTTCTGGAAAATAAGGACCTTTAAAAAAAAAAATACTGCCTACGCCCCATACCCCACACCAATGAGATTAGAATTCTAGGGATGGCACCTAGAATGAAAATATACTCTAAACCCAGTACGTTCTAGCAAAAGCCTGCACAGGAGAGTTGAGAGGGGACACTATTCTTCTTTGTCTTTTTCTGTGAACATCCCTGGCACTGTTCTTTCTTACTGTTCCAATAAGCTCTCCTAGCTGATGATCTTGAAGTGTAGGCAGAGATGAGTTTATTCCTAGTTGTTTTATTATTTGTTGGTGGCGTGCTATTTTAAGTGGATCTTTCTTCCATTATATGTTCTAACTGGTTGTTCTTATATGCAGACTCTATTTCTACATAATAATTTTGTGCCAATAATATAACATTTTTTGGTACCAATAGTTTTTCAATTGGTATCTTCTATTTTCAGGTAAAAAGCTGGTCTGTAAATAATAATTTTACCTAACTTTCCCTTCAAACTGTCTTTGAAGTTTTCTTGATGAGCCACTTCATCTCCTTTGTTTACTCTTCTTCAGTGAATTTGTCTGAGCTTATCTGCAGTTATATATGAGTTTCGGAGAAATAAATTTCACTTCAGATACATTCTGAAGTAAAACCCTTAAGGAAAAGATCTCAATATTAGACTACTACAATTAAAATGAAAATATACAAATCTACCTCCCATTTCCTAGTTAAACCTAAAGAACATGACATAGCTAATGTGTGGGTATATATGCTAACTACAGGGGAAAAATAAAGCAATGATAATAGAAATGTGGTTCTGAAACATCGGCATGTGAAGATAAATATACTCCATCTCGTTCTACCCAAGCCCTTCAAGATGCATTCATTGTTAGAATTTACCAAGCATCCACAATGTTTTAAGCATATTGGAAATGGGACCATACTTAGGTACAACTGAGTTTTTAGGACAAAATCTAATTCAAACTAGTATGTAACAACCATGAAAGCAGAAAATGGAGAAAAAGTTGGAAAACTAAGACAAATTAATGCCAGAATCTGAGAGAAACGGACACTAATTATAAACTAAATTGAGGACAGTCTTTGGGATTCATTTTTACTACCTTCACTGCTCCACTCTGCTCCAGTCTACCATTATCTCCTGTTTGGAATTTTGCAACAGCTTCCTTGAGCCTGCCCTTGGCTTTCTTCAATCCATTCTCAACACAGCAGCCAATGTGATTCTGTTAAGATATATCACATCACTTCACTGGGCACTCAAAACCTTCCACTGGTTTCCCATCTGACTCTGTAAAAGCCAGAAACATGACAAGGGCCTACAGAACTCTGAACCATCTAGTTGCATGTTATCTCACAGGCCACCTCTCCCCCCGCATTCCACTTTGTTCATTCTTTCGGCCACACTGGCATCCCTGTTTTGTTTTGTTTTTTTTCTTCTAGCACACCAGGCATGCACCACCTCAAGACCTTTGTGCCTGCCAGTGCTTTCTGCTTGGAATACTGTTCGTTCCTGAAATTTCTACATTGCTCACTTGGCTACATCCTTCAAATTATTGCCACAATGCTACCTTCTCACAAGGACTTCCCTGCTTTATTTTTTCTCCATAGTAATCACAACCATCTGACTCAGTGTATATTTTACATACTTAACTCGTTTATACTGCCCCCCCCACCCCTCCTACCCTACCAGGATAAAAGCACCCTGCACAGGCATGGCTTTTTGTCATTTTTGTTTCCTAAACTGTCCCAAGTGCCTGCCATGCAGAAGATTACTAAATACTTGAATTGATTTGCTGGGAGTAACCTCTATAAAGCAGAGCCTTCTAAAACCAGTACATTCTAGCAAAAAGCCTGCACGGGAGAGTTCTTTTTCTTTTTCTGTGAAAAAGGCCAGATACCGAATATTTTAGGCTTTGTGAACCAGATGGTCTTTTTCACAACTATTCAATACTACCCCAGTAGCATGAAAACAGCAACAATATGTAAACAGATGAGCGTGGCTACTTTCCAGGGAAACTTCGTTTACAAAAACAGGATTTGACCTGTGGGCCACAGTTTGCTAACCTCTAGTCTAGAACAATGGTTCACAACTTTGCTGCAAACTGGAATTACCACAGGCTGTTTAAAAACTATTAATGCCTGGCTCCTATCCCCAAGCACTGAGAGTTTTGAAAGCTTCCCAGATGATTGTAAGGTGCAGCAACATCTGGAAACCAAGGTTCTGGAAACTTGTTATCCCAACTATGGTCTTTAAACCAAAAGCATCCAAATCAACTAGAAGCCTTACATGTTTTTATTTGTCTCTGTTAAAAAATAAAATGATGGATTATGTATTTATCCTTTACTCTTCATGTTTTCCATCTCATTAAACCTAGGGCATCCTAATAAAAACTACTAGAACTGATTAAATTTGTTAAATAGCTACATATACAAAAATAAATATACATCTATAAGATTAGGTAAAAATGGAAATTAGGAAAAATATCTCACATTATGACAGTCAGTAAAATAAATTTAAGCAAGAGGCTCAAACCTAGATGAAAAAATTATAAAGCTCTATGAAGTGTGCAAACAAGGTAGGAATATGAAATGACAGCAAGTTCTTGTATGGGAGGATCTTATATTAAAATGTCACTTCTTCATAATTACTGTATAGATTTTGCACAATCCGTGTTTTAATCTGAATAGGGTTTTGTTTGTTTTCTTAATCGAACTAAATCTTAAAGTTTTTATGGGGAAAAAAGTCTAAAATACCTATTAAAACTATGGAAAAAGAATATTAAAGTGAGACTATTCTTACTGGCTATTAAATCATACTAGAAATCACCGAATCAAACTAAGAACTTGGCACTGAGAGGCCATGAAATAAAGATATATCTCAACACAAACTAAGTGGAAGAAAATCAGTGTGGAACACAGACAAGATACAGACTCGTGCTAGAACCATTCCCTTGTACACAGCTCATATATTATGGATATGTGTTTGTGTTTATAATTATGCATATTAAGCTCTCAGATAAGATTTTAGCCCTTTTAAAACACAATTTAAAGTTATAAAGCAGAATCTTAAATAATTCTTGGGTCAAAAAATTACAGTTCTATGCTATTTTTAAAATAAAGAAAACGAAAAAACTAAAAACATATGACACAACCAGAACTATACTCAGAGTATTTTTAGCCTTAAACTTTTTATTATTAAGATGAAATAAAAATAAACAGTTCAAGAAGTTAAGACAATAAATTAAGCATCAAATTTTGTGATATTTAAAGTAAAGGATTGGTTTCCTTAAATAGTGTTTTGCGAGTTCTGCTTTCACATAGGATAGGGAAAGTTCCAAGGGAATATTCCTCCCATGTTAACAAAAATCAAGAAAAAAGAGACCCCTGGGTGGCTCAGTGGTTGAGTGTCTGTCTTGGACTCAGAGCGTGATCCGGGATCCTGGGATCAAGTCCCACATCAGGCTCCCTGCGGGGAGCCTGCTTCTCCCTCTGCCTGTGTCTCTGCCTCTCTGTCTCACAAATAGAATCTTTTTTAAAAATCAAGAAAAAAAAAAAGCTAGATAATCTAAGCTTTTTTTTTTTTTTTTTTTTTCTTTTGAGCCTATCAGGTGCCTGCAGCAGCAAGGCAGCAGGTAAACTGAATTCAAAAGGGTGGCAAGCTCCTCCAAGAAGGGGAGAGACATTCAAACTGGTTCACCTTTGGAAGAACATTGAAGGGGGGTAGGAACTAGCAGCCAAAAGAATGGGTAAGAAGGCTACTGGGACAAATCCTTAAAAGTCCAATGTGTGTGAACGTAACAACAGAAACTCTGGGAGCCCCCACACAGAAAGGAAACCACCTCCACTAATGAATTTTTTCATGGACCTCAACCAACACCCAAGTGAAAGACTGGGGGCAGGGCTAGAGATCTAGGAGCCCCTTCAATGGGCCAGGTGTACAGTGGACCAGGGAGTGACCTCTGGAGGATAAGCACAGAACCCAAAACCTTATGTTTGAAAAACATAGGTCAGGCTTCGCATCACCAGTAGTTTTTTTTTAATTTTTATTTATTTATGATAGTCACAGAGAGAGAGAGAGAGAGGGAGGCAGAGACACAGGCAGAGGGAGAAGCAGGCTCCATGCACCGGGAGCTGGACGTGGGATTCGATCCCAGGTCTCCAGGATCGCCCCCTGGGCCAAAGGCAGGCACCAAACCGCTGCGCCACCCAGGGATCCCGTATCACCAGTATTGAGACAAACCAGCACTGTATGTCCCTGAAATGATATACCAAGAACACAGTGTTACCCGTATAGTATTTCAGCCCAAGAACTCTAATCCAAATTCAATTGGATCTAATCCAAATTCTAATCCAAACAGTTGTAGAAACAAATACAACTTGAGAGATTTTCTATCAAACGTGTCATAGACCCTTCAGACCTGTCAGAGTCAAAAAGAAAAAGACTTGGGAAACTGTTCTAGATTAACTGTTCTAGACTAGAGAAAGAATGCAATTAAATACAACCCATGCAGTGGATCCAAATAAACATATCTTAGTGAAATTTGTCAGGGACAAGAGAAGAAGCAATAAACTTCTAGAATGGAAAAAACAATGATCAAATTTACATGCATCAGGAACCAGCATGGTTTTAAGCTTCTCAACACACTCAGAAGCCAGAAGGCAATGGAGCAATGCCATTAAAAGTCAGAAGGAAAACATTTCCAGTGTAGAATTTTAACCCGAGCCAAGTCATCAGTTAAGCATGATGGTAAAATCTAGACATTTTCAGACATGCAAGATCCCCAAAATTCATCCTTTCTCAGGAAGCCACTGAAGGATGCTTTCTACCCAAGCAGGAAAATAGACCAAGAAGAAAACAAACAAACAAGCATGGAATTAGAAAGCAGGAGACCCAGCATGAGATAATGAAAGGAGTCTCTAGGATAACGGTAAAGAGAGATACCTGGCGAACAGCTGTCCTGGCAGGCAGTGTGGCTGAGTCTACGTGACTCAAGTAGCAGGCACAACGAAACTCCCACAGCTATGGCCTCAGCCTCTGCACAGTACTTTGAACCTCACGACGTGTTGAAGTGTTTTACCAGAAGAGAAAGAAACCAAGATAAAAAGAGCAGGGATCCGAGAAACAAGGATTTTGACCCAAGAGAAAGGCAGCGTTTCAGTGATGACAACAGTTGTATAGGCCTAGAGAGAAACCAGCCCACCCACATAGGAGGCAAAAGGAGGTCTCTGGTAAGAAAGTTTCCAAGAGGGATTCCTGGGTGGCTCAGCGGTTTAGCAACTGCCTTGGGCCCAGGGCATGATCCTGGAGTCCCGGGATTGAGTCCCACATGAGGCTCCCTGCATGAAGCCTGCTTCTCCCTCTGCCTGTGTCTCTGCCTTACTCTCTCTCTCTCTCTCTGTGTGTCTCTCATGAATTAATAAATTAAAAAAAAAATCTTAAAAAAAAAGTTTCCAAGAAAAATAAACTGGAACTGCTACCTTATGTTACAAAACCCACCTTATGGAAACTGCCCTGAGGGACTATTTAGAGGTATAGGAAGAATTAGCTAGGTAACAATAAAAATTAAGGCAATTATTAACTTCAAGAAAATATTCATAATATACGACATTCGGCTGAGAATATTTTCCTTTCATAATAATGCAAACACTAAATATAAATCTAACCCAAAATTATAATATTACTGTATTAAATATGGGAAAGGAGAAATTATCTAATGAGAAGCCAATAGGTAGTGTCTAAATTCACCAAATCAATAAGTAGCATTACACATGTGCTACTTAGAATTCTGGAATTAAGTAAATGCCAGAAGAAACCGTAAATAGTTTCTAAATTGGTTCCCTGTAGAAGAAGGGAAGAAGGAGTGAAGAGGTGTGGACCGGAAACAACGTTGTTGTCAACCCTCTAGTTCCACTGGACTTTCCAAACTATGCGCATGTGTTATTTTGAGAATTACTTTTTTTAAATCAATGATTTATCAGGTCTTAGCAAAGTGAAGTTCTGTGAAATGTAATTTCACAGGTAGAGTCTTGTTTTGTCATATGACAGCATTTCAACAAATTTGAGACAAATTATAGAATTATCTTGAGAAATATTAAACTGATATTGGCTAGAGGAATCACTGAATTACCGGTATTGCTCAGAGAGAGCTCCCTGGAAGAAGTAGATCATAAGCAGGGATGATGTATGTTACAAACCCTCTGAGGGGAGAATGTGAAAATTAAACCAGGAGTTTGATTTCCCAAGGCTATCGGTCTACCTCTTTTTTAAGTGTTCCTCCAAGAATGGCTATTTCTTCATCTCCCCAGAGCTTCCTTGGGCTCCTCTGGATGATACTGGCATAGGTATGAAAGGCATTTTTTTTTCCTTAGGTTGATGGATTTATCATCAAAGTGGGAACATCTCCAAGTTTTCTGAAATGCACCATATACCCATTAGTCCAGCAATTCACAATATATTTACTGATATCTAGTCTGTGTCAGGCCCAGTGCCAGGCACTAGGGAGAGGCTAATAAAAATGACAAAGTTCTCTGGCCAAAGGACGACAGTTTGAGAATTAGGATTCCTCAAGGCCACCAAGAGGACTGGCATCTGCATCCACCAAACCGTCCTATCCAGAGCATCTTAAAGTGCCAAAGGCATCCTCCGCCTGGGAAAGTGAATCCCAGCAGATGCCCAGACCGGGAAGCGCAGGGAAGCGCAGGGAAGCGCAGGAAATCTATTTGCACGGTGATAATGTGGAGGGTGCATAATACACACCTGACTGATGCTTCCAACAGGAAAACTAAAATTTGTTTGTGGGGAGACGGCGCTAAAATAAAAGAGACAGCATTTAATCTCAACCATTTCCTGTGACTTGGATTTCTTTTTTAAAAATTGGCCGCCTTGTCATTTTCTTAGTCACCTTTTTCTCTAGGCTTGTTGGGGGCGTCGTCTCTCCCAGCAACCTCCATCTGCTTGGAAAACAGAATCAAGAGAATGAAGAGCCATGATGACACATCCGTCAGTGGATGAAAATATTAGGAGAAAATCAATACATGTACTACCAGCGGCATAAAACCTAGTGATGCCCTCCCCAACCTAGTAACGCGGCGAGTTTCTACCTCGCAGAGAGCAGCTGGGAGCCACTGCTCTGGTAACGAGGAGCATTTGAAAAGCCTGCAAATCACTGCTCCTAATTGCCGAGCCGAGCCCAGCCGTACGGTTATCTCCGTTCTCTGACAGTAAATACCGATCGTCTCCAGGGCAGCCCGGGCGGCTCAGCGTTTAGCGCCGCCTGCGGCCCCGGGCGTGATCCTGGAGAACCGGGATCGAGTCCCGCGTAGGGCTCCCTGCATGGGGCCTGCTTCTCCCGCTGCCTGTGTCTCTGCCTCTCCTTCTCTCAGTGTCTCTCATGGATAAATAAATAAAATCTTTAAAAAAAAATTCATCTATTGGCGTCCTCTTTGCCCCAAACGCTGTCGGGTGACTTGTGTTCCTGTTGTTCCCACGCTAGTACGTGCAGATCCAATGACATCTCCGAATTCTTTTTTTTTTTTTAATCAAAACTAGTGTTTGTGTCGTGTGCCCTCCCCCCGCCCCACTGGCCATCCGGAATCCTGAGACCGCCGCGCCCGTGGGTGGGGACCCTGCTCTCCGGGAGGTCGCCCAGGTTAGCGCGCGCTGTTGCAAAGGCCGGGCCCAGCGACCTTGGGTCGGGCCGCGTGCGCCCCGGAGACCCCCCACCCCCACCCCCACCCCCAGCCCCGGGGGAGGGGGGGGCCGGGCGGGAGCCGCGGCAGGGGCTGGCGGGGAGGAGAGCCGCGGAGAAGGTGGGGAATCAGAGTCCCGCGTGTTCCTCGAGGGTGCAACCCCCGTTTGAGTGACAAATGACGAGGACGACCCGTAGGAACAACTTAAGCGCGAGTCTCCCCGGATCCGTCTCCGTCGTGGGCGCGCCTCCGACTCACCTCGCCCCCACGCGGGCTTCCCGCGCCCCTGCCGGGACCGGCCTCCGGACCCCCTTCCCCGCCGCGGGCCGCGGATGGAGCACCCCTTCGGCCCCTCCACTCTCCCGCCGGCGCCCAACGGCTCCGCACCCGGCTCCCCGGGCTGGGGCGCCAACCTCACGTCCGGACACGGGGCGCCGCCGCCCGGAGCGCCCGGCCGCCGCGTCCGCCTGGCGCTGCTGGGGGCCGTCGTGCTGGTGGCGGCGGCGGCCAACGGCGCGGTGCTGTGCCGCCTGCGCGGCGGGGGCGGGCCCGGGGCGGGCCCCAAGCGCCCGCGGATGGACCTCCTGCTGGCGCACCTGGCGGCCGCCGACCTGCTCGCGGCGGGGGGCGGCGCGCTGGCGCAGCTGGTCCGGGAGCTGCGGGCCGGGCCGCCCGGGGACCTGTCGGGCCGCCTCGCGCGCCTGCTGCGGGCGTCGGGCCGCGGCGCCTCGGCGCACCTCGTGGTGCTCGTGGCCCTGGAGCGCCAGCGCGCCGTGCGCCGCCCGCAGGCCCGGCCGCTGCCCGCGCGCGCCCTCGCCGCCCTGGGCTGGCTGCTGGCGCTGCTGCTGGCGCTGCCCGCCGCCCTGCTGGCGCCCCCGCCGCGCTGGCCCCGGCGGCTCTACGCGCTCTACGAGGCGGTGGCGGGCTTCGCGGCGCCGGCCGCCGTGCTGGGCGTGGCGTGCGGCCGCCTGCTGTGCGCCTGGCGGCGGCGCCTGCCCCGGGCCCCCGCGCCCCCCGCGCCGCCCGCGCCGCCCGCGCCCCCCGCGCTGCCCCGCGCGAAGCTGCAGAGTCTCAAGATGAGCCTGGCGCTGGCGCTGCTGTTCGTGGGCTGCGAGCTGCCCCACTGCGCCGCGGGGCTGGCGGCCGCGTGGGCGGCCGGGCGGGCGGGGGCCCGGGACGCCGAGGGCCCGGCGGCCGCGCTGCAGCTCGTGGCGGTGGCCCGGGGCGCCCTGGACCCCTTCGTCTACCTCCTCTTCCAGGCGGACGCGCGCCCGCGGCTGCGGCGGCTGCTGCGAGGGCGGCTGGGCGCCGTCTGCGGCTCGCGGGGCGCGGCGGAGGGCGCCGGGGAGCACCGGGCGCTGCACCGCCACCGCTGGCCGCGGCCCCACTACCACCACGCCAGGCGGGGGCCGCCCGAGCTGGGCTGCGCGCGCCCCCCGCCGCCGCCGCCGCGGCCGCTGCCCCGCTCCTGCTCCTGCTCCTGCGACAGCGCCTTCTAGCCGCGCCCGGGCCTCCGCCGGGGCCTCTGGCGCCGCCACGCGGCCCCCGCGCAGCACGAGGCCGCCGGGGTCCCTGCAGGTCACCGCGCCCGGCGCTGGAGCCCAGGCCGCCCCGTGCCACGCTCCCTGTCCTACACTCTCCCCGTTCTCCCTCTCCCTCTCCCTCGCCCCCCCCCGCCCCCCAGCCTGGAGACTCGGGGACCCTGGGAGGAACACTCGAAGGCACCCACTTCTTTTTGCGGCTCTGTCTCACGCTCCCGTCGTGCTCTGCATAAGCTCGTGTGGTTTGGCTAAATTTGTCGAGCTTTCGTTACGTGCTGTGTTGCCGTCTGTTTTTACTTCTTTGGAATCGTGTTTAAAGCAAGTGTACCTTCGAGGCCAGAGGAGAATCTGCCGTCGCCTCCAGGAGGAGCGTCCCCACACTGGCCTCCCGGAGGGGCCTGCAAGTTGTACCAGCGATGCTGCTGTCGGAAATGCAGCCAGGCGGTCACTGCAGAGCCACAGAGTGTCTGTAAAATAAAAGCATTACCCACAGAGCAATTAGTACTTGTTTTATTAAGAAAAAAGGGGGGAGGGGCAGCCCGGGTGGCTCAGAGGTTTAGTGCCACCTTCAGCCCAGGGCCTGATCCTGGAGACGCGGGGTCGAGTCCCACGTCGGGCTCCCTGCATGGAGCCTGCTTCTCCCTCTGCCTCTGTGTGTGTGTGTGTGTGTGTGTGTGTGTGTGTGTGTGTGTGTTGAATGAATAAAATCTTCAAAAAAAGAAAAAAGAAGAAACATGGTAATGTGTTTTCTCAGAAGAAAATCAGCGTGGCCTTTATTTCCAGTCTTCAATAGAAAGTCCTTGCAGGAAGGACACATAAAAGCTTCCTTTAGCCCCTTTCAAATATGCACGGTTTCTTTCTTTTTTTTATTTTTATTTATTTATGATAGTCACACAGAGAGAGAGAGAGAGAGAGAGAGAGAGAGAGAGGCAGAGACACAGGCAGAGGGAGAAGCAGGCTCCATGCACCGGGAGCCGGATGTGGGATTCGATCCCGGGTCTCCAGGATCGTGCCCTGGGCCAAAGGCTGGCACCAAACCGCTGCGCCACCCAGGAATCCCCAAATACGCACGGTTTCTGTAGGTGATTGTGTCTGTGCCCAAACCAGCTTTCTCGGCTAAGGTGCTGTGCTCAGGGAGCGTCTCCCGGCAGAGTCCCCAGCAAACTAGAGAAACCAAACAGCCAAGTGGTGCCTTTGGGCCGGGCTCACTGTCCCAGACGGAGCCTCCTGGAGATCTGCAAGAAGAGAGCTGAAGCCCCCCACAGCGTTGCATGTATATATAAAAAAAACCCTTTTAACAAACCGAAGGGCAATGCCTATTGGTGTAGATTGCTGAGAAAAAAGTCAAGAAGCAGATTTAATCAGTGACCTCCTCCTCTTCAGTGTCCTTGGTTCTAGAAAGAAGTGGTAACACTTATATCCACGTGTTTACCAGGGTCTTTCATCTGAGAATCTGCGAGCTTTGCGGGACAGTGCTTCCTGCTCATGCACAAATGCCAAACTAAGCCGGAGAAAGGGGAAATGTTTGCTAGAGTTCACTTGAAGAGCCAACGCTCTTTGAGGGCTTTGTTTACTTCACTGATGTATCCCAAACTCTTAAACAATATACTAGGCACTCAACACCTATTTGTTGAATGATTCATCATATGAGTCAGGCAAAGATAGACTAGATACAAGAGTCACAAAAATCTCCACTAAGCTTGATTTACCTTTTCCCAAAACTCTGTCAAAAATGTTAGAGGTTTTCCTTCATCTTTTTAATCTTCCCCACCCTGCTTAGGATACTATGTGTATAATACACGAAGAATAAGTCAGCCAAAGAGAGAACACAGCTGTCTTCATGACATTATTTTTGTTCACTAGTAAACATTAATTCCTTATTTTGTGCTAAGCAATGTGTTAGGCATTGGACATACTAAGATGAATAACACACATTTTCCCCTCAAAGACCTTATAATCATATGTAGGAGACTCTAACAGTTACCTGCACAGTATCACATATGCTTTAATAAGGGTTCAAGCCTGGGTGTCGGGTCACTGAAAAACAAAATCTACAACCTCGGGAGACTGAAGTGGTCATCCCATGATGGTATGAAGAGCCAACTAATGGGAAGGGGGGAATGGGCAAAGGCAGGGATGAAGGCAGAAGCACAAAGAGACTCAAAATAGGACCTACTGTATTACTTTGAAGGCTCCCAACTGAGATAATTTAAGCCAGTTGAGTTGCTTGTTTCTGTTATCTGCAATTGAGAGCACCCTAACAGAAAAATGAGTTTAAATTTATCTTCTCACATAACAAGGAGTCCAGTGGTAGGGCTGCTCCAAAGTTGCTTAGTTGAGTAGCTTCATAAGTTCATCATCAACGACCTAGCTCCTTTTCATCTTTCTCTTTGGCCATTCTGAACCGGTGGACTTGACAATAAGGTCTGAAGCCCTGAGGTCACAAAATGGCTACTATAGTTCCAGGCATCACGTTCAAATATGACAATATCCAGAAAAGGAAGAATTTCTTTCTTTGTACAGAACTATATCATATACCCATATGTAGACCATTGCAAGAGCAATGGGGCCACCATGCTGGCTTAGATATGAGCTGATGATATGAACTGCACAGTTAAGAGGTGAAAAAAAAATGGGACTTCCATTTTTTCTTTTAAGAAAAGAAGGGAAAGTGCTTATAGGAGGACAAGACTAAACTTTTATACAACTGCCAAATTGTTAGATTGATTTCTATGATCTATTAGAGATTTTCCTCTGTGCTGTCTAAAAATTATAAGAAATCTCCATCTGGGTCAAAAATACAGAGTATAAAAACATACAGAGTATATATTTATGTAGTTAATTTGAAATTAAGCTGTATTATCCCAAGATTTGTGAAGATTTGGTTAATCTCAATTCATACTGAAATACTTTTATGGCTAAGGAACTTTCTCTAATCTTAACTAAATCTGAGCCTTGAACGTAGATCTAGGTGACTTGCTTCACATCTTTGGAGTTCATTTGTGAGTTAAGAAATTTGGAGCATCCCCTCAGAATGATCAGCATTGATCCCAGGAACCTGCATTGCTATAGACAGCTCAGAGATTCAGTTCTGTCTCCATAAAGGAACACCACAAAGTTATTTTACATTTAGACTCTTACTTGACTGGGACATACCATTCAAACTTCACAGCAAAGGTATGTGAACGGTTGACCCTGAACTTGATCTCTTTTCTAGGTATCACCCAAATAGGATATGACTAGAGGAGACCAGACCATACTTGGAGTTTGGGAGGAATCAAATAACACACTCTTACCCACTGCACATTTTCCCTTGGAGTTAGATTTTCAGTAGGCTGCCACACACAGGCCTAGACTGCAGGACTCCAGGAGGCACTATTCACATAGATGGCAGTGTAAATGTCACCACCAGGACTTTAAAGCCTACATACAAAGAATTCTATATATTTTTAAAAAAATAATTGGCTGCATGGTAACAAACAGCTAAAATAAGTAAACATGACCTATTACATAATTTGAATCAGAGAGTATGTAGAAAACAGCCAAGAGGGATCCCTGGGTGGCGCAGCGGTTTAGCGCCTGCCTTTGGCCCAGGGCGTGATCCTGGAGACCCGGGATCGAATCCCACATCGGGCTCCTGGTGCATGGAGCCTGCTTCTCCCTCTGCCTATATCTCTGCCTCTCTCTCTGTGTGACTATCATAAATAAATAAAAATTAAAAAAAAAAAAAAAACAGCCAAGAGTGTAACTAAAACCACAATTAGTGACTAGCTATAACTCATTTACTAAAAATAGAATAGTTGAGCTGATTTATGAAAGAGAAGATAGATTTTCTCTTAAGCTTCCTAGGACGCTTCCTGAGAAACACAAAAGAAAGAAAATTAAAGGAGTTTCCCTCCCATTCCTAAAAGGTTCTGACTTGATCAAAGAGAAGACAATATAATGAAAATGAATACATTAATTTTATTTATTAACTAATTAAACAGATGTTTTGCTGATTTGTGAGGCAGTATAATGAAAAGAGTGGTCTTTAGAGCTATGGATCTGGACTTGAATTTCATCGCTACCACTTAGTCACTGTGTGATTTTAGGCTGTTTGCTGAATCTTTCTGAGTCTTGATTTTCTTTTCTTTTCTTTTTTTTTTTTTTGAGTCTTGATTTACTTTTCTTATCAGTAAATATGGGATTTTTTATTATCTACTTCATAGGGTTGATATATGTAAAATACTTGATGGGAAGGGAGGGGAGTCCTGTCAACAGTCTCTTCAGAGTCATCCTAGTACTCAATATATGACTGTTACTATTTTCTAACACTGGGTCGTGAGGGATAAAATCCAGTTGAGTAATATTACATGAAGGGAAGCAAGGGATCTTGAGGAATCAACCTATAGAAGATTAATGCAGCAATGGTGGCACATAGTGATAAGGAAGTTGGACCTTACAGAATATATACTTTGCACAGTAATTGTCAACTGCCTTCCTGGCATCCATTTCTCCTTTTCTACCAGGACTCTGATTCTTGCACCTAACGCCTCTAAGGACGAGCCAAGTGCTTTGAGGGAAGCTGAACCCTCTCCCATTCGAAGACTGGACCTTAATTAGTCTAAGCATATCAAAGTAATTTCACTCCCCTTACCTCCATGGCCTGCTCAGGACTGGTCATGTGATCCAGTTAAGATCAATGAGATGTGTTGCAGTGGAAGGAGAGTTGCTGGGGCTTCTAGGAAGGAGGAAGCTCTCTTCTGAGAGAGCCATGAGAGCCAGTATGCTCTCTCCATCTCTCCCTGAATGAAGGTAAACAGGTAGTGCTGCTGGCCTGCTGGAAGCCCACCACTGACCATCAGAGGTACCAGCCAGAAGATGAATCCAACATTGTGGATATGGCAGAAAGGAGAGATGAAAAGAACTTAGGTCCCTAATGACCTCACTGAGCTGTCAGGTAAACACCAGAGGCATGCCTATTGGATGTCCTGTTAAATGAGATATATTTTCTTATTTTTTGAAGCAGTTGAGCTGGGTTTTCTGTTGTTTGTGGCAGCCAGCATCCTCTAATTGGAGGAGTCTGGCAGGAAAGAGTCTCATTTTTAGCTTACTGCATGTTCTTCATCAAAGAAATAAGACCATTCCAAGTGTACTTTTATTTAGTTCATCAGCCAGTATATATTGAAGAACTTTATTGGACACTATGTTGAGCATAGTGGGGGCAAAGGGATGAAAATCAAATATGTAACTCTTGTATTTTAAAAATGTGTATCTTATGGAGAACTACGACTTTCGTGGTAAGGACTTTGTTGAGAAATCTCAGCCTACAATTATTAATGTTATGGGACATTATTTGCAAATTCTTACCATCGGTGATATGACTCATTCATTCATTCATTCATTCATTTGTTCATTGAGTATTTATTAAAGATCCATCATGTGCAAAGTACATGTGAACTTTTATATATATAGATATATATCATTTATCATAGACATACATTCCACTTAAAATTTAGCTTTTGGATGGGAACTTAGGACCAACTATTACTGGTTGACCAAACCGGGAATTGACAACCACAAAATGGGTTGGCGTAATTATATAATGGCTTCCAGTGAATCACTCTTCTCAATACCCACCCCTAATCTTTTGCCACAGAGTCTGGGCTTGGTCATGGGACCTACATTGGCAGTGGATATCAGAAGATTATTCACAAGCAGGGTCTTGAAAAGCATATACACATGGGGCTTGCCCCTGATGCCTAACATCACCATGGCATGAAGAAGCCAGCAATGAAAGATCATATGGAGAAGGAGGCCCAGCTACTTAGCCATCACAGCTGAGTGCAGTTCCCAACTGACCCTCCAGCTAAATGCAGCCACATGAGTGAGCCCATGCTAGACAAACAGAACTGCTGAGCTAACCCCCAGATCTGTAGAAATAAGAAATCACAGCAATTAAGTTTGGGTGTTAGTTTGTTTTGCAGCAATAGATAACTAAATCACGTCAGGGTAGTAAAATGGTATTGGATACAGTAAAAATGGAAGTCAAATGACCCAGATATCAGAACATATGGGTTTTAATCTTCCACCAAATGTCAAATTGGGATATTTAACCGCTTACCATGTAATCTGATGAGACTTCACACCAACCTGAAATGCAGACAACCCTAAGGGGAATATCAGGCTCAAGGGAAAGAGTTAACCCTTTTTCCATGTGGTGAAATCTATTACCAAACCCTGGCAGTTCTGGGTGTCATTTTATTAATAAGCAAGGTACTATTGTGTGTCTTACAAAATACCTGTAAGATAAATAATGAGAACCATAATAATGACAGCTAAAATTTATTAAATAATATTTATGAGCAGTAGACAGCAAAACAAAGTTTATTGAGCAAGAGAAATTGAGCAATGGTACAAAGCTCCTGAAGAGGAAGGGGACCCGAGAAGGCTGCTCTAAATAATTTCTATGAAGCTTGACATTTTACAAGCATCAACTCAATTAATCCTCACAACAACTAAAGTGATATATCATAATCTCCATCTTATAGATAAGAAAACTGGAGCTAAGGATAACTTGCCCATGGTCAAACATCTAGTAAATAGCAGAGGTAAAGTTGTGTGTGTGTGTTCGGGGGGGGTGGGAGGGTCTTCATTGTTGTTGGTGTTGTTTTGTCATGTGAACAAGTAATAGCCGAGAAGTTCAGCTGAGCCTAAGACACAGGTCTTGCTCTTTGTAAGATGTGTCTGTTAGAGCCCCAGCCTGGAAACACAAGTGTGAGGTAGGAGAGAACATGTTAGATAAAAAAATGGCTACCTGAAGAATGAAATGTATTTTAGAAAAAGTATACATTATATCAGAGAGTTTCATCACTTTAGCCTCCAAACTATCCAAGTAAAGAACTAACTTGCTAGGAATGGAGGAGACTGCCAACTACTCACCAAAATCCATTTTCCCCTTTACTTATGTGGCTGCTCAGCCAGTGACTACATTTCCCAGCCTCCTTTGCATCTAGCTAGAGCCACTTAACTATGTTCTTAGCAATGGAATGTGAGCAAAAGACACATGTGGCTTCCAGGTGTGGGTCTTAAAATGTAGACCATGTGATCTTCCATGTGGTCTTTCCCCTTCCTATTGGCTGAAAAATATAATGTGATAATCACACAATGTAACAATGATCAGATTTAGCCACACAGATGAGGACATCCTAGAGGGTGGGTGGCAGAGCAAGACCATGAAAGGAATCTGGGTCCTTTCAGTATCTTGCAGGACATAGCCTACACTGGACAGAAGATTATGTAACAGGGAAATGAACTTCTGTTGTCTTTAAGCCACTGAGTTTTGGGAATCTCGTTATTACAGCTACCTTTTACTTCAATTTATATATTGAGGTTGTATTAGATTAGACTAAGGGATGGCTTTGCTTCTCATTTTTTGTTCCACAGAGCTTCCAGTATTTCCAGGGGAGCTTGGTGTGAATTTAAGTGGACCAAGTCTAGAATGTGAAACTCTTTAGAGGCTTGAGAAGGGACCTGGGGTCCAGAACGTCTGAACCAAATCATGCCTATGGGATGTCTTTTATTTGCCCCAAAGGACATCACTTAACCTTAGGAAACACTTTCCATTTTGAAAAAAATCTACAAATTGAGTATGTTGGAGAAACCTGATGTCCATGATTATCAGTACAAGAGCAGGCATAAAAAATGGAGCAAGCTTTGTGGTTACCCACAATAACATCGATTATTCTCTTGCCTTCCTAAAAGAAGCTTAATTTTGTTCAGGACTAACATGTTCTAACTATTGTTATGCAACAACCTATCCCAAATCTTGTGGTGTAAAATTACCACTATTATACTTACGGATTTTGTGGGTCAGGATTTGGACAGAGTATAGGAGGGCTGGCTTATCTTTCTACTATGAGACCTGGGGCCTTACAGGGGGAAGACTCAAATAGTTGGAGTCTACAATCATCTGGGAGCTTCTTTACTCATAAGTCTGCTCCCTTGACTGGAATATTCAAATGCTGAGCTCATCAGGAACTACTGACTAGAGTGCCTAACCATGGCCTTCCATGTGGCTTTGACTTTCTTACTGAATGGCAGCCTTAGAGCCTTCTCCTAAGGCAGCTCAAGTTTTCTTTTCTTATTTTTTTTTTTTTTTCAGCTCAAGTTTTCAAGAGCAAGTGTTCTAGTGAGCGAAGGGGAAACCACATGGCTTTGTATGGCCTTGTCTCAGAAGTCACACAAATTCCTCTGTACTCTACTGGTTGAAGCAGTCAAAAACCTGCCCAGATTCAAAGACATAAACCCTACCTTCTAATGGAAGAAGTGTCAAAGAATTTGGTGTCATATTTCACAACTGCCACTCTACCTATCAAGGAAGATAACCCTCCTCCAGCTCTGGGATGTATCTAAGTCAACCATGGTCAATCCATTCTGCCTGCGGGTCGATTGGTTCTGGACAACGAAACTAGAGGTAAGGGCTTCTGGCAAAGGTTTCCTAACCTTAAATAGGAGATATTAGTAGAGGCAGTTCTTTCTCTTCTTCCAGATGGTGTAGGTTATAGATGTGACCTAAAGCTTTCACAGCCATCTTAAAACCCAAAGAGGGGAGATCACCTTAAGAGAAAGCCAGCATCATACAGCTCAGAGTGGAAGGGTAAAACCCCAAGTCTTTGATTATGTAGTTCAGTAGCTGAATTAACCAAAATTTGAGCTGTCCAACCTCAGATTGTCTTATGTGAAATAGTAAATTTCCTCATTGTTTAGACGTGCTGTCTTCTCTAAAGTCATCCAAGTGGATATAAGGAATTAGTATTTGTCAAGGTTTTCCAGAGAAACAGAAACGACAGTGTGTGTGTATACATATATATTTATTATAAGGAATTGGCTCAAGCAATTAGAGAGGCTGAGAAGTCCCACCGTTTGCAATCTACGAGCTGGAGACCCAGAAATGCTGGTGGCGTAGTTCCAGTTAGAGAGCAGGAAAGCTATGTTCCAGCACAGTCAGACAGAGAGAGTGAATTTTCCCTTTCTCCAGCTTTGGGTTCTATTGTTCTTTTGTTCTATGAAGCCCTCAATGGATTAGATGATGCCCAGCCATATGGGGGAAGCCAATTTGCATTAGTCAGTCTACCAATTCAAATGCTAATCTCATCCAGAAACACCACAGACACACCCTAAAATAATGTTTAACCAAATATCTCAGCATTCCTTGTCCTAGTTAAGTGGATACCTCAATTAGCCATGACAAGAAACTATGGGTTTCTTTAAAACTTCATCCCAGATAGGAAGTGTCAATTATGCCTGCAAATTTTTGTTTCTCTCTCTTCCTGAATGTGCTCTAAGCAATCTATCATTTCGCCTAATTCTTTTAAGTACAGAAGGATACAGCTGATTGAAAATTTAGACTGGATCATCATCCAGAAGGTTATACTAAAACAAATTATGTGGATAACGCAATCGCAGACATTTAAGAACCACTCTACAAGCTGTGAACTTCATCCCTCTGGCCAATGAAGTCACAGCACTGTGTTAAAGGAGTATTAGAACTGCTGCATTGTAAATAAGGCAGCAAACATGTAGCAAACATTTCCTCAGCTAGCTGGTTGGGAGTTTTTTAAGGGCCTTCTGAATTTTTAAAAAGGATTTGTATTCTTCACTGAGCATTTATCATTATTGCATATTTTTTTAAATGTAGCCATTGAAAGCCTGACCTAGGCCAACATGTTCCAGAGTATACTTTGTGAAGCAACAGATGCTTCCATATTAATATATCATAAAGGAAAAAAAAAAAGTTTCAAAGTTAAATGTTTAGAACACTAGGTTAAATAGGTCTCTCTTTTTAGTTTTTTATTATGAAATACACAGAAAAGTTGAAGAATAATACAAAAGAACACCCACATATTCACCACTGAGATTCCACAATTGTTAACATTTTGCCATCTTTGCTTTTACATATCTATATATATTTTGCTGTTTTTGAATAACTTGGAAATTAGTTGCCAACACCATATCATTACATTTCATCTCTGAACACTAAGACATTCTTGGATAACCACAAGAGCATTACCACACTTAAGTTAACAATTCCCTAAGATTACCTAATACTCACCGTATTCAAGTTATCGCTTTTGTCCTCAACATAACTTGAATAGATTTTTTTTTTCCGTTTGAACCTAAATCTAATTACAGCGTACACTCTGGCTTGTTATGTCTCTTTAGTTTCTTCTATTGTAAAACAACCTCCCTGACCTTTATTTATTTATTTTTTTAGATTTTATTTATTTATTCATGAGAATACACAGAGAAGAGAGAGAGGCAGACATAGGTGGAGGGGTGGGGGGAGGAAGAGACATAGGTAGAGGGAGAGGGAGAAGCAGGCTCCATGCAGGGAGCCCAACATGGAAGACACGGGACTCGATCCCGGGTGGATCCTGGGTCTCCAGGATCACGCCCTGGGCTGAAGGCGACGCTAAACCGCTGAGCCACCCAGGGATCCCCCACCACCCAGTTTCTTTAAAGCAGTACCTCTCAGAACCTTCAATAATGCTAAGTACAAAACAATGCTCCAAGTGAACACCTTTTAGGAACCTCTGCCTTCTTCGAAATAAAACTTCTTTGGGAATTGTCCCCACTTCCAACACACACACACACACACACACACACACGGCTTCCAGCAGTCACATATGGACTTTGTAGCCTGATCTCTAGGGCTAGTCCATTAGAACCACATCCTGAAGACTAATGCAGATTTAAGGGAAAAGAAGACTAGAATAATTAGGATAAAATACTCAGGATAAAATACTTTTATGTGAGTTCAAAAGTGATACCAAGGGGATCCCTGGGTGGCTCAGCGGTTTAGCGCCTGCCTTCAGCCCAGGGTGTGATCTTGGAGTCCCGGGATCGAGTCCCACATTGGGCTCTCTGCATGGAGCCTGCTTCTCCCTCTGCTTCTCCCTCTGTCTGTGTCTCTGCCTCTCTCTCTCTCTCTCTCTCATGAATACATAAACAAAATCTTAAAAAAAAAAAAAGTGATACCAAAAGTAGGATATTGATAATGCCTATACTTCGAGGGAACAGGCAGTAGAAATACGGTGAGTTAGGGTCATGGAAAAGGATGACCAAATTGACACATACTAAGATAGAGCCAGCTTGGACAATCCCAGAGCAAGCATGATCTTAGATGTTGATCTGATGGAAGGTTATCTTCTCTTGGGGATCATCCAAGTAAAGAAAAATTTGTTTTTGCATAAAGCCTTTTCTGGGAAGATCCAGAGGGAAAATGTCTAGGCTAGAAAGCAAGGAGAAAGTAAAAGGAGGGAAAGAAGGCACTCAATTTGGCAAACAGTGCACACAGCCGATAAAGAGACCAACAAAAGAAGCAAATTAACCCATCAGAAACTCATCCAAGCCTTTCTAGAAGGAACAAGGGCACAGTAGAAGGGACTAAAGCATTGAAGATACATTTGGCCATATGCAGGCAAAACCTGGAACATTTCAGAGTTGAGGTAAGGCAATGGTTTTGAAGAGCATGTGGCAGAGGTGTTCTTCCTCCCTAAGACCTCAGGAAACTAGATTCAGAAGCATTAACAGCATTGTCAGAACTGTGCCATAAATTGATACCCCAGGTGGAGCAAAGGTGAATAATACTAGGGAATCATCCTTGGCACCATTCTGCATGAGCCTCATCAATTCTATAACAAGATGGAGAGAAGTCAGACACTATGTCAAGACTTCAAGTGCTGCTCTCAAGAGATGTGGAGACCCTGACACTAGACAGATCCACCTTTAATGCTGCACACTCATGCCAGAAAACACTGGGCTCAGCAGAGTGTTAGATAGCACCACACAGCCTTAACCCTTGGCCTCATGTGAAGGGATTTCAATTGGACCAGCATTCCTGGACTCTCTCCACTGTTGGAGCTATGGGGGTCAAATTAAAAACAAACAATAACAATCAGAACCCAAACAAACATCCTCCCTTTTGGGGTTCTAAACCAAATTCTAGGGAGAAACCGAGGTTCAGAGATTAAATCCTCTAATAGAGTAAAGCCGAAAGATAACAAAATCCAAAGAACCATAGTTCAAAAATCAAAATTTCCTATCTTATATGAAATAATTAAAGACCTCCTTGAGTGCCAATTCCACGTAGCCTCTGCTGGAGAGTTCCCTGAAGCATGGGGGATTTGTGGATCCTTCCTTTGGCAGTGGAAGCTGCAGACTGCTCTCCCTGAAATGAGGTATTCCTTTAGGACCTCTGAGGTTCTATTTGTTCAATTCCCATCTTATGATGAGCCTCACTCTTTCAAAGAGTTCAAAGTCTTAACAGGAAGCAGAACTTTATTGCAGTTCCTCACCCCCTACTCCTAGAACAAAGGTCAAGCAAAACGGTACTCTGACAACCCAGTACTTGATGTCACCAAAGACTCTCTGGAATAGGCTCAGGATATGAGATTAGAAACACAGTTGGTAGGATGCCTGGGTAGCTCAGCGATTAAGCACCTCCCTTCAGCCTAGGGCATGATCCTGGGGTCCCGGGATTGAGTCCCACATCGTGCTTCCTGCATGGACCCTGCTTCTCCCTCTGCCTGTGTCTCTGCTTCTCTCTGTGTGTGTCTCTCATGAATAAATAAATAAAATCTTAAAAAAAAAAAAAAAAGAAAGAAAGAAAGACGCTTGGTCTTGGCTTCCCCAGGGTGGATGCCAGTTAATAGATGTAGGTTGTCCAAAACTACAACCTGTGAAGTAAACTGGGAGAAATCTGCTCATAAAAGATTAATTTAGCATCACGTTAACAACTCTGGGATGGGGAGAAGATCTATCCATGCATTTACCTGACACAGAGGCAACTGAAACTGCTTTCTTACAAGATCAAAAGTTTGTAAAGGTGGAGGCCCTTGCATTTCCAGGTGTCTTTCTCTTCTTACAGATCAAAAATCTCTTCATTGTCATTTCCATTCTGAGTTCTCCTACTTAATTGAGCAGGGCCTCTATGCCATGCCATGGAGCTCTCTTGGAGCATATATTTTCAGCCCCGTGCCTCGGTGACTATTTGCCGTGACTTTGGCTAAGCAATCTGCCTCTAGGTACACTTTCCCCAGCGCCATCTGGACTCAAAGAGACGGTGTGGAGTCACTTTGAGCATGTGACATCTACACGAATCCAAGGCTAGTCCTGCCATGCTTCCCCTTCTGGACCAGAATGCAGATGGAATTTGGAGCAGCCCAGGCAGTGCTGCCTACCCACGCTGTCATTGGACAATTTCCAGTTAGATACTCACTAGCGCTCTGTAGCGGGCACAGAGCTCAGCCGCCTTGCAGTTTAGATGCAGCTCAGAGTAGATCCAGGTTTCAGTGGGCGGGAGGGGGAGGCTCTCTTTAAGAAAAAGAATACAGAATAATAAATTTTTTAAAAAAAATTAGATATGAAAGTGAATATTCAGAATGGGCAAATAATCATGAAAAATACAAATATTAAAAACCAAACATGAGAGCAAACATTTACTAATTGCTAGACACACCACTATCACACTTTTTGCCTATATCTTTTGTCTCCCTACTCTTCACTCATTCCTTCACATAATAACCATTTACAAATATCTTACATACAGAGAATAGAAAGATAACTGGATCTTTCCTAAAGCATAATCTTTTTTTAATCAAAAGAAAGCATAAAACAAATAGTAGTCTTAGTATAGGTTTGTGTACTTATAGACACAGAAATTATGATAAATTCTGTTTCATATGATTTCCATCAAGAAAGATACATGAATTTATAGTTTATAGGCTGTCTTATTGAGCATATCCCACGTGTACTGTTTATGAGAATAGAATCACGTGTTTACAATTTTACCAAAAGTCTAATGATAAGATAGGATTTTCCATAGAATAGTTTCTGGCTCTATCTGTTCAAATCTTATTTCTCTTCCAAGACTTTCATATTCCCTGCTGCAGACACCACAGCCGTTACATTTTGGTAGAACACTGGCCTGCACGCGAGCTTATAAGAAGAGCTAACACTGGGATTATTTTTAGAGGCCGTTTTTACACTGGGAAGGCCAGCAAAACCTTTACTATGCACCACAACTGACTGCCAACCATATAAATATATCCCATCAAACACAAACTAAATGCATTTCCAACTCAAACTGCCTCCTAGCCAAATCCCAAAAATGCCTGTGCGATGGAAGGAAAAGAGACAATGGCCTTCATCCCCGAAGTTAGATCATCCTACTTTTGTACATTTTTTACAAAATTTATGACAACTATTCCGTTCTCTCTTCTCCTTTCTTCACAAACAATTCAGTCCTAAACCAGTAGGGAAGACAGAGCAGGGTGGACACCTATGCTGGCTATGGGGTTGGGGGAACATACAGTGGCTTAGAGAGGAGTGACAGCCAGTGGGGTGGATGGCCACATGGTAGTGTAGTGAGTTTGGTTCAAGTTGAGTGAGAAGGGAATAGAAGTACAGCCCTGCCAGGGCTCAGAATCCAATCTACGTGAAATTCCTGCCAAAGATTCATAATCTGAATCCCCTAAGGACATGTCAGACAAAGTGCAGTTGGGGGACATTCTATAAAATACATGGCCTATGACCTTTAAAAATGTGAATGTCACGTTAGTGAAAGCCTGAGAAACTGTCCCAGACAAGGAAGCCAAACAGATATGACAACTAAATCATTCTGAACTGGATTTGAAGATTAAATGTCAATGTTAACTTCCTGATTTTGACAGCTGAATTGTGGTTATGTAGAATGTTCTTATTTGCAGGAAATTTATATACTAGAGCTTTAGGGGCTGATGTGGCATCAGATTGGCAACATACTTTTAAATGGCTGTTGGGGTAGAGTTCTCTGTACTACTTTTCTATAATTTTGTGTGCTTCCAGATTATATTAAAAGGATATAAAAGATGACTGTGGGAATACATTACTAGAGTTGCTCAGGACCTTGGAAAGGGCTCAAACATGTGAGGGGACCTGAGCTTATGTTTCATTAACTTCACTATCTCTAACTGCAGTAAACATTATTCTACGTATGTACCCAAAGGCATTTTTTTCCTGTAATTTAATCCTGGCCTTAGCTATGTCTTTCTTTTCTTTTAATTTGTTTTTATTTAAGTTCGACTTGCCAACATATAACACCCAGTGCTCATCCCATCAAGTGCCCTCCTCAGTGCCCATCACCCAGTCAACCCTCCACCCACCTCCCCTTCTGCAACCTTTTATTTGTTTCCCAGAGTTAGGAGTCTCTCATGTTTTGTCTCGCTCTCAAATTTTTCCCACTCAGTTCCCCTCCTTTCCCTTATAATCCCTTTCACTATTTCTTATATTCTTAGTATGAGTGAAACCATATGATGATTGTCCTTCTCCAATTGACTTATTTCACTCAGCATAATACCCTCCACAGTTCCATCCATGTTGAAGCAAATGGTGGGTATTCGTCCTTTCTGATGGCTGAGTAATACTCCGTTGTATACATAGACCACACCTTCTTTATCCATTCATCTTTCGATGGACACCAAGGCTCCTTCCACAGTTTGGTTATTGTGGACATTGCTGCTAGAAACATCGGGGTGCAGGTGTCTCGGCGTTTCACTGCATCTGTATCTTTGGGGTAAATCTCCAGCAGTGCAATTGCTGGGTCATAGGGCCGTTCTATTTTTAACTCTTTGAGGAACCTCCACACAGTTTTCCAGAGTGGCTGCACCAGTTCACATTCCCACCAACAGCGCAAGAGGGTTCCCCTTTCTCCACATCCTCTCCAACATCTGTTTCCTGTCTTGTTAATTTTTGCCATTCTCACCGGTGTGAGGTGGTATCTCATTGTGGCTTGGATTTGTATTTCCCTGATGGCAAGTGGTGCAGAGCATTCATAAACAGAAATATCACCAAAGAAGACACACGTGGCCAACAAGCACATGAGAAAATGCTATGTCTGCTTTCTGACGTCTTTTTGGCCTTCCTACCTTTGCTGAGACCGAATGTGGTAGAATGACTATGTTCTCAACATGCTTTAAGGTCAAGGAGCAGCAACCTGCACCCTACGACCCTCCCCCTCTCACCTAAGGCTCTTTGCTGGGCCCACGTAGCTCTGTGCCTATTTACTTAGCCTGGCTTAGTACTAATGGCCAGTGTTTTGCTTGAGGCTCACTACAGACAACCTGGTGTTCACTGATCACACTCTCTTCTCCACTGCCTACTTAACAGCCAGCATGTGTATTATTTGCTTACCGCCCAGGATGGGGAGTTCCATTTGGAAGATAAAATTCAAAGTGAGTGAGCAAGAAATCTTAAAATCTCTGACCTTTACTCTCTTGTTTTGTATGCTCAGCCACTCCTTTCTCCTTTCTACAAAACTGTCTGTCTAAAGAGAGTATAATCTAGTTTATTAAAAAAAATCTGGTTCATCCTCTCAAGATGGGACAGCACTAAGGTAGAGGGCAGCAATTTGGGCATATACATTTAATTCTGGAGATGTTAGCAAATCCATTTGGCTGCACATTTAAGCTACTCCAATCCAGATTTTTGTTATTAAATAAAGTTTACACTTCGGTCTCTTACTATCTCTTTCAGTTGGTTCCAAACTCAGGCAGGGGGGAAAAAGTTTTTTTTTTTTTTTTTTTTTTTTATTGGGTCCTCTAAAGTCCAATACAAATAAAAGATGATGGCATCTTCCAGAGCGGTGACAACACATAAAGAAAAGCAGCACCATCATTTGACATATATTTTAGGATGTAGAACTGACATGGCCCAGTCCTGGATGAAATATGGGGGGGATACCATGAGGGCCCCTAGGACCGTATTATGTTTGGGAATTCACTAGAATGACTCATGGAATTCATCAGATAGTTCTTCTCATGCTAAAATTATTATAATGAGATTATAAGAATACACAGCTAGATTATAAGAGAAAAAGGACACGGGGAAAAATGGAGGAATTCAGGTGCAGGCTTCCTTATGTTCTCTCCCTCTCTGGAGGCGTAACACAAAGCTGATTCTTTTGCCAGTAATAAAAATACAGAAAAGGAGCATGCAACAGTTTTGCCCAGGGAAGCTCGTTAAAGATTCATCACCCAAAAGGTTTTATTGGGGTCTGGCCATGTAGGCAGCTCTGCCTAGCATGTACCAAAGTTCCAGACTCCCAGAAGGAAAGCAGGTCATGGTCAGCATCAACCATGTTGTTTGTATGAACAGTTTATTTTTTAAAAAGATTTTATTTATTTATTCATGAGAGACACAGAGAGAGAGAGAGAAAGAGAGAAGCAGAGACACAGGCAGAGGGAAATGCAGACTCCATGCAGGGAGCCCAACACGGGACTCGATCGCAGGTCTCCAGGATCATGCCCTGGGCTGAAGGCAGAGCTAAACTGCTGAGCCACCCAGGCTGCCTTTTTTTTTTTTTTTTAAGATTTTACTTATGTATGGACAGTTTAGTCACAGTGAGACATCCTTATTATTTAGGGAAAATCTTTTATCAATATAGAGAACTATTTGCCAGCCAAATTCGCAGACACCAGCCAGGAGCCAGCCTTACAAGCAGAGCTTTCCAAGGATAGCAGTCTTAGGTCAGCTATGCCAATTCTTTTCCACACTGGAGGAGTGAGAAAAGGGGAGATGTGAGTACGGCATCTAGGTTTCTACCTTAAGCATGTAGATGAACAGGGCTGTCACTTATAGAGGGAACAAAGGAAGTACAGGTTTACAGGAGAAAATTAATATTTTTTTTACCTTTTTTTTAAAAATTTATTTATGATAGTCACAGAGAGAGAGAGAGAGGCAGAGACATAGGCAGAGGGAGAAGCAGGCTCCACGCACTGGGAGCCCAACGTGGGATTCGATCCCGGTCTCCAGGATCGTGCCCTGGGCCAAAGGCAGGCGCCAAACCGCTGAGCCACCCAGGGATCCCAGAAAATTAATATTTCAATCTTGAACACATAAAACTGAAGATAGCAAAAAGATATCAGGTTAAGTTATGCTTTAGTATAATCATAAACAACCTTAGAACTTTGCTGGCTTAACACAAGAACTGTTTATTTCTCACTTCAGTTACGTATCTTTCATGGCCTCCTGGAAGGTAGTGACTGGGGGTTGGTGGGTGGTCTCTGTTCCACATGGTCACTCAGGGACCCAGGCTAGTAGAGGTCCACAATCTAGGATGTCTGTGGTCATGACCAAAAATAAAAAAATAAAAAAGAGAGAGGGAGACCAGGGAGGTGGAATAGGAGCTCTTCTATGCTTCAATCTAAGAGTGACACACTGCATATTCACTCACTGCCCATTGGCCAAAAGTAGTCACATAGCCTCACCAATTGTAAATGGGGTGGGAAATGTGGGATAGTAGGGATGTCTGGTGAACACTACTGTTTCTCTCATGGTGTCCAAGTAAGAATGTCACACGGGTAATCCACAACAAATGAATACTGTGGAGACTTTCAGATAGGAGTCATAAGAAGATAGTCTGTATTTAAAGCCACCCTCACTTTCTCATTATCTGAATCCCAATAGCCTAATAAGGGCAATGTGATCGCCCTTTTCTTGTTTAAAAGAATAGGAAATCCAGAGTGGTTGATACTCTTCAAACCTCACTGTAGTGAAACTATCAGCACACCAACATCTTCATTAGCTCACAAAACAGATTATTTAGAATTGAAGGCAGGTTTTGAACTTCTCTAAGAGGAAGGGCTTGGTTCCAAAAACACCTGCCTAGAAACAGCCTGATGCTCAGAGCACAGGAGAGAGGCTCACAAAGGTGAGAAGGGATATTTAAAACTATTTTTAGACAAAGGCATTGAAGAGCAAGTTCACAGAAGAAAAGTTATTTTCCACAGTAGGTAAGAAAATGCACACCAGGGCTACCACTAGGTGTCAACAGTAGGAAAGAAAAGACAAAAGAACAACTGGAGTAAGGTTCTAGAGGAAGATGTAGATTGGTTCCAAGGAGAGAGAAGATAGAAAGTGTCCCCCCATTCCCAGTAGTTTTCCAGGCATTCCATATTATTACATGATTAATTCCACTGATACTCTAGGTAGAGATAAAAGAAAGTTTCCATTTCTCTCTCTCCCTCCTTTGTATATATGGATGCGTAACTGAGGTCTTCAGTTTATTAGAAATCAGATTTAAGGTCAATGAATCTAAGTTGTGTCTTATTTTAATGTTCAGATTATGTCAAGGCAAGAAGGACTTTTCATTAGAAACAGCAAACTTGGGATCCCTGAGTGGCTCAGCGGTTTGGCACCTGCCTTCAGCCCAGAGCGTGATCCTGGGGTCCCAGTATCACGTCCTGTGTCAGGCTCCCTGCATGGAGCCTGCTTCTCCCTCTGCCTGTGTCTCTGCCTCTCTCTCTCTGTCTCTCACGAATAAATAAAATCTTAAAAAAAAAAAAAAAAAAAGAAACCGCAAACTTTATTTAGTCCTTCCACGACACAAGCTAAAGACTGCTAATACCCTCTGTGTGCCTTAAAATAATTTAGATGGCTAACTGATTAATATAAATTGTAATAAATTCAAATACATTTTATCACTTTGGTAAAGCAGTTCATCAAAACTAGATGGTTAGTTTTTGTTTGGATCAGTGAAATAAATGGTCAAAAGGGAAATTATCGCATAAAATATTATCACCCTAAAAGTATACTGAACCGAACAAAAATCAAAAGAAACAAGCATTGGAGGCAGATCCATCATTCTAGGTTTCTAAAACTCTTATTTGTTGAGGCTCATAGGAAAAATGGTATTTGCATAGCACGCTGAGATAAATGAACAAGGCCCCTGGGTTTCAACGGCCTGAGACCCACTGGACCACTCTAGGATCTGAGATCAGTACTCAGGATATTAAATACACCTTGTGGTTTTCAACCTTGAGTTCACATTGGAGTCACTTGGGAAGTCAGAAAAACTGACCCCTCTTGCCCTCCGTCCCCCAGGTGTCACTGGTCTGGGCATCATGACTACCTAAAACTCCCAGGTGATTCTAAGGCATAGCTGGAATTACCAAGTACAACGTCAGAACACAGCCAGGGACACTTTAAAAAACACTCTGGACATGAGCAGCCCGGGTGGCTCAGCAGTTTAGCGCCGCCTTCAGCCCAGGACGTGACCCTGGAGACCTGGGATCGAGTCCCACGTCGGGCTTCTCCCTCTGTCTGTGTCTCTGCCTCTAGAAAATCTTAAAAAACAACAACATTCTGGACTCAACTAGCTTGCAGCCTTGAACACAAGGAGGAAGTGGGGAGGTTTTTGTTTGTTTTTTTAACTCAGAAAGTATAAGGAGGAAAAAGTTGCAACTGTCAAAATAGTAAAGTGATAACCAACCACCAACTCCAATGCAAGCACCATTAAGTTTTTAAAAATACTTTTTTTTTAATAAAAAGCTCATGTACAGACGTATCTATTTGTATCTTGAGAGATCATGTTTACTTTCACTGAAGAATTGTGTATTGCGTGCCTTCCTTTCACACACTCACCGCTTTCATGGAATCTGGTCGTGAGTAAACGGCTACAAAATAATTCACGTGTCTACACTGTATTTTATTGGACCATCATTCATTCCCTTCTTGCTGAGGACTTCAGCTATTCTTATTCGTTCCCTGCAATCAGCATCCTTATGCACGGATTGTTTGCACCCTGAGGAATTTCTGTAAATATTTTTATTAGGTCAATTCCTGAGAGCGGGAGCACTTGAAAGGTGTGGGAGGCGCCTGGGTGGCTCGGCGGCTGATCGAGTCCCACCAGGGGCTCCCTGCATGGAGCCTGCTTCTGCCTCTGCCTGTGTCTCTGTCTCTCCTGAATAAATGAATAAAATCTTAAAAAAAAAAAAAAAAAATGTGCGCCGGGCTGGCACACTAGAAAGAGCCCGCGACTCTCGGTCTCCAGCCCCGCGCTGGGGGGGAGCGACTGTTTAAATAAGCAAATAAAATAAAACGTGGATAAACGCAGCGAGATCGATCAACACCCAGAAGCAAACAGAAGCCACCTACATTTGCAAACACTTCCACGACCGTCAGCCCCGAGGTCCCTGCGGGGCGCGGGCGTCACGTGGGGCGGGGACCGCGGGTCACGTGGGCGACTTCGCCCCGCCCCCCGGCCCCGCGCCGCGGCCGCAGCCCGGGCCTGCGCAGTAGCGTCACGCGGCCTGGGCGGCCGGCCGGGCCTGCGGAGGCGGAGCGAGGAGCTCCGGGAAGGTGAGTTGCGTTCTCGCCGCGGCTTGGGCGGGGCTCGCGAGAGGCGCTGCTTCCGGCTGGGCGGCGGGCCGGAGCCTGGGCTTCCGGCGGCGGCGCGGCCCGAGGCGGGGGTGTTGTTGGCCTTGCTGGCGGCCCTTCTCCGCAAGGGCTCGCGTTCGTTAGCCGTTAGCCTCCGGCCGGGCTTCCGCGCAGTCACGGCGAGGCCCGCCGAGCTTGTTCCCGTTAGCGTCCAGGCCCACGCGGGGCCCGCCCCCCGGATGGGGCAGGCGGGGCGTTTTCCACTAGCTTCCCCGGCGTCTGCACGCTGAGCTCGCCCCGGGGTTGGTGCAGCCCCGGCGTCTGTGCACGCTGAACCGGCCCGGGTTTCTGCAGCCCCGGCGTCCGTGCACGCTGAACCCGCTCCGGGGTTTGTGCAGCCCCGGCGTCCGTGCACGCTGAACCCGCTCCGGGGTTTGTGCAGCCCCGGCGTCCGTGCACGCTGAACCTGCCCCGGGGTTTGTGCAGCCCCGGCGTCTGTGCACGCTGAACCCGCCCCGGGGTTTGTGCAGCCCCGACGTCCGTGCACGATGAACCTGCCCCGGGGTTTGTGCAGCCCCGACGTCCGTGCACGCTGAACCTGCCCCGGGGTTTGTGCAGCCGCGGAGTCCGTTCACGCTGAACCTGCCCCGGGGTTTGTGCAGCCCCGACGTCCGTGCACGCTGAACCCGCCCCGGGGTTTGTGCAGCCCCGGCGTCCGTGCACGCTGAACCTGCCCCGGGGTTTGTGCAGCCGCGGAGTCCGTTCACGCTGAACCTGCCCCGGGGTTTGTGCAGCCCCGGCGTCCGTGCACCCTAAATCTGCCCCGGGGTTTGTGCAGCCCCGACGTCCGTGCACGCTGAACCCGCCCCGGGGTTTCTGCAGCCCCAGCATCTGTGCACGCTGAACCCGCTCCGGGACTGGTTCCTGAGCGCCTGTCCGTCTTGACTAAAATGTTAAATACAGCTTGAACTCGGGCGTTGGTGCCTGTCAGAGCTGGAAAGACCTTAGCGAGGACAGCCAACATGATTGGAGCGCTTCCCGCGGGCGGGACCCGCTCCGAAGCACTTGAGAGTGAAGCATTCACTTCTCAGCACAACCTTACGTGGCAGGCCTTTCATACAGCTGTGCAAACTGCAGCACAGCGAGATTCAGCGACGTGCCCCATATCACACAGAGCCGGGGTTCAAACCCGGATGAGCTCACGTGGTGATGGAGGATCTCTCTGGCAAGGACGATGGTAGCGGATCCCAGAGCAGCCAGGCGACTTCATTAAATGATTAGGGAACTGTCCAGTTTTAAACCTCTGTTGACGCAACTCTTGAACATTAACATTCCTAAATTTAAAAAAAAAGAAAAATTCAGAACCATGTTTGGTGATACACATACACGCATTTATACATATATACATACATGCACAGATCTCTATTTTGCTGAAAGGTTTTGTGCCTTTTAGGACCGTTTACTTGCAGGCCACGTGTTATAAACTCGTGGATGCTGTTAGATGCAATGTTAAGATTTATATTACCAGTGTTCACTGAGTTTAGACTCAGAAGGTAGAAGTTTGAATCTTGACTGCTACTTTGTGGTCTTAGGAAACCTTTCCTAAGGTTAAAGAGGATCCTTTACTGTCAGTGTCCTTATCTGGAAAATAGACACACTATTTCCCCCTTAGAGGTTTCGTGAGGATTAATGAACTCAGGTTTGCAGTCAAAGAAGTTGGCACTCACGGAGGGATAACTGGCTTTATTATTCTGCCTCCAAAGAGAGAACCAAGCTGCTATCTAAGGCATTTCTCTTCTCTGAACCGAAAAGCAAGGGTGTCACCCTGGAGTCCTGCATTCTGATAACGTGCAGATCAAGTCCCCAGACTTAGTAAAAGCACCTCTGTCAGAGCTCCAGAGGAGTAACAAGTAAGTTCCTTTAATTTCATGTCTCTTTTGTCTACATTATCTCAGGGAAACTTACTAGATTTTTAAAGTCAACCTATGCTGGAAATGATAGAGATCATCTGATAGAGACTGATGATCCATATAGCCTATTGGTAATTTTATATGGTGTTAGTGCCCTTAGAAACCTATTTGAGGTACCAGCCAAAAACACAGATAAGAAGAAAGTGGAACAAAATGACCAAATTTTTCAGAAGTAACTTTTCATCTGGCCCCCAAACTGCATAGACCAGTTAATTTTTCACTTTCTTTTTGTTTAGTTAAGATCCTGCTATCTTAAAGTCTACTTAAAATAGAAGAAATGTGTCGGAGCATATGAATAGTGCATCAAAGTCATAGTAATTAAGGTGAACACATGGACTCTTGTGATTGTCTGAATGGACCGTGATAGTCACAATATTTAGTTAAGAATAATGAGAATAATGTGGGTGTTAATTATAAATATTACCAGATATCGTAAGTAAATATGACCATTATTTGAGAGATACGATAATACTTTCCTAAGCAAAATGCAAGACTGTAATATTAGTTCTCTGAAACCTTTATCGTTGAGGCCAGAGTTCTCTGCACATTTCTTATCAGGTCCTGCAAAGTTCACTGCAGTTTTCCTTGGTTGGGGTGCAAACCCGCCTAAAACTCTATGTTTCAAGAGACTGAAACTTGAGGAAGCATTGTATTTCATTCACATTTATTTGGAAGTCAGAGAACTTAATTAACGTTTGATGCTACTCTACATCTCATGTATTTTGTTAATGTCTTGATACTACTATTTCATTTCTAATTTTTTGCCTGGAAAAAGAAAAGTAAATATTCCTTTAATTCCTCTTCTAGTACTGAGTGTTTAAATAAGCCGAACAAAATTCTCAAACAGTCCATTCGTGATCTGTATTCACAGGCACATTTTCTGAGGATAGAAAGTGCCACTTTATCCCTTTTCTTGGTTTTTGGATCATTTGGTACAGAAATATAAAGTAAGAGTTTTTTTCCTGTCTTGTGCTTGTTTCCTGGTGTACCTGTGCATGTTTCTCTGAAATATACTGAAAGGGGGATTAATGGGTCACAGATATGTTCAAGTTTACTAAATAATGCCAAATTGTGCTATTGCTAACTGATGTCATTACCATCAGTTTTTCCATATCCTCACCAACCTGGTGTAATTTTTGCCAATTGATTGGATAGAAAATCGTATCCCATTTATCACTATCCTTTACCTTTCTTTTATTTTTTTCCTATTGATCGATGAGGTTGAGCATCTTTACATGTGCTCACTGACCATGCAGACTTCATCTATGAAATGTTTGTGTCTTTGCCCATTTTTCTATATTTTTTTGCACTTTCTTACTGGTTTATAGAAGTTCTTCATGTATTCTGAATCCTAATCCTTTGTTGGTTATATGTGTTGCAAGTTCTGTATTTTTTCTTCAGCCTAGTTTGGTTCATCTGTTCTTAGTTTTTTTTTTTATCTTACTGCCCCTCTGTCTGTCCTGTCACAAAATCTGATAAAGCCTGCACGCTGGATACTGTGGAAGTAAATAATACCACCTGAGCAATGTGTATGCTTTGGGTACTTGCCAATACCAAGCAAAACAAGATAACTGAGAGTTGTAGTAATCCAGCCTTCTGTCAGCTATAGCATAGCTAATCCAGAAAATCATGGCATGGCCCTCATTGGCTTTTCTTAAAAATACTGTATTTTTGCTTTTTATTGTGAAATATTGTTTGACTTTTTGGAGTATAGTTGCCACACAATATTACACTAGTTTCAGATGTACAACATAGTGATTCACCTTCTCTATATGATATGCTATGCTCAACACAAGTGTAGCTACCATCTGTTACCATATAACACTATCACAGTATTACTGACTGTATTCCCTGTGCTGTGCCTTTTATTCTCATGACTTACTCATGCCTTAACTGGAAGCCTTTCCTCCCACTCCTCTTTCTGATTTGCTATTTCCCCCTACCCCCTTCCCTCTGGCAACCATCAGTTCTCTGTATTTATAGGTCAGATTCTACTTTTTGTTTCTTTGTTTATTCATTCGAATGAAATCACGTTTTTTTTTGTCTCAGTTTGACTTCCTTATTGTGAAATAGTTTTTCAAAATAGCATATGTTCTTTTTTCCATTATTTAAAAAGTAACTAGGTTAGTTGGAGTAACAGTTAACAGTGTAAACTTCAGAGTACAAATTTGACATCTCTGTAATTTCCTAAGCCTGATTCCTGTAATGCTTTCCTTTATACTTTGAATTCAAAGTTCCTTCCTGCCTCTCCCCACCAACACACATGCACACACACACATTCCACTTACGACACCTCGATTTACGTAATATCTAGTATCTTTCTTCCTTATGGCTCAGAATTACCCTTCTCAAAATAGTAGCCTATAAATTCCTTCTTTCTAAAGCTCACTCCTAACACATTCACCTAGAGATTTTTAATTCTAAATCATAACTTCTGTTTTACAAACTTACTTTTTAAATGACCCATGCTCTTTTCCTCCCAACATTCCTAGACTTCCAAACAGTCATACAAGGTTAAATAAGTATTTAGAGGAGCCATCAGAAGGCTGGGAGACTCTTGGTGCTGCCCTGTAACAAATTTTCCCTCTGGGGGCGGGGGATGGGGTTTATAATTTATGACCATTCATCAAGATCCAAGTGCCCTCCTTTTTTTTTTTTTTTTTAAATGTAATTTACTTATCTACAAGAAACACAGAGAGAGAGGCAGAGACACAGGCAGAGGGAGAAGCAGGCCCCACGCAGGGAGCCTGACATGGGACCTGATCCCGGGTCTTCAGGATCATGCCCTGGGCTGAAGGCAGTGCTAAACCGCTGAGCCACCCAGGCTGCCCCCAAGTGCCCTTCTTAAAGAAGTTGCCTATATGTGTTTGTATGTTAAATGTTAAACTAAGACCTGAATGAAATCAAAATGGCACTTTCCGGTTACCAAGGAAAGGTACATCATTCTGTACAATATCCTATGAATATGACAATATTACTGTATGTGAAGAGGATGTGGATTTGGAAGGGTCATCTTTCTAAAATTAGAATATTTGAGGTTGACATGTGATTTATAATTTTGTTAAACACCTTAAATTATAGGCAGTTGTGTTCTGTTTAATATCATGAGCATTCCATGGCGACCTTCCTAATATTTAACACCATCTGGGTCTCTACAACTAACATGGACCATCACTTTGATTCACTTCCTTTTTTTTTTTTTTTCTCCTTTTCCTTTTCTATGTGTAATTCTTTTTTTTTTTTAATTTTTATTTATTTATGATAGTCACACAGAGAGAGAGGCAGAGACATAGGCAGAGGGAGAAGCAGGCTCCATGCACCAGGAGCCCGACGTGGGATTCGATCCCGGGTCTCCAGGATCACGCCCTGGGCCAAAGGCAGGTGCTAAACCGCTGCGCCACCCAGGGATCCCCTATGTGTAATTCTTTATCTTATATAAAGCAGAGTTGGATACTTCTCAAATTATCTGGAACTTTCTCTAGTTTTTCAATCTGGTAAAATACATAAAATAATGAAATTGTTAAAATGGAACTGAAATTGAAAATGTTGAGTAAAACCTAGCCTTGCCACAACCTTTAGAATGGTTGTTACATTTTGTTTTGGAAGGCTTGTGTCAACATAAACATGTGTTGAGACATTATGACAGAAGAGTTGTTTTGGATTGAAAATGAACATATATGCCATTTTTAAGGCTGTGTGCTTAATTTTGAAAGTCAAATAATGGCTCTTAAATGTTATACAGTGATATATATAAATTATTATTTTGATTCAAGGACTGGATCAGGGGTACCTGGTTGGCTCAGTTGGTTAAGCGTCTGACTTTTGATTTCAGCTCATGTCATAATCTCAGGGTCCTGATATTGAGCCCCACATCAGACTCCATGCTCAGCGGGGAGTCTGCTTGAGATTCTCTCTCTCTTTCTCCCCCTCTCCCCACCACTCCTGTTTTCTATCTCTCTATAAAACAAATAAAATCTTTAAAAAAGAAAAATACTGGATCAGACCTATACAGAGTTGACCCTTGAGCCAGTTTCAATGAACAATATTGAAATATTTCTTAGATTTTATTTTTCTCACCTTTCCCTTTCTATTTTTGACCAAAAGAGTATTTAAGGGTCTGATAGGAGGCAAAATTTAAACATTCTGGGAAAAGAGTAATAATAATAATTCTGGATATAAAACATTACTTGGATGTTAACCAGTATTTGATTTCTAGGAGAGTGGGAGGTTAAGGGAATAAATGAAATTACAAGGAGAAAGGGGTATAGTGTAGGTCCAACTCTTCATGAAAGAACCTATTTTTGGGTACAGTTTCCTAGGAAGCCCACATTTTGTTCATGTATTATTCATTTTGTAATACATAAAAGAGGTGGCCAGCATTCAAATGGACCTTACCTCATTTCCTGCCCTTTTTTGCTGGCTTACCACTTACCATTTGAGGAGAATGTAGGATAGGGAACTGGGCAGTGAATGAATTTCATTCAATTAGCAATAGATTGGACACTCTACTGGTCTTGCTTCTCTTCCACCTGACCTCTAAATGTTGGTGTGCCTCAAGAATTGTATTAGACCTGCCTACATTCCCTCTCCAAGTGATTCCATTGAATTCCGTAACTTGACAACTCCCAAATTTCTCTCTCTAGTGATTCTCAGCTCTAGTTTCATATATCTGACTGTAGTCTTGATATCACTATCTGTATGTCTCTTAGGTACCCCAAACTATGTGCAAAATGTAGCTGATTCTTGATTTTCCATTTCTGAAAATACCATTCCTTTTTTGGGCTTTCCTATCACAGTCACAACCTACCTGGTTGCACAAAACTAAAACCTAGGAGCCACTCTTATTTATTTTTCTGTAATTCCTTTATTCTAGTCCATGAGCCCAACCTCTCTGGACCAATTTACTCACTGTACAATTAAAATAATATCTTTTTGTAGTAATATGCTGGGAGATTAAATGACTTAAATAAATGTAAAGTCTCCAAACAATGCCTGGCATGGAGTTAGCATAGTGTGATTGTAGCTACTGCTATTGTTGTTGTTGTTAATTTTCTCCCCCAACAGAGTCAACACCCTAGTCCAAACCACCATATTCTCTCCCATGGACCACTGCAATAGCTTTTTTTTTTTTTTTTCTCTGCTTCCTCTTGTTTTGATACAATCTATTCTCCACACAGCCAGAGCATTCTTTTAAAAATAGATCATGTCACCCTTCCCAGCTTCACACCCTGCAGTGGCTTCCCATTGCTCTTAGAATAAAATTCACACACAGTGCTGCAGGACCTGGCTCCTGTCTGTCTCACCAAGCTCATTCACTATGCTCCAGTCTCCTATCTGTTCCTCAAATTAACCAAGCCTCCTCCCTCCACCCTGCTTTCCCCAGGCTTTCATACTTGTTGTTCCTTCAGCCTGGAATGCTCTTCCTTCAGCTCTTAAAATATCTAGTTCATTTGCATTTTTCAGATTCCAGCTCAACTATTATTATTCAGAGTCACCTTCTCAACCTATTTGCAAAATGGCCTCCTCTTTCTCATATTACCCACTTTATTTTCTTCATGGCTGTTACAGTAGTGTGCAATTATCTCATTCGTGTATTTGTTAACTGGTGTTTGTTGTTGATCTCACCAACTAAAATATAATATCTACAGTGCCGGTCACACAGTATGTGTGTTCAGAAAATATTTATCAAATGAATGATAATCTCTGACAAGGAAAGAGAACTTTGCAAAAGGAGAATCTCAAGATCCACTGTTGAAATTTTCCTTTTGAAGTATTGTAATTCTGTGCTAAAGATTATTGTCAATAATCAGTTCTTGAGAATTGTGCTTGCTTGCTTTTTCAGACATATATTCATTCCTCCCTAAACAGATTACACAGAAACTTGCCCATCAGTGACCCAAAGAAAAGAGTAGATTGTGATTAGATGTTACCATGAACTTTTAATTTCTTTCATATAATAAAGGGGTTGAAGTAGTCTTGCTCCAAGATAATGGTCGAGGTACATATAAAATGTCATGCCTGAATGCTGTAAGCAGCCTCTTTCCTGTTCACCAACTTCGGGGAGTAAGCCTGCTTTATGCCAGTTTGTGGAGCTGGATGTTGTCCAGATGGTTGAAGATTCCCATTCTCCAGCAGAGGGCAGAAACCATGCAAAGATATCCGAAAATGTAATTATTTAAGAAATAAAAAGTAAAGTACCTAGAGTGGTCTCAGTTTGTGTGTTGTGATTTTTATTTCATTACCTGCAAAAATTCAAAATATGTTCTTGCCTAGGGAAGAAAGTTCTTTGTCATCCCTGAGATAATGTCATACGTGGTTCTTTACACTTTGTGAAAATCAAAGACCACCACAATCTCTATCCTGAGATAGGGAGGAAAAACAGGAATGTTTCCAGAAAATTTGGGATAACAACTCTAATGGAAAGAGGGTGGGGTAAGAAAAAGATTTGGGGTTAGGAGTGGACGAAGAAAAAATATAGCAATTCTTGGCAAAACAGGATATGTAGTTTAGTTTTATTCAGAAACAGTCATAGAATAAAACTTAAATACCCTGATATGGGAGGCCCTCTGGAAAATCTTCTGCAAGGACAGTCCTGACGCTGATATATCTTGATGTGTCTTTCTCACCTAGAATTAACAGACGATGACTATATTCTTAAAGGTCCCTTTGAAAGGGTTGATTTCAAAAAAGTAGCCTGAATATCTGTGCTGAGAGAAAATATATTTAGAGTGCCTGAAAATTCTCTACTAAAATTTGTTTGTTTAGAAATACAGGTTTATATACTTATATAAATTAATTGATGAGAAATTCATCTCTTTGAATTCCCAAATAAGGCAGAAGAAAGTAATATCAATTTTTGAGTTAAGAAAATGCAATATGCCCATTCATACCTATCTCCTTGTGCTAGAATAGTTTTCTGGTTGATTTTTAAGACTGGCTGTCTACTCCAGGCAAAATCAAGTAAGTCACTTCAACCAAGAGATCTGAGACTATTCAGATTATCAAAGAATCCTACCTTTAGGGGAAGGCTGAAAACAATACTGATAATTGGGTATTGTTTAGCATTGAAATGATAGTAAAAGAACAGTGAAACGTCAAGCTCTGAGTCTTGGGACTTCTGAAATATCCATCTAACTTGTTGAAATGAATCCAGTATGAGTCTAGCTTCAAAGTGGAGACTACTCCCTAATTTTGGCAAACTTTATGCATCTCTACTTCAAAATCATGACTATTACCCAGTATTTGTGAATGTTTTATTTTTATATAGCTATTTTAAAAAGCCTCCATCAGTCTTAAAGGAATTAAACATTTCTTATAATATGGTTAAGGTAAGTTGTAGCCAAACTTGTGAAGATTGCTTTTTTTTTTTTTTTTTTTTTTTAGTTCAATTAGCATGGATCTTGATGGCTCTGAACAATATCCTGAAGTGCAGGAACATTCTCCTGTCTATGTTGGCAGAGAAGAAGACATTAAAAAATCTGAAAGAATGACAGCTGTTGTCCATGATAGAGAAGTAGTCATTTTCTACCACAAAGAAGAATATCATGCTATGGATATTCGCTGTTACCGTAAGAGTTTATTTTTCATTTGTAAACCTTGTATTTGTTTCCTAACCACAAAACTATCAAAATTTCAGGCTTTTTTTTTTTTTTTTTTTTTAGTGACTAGATGTAATATTCAATTTCTTTTCAGACTCAGGAGGACCTTTACATTTGGGAGAAATAGAGGTATGTAAAGTTAAATCTATCCTCTATAAATTCATGTTTCTTATTTATATTCATTTCATGCTGTATGCAAAAAATAATTTATTTCTGCATTTGAACTGTTATTTTAATGCTTTAAGTATAATTGCCAATATTCCAGGAATTCATAGTCCTACAATGTAAAGAAAACTATTTCACAGATAAATAGGGGACCTAGCAATTATACTCTGAGATATCTACCTACAGATATCATTGCACAAATGTTTAAGTATATATATGGGAGAATTTTACTGTGGCATTATTTGTTGTAATGAGAAATTGAAGGCAACCTAAATTTTTTTTTCAACCTAAATGTTTTAACAATAGGACACAGTTTAAACAAACTATGAATAGCTGTGCTATGGAAAACTATGCAACCACTGCCTCATTAACTTATGAGATAGATCTGTATGTATTGGTATGGAGGGATGTCAGCAGTATATTTCTGAGTGAAAAAAGCAAGTCCTAGAATGAAGGGTCTAGTGTGATTCCATTTTTTAAATAAAAGGTAATAGTCACTTTGCACTTTATACACTTCTACAGTTTGAATTTTTCAGTATGTATTACCTGTACAATGTAAAAATATAAATATGTATATTTTAAAAAGGAAACCACACACTGAAGGCTTATCTGAGGAAGGAATGGGGAAAATGTCTTACTTTCTTGCATTCCCAAACTCACTGGCTGCATAACTTCTTATTTTCTACTTCATAAAATTGATCTCTCTCCATCCTTCCCCTTCCCGCCACCTCCCACTTGTACAAAATACAAGCTGAAACTTGGCATTCCACTCTATACTTCATATCTACTTACTTCTACACCTATTCTTATGTTAGAAGGACATATGTGTGTTTAAATCATGAACATGAATTTATGAATTATGAAAATATGAATGCTTGTTGACTGTTTTGGGGACACAATATCAGTATTACTGAACTCCTTGTATAGAGAAACAAATGTAAGCATCTGGTAGTGATAATGTGAAATAAAATCCTTCTGTTTTGGACCATAACAAGACCTGTAAGACTTTGCTACTTAAAGTTTGTTCCATAAACCAGCAACCTTGGTGTCACTTGGGAGCTTCTTGGAGCTACAGAATCTTGCACCCTATCCTAAGACTACTGAATTTTTTTTTTTTTTTTTTAAGGACTACTGAATTTTTTTTAAACAGGATCTGCATTTAGACAAGATCCAGGTGATTCCCATGCTCTTTAAAATTTGAGAAGCACTGATTCAAGACAGTTAAAAAGTTGAGAATTGACTACTTTGGATCACAAATTGCTCTTCAGTCAACATATACACACTCAGGCCTTTAGTAACCTCTCAAATTTATATTTGAAGCTTACTATTCTTCCAGCAGCTAGTGAAAATTCCTTTAGAAGCACATAATGCCCTTGCCCCATTTCTGTCAAGGAAATGACATTTTAACATCTAATAGATAACATCATAGATTCAGTCACATGGTAGAGTTGCTTGAGCTCATAGAGTTCTGATATACTAGAGTATATCAGATAGGGTTCTAATATACTAGGTTTCTAATCAAATGCAAAAGGGACTTGATGACTGCTGAGATTAGGTTTTGCATTATGCAGAATAATTTGTAAATGGAAGGGAAAGAAGAGAGGGTGGCCTGTTCTTTAACCTGTTTTTTCTGCAGTAGATCTTATGCTCAGTTGGAGATTTATTGTGAATGTTGGAAATGTCAGGCTATTAAATCATTTATTTATTTCCTTCCCCAGGATTTTGATGGACGACCATGTATAGTTTGTCCCTGGCATAAATACAAAATTACTTTGGCAACAGGAGAAGGACTGTATCAGTCTATCAACCCTAGAGATCCATCAGCAAAACCCAAGTGGTGCTCCAAAGGAGTAAAGCAAAGGATTCATAAAGTGACAGTGGACAATGGGAGTATTTATGTGACTCTTTCTAATGAACCTTTTAAGTGTGACTCTGATTTTTATGCCACTGGAGACTTTAAAGTAATTCGGAGTCCTTTCAGATAAAACTATATAGCAATGAAAAATGTTGTGTATATTTAAAAAATATTTTTTAGAATAACTGTGCTGCAATACCAAAGAGGATTAATTTTTCCAACATGGGCACATTTATTACTAATCTTTAAAAATCATATAAATCTGAGCAGTTCAAAAGTACATGTGTTTATTATGATGGAGGGAATATCGTCAGGATCTATAGAACACATTTCATCCAGTCCTCTGAACTGATTAGTACCTGAAGGTTCTAGGTTTGGAATATGCATTTTGAGAAGGGTGAAAATAATCTGCGGTAACCACAATAAAGAAAAGGTAAAAAGTAAGATCTAATAAATATGGAGGGTTGGTAATTCCTATTTTGATGTAGCAGACTTTATCATGGAAAAGTTGTAATATATGCAAACTAAACAGAGTAGCATAATAAACTCTCATCACCCAACTTCAGTATTATCATCATTCTTCTATTCCTCTGTTCTTGTATTCTTGTTTCACTGATACCTCAACACACTCTCCACCTCCCCTATTTGGTTGTTATTCTTACCTTTTTGAAGTAAAATTTAAATACATTGAAATGCTTAAATCTCAACTATTTGATTTTTCCAAATATATAGCAGACTTTTTACATTTCAAAAATGCCTCCAAAATGGGATCAATTTACATGCTTAATTTAGAAATAAGAAACGTATTCAACACTTCATACAACACCCGGTGCTCACCACTAGTGCACTCTTTCATCCCCATGTACTGCACATTGAAACCAAACAGATCTTGGCTCAGTTTCTCTCTGGTCAAAGCAAACACTCTCAAAGAAGACACACAGTTGCTGCCCAGCCATGAGAGATGTGAAGTCTCTTATTCAGTAAGCCAAAGTACTTTGAATGTCCTATATAAAATCTTCAAATAGAAGTTTGTTTTTGCTTTGTTTTTGAGAATTTTGTGATGTATTTAGAACTAAGTGCTTCATGTAAATGTTAGAAGAGATAGAGGGTGTTGTTCCTCAGAGTCCCTACTGCTGAGTTCCCGGACAGGGCTGACGTTCAGTTGGTCCACCCTGCTTTCACATACCAGTTATTTATGGCTAGCAGTATTCTGGTTGCCTGGTGCCCACGCTGTGGTGTAGTACTCTGGGTGTTTATCATCTAAAACTCAGCAGCAAATAGTAGAATATAAGAATAAGTAGAATCAGAACCAGGATGATCACATTATGAATTCAGAGTGTGAAAAGCTGTTTGTCAAAATTGGAATCTTGTCTCTAAGCACAGTAATCTTCTTAGTGGCCTAGGATTGAATTACGGCTTCAAACCTAATACTGAACATTGTAGGGGGGCCACCTGGACTCTTTCCCTTGGTATGGTAAAAATAGTAAGTGAATTAAGTACCTATCATTAAGGGTGTGCTTACAGAGCCCTTTGCTACATAGTATCACATTTCTTTTTCTGATGGAATATGGGTAATATGAGGTAATACAACCCTTGTCACTCATTTTTCAGACTATTAAAAAGCCAGGGTTGGGCTTTTTATAAGTCCTTTTATGGCAGTAGCTGTTTACCAGGTACAGGAAATGTACCATCACTTGATGGTACATCCTAGCCTATTATATCAGGTGCTAATCCTCCAATGACCAGTCAGGTCTTAACGCATGTCCAGAATTTAAGACATGGAAGAAACCAAAGTGCTTCCTGCAGGCAAAACAGTGACCCTCATTTGCAGGGCCAGTTACAGAAGCGTTTTTCTTTCATGACCCAGTGGCAACAGTGAGTAATATGGGCTTAATTTCTGGTTCTAAATATGTTCCTCCAAATCTGGAAATAAAAAATGTCATGTCCTATCCTATCCTCACATATAGAAATCTTCTGTAAGATTTGTAAATAATATTTTGTTTTATAAATATATCTGTGAATCATAAGTTCTCTGTAACTTTATAGATGAGCTATAAAAGGATCGATAATAGGCAGATTCAAACTATACAGCCTATAAATAGAAAATAAATATCCTTTTGTGATCTCTGAAAAAGATGTAGCATTTTGATATGTAGGGTATTTTTCCTCCAGATGAATACAGTTGACCCCTGAACAATGCAGAGGTTTGGAGTACCAACCCCATGCACAGTTGAAAATCCACATTTAACTTTGAACTCCCCCAGAACTTAACTACTAATAGTCTACTATTGACTGGAAGCCTGACTGATCACATACACACTTGATTAACACATATTTTTAATGTCCTATGTATTATATAATGTATTCTTAAGGTAAGCTACAGAAAGTGTTAAGAAAATCATAAGGAAGAGAATATACATTTACTATAATATATTTATCAAAAAATAACTGCATATAAGTGGATCTGCACAGTTCAAACCCATGTTCAAGGGCCAACTGTAATTGGAAAGATACTTAAAACAGGTCTTTAATAAAATATACCCATGTTATAAATGATAGCATAAAGTCTAAGCCTCCAAGGGGTACACTTTCTTGTTCATTAAAATATCATTGTCATACTTCTACATCAAGATTCATTTTATTTTCTCTACCATATAAATAGTTGAGAATGACATTTTAGTAGTTCTCCAACCCTTTTCTTAAAGCAGAGCACTCAATATATGAAAACTAGTTTCCTGGTTTTATCAGATGAAATGTGATTAGATAGATAACTCTTAAGCTCCACTTGGTAATATTCATGTTCCAATTTGCTTATTCATTCATTTCAGCTGATTGGTCAAACACAGAATGTAAAACTTGGATCTTATTACTCAACTTATTAGCAGGAAGTTTGGGGCGATCCGAAATACTGTCTGGTTTCTCTGGTAATGACCTGTAAGGTTTTGCTTTGATTTCACCTTCAGGAAATGTAGGCTCAGAAAGCACAGGCTCAGAAAAGGCTTTTCTAAGATTTTCATTCTCTTTTCTGTTTTGCCTTATGGTTTCTTCTTCTTGGAAAATTTTCTTTATCTTCTCCAGCACAGCATTAACACAGACTGTCTAATAATAAAAAAAAAATTTTTTTGAAAGGTAAAGATTCTTTTTAAGCTACTGAACTTCCAGTAATAATAAAATGTGTAACATAAAGTCATTAATCTTATTCTTTAAGAAAGAAGCACTTCCTTTCCTAAGCACATGATAAACATCAGGAGATTGATTCTTTGTTCTAAAAATATTACACCATCATCTAGAAAGAAAATTAAAGCATAAGTGTATGCTTCAATAAAGACATGCTTTACTTCTCCCCCCCATTCATTGTTTTACATCTTTACTCTGATTTAATTAAATGAAATTCCTTTCTTCTCCTAAACTAAATGAAACATTTTCTGAGAGATGGGATTTGTCCCCAAACATGTTAATATCTCAAAATAGATTCTTTTTTTTTTGTTTATTTTCTCCCCCTACACTTTGCTTATACCTATGTGTGCAATTGGAAGGGCATAAACACATTAGTTAGAATTTAGTAAACTAGCAGATCAATGATTTCTAAGCAAACACATAATCCATTTTCCCTCAAAAGAATGCCATTCAGTATTTTAAGAATGTCAAAACAAAACACAGAGTAATGGAGCTTTGAAAATTGGAAACTTACAGAGTAAGTTTACTAATGATGAAAAAGATGATGATAAGAGCTTAAGGCAAGCAACAAGAATAATAAAATCCATAAAATGTAAGAAGACCTAAACTAGCTTATTTTACCAAAGTGATGCCTAAAGCTGACATAATTGGCTATAAACTCTTAGAGGGTTTTCCTAAAGTAGGTAATAGAGGATTGAGGGCCTTGGCTTGACCAACTTCAATTTCCTTCTGATCTGCCTCTTGCCTTCTCCTCTCTTGGCCTGCATCCCACTGTAGAATGAGGGAATACCAGATACTTCCCTTCACTTCCCTGCTGTTAGGATGTGGTCACGTGACCTTGTTCTAGCCAACAAAATAAAATATGAGCATGAGGCAGCAAACATAAGGACCAAAAACAACAAACAAGAAAGCATAAAATAAAGATGGAAAGGCCCTGGTTCAGATGACATTGTAGATCCACTGTACAAACCTGGGAACCACCTAACTTGAGACTTCTAATTAACTGAGATATTTAAATGTCTTCAGCAATTAAGGTACTGCCAGGTATTTTTTGTATATCCCATATCCAAGTATATCCCAACCTAGAGCTATAAGCCTTGAGGTCCATCACTTCCAGCTGCAAACAGCTTCATCCATTTATCCCCATGTAGGATAATTTTCTCTGTATGCCATGCTGTGAAAAAAGATTGGGGGAGGGAGTGGGTCTGGGTGGCTCTGTCCATTAAGCATCCATCTCTTAATTTTGGGTTTGGTCATGATCTCAGGGTCATGAGATTGAGCATCTTGTTTGGCTCCATGCTGGGCATGAAGCCTGCTTAAAATGCTCTCTCCCTCTGCCCCTCCCCCTGCTCATCTGCTCAAGAGCATGCTCTCTCTCTCCCCTCCAAAACAGATTAGGAAGTCCTGTCTTATTCGATATATTTCTTCTTTCCCCACCAACAAAATTTTATCTGTGCCCATTCTAACCACTTCTACCCCAGTCACAGAAAATGAAGGGTCTTGATCAAGGTCAGTACCCTGATCTTGTGTTTACTTTTAGTCTACCCTACCTCTTTCCTATCAATTATTCCATGCCTTTGCAGCCTCTCCTTTTTGACTGCCTCTTGCCCTGTAACTTCCAATGTGCTCAAGTATCTAACATCTTAAAATTAAAATAAAAATCCTTGGCACCCTGTTTTCCTCTTCACTGCTATATATGGTTGCTTTTCTTGATCAAATCAGCATCTATATTCATGATTTGGTTTTATCATCTCCTCTTCATTGAAACCTGCTTATTTCTGTCTTACTTATCCTATAACACCACTGGAATAGTTTTAAGATGGTTGGCTCCAACATCTTTACTACTAGATCTAATGAACACTTTTCAAATCTTTATTTTACTTGATGCTTTCTGTTGGTATTTGATACTTAACTGCTCACAACTAAGTCTCTATTTCCTTGACACTTTGTCTCCTGATTCGCTTCCTACTTTTCTGATTATTGCTTTGTCTCCTTCATGGATTTCATCTTAGCTCACCTTAAATGTTGCTATTTTTAAAATTTCTGTTGACTCTCTACTCTTTTCACTTCCAGACTTTTCACTCTTTTCACAGTGGTTCCACTCACAGGGCATTAACTTACAACATATAATTATTTGCTTTCAAAAGCATAATTCTAGCCCTGACCTCTCCTAGACTTTGGGCACATACATGACCAATTAATCAGGTCATCAAAAAGTTGTTTCTAATACCTACTTAGAAAGTTTATAGCATGACAAGTCATGGGGGATGATTTCAAAAGCCTTCAAGAAATTAGAATTTAATTTTGTCTTTAGTCTAATTTATTTCAGTTTCATCACAGCTACTTCATCTCACCCATTTTTTTGCAGCATATTTCCATCCCAGCTCAGCTGGATGTCATTTTTGTATGAGATTCACATTTAAGATACTGAGCACTTCTCAAAAATTTATTTTTTATTCATTATTTTTTAAAGATGTTATTTATTTATTCATGAAAGACATATACAGTGAGGCAGAGACATAGGCAGAGAGAGAAGCAGGCTTCCTGCAGAAGCCAAATGTGGGATTCACCCCGGGACTCTGGGATCACACCCTGAGCCAAAGGTAGATGCTCAACCATTGAGCCATCCAGGTGTTCTACTTCTCAAAAATTTAAACACCTGAAAAATATTTATAAGTTCAGTTATTTTTAAAAACCATGAATATGTTTATGAAAGTAAGTTCTTTTACTATTTTTTTTAAATTTTTTTTAACTTTTATTTATTTATGATAGTCACACAGAGAGAGAGAGAGAGAGAGAGAGAGAGGCAGAGGGAGAAGCAGGCTCCATGCACCGGGAGCCCGACGTGGGATTCGATCCCGGGTCTCCAGGATCGTGCCCTGGGCCAAAGGCAGGTGCTAAACCGCTGTGCCACCCAGGGATCCCTTTTACTATTTTTTCAAGGATGACTTGGCTATTCTTGACCTTTTTCATTTCCTTATAAATCTTAAACTAGTCAACTTGCACTCCTGCTCACATTTTAGTTGGGACCACAATCAATCTATAGGTTATGGGGGAAACTGAATCTTTACTATTGTGTGTTTCAATATGATCAACAAATATGAACAAAAATGTGTAAGACCTCTAACAAAAAAAGCTATAAGAATTATTAAGAAAAATTAAAGAAGACCAAATAAATAGAAGGATATATCATGCTCATGGATAGAAGGGAGGACTTATTCTACTAGTTATGACTTATAAAGCTCTTGTAAATAATACAATGTTGAATTAGTAAATAATTATTAGTAAATAATACAATGCTGAATCAGTGTAAGAACAGAAAAATAGATCAATGGATAGAACAAAGAGTCTATAAACAGACACTTGATTTATGACAAAAGAAATGTTCTGGGGCAATAGGAAATGTTTTTCCCCCTAGCAGATTGAGTTGGATCAACTGGATACCTGTGAAGGAAAAATTTGTCCCTTACCTCATACCAATTCCAAATGGATTATAAATCTAAAAGTAAAAGATAGGGCACCTCGGGTGGCTCAGTGGTTTAGCACCACCTTCAGCCCAGGGCCTGATCCTGGAGTCCCGGGATTGAGTCCCACATCAGGCTCCCGGCATGGAGCCTGCTTCTTCCTCTGCCTGTATCTCTTCCTCTCTCTCTCTCTCTCTCTCTGTCTCCCATGAATAAATAACTAAAAATTTTAAAAATAAATAAGGGATCCCTGGGTGGCGCAGCGGTTTGGCGCCTGCCTTTGGCCCAGGGCGTGATCCTGGAGACCCGGGATCGAATCCCATGTCGGGCTCCCGGTGCATGGAGCCTGCTTCTCCCTCTGCCTGTGTCTCTGCCTCTCTCTCTCTCTCACTCTCTGTGACTATCATAAATAAATAAAAATTTAAAAATAAATAAATAAAAATAAAAATAAATAAAAGTAAAAGATAAAATAATAAGCCTTGTACAATATATCAGAGGGAACAGTTTCATGACCTTGGATGTAGGTCAATATCCCCTAATTAGGCCATAAAAAGCACTTAACATAAAGAAAAGATTAATACACTGGACTACATTAAAATTAAAAATTTGTTTCAAAGACACTGCTAAAAGGGTGAAAGGAAGTCACAGAATAAACGAAATCACCAAAATAGTATTTAGCCCTAGAATTTTTTAAAAATACAAATCAATAATGAAAAAGATAGAATAGAAAAACAGAAGAGACTTTTACAGAAATTCACAAAAGAAGATATCCCAATGTCCACTTAATGCATAAAAAGGAACTCAATCTCATTAATAACAAAGGAAATACAAATTAAAGCACAAGGTGATAATACTACACATCCACAAGAATGGCTAAAATGGAAAAGACTGACCATAGCAACTGTTGGGCATTATCTACTAGAGATGAACAAATGCATATTCTGTGATCCAGAAATTTTACCAAAATGTATGTACAAGGACATTCATGGAAACCATATTCACAATTGCCAAAGTTGTAAATAATAAAAAATTTCCACCATAGAGTGAATAGTGACATATATATAGAATATATATATTGACTATATTTCCAATCAATGAAATACTACTCAGCAATGAAAACCAACAAACTATTGCTATAGGTAATTAATGAATCTACTAATGATAACTGAGCAAAAAAAGACATATAAAATAATATATAGTATATGACTTCGTTTAAATACAATTTAAACAAGACTGTCTTATGGTATTAGAAATCAAAATAGTGGTTACCCTCTGTAGAAGAGGTTAGTGATTATCAAGTTAGTAGTTTTGAGGGGAGTGAGAAAGAGGCTTCTAGAATGAGGGTTATACTCTGTTTCTTGATTTTGTGATAATTCATCAAGCTGTGTATGATGATAATTCATCATACTTTTCTGTGTATTATACTTTAAACTTTTTTTAAATTTAGTAGTATCACTGGCAATGGATTAAAAGAAAATAAACCCTTATAGTTTATAAAATCCTTTATATTTTTGTCACACTTTGTTTTTATTTTATTTTATTTTTAGAGAGAACTCCTTGCCTGTGACTAGAAGGCGAGGGGAAGAGGGAGAGTGAGAGAGAGAGTGCAGGGCTCGATCTCACAACCCTGAGATCATGACCTGAGCTAAATAAAATTAAGAGTTGGATGCTTAACCACCAAGCAACCCAGGTGCCTCTTTTGTCACACTTTTTAATGAACACTTTGGAATTACAGCACTTATAATTCAAAATACAGTAATACTTGTGTTCCCCAATATCATAGACTTAAATGATGGAATGCTGAACTTTAGCAAACCATGGCACAATGTCTGAAACAAAACAACCATAGCTAAGTGAAAGTAAAACCAAAATGTCTTGACTAAGTAATAATAAACTTTATAAACATAATTTTAGTTATTCAAGCAAATTTGTTTTTGGTGGATTGACTGGCCTCAGAAATGAATTGACTTTATTTCAGAAAAGTAATTTTTTTTTAGAAAAGTAAATGTTTAATGTAAAGTTATTTTGTGTAACAAGAGGATAGTACCTTGGCTTATAAATTTATAATATATCTATATATTTAAGATTACACGAGATAAGTATATTTATATCTATATTCTAATAATTTTCTTAACTTACCAAATAAATGAGTGCTGCATATGAAGCATACATTATGCTAATTAAAGCAGTCTTTGCTGGAAAAGAAATGATTTCAAACAAAGAACCCCTTCTGACCTGCAAAACAGAAAAAACTTTTCTTACTACAATATAAGTTTTCAATGTTACAGTGTTAAATTTTACAATGTTACTGTGAAATGAGAATTTAAATATTTCTAAAGAAAGTTATCTACTGAGCCTATTTGGGGTTTTTTCACATTCCAAAAATATATTTTCTCTCTCTCTTATTTTTAATAAAAAGGTACTCTCTTTTTATTTTATTTATTCACAAGAGACACAGAGAGAGAGGCAGAGACATAGACAGAGGGAGAAGTAGGTTCCATGCAGAAAGCCCACTGTGGGGACTCAATCCCAGGACTCTGGAATCACAATCTAAACCAAAGGCAGACGCTCAACCAGAGCCACCCAGATGTCCCTCAAAAAGGTGCTCTCTTTTGCTATGGCAGATCTATAAAAACCTATGAAAGATCTATTTTTTGTTGTTGTTTTTTTAAAGATTTTATTCATTTATGAGAGACAGAGAGAGGCAGAGACACAGGCTCCCCTGCAGGGAGCCCGACATGGGACTCGATCCCTGGTCTCCAGGATCACACCCTGGGCCGAAGGCGCTAGGTGCTAAACCTCTGAGCCACCCAGGCTGCCCCAAAACCTATGAAAGATCTATAATCTTGCATTTCCAAAATCTAAAATTACTTGAACTTTTTTACATTTAACAAGTGTGCTCACTAGGGGGTGCCACTGTGCATGTTAGAAAAACAGTCTTTTCTTTGTTCAAATTCATGTAATCATCCTTTACTAAATTATTTACCTCTTCATTAAGCAAACAGAAATCAAAATACTAAGCATTTCCTGCAGATTAATGACCTGATTGGAAATGTTAATCATGAGACTGCTGAAGGCCAGCATTAACCTTAGATGATCATTAAGCTTTAGTAAATGCTCTGTGTTCACATCCAGCATGCTTTTTTTTTTTTTTTGACACAGAGAAGGTTTACACCAATAATGAATTTGCCTCTCAAAGGTTTCTAGCTTCTGGTCATAGGTGTCTCTGCCTCAAACATAACAGAATATATTTAATTTTTTTTTCAGAATATATTTAATTTAAGGGAATTATACTCTCTTCTAGGTCACCTCTCTTGCCTTGAGTAGGATATGAAACGAGGGCATTAGGAAAAACATTCCCTCCCATTCAGCAGTGAAGTGGCAGTTAGCCATGCTCCTCTGAAGTAAGCGCCAAGACACTCAATGGCTTCAATAACTCCCCAAAGGTACAGGCGGCAGCTAATAAAATCATGCAAATGCACAGTAAAGAGGCATACAAACTAGAAAGAACAGTATGTATGTGTACATTAAAGTTATTTATGACACTGAACAATTGTAACAATTGATAGCAGAATGCTCAGGTAAATTAAGCTATATTCACTCAATGGCATATTGCAGCCTTTTAAAAAGTGCTTCTGAAGAATACATAATGACATTCTATTGAACAAACATTTGTATGGCAGTGTTCTAAGTGCCTGTTACAGTGTATTCAGTTTTTGCTTGCTGCCACTGCTGAATGAAGAACAAAATTGCCCATCACAATTTACCTCCTTCTCCCTAAAGTGATTAATGGAATGTGGAAGCCAAGAATACTATCTAGCCTGCCAGCTAAGGGATGGAGGTGGTGGGAGGTGCAGTGGAAGGGGGCATTCCTTCTTACTTCTTGTCTTTCAGGCCATACTAACTCCTAGATATGGGAATAGGGAGGGGCAGTTTTAGCCTACTCTCGCCATAAGTTAGTTTGGAGAACTGGAAAATTTCCCAGAGTTCCTGGCTTCTGGAAAGAGTTTCCAGGAAATGAGGCAGCTGCTGCTCTTTCCCTCTTGCTAGAAGAATCAAATTGATAGCGTGCTTTTGAATCCCACTATTAGGCTACAGGGAGACAGACAAGTAGAGAGCAGACGTCAGGAAAGAGAGCAGATATACTCCAACAAAATGCCTCCTAGCAGAGTAAAAGTTTCACGAGTTTGTCAACATGTGAACGTATGGTGGGAGGTCCATACTCGGTAACTGGTAGGCCACATACAATGAAAATAAATGTGGTGTCTGCACACATGAGAAATTACTCTCTTCCTGTTTTACTGCAACTTCTTTTTCAGATTTTGTCCTTCACCTAAAGTAATTAAAACTGATTTCTTTTCAAAGTTTCAAAATAAATTATCTGATACATGTTATGCTTCTGAATGATGAATCTGTATATTGCCTCAGGGTCACTTTTTCACCATTTTAATGCTTTTAATAAACACTTGCCATTCCTTTAACAAGTCAGTCCTGTAGAAAATATATTTCCTCCAAAATTTATGTGGCTACTGGCAAGTAGCCATTTTTCAATTTTATGACCTACTTCCAATACATATTTTTCATATTATAAATCACCCTGTTTCATTTTTTGGCTTGCTAGAAGCAAGAATAGTGTATGTTAAAACAGATAAATAAATCAAAGGTTTTATTTAGCTACCTCAGCCAATTTTAAAAATGTTATCTTAACTTCTTATATTAATTTCATTTGTCTATTTAAGTGAAAAGACTCTTGATATCGATATAATGCCCATATTTCTTTGAATTTTTAACATTAATATTAATATATAAGATACATGGATATGTAAGATATGTGGATATGTTATATGGTCATACTAATAACATCTCAGACACATAGATATTTCAACAGTAAAAACATTTCAATCTCTAACAAAATTTCTTTCACGTAATTTTGAGTTCCACTCCTGCCACATAATTTTGACCACCTCAAGTCATAAAAGAAGTATCTGAGTTTATCTTATTTTCACTAAAATTTAGATAAATCACAAAAGAGCAAACCATTAGCAGTTTAGAAAATAATAAAGACCCGCTCATAGATGACCTGAAGGTTAAAAACCACCAGCCCAACTTAGTTTATGTTGTTCAAAACCACTTTGACAAAGGATACCAGGATAGTAGTAATAGGGGAAACTTTAACTCAGTAATTCACAAGTAAGCATTGCAAGCAGCACTGACTGGGTAACAGGTCCAGAAAAAAAATATTTCCTATAGGCTTGGAAAAGCTACATAACCAGGAGCAACCCCAAGTACTCATGAGCACAGGAGGGCTCCTAGCAGTCCACAGTACAGAAAACTATTGGACTTTGTTTATCCTGGTATTACTATCCTGTGGAACACTCTTCTTGAATAAACTCTTACATGGTCCTATACAAGCTCCAATGTCCCAGCTTGGGACAATGGCCAGCTTAGAGAGGTCATGTCTTCAAGATTCCAGGGATTCTTTCTAGGAATTGTCCTTTTTCCCCAGGTCTTGAATTATACCACCCAAGATAACCTCTCGTGGCAAGCCCATCAAGGACCTCTAGAAGTTCTTGATATTTTTGAGGTTTACATATTTTTTCCACAAAATATGTGAGATTTGAGTTTATTTTTTTCAAGATTTTATTTATTTATTCATGAGAGACACACAGAGAGAGGCAGAGACATAGGCAGAGGGAGAAGCAGGCCCCCTCTGGGGGGCCTGGTGTGGGACTTGATTCCAGGACCCCAGGATCATGACCTGAGCCAAAGGCAGACACTTAACCACTGAGCCACTCAGGTGCCCCTGAAGTTTGAATTTAAACCCCAAACTGGAATCTACATTGGAGGGTTGCGGCTAGGAAGAAACTATACTTAGAAAAGTATCTGGTCTTCATCCTGAAAAAGGAAGCACAAGTTCAATAGGGTTCACGTAAGTCACAGACATTTTAGATGGTGAGGGTTTTCTTTACTTTTGCCCATATCTGGCTTCCCCCACTCCACAGTGCCTGTCCAAAGGAGAAACAGTCATCTCTAATGCCACTATAAGGAAAATTGGGGCATATATAAGGAAGATTCGATCATAGCAAGAGCTCCTGGTCCTATGGCCCTGCATTGCCCTGCCAAAGTCAACAACTATGTCTGGGAGCTGACGTGTCTTGGCTGAAGTCAGCATTCAAGCTGATTATCTAGGTCACTGCAGCCTAGAGCAGCTGCAAGCTTTACTCATCCAGACAGCTTATAAGGCTAAGCAGATGCTCCACTCTGTAAGTATCGATGCTAGGGATGTTGAAAACCACCAAGAAATTACTTAACCAGAGCTTTCCATTCCTGAGGCCCTTTCAGAACCAGCAGATAACTTGCTATAATCTCAGGTCTGCATAACCTGGCAGGGTTTGAGGAGCAACTTGACTCAGTACCCATAAAGACTGGTACAAAGGAAGGCTCCTTTAAAAAGCTGGAGAGGACTGACTCCAACTATGTGCTCATGTTACAGCAGGCCATCAGGGTCTCTTCAGGTCACTTGTATCAGTTGGGTCTTTGGATATTTCATATTGGGCTCAGTATCTCTGAAGATGCTAAAGCACATAGGGCATGCGCTAGGGCTGAGCATTGTATACAACCAGAAAGGCCTGAGGATATTGTCACGGAGCTCCTGTAACAATGTTCATCCTCTAATCATCTTGAGGAAACAATTACTGCATGTTCTTGAGGGAGAAATTACAGAGCATCCCCAGCTCCGTAATAGCCAACAGAGTTCTGGTAGAACCATTTAAGGTGCTCTATGCACAAAAATATCTTTCTTTCATTAATTATCCTCAGATCAGTGACAAGACAGACATATGAAGAGGATCTTTAACACCTCCAGACAGGTTAATTGGGCTGCTCACCTTCCTACATAAGGTGACATCCTCCATGAACCTACAAAACATACCCCCCTTGCATGGCAATTCCAGATTGCATTCCTTTTACTTCTGCATAAGAGAAAGTTCTACTTTGACACAGGCAGCCTGGCAATCCTTGAAGGAATTCATGCTGCAATTCATCCTGGGTAAGCTAAACTCTGTTACTATGGAAAGACAACCAAGCAATGTATGTACCAGGGCTGGTGTCGCTCTCTCGTGCTGTGCCACTTAGCTCTCTGGTACACTGGTACCGTGGGTACACTCCATTCACAGACCAATCCATTGACCTCCAACGCACCTCTTATATTAGTCTTTTGTTCCTTTGATTCTCCAGGCCATTATCTTCACTATTTATACTTCTAATCCTTCTTCACTGAGACTTCTATATTTGAGGTATATTGTTTTCTTCCTTGCTACAACGTAATTCCTCTCAGTGGCAATTCTGATTCTCCACCCTAGCTAATACATATTATCCAAATAAAGCTAATTCTGCATTCCTAACCCTCAAGGACCCTGGAATCTCTGACTTGACACTGTTCCCACTTGTCTTGCTCTAGTCACATGAAACTGCTTACATTTCCTAAATAAGTCATGCTCTCTCTGACCTCAGCATCTTAACATACAGTGTTCACTTCCAGGAATAAGTCTCCTACTTCTTCACTTTGCTAATATCTCCTCTGTTCAAGATCCAGTATTATCTTCTAGGAAGGCTACACTGACCACTCTTTGGAATTATATGCCCCTTGTTGATGCTTCCATAGTACATTTTGCACACTCTGATCATGCACTTGCTATACTCCACCGACACTGCTTACTTGCCTCTCATCCACAGAGTCCATATAGGACAAGAGCAAGACATCTGATATCTAACCTAGTGATTTTACATTTCAATGTGCAATAAATATATGCTGAATAAATGAAAAAGCAGAATACTTCATTTACTTCCAGAAAGAAATGTAACCATCTTGTATTAAAATTTATAAAACATACTAAGTAAAGTTGAAGGACATCTGGTTTCAGTAGTAGGGCAGGCTGAGCTACTTTGGGACCCTTACACACATAGAAATGCCCCCACAAACTCTATATAAAATCAAATGCTGAATTTAATCAAGACTGAGTTTACAAAAAAGAAAGGAAAAAGAAGTAAGGGAGGGAGAGAGGGAGGGAGGGAGGAAGGAAGGAAGGAAGGAAAGAAGGAAGGGTTTCACTGTGCCAGGAACTAAAAGGTGGAGCAGTAAGTTTGTGAGTAGATGTCCCAGGAAGTATCAAAAAGAGATAACTAAAGGGAAAATATGAGGAAGGTAAATAGATATAAAGAATAAAATGGGGGCAGCCCGGGTGGCTCAGTGGTTTAGCGCTGCCTTCAGCCCAGGGCCTGGTCCTGGAGACTCAGGATCAAGTCCCGCGTCAGGCTCCCTGCATGGAGCCTGCTTCTCCCTCTGCCTGTGTCTCTGCCTCTCTCTCTCTCTCTCTCTCTCTCTGTCTTTCATGAATAAATAAATAAAATCTTTAAAAAAAAAAAGAATAAAATGAAAAGGTCCAAAGTATGTTTAATAGATACTCCAGAAAAAGAGATTAGAGAAAATGAGAAAGAGGTAATATTTGAACAAACTATGGCTAAGAATTTTCTGAAACTGTAGAAATTATCCTCAGATTCAAGAATCACTATGATTCACAAGAAAGTGAAATGCATATTGACAACAGCTAATAAGATTGAAGATGTGCATCCCTCATGACCCAGTAATCCCTCTTCTAGATAGATACCTGAAGAATGTCTCACACACAGAGATAAGGAGTCATTTATAAGAGTGTTCAATGAAATATTGTTTGTAATACAAAAAAAAAAAGGAAACTAAATTGCCCATCTGTCCAACAATAAACTGTGGATTATTTTTTCTTACAATGGGATACCACAAACAATATAAAATAATAAACCATAGCTACAGATTTCAAAAACATTGAGTGAAAAAACAAAGCTTCAGAAGGATGAGTACAGTATTATATCATTTATATAAATTTTAAATATATGTAGAAAAATAGATGTATACAAATGTAGTGAAATATAAAAGTATGCATAGAAATGCTAACATCAACCCAAGGATAATAATTACCTTTGGTAGAGAAAAAAATGTGGAATGGATTAGAACATGGTTAATTATATATATAAAATATATATATAAATATATTTTTAAGATTTATTTGAGAGAGGGCAGCCCCGGTGGCTCAGCAGTTTAGCGCTGCCTTCAGCCCAGAGCCTGATCCTGGAGATCCAGGATCGAGTCCCGTGTCGGGCTCCCTGCATGGAGCCTGCTTCTCCCTCTGCCTGTGTCTGCCTCTCTCTCTCTCTCTCTCTCTCTGTGTCTCTCATGAATAAATAAATAAAATCTTAAAAAAAAAGGTTTATTTGACAGAGAGAGAGAGAGACAGCAACAGAGATAGTGAGAGAGAGCATAAGCAGGGAGGAGAAGGAGAATCCTCCCTGAGCAGGGAGCCCCATGCGGGCCTCAATCCCAGGACCCAGGATCACGACCTGAACTGAAGGCAGACACTGAACCGACTGAGCCACTTGGGTGCCCAATTATATTTCTTTTTATAAAGGAAGTATCTGAAGGCTATACTGTAAAATATTACTACCAATTTACATTTGGGTGGAACTTCTGATAAACTACATTATATATATTTTGAAATATTGTGTTGACAAGAATTTTAAAAATTAAAGTTAGACTCTAAGACAATTAGAACAACAGCAAAGGAGGAGAAATTTCATAGGTGTTGATTTTGAGTTGATGTCAAAGAGACAGTCACAGCATATGGACCTTGGACAGGTCACTTATTCCCTCAACCTGCTTCTTTCACCTCAGGTCCCTGGAATGTGGTATCACAATTAAGCTCTCAATTTACCTGTGACACTCACTGTCAGTTAGGGCAAAGAGACAAATCCATTGTGCTTTTCAGCTCTCAATATTGGATATAAGGAAACACAAATTCAACTGGAAAGATAGATTATTTTCCTGCCACTGAATTTTCATGAGTATCGGGAGGCAATTCTCTGTGGCTGTCTCTCATTCCTGTATAGATTGGGCCTTCTGAGCAAAGGACATGGTGAATAGCAAACAGCTTTAGAAGCAGGATAAAGTATATTCCTCTGGAGAGATCTGGAGATGTATCTCCCAAGACATGTCACAGGGCACTAAAGATAAAGCCTTCTCCTTAAACCCTCTAGAAACATTTACTTCTCGCTCCCCACCCCCAATTCCCTCTCTCTTTTTCTCCCTTTGTTTCTCTCTGTGTCTCTCTGTCTCTCAGGCTGGGCAGATGAGCCAGCACTCCTATAAAAGCTGAGTCTCCTAATTTCAGGCTCCTCTCCTATGATGCAACTTACTACACGCCTAGGTAACATGTGTTCTGTGGGAAGTCAGGGGTTAGGGAAATGACACAAGCTATGGCTCTGGCTGCTGTGCAGTAAATAATAAACAACCTCTGTCTCTGACTCAGGGGAGTCTTGTGTCTGTTATCAGTGTATGTGTTTGAACACCTGTGGCAGGCTAACTTATTAGCTTGTCAATAGTATAAAATCTGAGATTCTCCAGTTCTGACTTAGCAAAGAGGAGAAAAAAGAAAGACTGAATAACAGAGTGGACAGTGTCTTTAAATGTGATTTCATAACACATACAGAAATATGCTTCAAAGGACATTTCTTATATCAACCCTCTATAAAAACTATGGATTAACAATGGAAGGAAAGAAACATCATGGCAAACTATTCATTTTAGGAATGTGTTTCAGTGGGAATTATACAGCTCAGCTGTATTTCTTCTTGACAACCTGAAGATAGAGGAATAAGGGTCATAGTGCTTAGAGAATCCAGTAGTTAACAAACACAAAGTATTTTTTTACTGTCTCAAACATCAAGTATTATAATGGAGCCTTTTGTAATTGCTATCTCAGGCAATTCATAGTTGAACTATCTGATGATTTCTGGATACGTTTAAATCTTTGCTTAAAGAGAGATTCCTATGTAATGGATATTTTGTTGATTTCAGCCATCCATCAGCCATTTTCTCATCTTTTCAAAATAATTCAAATTTTGTTTGAGGGTTCATCCTCTCCCCATTCTCTGGTCATGCGGTCAGGATGGAGCTCCAACCTCTGCTGGAGGGGTAAAGGGAAAGAGCAGGCCATCAATCCTAGACCAATCAGTGCATCCCATTTCCCTGGTTTAGAGGCCGGTCTGTAAGAGAGAACTACGGGACTTGGCCAGGAATGCTAGCTCAAGCACTTTCATTTTTTGCTGCTATAATTGAACCTGGAAGGATGGAGTCCTGGAAACAGCTTCATATCATCTTGTAACCATGAAGGGCAAGTCAGTCTGTGAATGGAGTTAACACAGAAGAAGCAGAGCCAGGAGATGTGGAGAAAGAGAGAAATGGGACCCTGCAGGCATCATTTGAGTACCTATACACTGAAGCCTTCTCAATTCCAGATTGTTCAACTACATGAACTAATACATATTTTTGGCTTAAGTCTTTTTGAGCTAGGGTTCTTCTGCTTTCAACGACAGAGTCCAAATGATTTGGTCTGGGGTTTATTTAGGTGCCAGACTTGCAGGATTCCCAATCTCTTTTAACAAACATTTAGAATGCTTTGAATAATGCCCAAATGGAAAAACACAGAGTTCTATGCCATAAAGTTTAGAAAAAACAAACTGGTCCTGAAAAAATTTTAAGAGCTGTTGTCCTTAACAAAATATAACAGAGCCTCGGTAAAACAATGTAGAATCAGTACATACATTCTCAGTAAAAGAGGGTATAATTTGAAATAGATGGTGTTGGTGGGCCTATCAAAATGAGTTTATAGTTGAATATACTCCAGTGTGTTAAGTCAAACAAAGATTATCTTGGAAACATAGAAAGGTTATGGGGAAAAAAGGAATAAAACAGTCATTTTTAAGGCTTGTTGTGGGATTCCTTTTAGGTTTGACGTAAGTGATAATCTGTATGCTGATATTTAGGTTTAACCATTTGAAATTTATAGTTTCATATAGTTCAATCAAATAACTGATTAGGAAAAAAGTCCACATTATTTCCTCTTTCAGATTTATTTAAACCAGAATATATATACTATATTGAAAAAAGACCAAATCATTAATTTCTTATACAACTATTCTTGTTTTATATGTATGACAATCGAATGTGCTACATTTTCAAATCTTGCAATTTGAAAATATTTTCTAAAAAAAGAGCTCATATCTTGTGCAAATGTTAATATTCACTCACCTGCACATTATATAGGGGTTGCTTTGGTGCATTAACTTCCCTCAGCAAACGATGAGATATGCCCCTTAGCTCTAGAAGTCTACAAGCAAGCTGAGGCTGCAGAAGTTTGGCCACTGATTTGGAAGATCTAGATATGCTGTTTAATCCTTGAATTAATGTTCCTCGGTTGATCTTCGCTAAGGCGACAGCCATTTTGATTTTGGATGTTTTTTGCATGGGTTCTCTTTTCTGGAAAATAAGCCTCTAAAAAGTGACTGATGTGTGATTCTCCCATGAATTATTACAATCTACTTCAGACCAAGACCAAGTATCACATAATGGCACATAGTTATGCATGATCTTATGTATATATTCAATGTCCAATATTTATATCCAACCCACCTTGGACTTAAATCTTTGAATAAATGATTTTTGCCTTAGCATAAATATCCAGAATTTAAGTTACTAGCCAAAAATTTAAATTTTTCATTTTCCTCTCTGGGTTTATTTATTTTTGCATTGATTTTTTAAAGAGTGCTTTCAAAAGTAAGCAGTTCTTATTCAAATATTACTCAATGTTTGAATTATGCAAATAAGAATTCTTGTTCAAAACTGTTATATTTTCCTAGTTTATTTTAAAAATTTAAGTGATAAAGCATAATGCATAGTATAGTTTAAAAAATAAAGCAAATGTATATTAATTAACAAGCTTAAGAAACTTTAACTTCTAAACACTTCAAAACTTGTATGAGCATTCTGACTGAAAAAATCTGTGGCATTAGCAAAACATATGACATGTAGACCTTTCCCTGCTGTACCAGAAACTAAACCACAGAGAAAAGAAATTACTTACAATGTGGTTAGACAGCATTCCAGGCAAGAGCAAGTATAGTTGCCATTATTCATTTAAGTAATTTTATGGGCTATTCTGACTCTTTCAACATGACTTGGGGGGAAACTAATGGTTTATAACACAAATAAGCAACTTTGTATCTCTTTTGTTGAGTCCAAATATGTAAGTACAAAACATTTTAGATGGATTGTTTTGGTCTACAATGAGCAACAAATATTTGCTTAAGAGCTAATGTATTGTATATTTACTTTAAATGCCTCAACTATTATCCTGAAGAAATAATTTTATTATCACTGTTTTTGTCAATTTTTTTCAATGCTTCCCTTACTGTTTGGCATTTGTCATTGGAGATAACCAAAACTAGCCTGTCAACGAGGATGTATACCTGCAGCATGGTGGTTTAATATGTTAACTTTACTGAAAAAGTCCCATCAGCCTCCCTTTGGTCTCAACCCTCCTAACCAACACTAATAGTAGAGAAGGCAATATGAGTTGTGGGCTGCTAGAACTGCCGCAATTCCAAGTCAATTTAGAGCAGAGCAACCCCTAAAGGCATTTATATGGTGCATAAAACAAGCAAAATGGGGGATCCCTGGGTAGCTCAGCGGCTTAGCGCCTGCCTTCAGCCAGGGGCGCGATCCTGGAGTCCCGGGGTCGAGTCCCACATCAGGCTCCCAGCATGGAGCCTGCTTCTCCCTCTGCCTGTGCCTCTGCCTCTCTCTCTCTCTCTCTCTCTCTCTCTATGTCTATCATAAATAAATAAGTAAATAAGTAAGTAAATAAAAATAAATAAATAAATAAATCTTTAAAAAAATAAAAATAAAACAAGCAAAATAAGACATAGGTGCGGTTACATGATATTATAGCTTGGTTTCCAGCACACTGGGGGAAGAAACCACAATTATCTACAATAGTCTAAGCTCCTACACACACAGATTCAATTTCTCTTGTGATCTTATTCTTTGCTTCACTGATTCTTCCAACTCCTCCCGAAGTTGGAGCAGCTAGAATGTTTGGTTTTACATCTCATAACGTTTACTGTGCTTTCTCTCATAATTTGTAATCATAAGGTGAGGGCCATATTGCCAGGGCGAACAAGAGTAAGATATGCGCACTTCCACCTATGCTGAAGTTTCGTCTACATAGTCATTCAGTGTTTTAAGGACTCTTCATTTTTATAGATAAAAAACATTATCAAGGTTACTTTCTCCTTATTTTGTGTCTTTACATAATCTTTGTACTATTGGATCTGTACTTGTTGGCCTGAGTCACTGACTTTACTCAGCTATTTCTATTAACTAATCTTGATTCGTTCCCCCAAACACCAGGCTAGATAACCGTCCTTTCTTTTACAAAATTGTCTTTCTAAATATTTACCTCTGTAGAGAAAGAAGCCTATTTGTCATTGATAATCATAAATCAAAACTCTCCTGTAGGATCATATCCTTTGTGTCGACTAAAATATAGCATTTATGACAAACAATATTTTTAAAAATTCAAGTGTGCTTTACAATAATGCTTCAGTACACTCTGTATTATGTTTCTCATTTTAGTGTTGTCATAAATTCATAGCTTTTACCAACAGACTCAGCTTGTTCCTGATTAATGTCATCTTTGTTTCTCTTTAATGCTGAAATTGTTGCAATTTGATGACCGTGCTTCCCTTCATGTTTTTTTTTTTAATTTTTTTTTATTTTTTTATTTATGATAGTCACACAGAGAGAGAGAGAGAGGCAGAGACACAGGCAGAGGGAGAAGCAGGCTCCATGCACCGGGAGCCCGATGTGGGATTCGATCCCGGATCTACCAGGATCGCGCCCTGGGCCAAAGGCAGGCGCCAAACCGCTGCGCCACCCAGGGATCCCCCTTCATGTTTTTTTTTTTAAAATATTTTATTTATTTATTCATAGAGACACAGAGAGAGAGAGAGGCAGAAACACAGGCAGAGGGAGAAGCAGGCTCCATGCAGGGAGCCCGACGTGGGATTCGATCCCAGGTCTCCAGGATCGCGCCCTGGGCCAAAGGCAGGGGCCAAACCGCTGCGCCACCCAGGGATCCCCCCTTCATGGTTTTTAAAATGCTTTCTTTTTTCCATACTTTGACAGGTATCTCTGAAAGAAATATTACCTCTTGAAACAAAATGTTTCTGACCACCTTAATTTTCCCTGACATAAAACATACAATCAACTTGTTCCCAAGAGGACTATTACTGCTTTTCGGAATAGTATTAGAAACCAAATCTGGACACTGGGATGTGTGTAAAGTGGTTTTTTTGTGGCTATCAGAATAGGAAGGAAACAACAGAGGAGAGACTACTTATAGTCCTGGAGAGGCAGAAAGAGATGTTTCTCTTTAAAAAAAATAGTCACCAGTTTATGGTGATGATTCCAATTCACTCTTACCTTCAGTGAATTTTTAAAAATAGGCTCTAGTAGAAAAATTTTTTAATAAAAGTTTTTTTTTGTTTTTTTTTTTTGTTTTTTTTTTTTTTGGAGCTACGAGCTTTTCCTTTTGTCTGTCATCTATGCTATATGTTTTCCTACCAAACCATGTGGGTAAATGTAAACACTGACCCCAAATTAAGAAGTGCTCATTTCTTTTCCCTGGTTTGTTTCGTTTTGTTTGACTCTTGTCCTAAGCATCCTGGAATTGGTTGCAAAATGTGCAAGTTTACACGATTCTTTCTGTCATCATTATCATCTGAGCATGTTATCAAACGTGAGAAAAGACATTCCAACTCCCTTCCCCACCACCATCTTAGAGACAGACACACAAAGGTAATGATCACTTACCACAAGAAACCTAGTATCAATTAATCAGATTGTTTCAAGAATCCTGCTCCAGATTTCACTATTTGAGCCCCCTTCTTTGAATATATCCTGCTTTCCTGATTTCTTTTTTTTCCTAGAGTCTTACTCATCTATCATCAGCAGTTTTAATGCTGAACTCCAATTTCTATTACATCAGCTTTTTACTACTCTACATCCAAAAAACCAGCCTGTCAGCAAGTCTTATTCAATTCTTTCTCTGAATAGTCCTAGAGTTTGATCACTTCTCACTACCCTCAGTGCCAATACTCAGTCCATTATATTTATACCCCATCTCCTGTCCAGACTTGTAAATTAGCCTCTTCAAATGGTCTCTCTGCTTCCATCCTTGTCTATTTTCATTCTATTCCTCAATACCTCACCCAAAGAGATACAATTAAAACTTAGATCCTACCTTGCTTTTCTGCTCAGCTACTTGAGTGGCTCCCTTGTGCACTCAACGTCAAAGCCAAATTGCAAACAGTGGTCTACAAAGCCCTACAAAGGTTGTCTTTTCTGGGGATCCCTGGGTGGCGCAGCGGTTTGGCGCCTGCCTTTGGCCCAGGGCGCGATCCTGGAGACCCGGGATCGAATCCCACGTTGGGCTCCCGGTGCATGGAGCCTGCTTCTCCCTCTGCCTATGTCTCTGAGCCTCTCTCTCTCTGTGTGTGACTATCAAAAAATAAAAAAAAAGGTTGTCTTTTCTTTACCTCCCTAACATCCTTGTCTTTTCCTCCTCCTTTCCTCATCATTTGTTGACCTTGTTAGATATACTCCTGCCTCAGGAACTTAGCCCCAGCTATGCCGTTTGATTCTTCAAAGACATCAAGGTTTGCTCCCTTGCTTCCCTCAAATCTTAATTCAAGAATCACTTTCTTGGGGCACCTGGGTGAATCAGTGGTTGAGCGTCTGCCTTTGGCTCTGGGCATGATCCTGGGGGTGGGGGGTCTCACGTTGGGCTCCCTGAGGGGAGCCTGCTTCTCCCTCTCCCTGTGTCTCTGTGTCTCTCATGAATAAATAAATAGAATCTTTAAAAAAAAATCACTTTCTCACTAAGTCCCTGTTAGTCTCCTGACCTTAACAGTCAATTGTTCTCCCTGTCCCTACCCCTATTTCATATCTCTGCCATATTGCTTCTTAAGATCTATCTTTAACATAATATAGACCTTATTTTCCTTGTTTTTTGTTTTTCCACTTTACTAGGATGTAAAGTCCATGACAGCAGTGTTGTTTTATATCCATATGAGTCACTGCTCTTTTCCCAGTACCTAGAATAGTGTCTGGCACGTAGTAGGGTACTCTATAAACACTGGATGAAATGAATGAATGAATGAATGAATGAATGAAGAATGTTAGGAAATATAACAAATTAACATAGAGAAATAGAGAAATATACCAAGTATTAAATTAGAAACCACCCGGAAAGTTATAGTGTATATAACATGCTCTGTAACATTCACAAGTATGATCATATCTTACTAGAAACAACACACCGAAGACAAAAATATAACTGAATTTAGAACACTCCACTCATTACAGTCCTACTCTCATGAGATTTAGAAATTCTAACACCAAAAAAAACACACACACACACACACACACACACACAAAAACCCCAAGCCAAACAAAGCAAAACAAAAAAAAACCAATTCTAATACCAATGAAACTAATTTCCAGACATCACTGGTGCAAACCCAAGAGTTTTGTCATACATGTCAAAAAAAAAAAAAAAAAGAAAAAGAAGAAGAAGAAGCAAGAGAACTCAGAAGAGTACATCTACAACTATAAAAATCCAAAGTTTTGTATGGATTCTAATATGTTCTGTTTACTACTCCCAATTTTATAGTATAAGGTTAAGAGCAAGATAACTACAGAATAAAACACATAACTACCTTTCATAATTAAAAGCACAAAAATTGACCCTATTTTCCACAAAAGTGTTCTCTCATTCAAGTAAAGATCATATGAATTAAAATTTTTTAGTCCCCTAATTGTAAAATACATTTTTCATTTGCTTGAATGTGAAAGTTTAATATTTTTAAATCCTCATATGGAAATCATTTGCAATTTGGAAATGCAAACCTTTAAATATTACGTTTTACTAAGGGAAGTGGATACTCAAAGTACTGGGGTCTGTGCTGGACTGGAGAGTATATGACATCAGAAGCCATGACCTCAAGCCAAGATTCTAAAATTAACATCCCTCAGCCCCAGGAAGATTTCCTTCAAAATCATTAGTCATAAATAACTATTTAAAAATCACTATTCTAAAAAAAAAAATCACTATTCTGCATATATCTCTAAAAATCCCACTATCATTCCCACCAAATCTTTTGTTTGTGTGTTTCAGGCCAACATGATGGCCTTTTCCTAAACAATGAATGGCTAAGGTTAGAAAAAAAAAAAAAGATTTAATACTAATCATGAAATTTAGAGGTTTAGAATCCAACCCAATTAATAAAAGCCCTCTAAGTATTCTTAAAACCACTTCTTTCAGTATGTTTGAGAATTATGGATCATCTCCAAAATAATAAAATTTGCAGCATTTACAATCTGACTTTTAAAAAATAATTTAGTTATCTAAGTATTAGCATTGTTTCTGAATAGCTTATTTTTGAAGTACAAGTAACTTCAATCTGTTACAGTACCTCCTAAGAACTTGGGTTTCTCACCAATCTCAGCAACACATCCTTCAAAGTAAATGGTAGAAAAAGAACAATGTAAGTGTTTTGAAATGAGAACTGAAGTAACTATGTTTACATTCTTCTGTGAATGAGGTAAAGTTCTTATAAGTAAATGACTTCAGTGAGTTGGAAATGGGAACTTAGAGTTCTTTCTCTGGGATCAGAATAGCAATCTATTTCACTGTTAAACCAAATTTATGGCTTTAGTGATAATGAGGCTATTTAGAGGGTAGGAAGGGATGAAGGGAGTTGTATAGAAAGTTGTGATTTGTTAGATTATTGAATCCAGCTTCTTTAATGTTGTCAGTGGTGAGAGAATCATAACCTGGAAGGGGCAACAGGGCTTTCCAGACTGTGCCTATTTTACATCCTAGACCAAGCATGGTCACCTGCCTTCCTTCCCTAATACTCCAGAGCATACTCAAGAAAAATCTCCAACATTTAAAAAGACTTTATACTAAAACTAGGAGAATGAAAAGGGGAAGCAACTAGACACTGAGTCTAAGATATAGATTTATAAAATCTGGTTTGCCATCTGGAGCTTTTAAGCCTTACCCCATCCTACTTAGTGGATCACCATCTGGATATCATCTTAGCACTATGTATCCAGATACCTACATTTCAGTATTAACGCCCCCCCCCCCCCCCAGGTCTAAACCCAAGATCCATGCCATTGGTTCATATTTACTTGATATTCTGGGAACATGCTATGCTGTTTCATACTTTTTTTGTCCTGACACTGTTTCCTCTGCTCCTATCTACTTACCCTATCCTTTTCTTCACTTTGAAAATTCGTATTCGACCTCTGCAAAAGGATTTTAGCATCCTTCCTCCATAAAGCCTTCTCTGACCATCCTAGGTAAAGCCATTCATATTCCTCTAAGTTGGATTTACTTTTTACCATATTCCAAAAACAATTACTTGTTTACAATCCTGTCTCCATTAGATTAAGCTCATTGACTGAAAGAATCCTGTTTTATGTCTGTATTTCCTATCCCCAGTCCCAGCCAATAGGAAAGTACTTAGTAGTGTCTGATGCCTGGTGGTGGATGAATGGTCAAAGTGGCTCTAATATCTTGCCTTTGGAATGAAATATATAGACTTTGTGATTGCTACGTTACTCAGAGAACTTTTTTGTCTACTTCCAAGTTTTGCCTATGTTCCTCATGTCTGACATTGCCAAAACTCTTGATATCCAGATGAGGAGATTATTATTGTACCATGTAACTTACAACATATTCTTTTCCAGCTGTGGTCTAGATGACTAAAATACACTTCCATTAAGGGCTGTGCACTTTTAAGTAAATTAGGCTATAAAAGATTACTTTTTCCTGATCAGATGTCTTTTCATAATTCTCTACCTATTCCTTCTTCCACTCCCAATATTTTATGTCTCAAATCCTTTGGGGAACAGAGGTTATAGAAAGCACATGCACGTGTGCTTTGTTTAAATCGATATCACTATTTTCTTTCCACATTAAAACATATACCCATACAATATTTATCTTCCTGTTATTATAATGTATGTTGGTTATTTTTTTCCCACTGATTTAATTGACATAGATTTTAGTTAAAACATACCTAGGTATTTTCCTGATATTAAGCAAATCTTAAGCAAGTGTCGCAAACTATACACACTGCAATTGTGGCTATGAGAGAGTTCCACATTTCCAACCTAACAGCACAGTGATTTTTTTTTAAATTTAATTTATCAATCTCACTTCTTTGTCCACCATCTTCCTGATTTCCATTGACCCACCCAATGAGTAAGATTCGAGATTTGGTTTTTTCTGAGGCAAAATTAACTTCTACCTAAGCTTCAGGTACTGATTTCAAAGTCAAGCATTAAATAATTGGTAAATTAAAAATACAATATACTTTTTGTAATCCTTTTCAAAGTTATGAAATCACATTACCTGATTAGACTGTGATAATCTTAGGATGGTAGGGAATTCATCTTTAAACTCATCTATAAGGTCCATGATTACTTTCTGGATCCCCTCAACTGAGACAAAAAGAAATTAGGGGATAAGAGAGCTCAACTAAAAACATCACCTAACCATAATCCAAAAGGACATGGGACACTGGGTCCACTTTGTTAGTGACTAGGAAAAGCAGATAAACCCTAGGGGACTTTATTCCCAGTTGTTTCCCACACCCATATCCCCTTTACAACAAGATTGCATATACTTCTTCCAGAAAAGTTCTTCAACACCTGCCCACATATCCACCCAACAGGTTTGATTGGCATGACGAGTTCTTCCTTGGGTTCCTAGTGCTTGGCAAGCTTGCAGGCCAGGGCAATGCTTGTCCTACTCTGCCATTAGTGAGGGATGAGGGCACCCTTCCACTCAGGAAAGGAGGCAAGGACAGAACCTACAGCTCGTTGCCAGAATTCTTTGTTACTGCACAATGGGCCTCTGAGAACTTGTTACAGAATCTTCTGAAATCACTCTGGCAGTGAGAAGAGGGAGAATGCGTTTGAAGGCATAAGGGGAGGAGAAAGGAGAAGGAAAAACAAACTGTGCTAAGGAGTTCTGCATTATGTGGAATTTTGACCCAATTTCTACAGTGATACCTCAATTAATGGATCATCTGAGAACAAAGCTCCATTTGAAAAGAGTTGGCATGTGCTTTAAAAGAAATGCCTCACATATGATGCCAAGTGGAAAAGAAACACCAGCAGTTAATTCAGAAAGACTACTGAACAGATTGTCTTTCTTTCACTCAAAGATCACCAGGTCAAACACAGACAAAATTATAAAATTTATGGTTTCTCTTAAAATTCCTTTTTCTCCTCCTCCTTCCCTTCTCTCCCCTCTTCCTCTTCTTCTTCTTCTTCCTCCTCCACCTCCATCCTTTTCCCTCCTGGTTCTCTCCCACTTCATTATTTTCCATTTATCAAATCTAGGAAGAACTTCCTATCATGTGGATTTGACTGAATATCTAGTAATAGTTTGGTGTAGATGAATTCAGAGTTGATGAACACAAATCCCATTTTAATTTGAAGCCTCTACGTTTAATTGTATCTAGGCCATTGTCCTTAGCAAGCATAAGCTGTGGGTGCTAGAGGTCTGTTCATCCGAGCTGTCCAGAAAAGAGAAAAATGTTCATCAGAGGATTCTTCTATTGTGTGAAGCCTGCCAGATCCCCACCTTCAATTTGTCTTTAGTCCTAATCTGCTTGAGACTACTCTGTACCACACCACAAATACTTCTCTTAACCTTAGAAGAACATGCTTCCCTCCACCATGACCCTAATGCTTAAGATAATTATGCCTGCAATATGTGGAAACTGAAATCTGTCACCAGAAAAATACTATTAGACAATGATGAACATACAAGAAAGTCTGTAAGAAATGTAAACCTTTATTTGTCCTATTAAAATATGTGCCTATCAGAATTTACCCCAGAAGAACAGTTGGCAGTACCTTCTCTCTTTGGTCTTCTCTGTTCTCCACTCTCCTTAACCCCCTAATTTATTTTCTTTTTTCCCCCCTAATTTATTTTCATCCACCTGCCCACCTTCTGATGTCTCTCCTAGCTCCTGATTGGTTTCATCCAGGTCCCCCCCCCCTTTTTTTTTATCAGTTCTCACCCTCCTAAGCAGCTTATGAAATTAACAAATCTACAAGAAAAATAGTTCTCATGCTAATATTGCCCACATTTAGAGGATAACTAGACTCTGTGTTATGCTAACAAAGTTCTTTTTGTCTTTGCTTTTTTAATGACTGTCTCCTTGGGAGAGGGATGGTGAAAAAAAAAAAAAGAGAGAGTAATGAGATTTTTAAAAATCCCACCATGCCACACTGATTTTATATCTATCACCAAATCTGATCATATTTTGGGTTTTGCTTAATTTTAATTTTTACCTATATCTTTATGTGTCCTATGTTATTTCAGGTAATAAAGTTAGACAAAATAAATAATGTTAATGGTGAATATCTTTAGCTATAATGTCATTCTTTACAGCTCATAATACAGACCTCCATACTTACAAAAATTACATAACAGCCCTGGAAATTTACTTATATTTAAAAGGCTTTAATGTAGAAAAAAAGAGAATCTTTGATTTGCACAAAGCTTGGAAGAAAATGAACGTTTTACACACTGTAAGTGAAGGCAGTATAAGCTTAATTAGAAAATAAAGAGCTTTGGGATTCAGTCAGAATTCCACTTTGAATTCCAGCTCTATCACCTCCCTACCTACTGGCCTGTGTAATTTGGGAAATTATATTTTCTAAGTCTACATTTTACCTTTCAAAAGGTGACAGGACTTATTTAATGGACCAGATATGTTCAATAAATGGCAGCCCATTGTTAAACACACAATGGCTACTTTGTTTTGGGAAAGTTTCAAAATTTGGGTGAAAAGTCAGTATTGAGTTTGCCCTGTTCACATGGGTTTCAGCCAATTTTGATTTTGCACACAACTGGCTGGAACCTCGATAACCAACCTAACTAGATCCTTCTCTCAAACCTCTTTCAAACTCAAATGATATGAACCTATACTCTCGACTTCAAGTATTACCTGTCGAGTCTGTCGAGTCTCGAGTCTCAAGAACAACTTCTTTGAGAATCATCCTTGGCCCAGTTAAGGATGTAGACGGCCAACCTCACAAGTGGATTAGTTCTGTTGGTCCCAGGGGCTATGTTCCTCCAGGCCATAGCATGCGTTGAGACTATGTACATCTCAGTTAATGGTAAATGCTTAATAATGTCAACATAATTTTATTTTTTTAAAAGATTGATTTGAGAGAGAGAGAGAGAGAGAGAGAGAGGGCGATCCCCAGCAGGGGGAGGGGGAGAGGGACAGAGAGAATTCACAAGCTGACTCCCCACTGAGCTTGATGCCAGACAAGATCCCAGGACCCTGAGATCAAGACTGGAGGGGAAACAAAGAGCTTCCACTGAGTGTCTGCCTTTGGCTCAGGTCATGATCCCAGGGTCCTGGGATGGACTCCTGCATCAGGCTCCCTGGAGGGAGCCTGCTTCTCTCTCTGCCTATGTCTCTGCCTCTCTCTGAGTGTCTCTCAGGAATAAACAAATACAATTTTTAAAAATATCATGGTCTGAAAGAAGGGTACTGACACTTACTGAAGGCCAAATACATACTAGTAACTGTTGTTAAAGGATAAACTGAGAGACATTAAAATTTTTAAGAGATGGGACGCCTGGGTGGCTCAGTGGTTAAGCATCTGCCTTCAGCTCAGGGCGTAATCCTGGAGTCCCGGGATCGAGTCCCACATCGGGTTCCCTGCATGGAGCCTGCTTCTCCCTCTGCCTGTGTCTCTGCCTCTCTGTCTGTGTGTCTCTCATGAATAAATAAATAAACTTAAAAAAAATTTTTTTAAGTGAGTTTATTTGAACAAAAATTCATTCAAAGGCTCTTGGGTGAAAAAAAAAAAAAAGGCTCTTGGGTGGCTCTGTCACTTAAGCGTCTGCCTTAAACTCAGGTCATGGTCTCAGGATCCTGGGATTGAGCCCAACATCAGGCTCCCTGTTCAGCAGGGAGTCTGCTTCTCTCTCTCCCTCTGCCCCTCCCTGCTGCTTGTGCTCTCTCTTGCACTCTCTTTCTCTCAAATAAATAAAATCTTTTATTTAAAAAAAAGTGTTTGTTTGTTTGTTTGTTTTTTTCTTTCACATCAGGAATCACCAATTAGAAGCACTCCACAGCACACCCCTTGCTAGGGGCAAGGCTTTTATAGAAAAGACATGGAAACAAAGCAATGAAATTATTTGGGTAAAGCTCAAGGGCTTGCATTCTTTTTTTTTTTTTTCTTCTTTTACATTTGTTTTTATTTAAGTTCCATTTGCCAACATATAGTATAACACCCAGGGCTCATCCCATCAAGTGCCCTCCCAGGGCTTGCATTCTTTATCAAAGCCTAGTTGGCTGTTTGTGATTGGTCGTCCTTTGGTTTAGACTACAGAATCTTGAGGCATTTTATAGGCTCAGGTTTGGGTTTGCTTGCAGGCTGCTAAAGCATGAGAGCAACCTTGGTCTAATGGCCTCCATGCTTAATTTAACACTGTGCTATGAGCTAGGTTACACCACTTATCTCTTAATTCTCATAATAACTCTCAGAGGTAGGAATGTTTTGAAAGCAATCTGAAAATATCAAACAATATCAAAACATTAATATTACCAATAGCAACTATCATCCTGGGAATATATCCCAATTAAAAAAATCCTGGATAAGACTTCGTATAAAGATAGTTAATGCAAGGCTATTCAGGATGGCATAAATTGGAAGTAATTCAAATATAGGCTCCCCCTGCTATCAGAAAGAGCTTCTCTAATCCTATGAAACATTTTGTAGGGCAAAATGGAGTAAGCGAAGAAGCAATTATTAATTTATACAGAAAGCTTTTTGACTATTTCCAGACCAAAAAGTAACCTCTCTTAGGCTTTTCTGATACCCCAGGACACATCTGGCTAAGGGATATACAAAATAAATTGAGGTAAAGTACAGGTGCTCACAGACATGGTTCAAAGCTATCACAGCTTGATACTGAGTGGACTTCGGTTAAGGAGTTTGGCGGAGCCACTCTTGCTGCTCCCATACTCACTAGCCTCTCTAATGGCTTGCTGCAACACACACACTGAATGCTATTTTCATTTTTTTTTTTTTCCATAAAAGTGAAAATCCTCTTTGGATTTCTTTTAGATGGTGAAAACAGGTACCATTGCTGGGTCCTCCCCTCCCCTCCCCTCCTCTCGATTTTATTTATTGGGCAGCCCTGGTGGTTCAGCGGTTTAGTGCTACCTTCAGCCCAGGGTATGATCCTGGAGACCGGGGATCGAGTCCCACGTCGGGCTCCCTGCATGGAGCCTGCTTCTCCCTCTGCCTGTGTCTCTGCCTCTCTCTCTGTGTGTATCTCTCATGAATAAATAAATTAAAAATCTTTAAAAAAAAAAAGAAAAAGAGAATTTATTTATTTATTTATTTATTTATTTATTTATTTATTTGTGAGAGACACAGAGAGAGAGAGAGAGAGAGGCAGAGACACAGGCAGAGGGAGAAGCAGGCTCCCTGCAGGGAGCCCGATGTGGGACTCAATCCTGGAACCCCAGGGCCACAGCCTGAGCCAAAGGCAGAGGCTCAACCACTGAGCCACCCAGGTGTCCCTGCCAGGTCTTTCATAAAAGCACAGAGGTGTAATGCAAACTTTTGAAACGTAGAGAATACCTGTATATAATATCCATCAAATGATTGTTACCCCGAGACTATTGGAGAGCTTCTGCTCATTACATTGGACTCTTTAAAAATCTAACTATACACATAAACACAAAGTGTGGAAAACAGTATAGTTTATAACAACCCAAAGTTGTACATACACAAACAAGGCTTAGGAAGGAAAATACTAATAAAAATCAATGTTAGTGGGCTCTTTGTTCCTAAAAAGTTGTGTGGTAACTTGGCAAACAAGGCACACAAATTTTTAAAAATACTATATAAAAACTGTTTCCATATGATTATTCATTTGTCTAATTGATTAAATGCCAAGTTTATGTCATGAAGTATGATTGAAAGTATGATAGTACATCACTTTGCTTAGAGACTAGTGAAAAGTTTTATATAAACCAATTTAGTGTATAGAAGAGGTCTCTGAATTTACTCTTAAAGCTCAGATAGGTCCTGATGTTGGACAATTCATGGGGCAGACTGATAAAAGCATATATATATACGTGTATATGTACATAAACATATATACATATACATATATATGTAGGACTGCGGGCTCCTTCTGAGACCAAACCCAGGTTTAAGTACATTGGCCAGCTCTAACAAAGCCAATCAAGTAAGAATACCTAATTATTTTGGGAGAGGGATGATTTTGAGCACAGGTTGGTGTATGCCACTCGTATCTATCCTTGATGTCTGAATAGGGATTCAGAGTAGATGGAATGAGAAGAGAGACCTCAACCAGTCTTACTGAGCTTTCTTTAGGAAATGGGCAAAATCAGCCATACAGTTAGGGTACTCCTCCCACAGAAAGTAAAAGAAAAAAGGAAAAGGAGGCATTTTCAGGACTTTGCCGAAGATCTTTGGCTCTTTGTCAGCGTCACTGCATTAGTAGTGGTACTCATTGTGAGGATGCAGCGTCCAGAAAAGAGCCAAAACTGAAGCAGTGCCTGAGTGGAATCCACAGAAGTAGTCACAAGTGTCAGGCAGCAGCTACCTGCAAGGCAGCTGAGCAGATTTCTTCCTAATAATTAGACACTGTTTGGCAATTCCCAAAAATACTCAGAGGGAAGGGAGCAGATTCAAGCCTTTGTAGAGATTTGAAGTTCTGCAGTGGGGGCAAAGCCAGTGAAGTATAGGTTACTACTATTCTTGCAATTCCACCTGTAATCATAAATTGACCAAGCTTGTGAAGTTCTGGATCACAAGAGAAAATGTATAGGCCTTCTCGTTATAATAAGAATTTGATGCAGTTTCAGTGTAAACAGGATGTTTGTAACTTTAATTATTTGAAATACACTAGGGGAACTTATTCTTTAAAGGTAACCCTAGAGGGACATCTGGGTGGCTCAGCGATTGAGCATCTATCTACCTTTGGTTCAGGGCGTGATCCTGGAGTCCCGGGATCAAGTCCCACATCGGGCTCCTTGCATGGAGTCTGTTTCTCCCTCTGCCTGTGTCTCTGCCTTTCTCTCTGTCTCTCATGAATAAATAAATAAAATCTTAAAAAAATAAAAATAAAAATAAATGAAAGTAAACCTAGATAAAATTCTTCTGTAGGGTAAATAATCATCGTTTTAATAGCAAAGGTAAATACATGCTATTTATCTTTTAAATACAGATTTTTCAAAAATGTTTCAAAACAGGTATATTTATAACATTTGTTCTTAAAAATTCTTTAATAATTATAATCTAAAATTCCAGTTGGGTACCACTAATATTGAGTTGCCTTGGCAAGCCCAATGAACTCTTCAAATAGTTATAGTAAAGTGGCAGGCTATATAGAAGACAGAATTTGCAACCTTAGCACTGCTACACAATTGTGTGAATTGCTGAGGTTGGTTAGATGGCAGGAAGCTGAGAAGGCCAGACTTACTTGTAGTCTGTTTCCCCCATCACAATATAAGCTCCATGAGTTCAGGGTCGTTGGTTAGTTCAAGGCTGGATAGAACTTCTTTGTACTTTTATAATTTTACAATATTACAATGAATATTTCCTGAATGAATTATTTATGTCTCAGGTAGTATGAAAAATTTTATCATTAACAAATTCTTCATGGAGTCTGCTAACTGATATGTAAATACAGGACACATAAGACACATTATATACATACATACACACACACAATGTTTATCATACATTATGGAAGGAAAGCTCTTCTCCTCACATACAAAGCACTGCATTTTTAGTTATTTTACTTGTCATATTAAATACTAGCCCATGTGACAATTAATTGAAATAATTAATTCAATATGAGTTTAATCACTAAGAAATACAAAACCAACAGGACTAGAACATTTGTCTATGACTTCCCTTTCTGCTTTTTTTTTTTTTTTTAGTAAATAATGCTGGGTATATTAACTGCAGACAGGCTATTATACTGTATATCTAAGAATAGAAAATGAAAGTGTAGCACATTAATGGGTGTCATACTGATAAGTATGTGAGTAAAATGGAAATACATAATGCTGTAAAGATCAAAAGAATATACGTGTAAAACTCAAAATATTTATTTTTAAAAACTAATCCCTAAACTGAAAAAAATTGAAAAAATAGCTGGATATCAAATTTTTGTACAACACCTAGAAATGATTTATTTCCAGTGACTTTATTTCTTTTTAATATTTTATTTATTTATTCATGAGAGACACACAGAGAGAGACAGAGACACAGGCAGAAAGAGAAGCAGGCTCCATGCAGGGAGTCTGATGTGGGACTCAATCCTGGGACTCCAGGATTACGCCCTGGGCTGAAGGGAGGCGCTAGACCGCTGAGCTACCCAGGTGTCCCTCCAGTGACTTTAGAACACAGTTCAGAACACTGCAACAAAAAAAGAACTAAAAGGACTTTTTCAACTTCATTCAGTCACATTATTGGCAGTATTATTATTGGTTTTGTTATTTGAAATTATTTTCCTTATAATGTAGGACAAACACATTTTTTAATTAATAACATTAAGAATCAAGAATTTCAATATAAGAAAAAAAGATCTAATTAGGAAATCAAAGAACAAAGTAAAACTGTAATATTAAATAAAATTGAAAATTATTTTTAAAAATGCATTTTTGTCTAGGTGTATAGACTGGAATGGCTAGAAACATTGCCAACCCAGTACAAAAGAACATTCCTAGTACCTAGAATCTGGGCTTTAATATCATTCTTCACTTCAATGAATTGGCCTCCTTGAAGAAACAGCTGTTATCAGGTCTGGGGCAGGAGAAATACAAGGTGAACTAGGGAGATCTAAAACCAGAAACAAAGGGGGTTTTTGAAGATTAATGGGATCCTATTAAAAGAACACAGAAGCCAGCTTAAAGAGACTCCTACTGGCCTCATGGAAGGATCAGTCATCATCATACTATTATTTATGGGATGAATAGACATTATGTGTCTCCTAGTTTCATATAAAGTATGATATACTGTAGCCAAAAATGTTCAACTTAATCTAACTTTGAATCTATCTTCTAGTTTCTCAGAAATACAAGTAATCCACAACCTAAATCAGTGGTTCTTGAACTGTAGTGAAAATCCAATACCTTTATAAATTAAAAGTACATTATCTTAAAAAATAAAATTTATATTCAAAAAAGGCATTTTTAATTTTTAAATATTCATATAGTCAAATATAACTATCTTTCTTTATAAAACTTTCGGTTTTCCTGTTAATGAAATTTTTCCAGGCCCTAAGTTAGACATATAGTCCCCTAAATTTTCTTCAGTTTTCTTTCTCTAAAAGTTAATTTATAATTAAAAAATTTTAAATCCATCTATGCTTCATTTTTAATAGGCTGTTATTTCCTTCCATCTGAATAAACCAGTTGTTTTAGTACTACTGAGTAAATAAACTACTGTTCTCACATATATGAAATACCACTATTACCACACACACATATATTGGGAACTACTTCTGAACTTTTATTCTGATCCCCTGATCTATTTCTATGTTAGTATAATACTAATTTGACTACAGTGACTTTATAGTATGTCTTATTTTCTGTTAAGGAAATTCTCTGCTACTCTTCTTTTTCATTCTATTATTTGTAGTGGTGCTCTTTGTCCCTACTCCCAGCTCTGTTTTTCCACTAATCTCTTAGATTTCTATGTATTCACGAATGGAAAAACTAATGACTAATGTAAAGATAGGGAAAATCATTTCATCTTTATTTTTCCATGTCTATACAAACTATTTTATTATCTTCTTTAATTGCATTCACTAGGATTTTCAAAAACGACATTGAGTAATAATGATTACGGAAGGAACACCTATCTGTTCCTGTTTTCAATGAAAACATCTTCAATATTTTACTGCCTACTGAAAAATCAAGAGCAAATGTTATTCTAAATAATTTTTATCATATTTCTATGCCCATTCTGGTTTTGTTCTTTCTTTTTGGGAATGATTGTTGAATTTTATCAACTTCTACTTCATAATCTATGGTTATGATCCCTTTTTTCCTCCCTCAATGTGTTGATAAAAGAAATTCTGTTTTAGCTTGATATTGGAATCATCTTTACATTCCTGGAAAAGAATGTGCACTTGTTCAATAGCATATTATTACTTTGATATTCTGCTAGATTCATTTGCTAGTATTTCATTTACAATTTTTACAACTATATTCCTCAGTGAGATTTGTCCATGGCTTTCTTTTCTGTACTTAAGAGGTTAATACTAAATTTATGACTATGAATTGAGAGTATCTGGAACAATAACAGCAGTTTTATTTGGTATTCCTTTTTCTTTCTTTTTCCTTTTTTAAAACAGAGGTATAATTTACATACAGTAACATTTCCCCCCACCCCCCCGCCTTTTTAAGCTAGCTAGAACTCAGTTGTGGAACTATATGGTCTTGATTATTTTTTAAAATTTTGTTTTACCACCTGTTAAATTTAATATACGTTAATTTGTATATTAAAATTGCCTGGGATCCCTGGGTGGCGCAGCGATTTGGCGCCTGCCTTTGGCCCAGGGCGCGATCCTGGAGACCCGGGATCGAATCCCACGTCAGGCTCCCGGTGCATGGAGCCTGCTTCTCCCTCTGCCTATGTCTCTGCCCCTCTCTCTCTCTCTCTGTATGACTATCATAAATTAAAAAAATAAAAAAAATAAAAAAAAATAAAAAAAATAAAATTGCCTTTTTCTTGGGCAGTTTTAATAATTTTTTTTTCATTAGGAAATCCTCTCATACAAGATTTTCAAATATGCTGTCACAGAGCTGCATGTAATTATTTTAATCTTCTGTATCTATATTTTTCGAATCTTGTATATTTTTCTTTCTCTTTTTTAATTCACACTATGAGAATTTAAGTACAAAATTTGTTTAGTCTTTCTTCTTCAATAATGAAAGTACTCTGAATAAATCTTTTACTTTGCCCCAAATTTTTGAAAGAAGAGTTTTTAACTTTCTTTGATCTTCTCTTTGCTCCAAGAACAATCTTAATTATGTTTTATAATTTCCAGTTAATTAAGATTTTTTTTTAAAGTAGGCTCCATGCCCAGTGTGGAGTTCAAAATAGGGCTTGAAAAAAAAAAAACAAAAAAAAAAAAAAACAAAATAGGGCTTGAACTCATGACCCTGAGATCAAGACTGGAGCTAAGATAAAAAATCAGACACTTAACCAACTGAGTCACCCAGGCACCCCCTAGTAATTAAGATTTGACACTCTATTATTACTTGTTTCTACTTGATAGGCTTTTAGATCAGAGAATATGGTCTATAAAATCTCTATTTTCCTGACTTTAAAGTTTCTTTTGTGACCAACTACATAACCAATTTTTAATAAGTGTCCTAATCATACAAAGGAAACATATATTCTGTAATCAAAAAATGTAAAAATACATTTACATTACAAAAAATCTGAGTTTATTGATTATATTATTCAGTTCTTATACAGCCTACTAGTTTTTGCCTATTGGCTCTGTTACTAAAAAACAAATATTAAAATCTTCCACAAATAGTTTTCTTGTCAAGTTTGCCTTGCATTTCTCATTCTTTTCATATTGTATCAAGTGCCAGAAAGGATGTGGAGCTCAGAAATTCTTATATAGTGGTAATAAGAATGTAAATTGGCATGCCTACTTTGAAAAACACTATTATTATTTACAACTGAAGATATGCATAGCTGTGAACATCAATTCCAATTCTCTCATCAATATTCCCACTAGCACCAGGAACAACATGTACTAGAAAGTTCACTACTGCACTAACTGTAGTATGAAGAAAGTGTAAGCAAGCCAAACATCTATTAATCACAAAGTTAATAAGTTAATTATAATATATCCATAATAGTTTCTATACAGCAGTAAAAATGAATAAATTATAGCTACATGCAACATCATGAATAAATCTTAGGAATGGAAGAATTTTGAATAACGAAAAGACACGAATAAACAGCAAGATTTAATTCATGTAAAGTTCAAAAATATTCAAAACTAAGCAATATATTAGGAGCACGTAGATGCATATATGTGTGGTAAAACTATAAAGAAAAAGACACAGAACAAAAACATAAAATTCAGGATAGGGTGGGATGCAGACATAGCATTGGACCAAAGGCACATGACAATTTCAAAGGTAACAGTAATGTACTTTTTCTAAAACTTAATCATGTGTACAAATATCAATTTACTATATTATTTATATCTTACAATTCATAAATATATGTGATTTCTCAATACTCAATAAAAACAATAAAATAACCTGATGAGCAAATTGCTGTTACAACTTTTGTGAAAAATTATCATTAATGGCTATTCCAGCAATAATAGTAAGGGGGGGTTCTTTCACTCATTCACTATTTATTGAGCACCTACTATGTGCTATCACTGTTCAGCACTGGGTGAACAAAACAGACAAAAAGTCTTACTTTGTTGGAGCTTGCTAGAATCAAACTACCTACTGCTATTTTCTATAAAGCAAGAAAAGCCATCTCTTTCACTAGTAACTTGCTCAGATTTTAACGTGAATGTTTCACAGTGACATTCTCTATAACAATTAAAAATCTTATGTATATCATTCCTCTGATTAAAAAGTAGATCTTATCTTAGCCTTCGAAAATTCTGTTATAAATGTTTTTAACTAAAATCATTCTTTTCTTACATATTGCTCATCAAGTTTGTAGTCATCACGTCCACTAAGGGTTTTTGAGCAGCTGCATATCTTCTAATAGATTCTTTCATCTTGGAAACAGCCAATCTTAATTGCAGCATGTCATGAAAAGCCAATAAATACATATTAAATACATTTAAGTATTCACAATCCATATTTTTTATGGCTTTTGGTTAGAAGTCTTAGATTTATCTACTTCTGCAGTAACCCTTGCAGGGACCAATACGGATTGTGTATTTTGGTCTCTCTCTCTCTCTCTCCTTTTTTTTTTTAGATTTTTATTTATTTATTCATGAGAGACAGAGAGAGAGAGAGAGAGGCAGAGACACAGGCAGAGGGAGAAACAGGCTCCAAGCAGGGAGCCTGACGTTGGTCTCCAGGATCACACCCTGGGCTGAAGGTGGTGCTAAACCACTGAGCCACCTGGGCTGCGCTATTTTGGTCTCTTCACTTAGGGTCGTAGAATGTACGGATACTTACCGACGATCTCTCTAGTGAAACCAATAATGTTCAAGCATAATGAAAAGATAATTTGTTATTCCATGTAATTCTACATAATTACAAAAAAGAAATTTGTGTTCATTCAACAGTGCCAAAAATGAATACAGTAAATGATGCATTTCATGCCTAATTTGACCTAACACTTTAACAGCAAGTTGATGACACCTCTTTTAAGTGGAGTCCAGACAAGACTTATTCACCACGTGTGAATTTATCTAAACTCATCACGAGACTACATTTATTTTCAGCCAGTACCAACCAATCCTCTTAGGTATTTCTTTTTTTTTTTTTTTCTTAAGATTTTATTTATTTATTCATGAGCGACAGAGAGAGAGAGAGAGGCAGAGACACAGACAGAGGGAGAAGCAGGCTCCATGCAGGGAGCCTGAGGTGGGACTCGATCCCGGGTCCCCAGAATCACACTCTGGACCAAAGGCAGCGCTACACCGCTGAGCCACCTGGGCTGCCCATCCTCTTAGGTATTTCTAAGCTATTTTATACACAAATAATTCTTACATGTTAAAAGACTAATAAAGTGCCTCTGGTACTAAATTATGAAGATATTTATAACATTTATATAGATAATGTCCTTTATTTAAAATAAAGTCTTCCTGACCAATGATTTAAATTGCACCTGCCTAGTTTGTAGTTTTTACTCATTTTTTTATATGAACAAGTTTCAATAAAACTCAAAACTAAATATGTCTAATATGTGTTACATAGGCAGAGGATGGAAAGTGAACTCTTTTTCTTTTAAAGGGTTGTATTAAAGCCAGATTACTTTTTGGATTCTATATAAAGAAACATAATGGCTACATAAACCATATAGAAATATTACTATATCTGTCTACAAATGACAGGCTAGGTCCTGAAAAGTTTAGAGACTGTCCCTAAACCAAAAACTGGGAGAACGAAGGCTCTTATCTAGATTCACTTTTCCAAATTTTGCATTCTTTTCACCACACCTATTACCTCTTTTAGTTGGAGTGAGTGGCTTTCAGTATCAGGGAAAAAAAAAATACCATCAAGAGGAGAAATACTCTAAGATAGTCTAAGAAGTTTAGAAAAGACACAGATTATCAGAATTCTATTATGGATAGCTTTCACCTTTTCAATCAAACTCTGAGTGTCCACTGCATGCCAGGCACATGGGAAACAAAAATGAACAATAAAGGTCCCTGTTCTAAATAAAGCAGCACACAGTATAACAGAGACATAATCAGGGACAATTACAATAAAATATTATAAATACAAGAACATGGACAGACATGGGATGTTGTTACCTATGCAAGGAAGAAGAAGGGCACCAGCTTTGGGTGGCCAAAGAGTCATAAAAGATTTCATTTGGGGCAGCCTGGGTGGCTCAGCGGTTTAGCGCTGCCTTCGGCGGGGGCATGACCCTGGAGACCTGGGATCGAGTCCCACTTCAGGCTCCCTCATGGAGCCTGCTTCTCCTCTCCCTCTGCCTGTGTCTCTCCCTCTCTCTCTCTGTGTCTCAGGAGGCCTGGGTGGCTCAGTGGTTGAGCATCTGCCTTTGACTCAGGGCGTGATCCTGGAGTCCCAGATGGAGTCCTGGATCGGGCTCCCTGTGTGGAGCCTGCTTCTCCCTCTGCCTGTGTCTTGTGTCTCTATGAATAAATTACAAAAAAAAAAAATCTTAAAAAAAAAAAAAGGATTTCATCTAATCAACAGACATCAGGCTGAAGATAAATAAAACAGACCAGATCACAGGTCTCCTTCACCTTGCCTTAAAAAGACACTATCAACAAACAAGCAAATAAATGAGGTCATTACATGTACTAATAAGTGTTTTGCTGGGAATGAAACAAATATACAGAGAAGATTGGGTGACTGTACACTGAAAAGTTCAAGGAAGAACTCCATGAGAAAATGAGGATGGGAGACGTCACGGGTGTACAGCACTGCCAATAGTTACTGCTTAGTCTTTGGGGGGCAAAATTAGTACATTCTTTAAAACTAAGCACCTTTAGGGGGCCCTGGGTGGCTCAGTCCGTCAAGCGGACGCCTTTGGCTCAGGTCACGATCTCGGGGTCCTGGGATCGAGCCCCCCGTGGGGCTCCCTGTTCATCAGGGAGTCTGCTTCTCCCTCCCCCTTCGCCCCCTGCTCGTTTTGTGTCTCTCAAATAAAGAAATAAAATCTAAACACACACACACACACACACACACACACACACACAAACCCTGAGCACCTTTCTATTCTACATAACGTTTACTTTCAAGGTAATGGTGTAATTTCTCCAAAACTCAAAATTTCCTGATTCAAGTTTCATCCTTCCCCGGTTTAAAAAAATAAAGACGAAAAAAAATAAATAAATAAAGACGAGGGCAGCCCGGGTTAGCACCGCCTTCAGCCCAGGTCATGACCCCGGGGTCGAGTCCCACGTCGGGCCCCCTGCATGGAGCCTGCTTCTCCCTCTGCCTGTGTCTCTGCCTCTCTCTCTGTGAGTCTCTCATGAATAAATAAATGAAATCATAAATAAATAAAATCATAAATAGATAGATAGATAGATAAAGAAAGACCCCTTTTCCTTACAATGAGCAAGAGCTGCTCTCAGCAGAGGCTGGCCTGGGGCAGTGGCTGCGAGACTCTGAGGGCCGAGGGCTGTCGTCACCCGGAAGCGCACCGTCCGGGGCAAGGAAGGTGCAGCGCGGTCCGCGCCGGTGCAGGTGTGGGTGCGGGTGCGGGGTTCACACCGCGGGCATCGCCGTCCACGCCCTCCGCGCTCCGGGCCTTCTGGCCGCGGCCTCCGCCTCCCCGCACCGCAGCCTCCCCGCCCCGGAAGTGAAAGCCCCGCAGCCCACGGGCCCACCGCTATCACTTCCTTCTGACTCTCGTACCCATGAGCCTCTGCGCTAGTCCTCGCAGACGCCGCGGCACGTGGCATGAGGTGTGACGTCGGCACGTCATGCGCGAGGCTGAGTTCTGCCAGTGGCCGCCCGGGGGCTGAGGTGAGGCTGTGGGCGCCCCCGGGGAGCCCCTGAGCCGCGCGGCGGGTACTGCGGTGGTGAGGACGCCCCCAAGGCCGGGGGTGGGGGGCGGGCCCCGAGGGGCAGACTTGGCATCTCCTCCAGCTCACGCCGCAGCCTCGGCCGCGCTCAGCCCGCTGGGCCCCGAGACGCCACTGTCAGCCGGCGAACTGCACTCCTGCCTCGGATTGGAGATGCTCTGGCCCTGGCGGTTTGGGATTTTTGCCCGTGGAGAAGAGCAAATGGTGCAGAAAGTGGCCGACTTACTGGTGATGAAAAGGAAGGCCCGTGAGACAAGGTCCCATCGTAAGGGATGATGGTTTTCGGAAGCCCCAGGAAAAGTACCTGGGAGCAGAAAAAGGTGATGGTAAAAGGTAACGTTTTTTAAATTTGTGTCAAGCTCGTATCCCTTCCTGTTCCAAAGTTTCTTCACCCTCAAGCTCTCTCTTCCAAAGGATCAGGTTTCTGTTAAAAATCACAGCAGTAGCGGGCAGCCCGGGTGGCGCAGTGGTTTAGCGCCGCCTTCAGCCCAGGGCGTGACCCTGGAAACCCGGGATCGAGACCCTGCATGGAGCCTGCTTCTCTCTCTCTCTCTCTCTCTCTCTCTCTCTCTCCTCTCGTCTCTCATGAATACATCTTAAAAAAAAAAAAATCACAGCAGTAGGGGCGTCTGGGTGGCTCCGAGGTTAAGAGTCTGCCTTCGCTCAGATCAGGATCCCGGACCCTCGTGGAGCTCCCTGCTCCGGAGTCAGCTTCCCCATCTCCCTCTGCCCCACTCCCCCGCCCCACCAGCACGCATGTGCTCTCCTTCTTTCAAATAAATAAATTGTAAAAAAAAAGAAAAAAGAAAAAAAAATCACGCCAGTAATAATTTTGAAAGATATCAAAAGTAATGTAGCATAATGTGATCTTAATAAGGTGCCCCAGGATTAGAGTTGGAGAGATCTTGGGATTTTAATGCCTGGCTTGATCTGGCTGCCTGTAGGAGCTACAGTCCCTTGGTTCAAATGTATCAATCAGTAAAGGAATTGAAACCGAGAACTCCAGAATTCTATTTGACCTTAGCAATTGTCCAACGTTATTACAGATAGTCATCGTATGTTTTTTGTAACTGTGGTTTCTCCAGGATCAAACCAGATATTAGGGGCACTTAGTACCCCGGGGGTGGGGATATACCTATAGCATATTGGCAAGAAAAAAAAAGAAAAGAAAGAAAAATTCTTAGTTAAAGCAAAAATCTCTAAAATTTAGTTTATTAAGCCATTTGGTTTTAAAAATATAACAAATAGGGCATCCTGGGTGGCTCAGCGGTTTAGCACCGCCTTCAGCCCAAGGCCTGACCCTGGAGACCTGGGATCGAGTCCCCGGTCCGGCTCCCTGCATGGAGCTTGCTTCTCCCTCTGCTTATGTCTCTGCCTTTCTCTCTCTCTGTGTGTCTCTCATGAATAAATAAAATTTTAAAAAAAATCTTTAAATAAATAAATAAAAATATAACAAATAAATATGATTCAAAATTGGCCCTTCTTGGTTTGCATAAAGAATGCAGTTTGTCCATAAAATTCTTCAATGCTGATTGTGGTGAACAGTAGGAAGACACATATTTAGATCTGCTGGTCCTCGGATTTTGCAACCTTCTTTTGCTATAGGCCAAAGTTTTCTTTTCCCTATGTTGTCTCCTCTTTCTCACTTCCTACTTAGATTTCATGCTGGCTCTCTGGGGGATTTCCTTTAAAGTCTCCATTACCAAATCTTTTTCAGTCTTCATTCTTTTTGAGTTTTAGAGTATCTGATGCTATTAATAGCCCATGCTTCTTAACATAGCCTTCATTTTCTTACAAGATAATTTTGTATTTTATTTCTGGCTATTCTCTTTATCTTCTATTCCTTCCTTCTATCCTTCCCCCACATCCCCAAGTCTTGTACTTTATTCATTTTATTGTTAAATTCTGTCATGGCAATCACATCTGAATATTGACTTAAATAATTATTATTCGCCAGAAACTTTATAAATTTCCAACTCTGATACTGTTCTTTGTCCACAATTTCCCAAATACCTGCTGAACAAAATGATAATAATATAAAATCACCAATTACTGAGTGCTGCTAATCTAAGCACTTAATATACTGAATAGGTATCATTAAAAAATTTTAATGAAGTATTCTCAGGTACATGATAAATATACAGTACATATAGTACTTCTAAGTCTTGATACACACTGTATATGCACTTGTGTCAGAGGCTACTATATTCACTATGCATTTGTGTATCTTTTAATGCTATTATGAATACTATCATTTTGGGGAAAAGAGTTCATAGTTATGAATGATAATAAAGTAAGACATGAATTATCAACTCTTGAATAATGCTCTGCATCTCTACCATGTGGATAGCCAATACTTGTATTATTAGAATAGCAGTTCTCAAAGTTTTTGGTCTCAAGACCTGTTTTTACTCTTAATAATTTTTGAAGATCTCAAATACTTTTGTTTGTGTGATTTGTATCTATTGATAATAACTTAGTAGAAATTAATACTTAGAAGCTTATAAGATCTTCATTAATTCATATGGTAGGCAGTCTTTAAGATTGCCCCTAGTAATTCCTATCTTGTGGTGTTCCTGCCCTTGTGTAATTCCCTTCCTTTGAGTGTGGGCTGGACTAATGGACTTTTTTTTTTTTTTTTAACAAAGAACACAGCTAATATAATGGGATGCCACTTTGAAGATTAGGTTACAGAAAGACTGTGGCTTCTGTCTTGATTGTCCTCTCTCTCTGTTTCTTTCTCTGAAGGAAGCCAGCTGCCGTGTTGTGACTTTCTATGGAGAGACCCAAATGGCAAGGAACTGATGTCTCTGGCCAATAGCATTGTAGAACTGGGTCCTGTTGACAGCCATGTATGTGTGCTGAGAAGCCAGTCCTACCCCAGTCAAGCCTTAAGATGCCTGCAACTCTGCACACACCTTGAATATAGCTTTGTGAGAGATCTTGACACAGAGGAACCTGAAGAACCTACATCTGGATTCCCGACCCACAGACATGGTGAGATAATAAATAAATACTGTTAAGCCGCTAAATTTTGGCATAACTGGTGACAATATACAGCTAATACAACTCATTTAAAAATAGTAACAATCTTTTCTATGAAAAATAACTATTTTTCAAACTAAAACGAGTAGTGCGATGAGTGATACTGTTTTCATTTTTGCAAATCTCTCTAATGTTTAGTTTCATAGAAAACATCTGGTTTCTCGTATCTGCTTCTGAATTTAATCTGTTGCAGTCCATCATTTTGGTTGAAATATATGAAGAAAATCCAGCTTTAGACATAGATACATAGTTTGTAAAAGTAAGGAATATTTTAATACTCTTTCCTGGTGTGCTCCCTTTGGCAGCACATATATAATACTTTCCTGGTGAGTGTGGATAATCTTCTTTGATCCTATACCAGCTTTCAGTAAGTGGTAGTTTCCCAAATGTCAGTTGCAATATAGAAATCATACTCTGTTACATTAAAATTTATTGGTCTTTTTTTTTTTAAGATTTTATTTATTCATGAGAGACACAAAGGAACAGAGTAACACAGAGGGAGAAGCAGGCTCCCTGAGGGATCCTGGTACGGGATTCAATCCCAGGACCCTGGGATCACATCCTGAGCCAAAGGCAGACGCTCAACCACTTAGCCACTCAGGCATCCCCTGTCTTGTACTTTGACTGGATCTTCTACTAATGCATGATTCTGTAGACATCGTACACTGATCATTTGGATAATATTGGACCTTTGATTTTTATAAATCTTCCGTTGACATGTTTCATCATGCAACAACCTCCCTGTCCTCCCCGACTCCTCCACCCCTCAAAAAACTGTTAATATTACTACTACTGCTCTTATCAGAAAATAGTCTTTAAGTTTGCAGAAGCTATAATATTACCTATTATTGCATAGAAAATTACCCAAATTTAGAAACTTAGAACAACAAGTTTATACTGTTTCACAGTTTCTGTGGGTCAGGAATCCAGAGTGGCTTGGCCGGGTGACTCAGGGTCAGGGTCTTTCAAGAGGTTGCAGTCAAGCTGTTGGCTGGGCTGCAGTCATTTTAAGGCACAATTGAGAGACAGTCTACTTCCAAACTCACTCATGTGCATTTGGCAGGCTTCAGAAGATCTACTTCCAAGTTTACTCACATGGTTGCTTGTAAGCCTGGGTTCCTTGCCAAGTGAACCTTTCCATAGGCTGCTCAAGTGTTCTCAACATGTAGCAGTTGGCTTTCCTCTATCAGGGCTACCTCATATCCTGGCAGCTTGTCCCAGATGAGTGATGAGAGAGAGAGAGAGAGAATATAAATATAAAAGAGCTCACCTATGACAGAAGCATAGTCATTTTATAACCTAATCACAATAGGATAGCTCATCACTTCAGCCATATTCTGTTCAGTAGAAATGGTCCAGCCCACAATCAAGGGGTGGGAAACTAAGCCAGACTCCTTGAGGAGAACTATATCAAAGAATATGGGGACATAGCTACATAACCACCACAAGTCGGCAACTCATGGTGCCAGATGCAAGTTTTCCCAAATTTTTATTTTTATTTTAAATTTATCATTGGCAATAAACACTGTCACTTGTTTTTCTTGAAATGACAGCCTTATTTCTTTCACTTTTGAGAAAATACCTTGCCTAACACTCAACTCTGTATAACCAGTTTCTCTCAGTTGTTCTTTCAAGTGAAAATGATATTCCATGAAAAAAAAACACTAATTCATGTCACAGATCAAGACAAGTATACTATTGCTTTTACTTTGAGACAATTATGTATTTCAGTATGCAGCAGAAGGGCTTTATGCATACTTCCTATTAACTCATATACAACATTGAAATGATATATATATATAATCATATATATATGATATATATCTAATTAATCTAATAAGATTAATCACTTTTATTGCTTCATCCAGGATATTCCTAGGCAAAGCTGAATTTGGGTGCGGGATGGAGAACAGATACAGTGCTCAGGACTTTAGACTGGGAAAATCATTGTAGGAAGAGACAAATCAGGAAAAGCTTCATGGGGAAAGGTGTGTGTTGAGATTAGCTGGGAATTACATTTCAACTGGCAGAGAACAGGAAAGGTGGGAGAGAGAAATAAGCAAATCCAATGGGGCTGGAATGAAATGAGTGTTTACATTCAAGAGGAGAGCAAGGGAAGGCTGTTTGGGAACAAACTGTAGACTAGATCTGGGTACCTGTGGAGGGACCCAGACTGATATCTTCACAAAATAGAGCCCACCTGAATGGACAGTGTGAGGGGAGGAGGCTGCTAGACACCCAGGGGCTTCTCAGGATGATAATCTAGTTAGAAATGGAATAGAAGGCTCCCAACAGGCTTCCATATGAAGCAGTCACCTTTGACTATTTGTTGCTCCTGAGGGCACCAATGCTAGTCACAACCACACAGTTAAGTAAGAGCTCCCCCAATCACTACCCACCCTTGCCCCCCCCCCCCACAGCAAAACTCAACCAGGAAAGGGAAGTGTTAAGTGGAACAAGATTGGATGTGTGATTATTACACTGGACTGGACTCTAAGTACTAAAACTTCGTTTATTACATGAGCACAAGCACAAAACTTAAAAGATCTACTGGAGATTTCAAGGTAGTGGAGGTGAAGCACCAAGAGTTGGAACAAAGTGGCAGTTCAAGTTTGAAGGACAGTGGGAGAAAAAGAGATCAATACTTTTCAGCTTGCACCTGAGTTCTAGTCCTTTAATAAAGTGGTTGCAGTAACTACTGAGCATTTATTTTTGCCAGGCCAAGATTCAGCTAGGGATGTTTTGATGAATGGACAAGTGTGTGTGTGTGTGTGTGTGTGTGTGTGTGTGTGTAGAAAGATATAGATAGATAGATATAGATAGATGGATATATAGAGAGGGATTTTTGATGAATGGACAAAATTGTGTGTGTGTGTGTAGAGAGAGAGAGATATAGATAGATATCTATATATATAGATGGATATATAGAGAGGGATGTTTTGATGAATGGACAAGATGTGTGTGTTTGGAGAGAGAGAGAGAGAGAGAGAGAGAGAGAGAGAATGGTGTTTTCAGAGTGATTAAACCAGGCTAACCTGGGTTCATGTCCCAGCTCTGCCACTTAAAAAATGTAACAGACACATTGTTAATCTCCTGGACTCTGTTCCCTCATCTATGAAACGGAGGTAAAAAATGCCTACCTCACAGCATTGTTGTAAAGAGTAAATAGTGGGGCATTCAATAAATGGTAGCAATGATTATGATTACCATCATCTTAGTTGGTATAATGACCTGATGAAAATAGTAGTTGAGAAAAATTTACCAGGCATTAGCATGGAACATAGATGGAAGGTAAATCAAGACTAGGAGCGGGTACAAAACTAAGAATCATTGAGTAATAAAATGAGGCTGTATTGTAGCTATAGGGATGAAATGGAGGTCAAATATAAGGAATATTTGAGAAGAAAATGAGCAGAAGAGGTAACTGCTGAGATATAATAGGGTAAATAAAGGAGAAGGAAGAGTCAAAGCCTGTTTAAATTGTTTGGATGAGAACATTGTAGAAAAGGGTTTGAAATACATTAGCAGAATGAGCAGCCTGGATGGGTAAGAGTGGTGGGAAGAAAATAGTGGTTTTGTTTTGCTACATTTCAAATTTAGGTGATGATGGAACTTCCATGGGCAAACATCCTATAGATACTTGGAAAATTATTTATTCATTTATCTAATATTTCTTGAGTGCCAACTTGGTGTCAGACACCATGTGAGGCTCTAGTGAGAAAAGTTAGTAGAATTGGAGTTTAAATGGGACGTCAGGGCTGGTAGGAAGATTTAGGGGTCTCTAACATAGAGCTGGCCTGTGAAATCATGAATATTAATCAGTTTCCAAATAGTGTCAAAAAGACACAATTTCTAGGAATATTCCCACTTAAGGAGACATAATATTCCCAATTAAGAAATGGACAAACAGGTGAGAACTAAACCAGGAACATAATTATTTTTATATTAAATGCCAGTCATGTATCATTTCTAAATATTTAATTATAAAAAAGCAATTGTATAGTTGGTGTTCGTATTTTTAAAACTTTTTATTTTGGAGTAAAGATTCACAGGAAGTTGCAAAAATAGTAGAGAAGTCTCATTTACCCTTCTCCCAGTGTCCCCCAACGACTACATTTTACATATCTATAGTGCAATGTGAAAACAAGAAAAGTGACATTGGTATAATCCACTGACATTATTCAGATATCACCAGTTTTACATGTACTCATTTGTGTATATGTGTGTTTATAATTTTATGCCATGTTATCACATGTATGGATTCATATAATCTTTCATCATTAAGGATGAAACTCTATTAAGAGTTAACTTTTCTTTTTCCTTCAATTAATTATGTGATATGAAGAGTCCATACCATAGGACTTTGTTAAAGTATTTTTTTTAGCTTATTGATAACTCTTTAATGTTCAAACAGCAAATACAGCAAAAATCATATAGATTTTTAAAATATCCAGTTAACAAGGTATTTATACATTTTTTATACTGCTGAATATATAGAGTCAGATTCTTCTGCGAACTTTAGCCAGTCATTCACTGTTCCCTAAGTTCTTTATCAGTAAAACATGAGTTATGATTTCTAAAACCCTCCAAATCTACAATTTTAGAATTCTAATTCCTAGTTCACTTGGTCTCTTGATCTGAAGCATAAACTTGTGGTTTAATGTCTTAATTCTTTTTGAGTTAAGGTCAGTCTCTTACCTCATTAGGCCAGTGGCCAGGGCAGCACAGTTAATAACTCTCTAATTGTAAGAAATAATACCCTGTCAGCTGCAAAGATTCTAACATACCTCCTCCAAGTGGCTGCTTCCTCTGAAAGGGCTCACATATTTAGGTAATGGGAAAATAAACTAATAATTGTTTTAACAAAAATAACTTGCATTTTTTTTAATGAAAATATCTGTTACCCCATTATTTTTAATAACAATTTAGCTAAAACATCATGAACCACTTCTATTCTGACAACAAACAGCATATCAGCATTGAACTTTATTCTTACTTAATCAAATATAAATTTGTGATACTCTGACCTGGGCTAGACAGGGAGGAGGCTTCTGCTTTTAGGAAGAAAATAGGCCAGTTGCCAAGAATACTTATAAACCAGATTTACCCCCTCCCTACCAAAAAGATTTGTAATTAATTTTATGAAAATAGTTAAAGCTTTTATATTTGGACAAAAGTGTTAGTAGAAGATCTGTGTAAGTAAGATCAGCAATGAAGTAAATATTTGCAGGCTGAGTAAATACCACTTTGTACAGGTGGCTGTGAGATGTAGACTTTGTACAGTAGTCCTATTAGAAAGCGTGACAGTTTTACATATTGGTGGCAACACATAGCACTAGTAAAGCTAGATTTCTAACTCAGTAATATTCTAGTAAATATGCCCCCAAAGCAGTGGACTAAAATACTTCATGGCATTAGTTTAACTGAACTAAAGTTAACAGAGTATATTTAAATCCTTAAAAGATTGTTCAGTAGTTCGCTCCATTTACAACTATACTCGTAGTTCCATTTCATGATACCAAGATTTTCTCAAGGGAAAATTTAAGAACACAAAGTACTTGTTTTTAGTCGACAGAGTTGTTAGTGAAAAAAGCCAAAAAAAAGCCAAAACAAATCAACAACCCAAAACCAACTTCTCTGCAGGAAGTATTAAACCCAAGTGTTTAAAAATAATTCTGGCAAAACCAAAAATAGAATATATAAAACATATATAAATTTTTTTCTCATGTTATCTTCAAATTTTTGGCAGAGAACCTGAGCCTGATATGGAGCTCTAGATTTACTTTGTTTTCTAAGTATTCATTTTGGAAATATTTACTAAATGATGGAATACTACATGGAGCCCATTTGCTTACAGATGCGTAGAAGAATTAAGTGATTTTTCTCTTATCACCCAGCTGCTGAGGGGCAGAAATGGGATAAGAACAGAGTCTTGGGCAACCCTGGTGGCTCAGCGGTTTAGTGCCACCCTCAGCCCGGGGCATGATCCTGGGGACCCGGGATCGAGTCCTGCTTCGGGCTCCCTGCATGGAACCTGCTTCTCCTTCTGCCTGTGCCTGTGCCTCTCTCTCTCCTCTCTGTCTTTCTCTCTCTCATGATTAAATAAATAAAATCTTAAAAAAAAAAAAAGAATGGAGTCTTTCTGACTCAAAAATTTACTGTTCTTTCTGCACTAGTATCTACAAATAATTCCCATAAGTTTTTTTATTTTTTAAAAAGATTTTATTTATTTATTCATGAGAGACACAGAGTGCACACAAGAGAGGCAGAGGCATGGCAAAGGCAGAACCTCTAGTGAGGAGCCGTCAGCACTTTGCTCTTATATATTGCATTTACTTCATTTATTTCTTTTAAAGTTGCAATAAAGTACCATTTGTATTAAATCAGGTGACTTTTTTTATTCAATGAAATTAAGCTCTATGTTCAAATATTTTATTTTGGAAAGGGAAAATTAAAATTATACATAGGGGAAAACAACATTTGTAACATATATAACAAAGGGCTAAAATTCTCACTTCACATGGAATTCATAAATAAATATATAAACATTTTATATAAAATATTACCAAAAAACAATCATAAAGGATTCCTCATCTATTTAAAAGATATTTTCTTAATGCTTTCAGTGTACACTCTGCTATGTGTTAGGAATAGAATGGACAAGTATTTATTGACTTCATGACATATTGCTAAAAAAGTGATTTATTTAGAGTAATTCCATTTTGCAAAAATACTTATGTAGATATACATAAAAATACCTGGGAGGATATAAAATGGTTATCAGTGGGTGGTCAGATTTGTTTATTTGAAACTTATACAATAATGAACATGCATTTCTTTTGTAATGAAGTTTTATTAAAATGTTTAAAACTTAGAGACATAAAGTTATTCAATTATTTCACCTATTGTCAAGGGTTTTTTGGCAATAAAAATACATTTTTCTTTACTTATTCAATGGAGGATGGATTCCAGCAGAAATGGAATCCTTCTTTTCTTTTATACCGCTACAACCAACCTCCTGGATACTGCCCTCAAGATACAGTAGATACACAAACACTCACAGACAGGCATGCTCTCAGAAACAAATACATGGACACAAGACAGTCTCTCACACAGTAGAGGCACATAAACATATCACAGCAACACAGAGATTCAGAGTCTCATTAAAACTTTTTGCTTTTTTTTTAAAAAAGGATTTTATTTATTCATCCATGAGAGACTCACAGAGAGAGAGAGAGAGAGGCAGAGACACAGAGAGGCAGAGACACAGGCAGAGGGAGAAGCAGGCTCCATGCAGGGAGCCCGACACGGGACTGGATCCCAGGTCTTCAGGATCACGCCCTGGGCTAAAGGCGGCGCTAAACTGCTGAGCCACCTGGGCTGCCCCCTTTTTGCTTTTTCTTTAAAGATTTTTTATTTTTAAGTAATCTCTACACCCAATGTAGGGCTCGAACTCACAACACATAGATCAAATCACATGCTGTATTGACTGAGCCAGCCAGGCACCCCAAAACTAACTTTGGTATAAGTTAAAAAGTTTGGCAGAGACCTAAATATATTTTTTTAAATTTATTTTTATTCTTTAATTTTACTTTTGATTTTTCTTAGAGAGAGGGAGAGAGAGAGAGCAAACAAGCTGGGGGAGGGGCAGAGTGAGAGGGAGAGAGAGAATACTCAAACAGACTCTACTGAGCCACCCAGGCACCCCAAACTTTTACAGAATATTTTAGTCATTACCTCTATACATAGTTGTAAAACTAAAAATACTAAGCATCAGAGAACTTTTCATTGTTACTAAATCATTAAAATATTTTTTAAAATACTCATTGACATGCCACTAACAGAATTATAGAAACACTATATTTTCTAGTTAGATGGTATATACATATATATCTTGAATTTATTTGTTCCCAGCCATTTTACTTAATTTTCTTATTTCAATAGTTTTTATATTGATTCTCTTAGGATTTCTAGGCATATAATCATAGCGTCTGAAAATGATTATTTTATCCTTTTTTCAATTTTTTAATGTTTCTATGTTATTTTTCATTTCTATTTGTTTTCAGTAAGTTAAGTTTTATGCAGGCTGAGTTTGCATAAATTTATTATTTTTAGATAGTTAAAGTTATCAGACTTTTAAGTATGTTTCCTAAGGCACGATCCAAATGGAGATGTCTGGGAAATTGGGTAGTGGCCTGATGCTCAAGAGAGTAATATGGGCTAAGAGTTTGAAATGTGAGAATCATCATTGTGTAACAATTGTAGAAGCCATAAGAATAGATGGAAGAGCTCCAGGAGGAACAGTATACAGCATGAAAAGAGAAAAGGTCTAGGATGGAATCCCAAGAAACACCAGGATGTAGAAGAGTGGCAGAATGAGGTAACTGCAAAGTGACCAGCAGAGAAGTAGGAGAAAAATAAGGAGAGTGCTTTGTAATAGAAGAAAAAAAGATGGCATATCAGAAAGAGGAGAAACAAGGTCTTGTGGAACCTATCTGCAAGGTCTTGAGGAACCCAAGGAGAGTCTTTTGGATTGGACAATATGGAGGGGCTATTGATGATATTGAAAACAGTAGTTTGACTGGTGTGGAAAGGGTGAAAATGAGAATGTAGTGAGTTGAGAAATGATTCCCATATGAGGAAAGAGAGACTTGTTTATAAACAATTCTTTGAGAAAGTTCAGCTTAATCGTTAGAATTATAGATTTATCAAAGTTGCTGTTGAAGGCAAAACCAATATGAAGTATGTTTATATATCAACAACAAATAGGTAGAAGATGAAAAGGAAAAATCCTCTTATAATAACATCTAAAAATATCAAGTACCTGGAATAAATCAAAAAACCAAAAATCTGGGATCCCTGGGTGGCGCAGCGGTTTGGCGCCTGCCTTTGGCCCAGGGCGCGATCCTGGAGACCCGGGATCGAATCCCACATCGGGCTCCCGGTGCATGGAGCCTGCTTCTCCCTCTGCCTGTGTCTCTGCCTCTCTCTCTCTCTCTGTGACTATCATAAATAAATAAAAATTTAAAAAAACAAAAAACAAACAAAAAAAACAAAAATCAAAAAAACAAATGTATAACAGAGAAAATTGTAAAACTCTTATAGAAAAGCATCAAAGGAAATATATATAAAGAGATATATACTATGTTCATAAATCAGAACACTTAATCCTAAACATAGATTTAATAGGATCCCAATTAAAATCTCAACTGATTTTTTTTGTGGAATGTGACAGTATGTTTCTAAAATTTACATAGGATTGTAAAGAGCCAAGGCAAGAGACACTTGAAGAAGTATAATTGAGCAGAAGTAGTTATCATATCATTATTTTTTTCTAACACCATAATATTTAAAACAGCATTATAGTGGCAGGATAAATAAACCGATGGAAAAGCATAGACTCATGCATTTATGGACACTTACTATATGAAATAGGTAGTGCCACAGAACAGTGGGGAAATAATACTTTTTTAAATAAATGATGTTTGAACAGTTGGATATCCATATGGAGAAAAGTAAAATTGTACACCACTTTGCATCATATACAAGTCATTTCCAGATATATTGAAGACCTACATGTGAAAGGCAAAATATAAAACCTACAAAAATAATGTAGAAAAAATTATGATTTCGGGTTAGAGAGGAATTTCTTAAACAAGACAAAAAAAGTTCGAGCTATAAAGGAAATTTGACATCATGAAATTGAAGGACTTCAGAAAAATAAAGAAAAGATAAGCCACAGGATGGGAAGACATATTTGTAGCAGAGATAGCCAACAAAGGATTATAATCTAGCATAAAGAAATAATTCAGATCAAGGGGAAAAGACTACTCAATGTAAAAATGGACAAAAAAACTTTAACAGATACCTATAAAAGAAGAAATCCAAATGCACAACAAAATCAATCTTATTGTTAGAGAAATGCAAATTAAAATCACAATGACTTCCCACCATAAGTGACAAAAATTCAAAGGTATGAAAATAACAAGATGGTTACTTTACTGACAATATAGAGAAACAGAATCACTCATATACTATGTGTGTATGTAAATTGGAATTACCACTTTGGGAAATTGGCATTATCTCATAATATTAAATATGTACATATTTTATTATGTGTAATCCCAGTCCCATGTATATATTATAGAGAAAATTGCATACATAGGTACATGTAAAGAATATTCATAGCAGTATTATTTATGATAGCCCCAAACTGGAAACAACACATATATTCATCAGCCCTATAATGGATAAAATAATGGTACTTTCATGTATTCAAATTTTATACAGCACTGAAAATGAATGAATGGGGTGCAACTTCTGTAAATAGCACTGAACAAAGGAAGCATAACACAATGGAGCATACACCATGACTTTACTTACATCAAGTTCTAAAACAGGCAACTCTCTTCTCTAGGATTGCACACTTGCATAGTGTATTGATATTTTCAAGCTAGGTAGTTGAAGATTGTTTAATAAAAGGTATGGGCAGGGTTTGGGAAAAGCTGTAAGGAGTGGTTCAGAGTCCTAGTGCTGATAACAGCTGGGGTCATAACTATTCTTAGGTCAGAAGGGGTAAGCAGAACCCAGAGGGAGAGAATTGCATGAATAGTTAAGTCTCCTAGGAATAGTAGCCTTTGTTTGTTGTGATGGTTAATTTTGTATATGGACTTGACTGGGCCATGGTGCCCATGTATGTGTCAGACTTAGTCTGGATTTCTGTGAAGATGTTTTCAAATATGAAATTAACATTTATTAAAATATTTTTTGAGTAGAATTGACACACCATGTTAATTTAGTTTCAGGTGTATAACATAGTGATTAAAAAAAAATAACATAGTGATTCAACTTCTCTATACCTTATGCTATGCTCATTACCAGGGTAGTTACCACCTGTCACCATACACACTATTACAGTATCATTGACTATATTCCCTATGCTGTGCCTTTTATTCCTGTGACTTATTCATTCTAGATCACCATTTAAATCAGTGGATTTTGAGTAAAGCAGATTATCCTCCATAATATGGGTGGGCCTCACCCAGTCAATTGAAGGCCTTAAAAGAACAGACTAACCACACCCAATCAAGAAGGAATTGTGGTAGCAGACAATCTTTGGACTTGAATTGCAGCTCTTCTCCAGATCTCCAGCCTGCTGGCCTACCATGCAGATTTTGGATTTACCAAACCTCCATAATTGCATGAGCCAGTTCTTTAAAATAAGTCTCTCTCTCCTTCTCTATCATATGTGTGTATCATATATATATATATATATATATATAAGATATACATATCTCAGTTCAGTATATACAACAGTATTATATATATAAACACATGTGTAGACACACATGTGCGCACACACACACCCTATTGATTATGTTTCTCTGCCTAACCCCAATAATACAGTTGGTAATAAAACCAACCCAGCTAGCCCTGGAGAGACTCTCTAGGGGAAGGAGGCAGGGAAGGAAAATATCCTGTTTCATTCCACTTCCTCTGATCTCCTGTTGATAAATGCAAGTAGAAGCTGGAGGTCAAAGGAACCTGTTGATATAGTTCATACAAGCTAGCTTCCCAGTGTATAGAGCAGAGTAGAGAAGAGAGAAGAGTGGGCCTAGGGAGGCAAAGAAAGCTAAAATGTTATAAAGAAAAGGTGGGAAATTATTGCCATAAAATTCAGAATGGTGGTTACCTCTAGGAGGGTGAGAAGGGAACTATCTAGAACGGATACAAGGGTTGGGGTATTTCCTTATCTGAATGATGGTTAAATGAGTGTTTGTTTTATAATTATTAATTAAATCATGCATTTATGTTTTGTATTTTTTGTATATTTCATTGTTTAAAAGTTAAAGAAGAGAACAATACTGAACAATAAGAACTTGTATGATACTTGAGTTCTGAAAGTCATAATTTTCCAGGTGAGCAAGTTTGTAGCACTTAAAATAGTCTGTTTAAAACACTAAAAATTTGTTACAAACAAGCATACAAGTTCTGACAAGTGAAAGAATTAAATAACTCAGGACTAAAAGATATTTTCTTTCAAAAAAAAAGTTGCTTCGAGCCAAATAGGGAAGAAAAAATAGTAGCTAGAGACTTGGACGTGTTTAAATACTGACAGTAATGAATAGTAGAAAGGTAAATGTTGAAGACACCAGAGAAGAAAGGGGAAACAGACGGAGTGCAGTTCCTCCAGTGCCGAAAGGAGAAACACACATAGCACTACCAAAGGGATTAGCTTTAAATAAGATGAGGGATATTTATTGCACTGTGACTGAAGGAATAAAAGAAAGATGTATATGGCTGCATATAAATTTGTCAGTTTAGTAGTGGGAAGCTGAGGGGAGTCCCCCATCTGATGCTTCCTTCTTTTCTAGGACAGAAAACAAGAGGGAAGAGAAGTCAAATCTGAGACAGAAGACAGGGAGAAGGTTTGAACTACTTTGGAGAACAAGAGCAATAACCAGGTTTGCCAAGAAGTACCAAATACCTAATAGAAGTTGGAGACTGTGAATTTGTAGCACTATCAATCTGTATGATGACTTCTGTAGCAGTATTTAGCACCCCATATATGGATGGAGAAAAACCAGACACCTGGATTGATCCAGGGTTGGGGTTTGGGACTGAAGGACAATAGAAAGGAATGTGAGGCTAAGGACAAAGAGACACACCATGGGATCTCAAATGGATGGGGCAGAGAAATGAAAACAGAAGAGGGTGAGCAGAGAAGAACACAGAAGGGTCAAGGGTTTGGATGTTATATGAGAGCATGAATAGGGAGCAACTGAATGATGAAAATGGAAAGATGGGAGTGTGTATAGGTTGTAGAATATCTGAATGTGAAACAGTTGCAGGTAGTGATAATACCTAGGGACTGGCCATGGGAAAGGAATGATGAAGTAGAGTGGAGGTGAAGGTCATCAAAAATGAAGAGGCTAAGCAGTTGAAAGAGTAGTTCATGTGGACACTGACATCATGGAGGATCATAGATATATTTGCAGTCGAAAAACAGTGCACAGTGTAGGATAGGAGGTCAGGGGTGGGGGGTGTTGACTGGGAGGTTGCTAAATGACAGCACCGGGAAGTAGAAGGAAGCCACAGAAGCTGTGGCTCTAAGGGTCAGAAGAAGAGTTCTTCAGAGGCTAGAGGAATAATGGTCCGGTTCTCCCCTCTACCTCAGTTGGGATTCCAGAACATAAACTAGAGAAGTGTTGCCGGAAAAAAATGTGTGGGCAAACCTAGATGACCAGGATAAGTTATAGTTAAGCCTATAATAAGGATATCAGGAAATGGGGCATATTAGGTTAAACTGGCTATAAAGTTTTCAAGAAGAATTCACTCTAGAAATGCCCTGATTTTGAGTAGTGGGTGGTATTGGTATCCCAGATTGCCTAGGTTGACTCTGGAAGATTCCAAGTTTTTAGATCACTCCCTGATATGAGAACCCAGTAGTAAAGAACACATGTACATTAAACACAATTGTTTGCATACTAGTTCAGGGGGTTATCAGAGTTCTTTGAAGCTCTAGGTTAAGAACCATATTTAGAAGATGGCTTTGTACATATGGCTATTAGATCTTTGTGGCTAATTCCATCATGTAGATAGATACTAGTCTCTCCTTAGGCTGCAATTGCCAATCAGAAGAGAAAACTTTAGAAAATTGATCAAGTTATAATTTGGCACAATTTTCCAGTTTTCTCTGGAAAATAATGTCTCTTTAACAATTCAGTGCTGGCATGATTCCAATTAAAATGTTTGTTTATATATACAAAACTTCCTGGGGATCAAAATGACGTGTATCTTAGGTGCTTAATAAATGTTTGCTGAACTAAAAAATAAATAAATAAATAAATAAATAAATAAATAAATAAATGTTTGCTGAACTGAAGGGATAAGAGCTGGCTTCCCATGTAGACTTTCCTACAGGGAAAAGAACATGTTGACTGCATATCATAGGTTTCTAGGCCCTTTGATAGTTACTCTTCTCATTATGAATGAGCAAATTGGTGTTCTAGTTTATACACTGGCCTCCTGTGCATTGAGTTAGCACGAACTTCATCCCTCGAGTATGATCAACTCTGGGCACCCTGACAAAATTAAGTTTCTGGACTTGCAAAACTGAGGAATGAGCCCTGGAAAATGTGACTTGACTGAGGCAATATCATCCTGAGGCCAGCCTGTGGGGCCCAGCTGGCCTCTCCCTATGACACTTCTAACTTGGTTGTTTAGAACAGCAGCTCTATTGAAATCATTTTTACCTCCTGCAATTAAAATCTTTGAGACCATGATAGAGTTGTTAGCAAAATATTGCTGTAATCTCAGCTAATGTAAGAGGACTAAGTCATTTATTAGAAACCATAGTGAGTTAATAAAACAGAGTAGCTGAAAATGTCTCCTAATTCTAGAGTCTAGGGTGGGGAGTTATTAACAGTGTATATAATTTGTGACTGTTCATGGGTAGTGACCTAGTAACAGACTGTTCCATTTTAAGGCTACTGCTAGTGAGTACTAAAATGCTTGTAACAAAACAAAGCAAACTCTGCTTTTTTGTCTGGTTTGTTTTGTTTGTATTATACTTCATTGCTTCTTGTGTTATGCTAGAGTTGCACATTTCTGAGTGTCTCATTCTTCTTGTTCATAGAATCATAAACTTTTCCCACAACTCTGAAGAGTTGGACGTAATGACCAGTAAAAACAGGATTTTTTCAATATGGCAACCATTCCAATAACAATTACTGATAATTCTTTTGTTTCTCTTCACCTATAAAAAAGATAACTAACTAACCAGTTCAACAAAATGTCATTTCTTGCTAGATTTTTCACTAGAAGAAAGGAGTTTTCTTGCCCCTCAGAATTTTGTAAGTTCTCCTAATGATTTGCTAATTTGGTGTGTGTGGGGGTGGGGTGGGGGGAGGCACAGTATAAACATGCACATCCTTTAATTTTACCTGCTGATAAGTAATTTAATCCTTATTTTTATGTTAAATCAGCAAGGATATACTATGGCTTAAAGGCAAAATGTGAGACTTTAAACAAAGCCCTGGGTTTGCAGTGGGGAAGGATGGGAGTTTAGGGAGGGATATTTGGGGCAGGGGTGTTGGGGGGTTGGGGGGCTGTTTAGGTTCTTCTCTTTTGGGGGATATGTCAGTGGAAACTTTGAGAAGCCCTGCTTGCCACTGGGATTAGTCCAGAAACATATTTGCTTTGTTTCTCCTATTTCCCTGGGAAAGGTCTAGATACTTTTGAATGAAAATACTGAATTTTTCAATGTACATTAAATTGCCCTTGTCCCACTCTGGTGCTAAAACTGGAAGGAGCTTGTGACACTAGACCATCTTGAGGAAGAACAGTGGACACACCCCTTCATTAGTGGAAGTAGTATTGGCCCTGTAGAAATGGGGGCAGTTACTGATTGGGAGGGAGGTTTGGATCTGGCTACAGTAGGAAAAAAAACTGGTAATATAACTAGAAAGATGATAATAACTATGCAAGTCCAGATATTTTAATTTGAAGATGAGAAGAGAGAATATCAATCAAAAATAATACTGAAGTCCCAGATTAAGATGTAAAACATTGGGCTCTAAAGAGGAGCATGGAAGTTACTGTCAGTAAAAATATGCCCAGAGGATCTCTGGAAAAGGTGAGAATCGAGACAAAAGGAAGAGAAAAAAAATGTCCTTAAGCTGAAAATTTTAAATGCCTCGCTAGGTGATGTTAGAATGCCAAAAGGACTGTTTACTAAGAATACAAGCTGTTAACTTAATATGTAATGGTATAAACTGGGTTCTTCTTAGGAAAAAAAAAAAAAAAACCTCTAAGAAAATTTTATTTGTTCACTGTAAAATAGAGTTTTTTTTTTTTTAATTATTTATTTGAGAGAGAGAGGGAGAGGGGAAGAGAGTGCACAAGTGGGGGTGGGTGGGGGGGAGAGGCAGAGGGACAGCAGACTCCCCACTGAGCAGGAAGCCCAACTCAGGGCTTGATCCCAGAACCCTGAGATCATGACCTGAGCTAAAGTCAGATGCTTAACCAACTGAACCACCCAGAGGCCCTTAAAATAGAGTTTTTAATGCAGTTAGGATTATAGACTTGGGAGTGAAAAGTAAAAAGCAAGGTGAGAAAAATAAGCATCAGAAGTATTGTATGAGGGCAGCCTGGGTGGCTCAGCGGTTTGGTGCCGCCTTCGGCCTAGGGTGTGATCTTGGAGACCCAGGATTGAGTCCCATGTCGGGCTCCCAGCGTGGAGCCTACTTTCTCCCTCTGCCTCTCATGAATAAATAAAATCTTAAAAAAAAAAAAAAGAAAGAAAAAAGAAGTATTGTATGAGAGCAGAAGTCAAGTGAATTGGTTTGTCTAAGCCATTGAATGAAAAAGGAGAACATTTCAAAGCAGCCTTGTGAAATGCTCAGTTGGGATAATGCCCTGTGGATGGTTATAGCAGAGATGCAGAGCAGGGATGCAGAGCAGAGAAGGAGTAAGAAATGAGGAAGACTTAAGAGCAATTTACCATTGTAAACGGCATAACTTTGAGTACAGTTAACACTAGAGCCAGATTATAGTAATATCGAAAAAAAACCCTATTTTTAAATGTATTAGAGATCTTCAAAAAGGTCTATCAGCAAAGTGTTACACAATTTAAATCTACTATTCTATATTTCTCTGGCTACAAATGGAAATATTCTACAAATATTATGCATAGATAAATAATACCCTCAGTAATGTTTGGTAATGATACTTGAATATATATTTTTCAAGGACTAAATAACAAAGCAGGCATTTTAAAGGCTGAACAACCAGATTTCTTTGAAGTTCAATCCTTTGAAAAATGCTGATAGAAACAAGCAGTCCTGGTTCAAAGGAACATATGCTCTGGTATTTTTAAGTAATATTTTAACTGGAAAGCAGAACAGTTATTTGAAAAACACGATTGGGCACAATGATAGAGGTGGGTGGATAATGTTTATCCAAACAAACATTTGAACGTTTTAGACCTTTTCTGAAAGAGTTTAGGGTAGTTAGATTTGGCATATAGATATCATTCTGATTTTAACTTGGCTTCTCCAAAGAGAATTGATAATACTGCAGCCTTGCTGTTTAGAAGAAATACACGAGAGGAAGTCTGTCAGCTACTTCTCTGGGAAGAATTACCCAGGTAATAAAATTAATAAAGTCAACTTTTCTTACGACCGACTGTATTGTTACTGACCCTGGTTGATTTTTGCTTACGTTACTCTGTGTGAAGTACATGCAGGCTCTTGTTAAAAAAAAAAAAAAAAAGCTAATCCTGAACTTCATGATTTTTGTGTAAATTTGCAAGCTTTATCTCCCACTAGATTGTATTAACAATACAAATACATTTTTCACCACGCTGGTTTCTAGGCCCATAGGTCTTTAGTTTATCTATGTTGCCTTCTCCTATCTCCTCTTTCCTTCCTCTGTCCCAGCCTCCCTCACCCCACTAGCCAACCCTGATGCCCTATTTTGTATCCTGGCACAGGACTCCACTCAGTGTTTTCTTAAGCTTGCTCTCTAGAGCACAGCCTTAGGGCCAGATTCATAGTCTCCAAACTTTTTTTGACTGGAGGACTTTATAAGAAAGTATTTTTAATACATTCTCAATATCTTCATAAATGACACGCATATATTCCTGTTAATACATTAAGGATACAATATAACATACTGAAACAGAAAAATTTCGATGAGATAAAGATGCAAATCATATTATAAATAATTTTAAACTATATTAATAATACAAAATACATTTACTCTAAAATGTTACTGTTAATAAAGAGTTTTAGAATAATAAAATGTGCTTGGTATTTTTTAAATATTGGTTTTATGCTTTGTGATACAGCTTACACAGATGTCTGCTTTTTTAAAAGATTCATTAATTTATTTGAAAGAGAGAGAGCAAGCACAGGCAAGCTGGGGGAGGGCAGAGGGAGTGGGAGAGAGAGAATCCTGAAGCCGACTTCAAGCTAAGCATGGAGCCTGACTTGGGGTTCAACCCAGGACCCTGAGATAATGACCTGAACAGAAACCAAGAGTCAGACACTTAACCAACTGAGCCGTGCAGATGCCCCCAGATGTCTTCTTTGACATTCAGTTTATTTAAAGTTTCTCTGAAAAGGCTTACAAAGATACATGGATTTATTTTTTTTAAGGATTTAATTTATTCATGAGAGACACAGAGACAAAGAGAGAGAGAGGCAGAGACACAGGCAGAGGGAGAAGCAGGCTCCATGCAAGGAGCCTGATGTGGGATTCGATCCTGGGACTCCAGGATTGCACCCTGGGCCGAAGGCAGGGGCCAAACCGCTGAGCCACCCAGGGATCCCCAAGATACATGGATTTAAATGGAAGAATTGTTTCCTTAGATGCGTTACTAACTCACAATAATTTTTCAGTCCCACTTGTTATGCAAAGCTTTTGGTTAATATCTAATGAATACATTTCCAATTTGCTTGTTACTCATTTGTTTTTATACTCCAATGAGAAGCTATTGTAAATGTTCATATTTTTAACGAATGGCTTCAAACTGAGTGGAAATTTTATTTGGAAAATGTTTAACTGGGTTAAAAAAATCTCTGAGTTTTATAGGTTACATGCAATCTTCTATCACAAAAATTACATAATGAAGGAAATATTTTCAAACATCAACATAGTACAGTGGGTAAGAGCATAGACTCTGGAGCCTGTCTACTAAATTGGAATCCCAACTCCTCTATTCATTGCTTGTGTAACCATGGGCAAGTTACTTAGCCTCCCTGTGCCTCAATTTTCTCTCCCATAAATTAGGATGGTAATAGAACCTACTCAACAAGGTCATTATGAAAACTAAATAACTAGTAAATTAGTAAAGTACTTAATATAATATCTAGCATATAGTGAATATACTTACATATGTAAAGGATTAAGGGAAGAGGAGTTATGCCCTGCCGTTAGGGGAGTGAAGTAATTACAATTACTTTTAAAGTCAGTTGGGTATTATCTACCAAAGTTGGACATACACATACCCTGTGACCTAGCATACCCCAAGTATGATATATTTGATGAGAATGGTCCTCGAGGCTTTGTTTGTAATAGGCTAAGCTACAAATAATCTTTTTTTTTTTTTTTTAGCTACAAATAATCTACATGTGCATCTATAATTGGACGGATAAGTAAGTGGTTTTGTATATATCCACTGAATGCTATTCAGCAATAAAAACGAAAAAGAGGAACCAACCACGGCTACATTCACATGAATATGACAAATTATGATGACCATAAGAACCAATACACGAAAGAGTATATATAGTGTGATACCATTTATAAAAAGTTCACAAGAAGCAAAACAAAAACGTTTGCTTAGGAATGCACAGATAGTAAAATCATATAGAAAAAAAAATAGTCATCAAAGTCAGGCTCATGATTATCTCTTAGAAAAAAAGAGGACTGTAACTGAGGACAGGCACCGGGGATGTGTGTGCATGTGTGTGTGTGTGAGCACGCGCCTGCACCCTTGCATGAATGCTGAAAATACCCTCTTTTCTGATTCGGGAGATGTTTAGGAATGTTTATTTTATAATTATTAACTTGGGTTTTAGGCACTTCTCTGTGTATGTGTGTTATATTTCACAATGAAGAAATTTTTAAAAAACTCTACACAAGTCTTTTTTGCACAGCATTAACTGCATTGTTAACATCTTATAGTGCTATGTCTTTGGCCCTAACTTCTCTGCTGGAATAACTGCCTGTAAGATGTACCATGAACGAATTTCATGTGGCTGCTCTCAACTGTAATCTTAGCTTGGAATCTTCCCTTTTATTTACTTTTTCTTTATAAAAAAAGTTTTTAGTCAAAACAACTAGTCCATCAGTGATTACACTTACATAAGTTTTGCACAACTAGGCTTTATTTTTAAAAATTCAATTATTACTTAAAATACCATTTAAGGAAGTAGCAGAGAAAGCTTTCTTCTCTACTATAGCTTTCCTTTAGTGGCTCACAAAAAATGTCATTTTAAAATGCATTTCATTATTGAAACATAGTCTAGTAAATACCACACTGAACTAGAATCTATCTAATGTAACAGAATCTACCTACCATAACATGAGACGTATTAAAAACATCTGTGCATTCCATTTAACTTTATAGTAAACTTAGTACTTGTGTCTTAGGGTCTTTAGCAGTGTTTCACAAGCGTATTCTCAAAGTAGTCACTGTCAGAGGAGTGCAGTTGTTTTTTTCCATTTGTGTTCCATGTTTAATTTCTGACATTTTCATCTTGGCAAGAAGGAAACTATATTCCTAATCGTATGTTGCTTTTTCTTTTTTTAAGATTTTATTTATTTAATCATGAAAGATACACACAGAGAGAGAGAGAGAGAGGCAGGCAGAGGGAGAAGTAGGCTCCATGCGGGGAGCCCGACGTGGGACTCGATCCTGGGTCTCCAGGATCATGCCCTGGGCCGAAGACAGGCGCCAAACCGCTGAACCACCGGGGCTGCCCACGTATGTTGCTTTTTTGACTTTCATTGTTAGAAAGCTCAGAAGAGGCTTTTTAGCATTTATAATATATGAATTTTCTTTAAAGTACTGACTTAAATAGTACATTACTAAACATACTGGGGGTATTGTGGAGTTTTGCCGTCATGTTTGGATGTCTGCTTCTTAAAAGGCTAGCTAATTTTAATCAGTTCAGAATATCATCACCTATTAACTATGATACACAGGGTAAAGCAAAAGTAGATGTATATTCATATTTAAAGCAATATTTTTTCTAATTTCAATGATTATGGCCACCTTGTCAGATCTGATTAGTCATTAGTTTTTTACTTTGCAGTGTAGCTTCCAAAGGGCATCAGAAATGTCAGCTCAGCCAATTGTGTTTGCCTATTCTTGCATTATGATCACTATCTCCATTGGTCCATGCTGTAACAGCTAGTTTACTTAAACATCATACACAAATCCACTTAGATACAGAAATTGCACCATGTGGCAATATATTGAAAGTGAACAAAGGAGAACGCCTTCCCTCCCCTATCATGTGCTGCTGTGCTCCCACCCTCTTCTAGGTGCTCGCCCACTTATGGAGTAAGTGGGGATGCTGGCACCAGTCCTCACATTCAATATGAGTAAAGCTTAATTTCTTTCCCTCTTTTTTGGTAAAAAAATATATGTGTTTGTACATAGAAATGCAAATACTTTATTCTAAAATTTCAAGAGTTGCTTTCAGCACCCCATTTTGGAGATCCTTGCTCTAGATAAAGGTCTTAAAATTTGGGTCTTTAAATTTTATAAATCCTCTCTTTTTACTGAAAATAACTTGAAACTCTAATATTAGATGCTAATAACATAGGTTTGATTGACTTTGAGATGGGAAGAGGTGATGTTTAGACCTCTCTAGGCATCTTTCTCCCCAACCTCCTCAGGTTGGAAAAAATTTTATGCCAACCCTAGTTCTTCAGACCTACCTTTAGTACTAACATTTGCTTCTTCTCTAGTCATTAAGGAATCAGCATATTTTTCAAAGGCTGGTATATTAATATTCGTGATCTGGGGATCAGTAATAACTCACTGAATTACCTCACACACACCTTACACTCATATGTGGCTACATTTTATCTGGTAATGAGAACATCTGTTAGAATGAATATAAAATGGTGGCATTTCAGCTGTGAAAATAGGAAAATATATTGTTTGGGCTGGAGGTGCTTGATTGTGTGTTCCTCAGTGACTTTGAGATTGGAAGACGTAATTTGTGTAATTTGTTACACCCTGGTAAAAGTAAATTTTTAAATAAATGCTACTGAGGGGAACTACAAATATATAAACCAGGAAACATTGTCAGTAAAAGGAAAATAACCATAAAAAAGTAGTCATAAGATAATTCTGGAGAGAATCTTTAAGATATCAGGAAGTGGACCATCTGTGATTTTGTATTAGCCAAGTAACACTAGCTGCTGTAATAGCTGACCAACCAAAATGTCTGGCTTAACTCAGTGAGGATCTATTTTCTCACTCATGTCTCAGTACAATGCATGCTGTGAGGCAGCTCTGCTATAACCACGCATTTGGGGACCCAAGCTTCCTCCATGCAGCAGACCAACAATTTGCTTCAACATTGACCTCGCTTCATCCAATGAGTAGAGAGAGGGATAAAAGAGAAGTAAAAGGCCTTCTCCTTTGTTCACTTTCAATTTATTGTCACATGGTGCAATTTCTGTATCTAAGTGGATTTGTGTATGAAAAAAGGCATACTTTTCTTAACTGCTTATCAGGGATTATATTCTACTGCCAAAACCTAATCATAAGGCCTCACCTACATGTAAACACTTTGGGAAATGTAGTTTAGCCCCAGGTCCTGTAAGAGATGGGTTTGGTGAGCATCTAGCTGAGCTCTGTTGTATATACAGAGGGATTCCTGACCCATAATTGAGAAGCATCAGGCCTAACTTTGGAAATCTTCTCTTTGGAACTCACTCTCTTTTTCGCTTGCTGTGGTAAAGGAATTTGCACACCACTAATTTAGCTGTTCCCTAAACAAGCCATGATCTTCCATGTCTCTATACCTTCACATGTGATTTGCATAGGATGTCTGTCCATTCTTTTTAAAACTCTTTCCCTTTACCTCCTTTCTCTTCTTCCATATCTAGCAATTCCTCCCCATCCTTAAGACCCGAGACGATGTTCTTCTTCTATGAACTTCTCTCTGATGGCACACAGGCACGGATCTTTTCTTAATGTTCACTGAACTTTATCCTTGTACTTTGTACCTACCTCTGTTACTGAATGTGTGAGCCTGTATTATAATTATTTAAGGAACCAGTATGTTTTCAAAGGATTGGGTGGTTAATATTCACAAATAGTGACCATTAATTATAGACTTAGTTTCTCAAAGGTAACACTTGAATCTTACCTTAGTATCTCCCATGCCTGCCTAGCACAGCCTGGCTCAGTTACTCAATATCAGAGGAGAAAATGAATACTGTCTCTCTTCCTGCCAGTTGCCAGTCCCCCTCCCCCCTTTTCATATGGTTGTAAAAACATAGAACATAAAATTTGCCATCTTCACCATTTTTAAGCATACATTACCGTAGTGTTTACTATATGCATCTTATCTCTAGAACTTCTTCATCTTGCAAAACTGAAACTCTACTCCTTGAACAACTCTCTATTTCCTCCTACCCCCAGCCCTTGGAAACCACTTACCATTCTTTCTGTTTCTAAGAGTTTGACTACCTGATGTGAGTAGAATAATGCAGTATTTGTCTTTTTGTGACTGACCTGTTTCACTTTAGCATAATGCCTTCAAGATTCATTCATGTTGTAACATATGACAGGATTTCCTTTTTTCAGTCCAAATATTTCTTTTTTTTTTAAAGGTCCAAATATTCATTGTAGGTACATACCACATTTTCTTTATCCATTCATCCATTCTGGTGTCTTTGTTTTTGACCTATGGTTACTTGAGGGGACTGACAAGAAAATATATTTTCTGTTGACCCAAGAGAAAAGGTGATCCTATACTCTTAAATATTTCAGGATGGCTTATATTGTAGAGACTAAAAGAGAAATTATACTTAGAGCGAGGAAAATTAGATTTTAAAAAAAATCAGTGACTACAGAAAGAATGCCTCTTGCTGTACGCTATGAGCATGAGAAACTGTATTATACTGCTTCCAACTGAGCAACTAGGGCCCATCATAAAAAGCTGTTCACATTCCAAAGGCCTCTTACCCTAGTCTTTTCACTGCCCTAGTCAGTACCTCAATACTTCTTCAGTACCTCATATCCTCAAAATAGCTCTTTTGAGAAAAGAAATTTTAAAGTAGGCCAAAAATAAATAAGGAAAGGGATAAAAAACTCAACACAGAGCACTTGTGAGAATTTTCATGTTTATGGAGAAGGTGAGTCCCACAATAACCTCTGGCCCTTCTTCTCGGTATTAGTGAATTCCAGTGTTCATTTGCATTAAGTTAGTTTGGCCCTTTAGCGACATTCATAACCTTTACTTCAGTGTGTTATCATGAAAGAATCTAAAGTATCCTTGCATTAAGCATGATCGTTATTTTTTCAGTTGGTCTAAGGATCTATTAATTAAATATGTAGCTTTAACGTGTACTGAAAACCTCCAAGTAAGCTAGCATTCATCTTGTAAACAAGTTAAACACCCCACACATAACTTCTTTTTAAAACCATCGCAGTAAGAACCCCAGCACTTAAAAAAAAAAAAAAAAAGAAAAGAAAGGAAAAAAGAAAAAAACCTAACCCTGCAGTTTTGGTAAAATATGCCAAATATAGCCTGAAATAGTAAATAATCCCTCAAAAGCGATGTTAGCAAATTAATTGGTGTGTGAACAAAGACCCCTTTCTACACTAGCATGAATGTTGCCTTTATTTTTTTTTTTCTCACAAGTATGATTTTAGAAAACAGCTGTAGTGCATGTTGACAAATGACAAAGCGGCAGACGTGGTAAAACATTTTCCGTCAAGGCCAAGGGGGGTGGGGGGGAATGGGGCTGCCGGAGCGGCCAACGGGCTTGAACGCCTAGCTTCCCTAACCTCTTCCCCCAGGCTTTAGGGAGCGGGGGCCTCAGCGCCCCACCCCCTTCCCCCGGCTCCGGTTACAGCCTCTCGAGTTGAGCAAACTTGCTGCAGGCGGATCGGCGATCAGGAGATCTCCGGCTTGGGCGCTGCATTTATTAATTTATATTGCGCGGGGCCCTGCGCGGGCTGCTCCTTTGTACCCGGCGCCGCCGCCTGGGCCGGGGAGGGGGGAGCGCGCCCGACCCCCGAGGCCAGCACGTGCTGCGCCCGCCCGCCAGGCCCGCCGAGGGGGCGGAGGCCCCGGCTTCTCTCCGGAGCCGCTCTCCGCCAGGAGGAGGGGCGGCGGCGGCGGCGGCGGGAGGCGACAGCTGCCCGGCCCAGGGAGCGCGGCGGGAGCGGCGGCCGCGGCGCCCGGCCACGGGGCGGCGGGAGGCGGGAGGCGGGAGCGGCGGGCCGCGCGGGATGGCCCCGGGCCCTTCCTGACTGGCTGGCCGCGCGCACACGGCCCGGCCCGCACGTCCCCGCCCGCGGGGGCCCGCTCTGCGTCGGCCGCGCCGCGGTGGAGGCGCGCGAGGGGGACGCGGCCGGGGATGAGCTGACTGCGGGGAAACAGCCGCCGCCGGGCCCCGAGAGGCCGCCGGAGCCGCTCGCCTCCGAGTCGCCGCCCTGCCCTTGCATCCGAGATCATGTACGTACGCGCCGCGGTCCTGCCATTGTCTGCGCCCCGGCGCGCGCCGTGCGCCCCGGCCCGAGGGGCTCCCGCTGCTCCCCGCCGCGCGCCTGCTGCCCCCCGCCCCGGCCCGAGGGGCTCCCGCTGCTCCCCGCCGCGCGCCTGCTGCCCCCCGCCCCGGCCCGAGGGGCTCCCGCTGCTCCCCGCCGCGCGCCTGCTGCCCCCCGCTCGAGGGGCCCCCGCTGCTTCCCGCCACGCTCCTGCTGCCCCCCACCCCGGCCCGAGGGGCCCCCGCTGCTCCCCGCCGCGCGCCTGCTGCCCACCCCCCCCCCCCCCCACGCCCGGCGGGTCCCGCTCGGACCGCGCTCCTGCTCCCCACCCCGCCCGCCTGCCCCGCTCGGACTGCGCCTGCTGCCCTCGCCCCCTCTCTGCCGTGCAGGTCCATCCACATCGTGGCGCTGGGGAACGAGGGGGACGCGTTTCACCAGGACATCCGGCCGTCGGGGCTCATCCGCACTTACCTGGGGAGAAGCCCGCTGGTCTCGGGGGATGAGAGCAGCTTGTTGCTGAGCGCGACCAGCACGGTGGCGCGGCCGGTGTTCACCGAGTATCAGGCCAGCGCGTTCGGGAATGTCAAGCTGGTGGTCCACGACTGTCCCGTCTGGGTAAGCGGCGGCAGCTGCTCCGTGCCCAGACGGCGGGGCTCTGCTTCCCGCCCCCCCCCCCCCACCTCCTCCTCCTCTCTCCTCTCCTCTTTCATGGATGTGGACCGGCTGGGTCACCTGGGTAGAGTTTTTAGACATTTGGGGGCAAATCTTTGTCTTCCTTTGTTTCCCCAGGCAGGGGGCAGCCCTGGGGGAGAACAGTCGTGGAAGGTGAAAAAAGCCCCAGTGGCAACATGGAGCACTTACTCGTATGCTTCGCCGCCGTAGGCTGTCCCTTGGTAGCTGGCAGTTGACTGTGACAACCCCCAGGGACAGGGTCACTAAGCTTCACCAGCAGAGAGCAATGTTTTTTCATGCCTACCCCGTGGGTGCTGGTGTAATATTAGTGTTCTAAAAATAAAGTCCTCTGAAAGCTTAACTCAAGCAAAAATAAATTTCACTGGGACAGTTCAGGACTAGGACCCCTGGAAAGGAGAGGAAGACACAGGAGCTGAGAATGGATTTTAAACCACTCCTTTATAAAGCTATCCCCCTTTGGACATTTTAATTAGCGTTTTTAATTTTAATAATGCGGATACTCCTGAGATATTAGCTTATTTGTTTTCAGTGACTCATAAATCAGAAATAAGAACGCTGGTTGGAATTTTCAGAAAGCTTTAAAATTTGCAATAATTAAAAGAAGTATAAAATTCTAGTCTGATTCTTAAGTGCTTCATAAAAGGAGAAAATATATTCTGAAGTTGATAAAATTCTACTCTGATTCTTGAGTGCTTCATAAAAGGAGAAAGGACTCTTTGACACAAATATTTTCAGTAGGCAGTATAATAATACACAGTAACTATTTAAATGTTTTCACTAAATCTTATTTGAAAATTTCTGATTCTTTACTGCTTTTGGAGTTATAACTAAAGCTGAAGATTGTATTTTTTTTGAAGGTTGTATTTTATAACAGAAGAAAGCTTAGTGTCTGAAAAAGAGTGTAAATTATCTTTATGTGAGATTTTACATTTTTTTAAAAAGACTTTGTTATTTATTCATGAGAGAAACACAGAGAGAGGCAGAGACACAGGCAGAGGGAGAAGCAGGCTTCATGCAGGGAGCCTGATGTGGGACTTGATCCCAGGTCTCCAGGATCAGGCCCTGGGCCGAAAGCAGGCGCTAAACTGCTGAGCCACCCAAGGATCCCCAAGATTTTACATTTAAACAGCAATTTTAAAAAGCTGAATTATGTGCTATAGGGAACTAATACACGTTTCTAAAGGAATGTGTGGAATGTAAGTAGAAAAATTACTTATGCAAATTACAGGAAGAAAAGATCTCTACCTCAAATGATCAGTTAAAGGATATTTCTGTTAATGAGCTGAAATAAATGAAAAACAGGTTTGTTTGTTTTCAATAAGTGGGATGGCATTAAACTCCCTTTTATGACAGTGATGATGCCAATCTTAAGAAGCATCGGTAAAGAACTTACTGGCTGGATTCCATGCGAGCAAATGAAATACCTCTTTTATTTTGGCCATTTCATTGTGAAAAATCATACAGTCTAAAAACTTACTGGGTTTACATGCAGTTGAACAAATGATGTGAATGAGTGAATAGAGTAAATAAGTAAATTGGAACAAATGAGTGAATAAAGTAAATAAATGTAGAGAAAATAAACTGAATTAGGATGTTAGGATTACCTTTCCTGTTTTTTTTCTTTGAGCTGTTAACTCTTTCCTGTTTATGTTGTTAATTTAGCAAAAAACAGTACTTGTAATCCCATGTATTGTAGTAAATGAAATCTTCCAAATGTATTAAAATAAGCCTCTGTAGTCTAGATTTTTGCCTTATACTCAGCGTTGTTTTTTATCTTGCTTATCAACTTTTATGTGTTTAGACTCTGGTCCTGTTTAAGGCATTAAGTTTTGGTACATGTTTTTGGGTTATAAAGATCTTCAAGCATTAGGGAACATACTTATAGAGCTTCTCTTTGTAAGGTGCTTCTCTTTTCTTAGTGGTAAGTAAAAGTCCATCAGAGATATTCAAGTTGACTGTATTTATCAGCTGATACTTGATGTGTACTGAAACAGTATATTCAGTATAGCAAAACAGCACAGGTTTGGATATTTCAGATCCCTACATTGCTACTTAGTGGCTTTCCTTGGTGAGTCAACTATCTTCACCTAGCCCTATTTTTCCTATGTATAAGATGAAAAGACTCCCTGCCTCCTAGAGCAATGCTGAAGAGTAGATGAGATAAATGAGATAGTATATGTAAAGTCTTTAGGCTAGAAACCGACATGTAGTAGGTATTCAGTAGTGGTAGCTCCTATAAAAACAACAATGTGTTTATTACAATGTTAGTATAGTCATGTATCGCTTATACTAAGCAAAAATAAAGTTTCCTGCACATCATTCAACATTTACACAAATACAATCTACCGAGCCAGCAGTGTTATTACTTAGTAGGTGCTGTATCTGCAGCCCCACAGTGAAGTAGAATAAAATTTCGTTTTGCTGTAAAAAAATTAGATTATTTTTTTAAAATGATGAGTTCCATTCTCCCAATGTGGCTCCAAGCTTCGCGTTGCATAACCTCCTAGAGGAAATCCTGGAACTGATTTACAAGGGGTGGGAGAATTTGATTTCCTTCGCATTTCTAGAAACCAGGGGAACATTTTCTCTTTGACATAGTTTGGTTAAAGATGTGGTGTTGTTTCCCTGGGATTGGAATGAGATAGCTTGTGCTTCTCTTTTCTAGTTTCTTCTGTAGATCCGTAACCTCACTCTGGATTCTTGCCGTATATATTTGGCACATTTAACATAGATGTACTTTGGATTCGTTTTATGTAGTTCATTATTTAGTATGTCTCTCTCAAACCTACCCTCCTCTTTCTGTGCAGTTATTTTATTTCTAGATCTTTTCCTGTTTACCAGAAATATTCCACAAAAAGCAGTGAGGTCATTTTCTTGGGCAGGGTTTGAAACTGATTTGTGTTAAAAATAAAATTATTTATAATCTTTATATCCTTGTGTGATAATGATCCCAAAACACATTTTCTCATGACATTTTCCTCTGAATGTCTCCTTTTTTCCCAGTATACCTCTCCAGTAACTCTGGAATTTTAAACTATTTGGAATGGAAAGAGCAGTTACTTTTGATTTGTTCTCTCAGAGTTAAATGTTGGTCCTACTCCTGTTTCGTTTTTGTTGTTTTTTATTCCATTCATCTGACTGTGTTTCTCTTTCTTTGTTATACTTGTTACCCTGTTATGCCTGTATACTTTGAACTTGGATACTATAACAGATACAGTTGGAACTGAATGGGTTTGTGGTTTGGGATTTGGAATTAGCGTAGAGCTCTGCTGGGAAGCTTTCACATTTTCTTGATCCGTGTCCCACTTCACTTCTCCCCTCTCTTGGTTCAAGTTTGAGACTTTGTCTTTGGTGTTTATATTCCCATAATTTGCCTGGTTTTCTTTTTTGGTCCTTTTAAATCTTCCCTTTTAAATGCTCCTGTTTTCAATAAGGTGTTTGTATCTAAAAATTCTGCAGTTGTTTTTACTCTGAATGTACTTGTAGGAAGTGGGTGGGTTGGGGTGGCTATAGGGATTTGGGAGAGGCTTTGCTGGAGACCGTGGAGGTACTGGTGAGAAGCAGCTCTCTTCGCAAAAGGGCATTACTGTGCAACATTTCTCCTGAATCTTCTGTCATAGGGTAAAAGCTCTGTCACATGGATCTTGATTGACTGATTCTAGTATTATTACCCTGTTTTGGTCTCATATTTCATAGCTCAAACTTTCATAGCCCAACAGTTTTTGGACATTTTAGCCACATCCAACTGTTTTCTTAATCTAGCCTTATTATATCCTGGAAGTACACACCAAAGGCCACATGAAAGGACAAATCTGATTAATAGTTAACTAGAATATGAGAAGAAAGCTTCTAATGCATATTAAGCAGTGGCATTAAGATATTTATTTTTCTTATGCTCCTATTCACATAAAATCTTTGAAAAAAATACTTCTAAAACATCAAAGCTTTTAAGGAGTAGGCTTCATAAAAATTAGTTTTGGCCCAAATTCTAAATGTAAATATTATTAACTGTAGCCCACAAGTAAAAATTTCAAAACTGGTAGGATTATCCTGAATTTTTAACTTACATAAGGTAAATACATGAATTGAAAATCTGTTCCTTCCCGTGTTGACACCTTATAATACATAGTAGCTTTTTATGAAACATATGTCCCTGTATATACACATATACTATACATATACAGTACTGTCAAAGGATGGATAAAGTTGAAAAGCATATATAAATTTTGAAAATATATGTAAAATATATGGAACTCCACAGAATTCACTATGTATTGCAGTTTAAAACACCAAACAATCCTTCAGTGTCTAATTGGGTCACAGAAAATCCTTTGAAGCTTCCTTACTCATACTGATGCTCTGGCATTGAAAGCTGTAGTGTTAATTTTCAAAATTATTAGGTGATAAAAATATGGCATAATTTTAAAACAAAGTGCTTATTTTTTAAGTACAAATATTGAAAGAGGCTGCTTATTTCATCAGACTCTCAGTAATTGTCTAGCTCTGTTTTACAGTACAACTACACTGTTGTCTAGGCTAAATGAATACATGAGAATAGAAGAGTTGGACGGCTTCAAACATTTTTAATTCTATACAGTTACTTATTTAAAAATAAGTTCTTTTTATGAATTCAAAAAATTAAACTATAGCAAAAATTTTTGTATGTTCCATTTTATTTCATGATTGATTTGAAGACAAGTAGACTAAAGAATGCTCTTTGCATTTTTGTTTAGGACATTTTTGACAGTGATTGGTATACCTCTAGAAACCTCATTGGGAGCGCCGACATCATTGTGATCAAATACAACGTAAATGACAAGTTCTCATTCCATGAAGTAAAGGATAATTATATTCCAGTGATAAAAAGGGCATTAAATTCAGTTCCAGTAATCATTGCTGCTGTTGGTACCAGACAAAATGGTAAGTATTTTTTTTTTTTTATGATAAGAGTGTAGGTGCCATGTTAACTTTAAATAGTGCTAAGTTCATTAATGGTTAATATGGGGGGCGGTTTGTGTGTGGAAAAAATGACTGTGTTCAAATGCCAGCTGTTATCTCTTCATCACTAGATATGATAGTGAGACATCAAAGGAAAGTGTCACAAACTACTGCTGTGATTCTGATGGTTACAAATTTGTCTTCTAAATTGCTCTTCTACAGTAGTGAAGGAAGTTGGTAACTATATTCTTCTGATACAGGAGAGGTCTTGGGCTGGCGCTGAGCTCTGCAAGTCTTTTTCTGACATTGTGAAGGTCTGTCCAGTGGGAAGGATGGCCCAATTCTGCATGAGGAGTTGGGCTTATGAGTAGGATTTTTACGTAGCTAGGAATGAGAGCCCAGAAGAGGCTGATGGCACTGCCTGAGAGAGAGGATCATTTACATCATGGCTGATGGATTCATTTGGTTCAGTCAGTTCCAAAAGTTACAGTTAGATGTCCTAGAGATGGGATCCCTGGGTGGTGCAGTGGTTTAGCACCTGCCTTTGGCCCAGGGTGCGATCCTGGAGACCCGGGATCGAATCCCACGTCGGGCTCCCGGTGCATGGAGCCTGCTTCTCCCTCTGCCTATGTCTCTGCCTCTCTCTCTCTCTGTGTGTGACTATCATAAGTAAATAAAAATTAAAAAAAAAATAGATGTCCTAGAGCCAACTCAGAGTTCGCTTTGATTTGGTGGTAGTTTGATAGTTCTTTTTAGTGGTATTTCCTCAGTAAAGCTGTCTATAAAATTTGATTCATTTTTTTCCCTTTCATTAGGGTACATACAGCAAAGTAAAGGACACAAAGTTCACTAGGTACCATGAGGGCAGCTTAACGTATTTTTACATGTATATGCATCCATGCATCCATCTCACAGGTCAAGATATAGAACATTTGCCTCACTGTGGAAGGCTGTCTCATGCCTCTTCTCAGTTAACAGCCCCCCTCCCCAGAGATGACTGCTGTTGTGACTTCTAACAGTATAGATTAGTTTTGCTTATTCTAGAACTTCATACACATGGAGTTATACCATACATAGTATCTTGTGTCTAATTTCATAATACTGACATCTGTCCATGTTGCACTTATCTACAATTTGTTATTTTGCTGTGTATTTTTCAGTTGTGTGAATGTACTGTAATATATTTATTCATTCTTCTTTTCATGATGCTCAAGTTGTTTCCTAGGAGTAGGATTTGGGGTCATAGTAATAGGGTAGGTATATGTCTAGCATTAGAAGACACAAATGAAGCAGGCTTGACCGTTCCTTAACCCCACATCCCCTCTACTTCCCTGTTTCTTTTTATTGCTGGCCTCTATTCTTGAAAGAGTCATCCACACTTCCTGAGTCCACTTCCTGACTTCCCATTTATTCTTCAGTCCACTACAGTCTGACTTTGACTTTCATAATTACATTGGGTTTGTTCTTACTCAGGGTTACCAGTTAAATGCTTATTGCCAAATTTGATTTCCATTTAATTTATACTTTAATTTATATTTTAATAACAATTTACCCTTTGAGGTTATTCAAACACATCTGTCCTTCCAGTTAAAAAAGCTACTCTTTCTTTTTTGTTTAATTCTATGTCTTCTTACTGGTCAACACCCCCCTGTACCCCACTCCCATGTATTGAACCAACACATCCTTAGTTGTTACCAGGGCTCCATCCTTTGGCTTCACCTCTTCTTGCTGTTTACTCTGACCTTGAATCTGTTAATCTGTTGCTCTACCTTCTCCTGTATACACACTGATGAATACCCAGTTTGTTTCTCTGGCTCTAGTTTCTCTTCCTACCAATATCATCACAGAATCTTCCTGTTTTCTGCTGAATTCCCTGTCTTGCGGAGTGATGCCAAGCCTATCCATTCACCCAAACTAGGTTCATCCAACCGAACTTTCTTCCCATTCCCCATATCCAGTGGACTAAGAAGCTCTTTTGGTTTCACATTTCAGATAAACCCCAAATTCATTGCTTTCTCTGTACCTTCATTGGATTTCAGATCCTAGTCCTTTAATTATCTGTCATAGTGGCCTTCTTTTGGCCTAAAGGGGCAGTTCCTGATCTTGTAGGACCTGCAACTACACACACACACACACACACACACACACACACTTAGAATGAGAAAAGGAAGCATGACAAGTTGCAAATCTAAAGAGCTGTCAAATACTACAAACATCTAAAAAATATTTCTATTATTTAACAGCTTGACATTTTTTAAATTTTTCTTATATTTGCTGCATAGTCTTCGATTACTTCTTCATATGATAACCACTTTTGATTTTTTATATATAGAGAAGAAAATTATACTTAGTTTTTCTTCTAGTGTATTTCTTCATTATTCACATCTTTTTGGTGCTGGGCACTGTAGTTTGTGTTGTGTTCCTCTTTCGGCTTGGCATCTTTTTATTTTAAGAAGATTTTATTCATTTATTTGACAGAGAGAGAGAGAGAGAGAGAGCACGCGCGCATAGGCAGGGGGAGTGGCAGGCAGAGAGAGAGAAGCAGGCGTCCTGTGGAGCAGGAGCCTGACTTGGAGCTCCATCCCCCAGGACTCTGGGATCATGACTTGAGCTGAAGGCAGACACTTAATCCACTGAGCCACCCAGGTGCCCCCAGCTTGGCATCGCTGTCTCAAACACCAAGTGAGTCTACACAGTGGGTAGGAGAAGCATTGCTGTCCTGTGTATCAGGACAGTTGTCAAACATTTAACTGTACAAGGAAGTGAGTGCAAACCACAGATAATATCTCACTAAACCTAAATTTAAATTCCCATTCGTAGGATCCCCAAAATGCCTGTCATCACTCCCAAGCTGCCTGACATAAAAGTGAGTTGGAGTGGAAAGAGACAATGGCCTTAAGTATAGTTAGAACCTCTTATTTTGCAAATTTTACAAAACTATATAACTATGTGAAAGAATATTGCTCAGGTTTCTCCCACAGCTTTGGAAAGGACCCATGAGACAGGGGCCCTGACACTTAGGCTTCATCAGCTTTATGGTAAATTGACCCTCTCACCTATTCCTGCTTTGCCGCTTTCTGAAATAAATCCTCTCACAATAATCATCCTAGAGTATAAATCAGATCATGGTAGTCAACACTTTAAATTATTTAGAAACTTTCTTCTTTTTCCCTTTTATTTGCTAAATTTCAAACCCAAGAAAATTGACCAGAATAGAACAGTGAACCCTAGGGATCTCTCTCATTCTCTCTCTCTCTCTCTCTCACACACACACACTTTCTCTCTCTCTCTCTCTCTCTCTCTCTCTCTCTTTTTTTTTTTTCCATTTGGGAGTAAATTCTAAAATTAATGGGATTTCTTATGTCCTAATTACTTAAGCATGTATTGTCTAAGAGCCATTTTCCTTCAACCATAATGCAATTACCATTTAAGAAATGTGACATACTATTATCTATTATACTATTATATTTTTTTTTTAAGATTTTATTTATTTATTCATGAGAGACACAAAGAGAGGCAGAGACATAGGCAGAGGGAGAAGCAGGCTCCCTGTGGGGAGCCCACTGGGGGACTCAATCCCAGGACCCAGGGATCACAACCTGAGCTGGGATTACAACCTGAGCTGAAGGCAGACCTCAACCACTATTACACTATTTTTTTAAAAGATTTTATTTATTTATTCATAAAGACACAGAGACAGAGAAAGAGAGGCAGAGACACAGGCAGAGGGAGAAGCAGACTCCATGCAGGGAGCCTGATGTGGGACTTGATCCCGGGTCTCCAGGATCACACCCCAGGCTGCAGGCAGCGCTAAACCACTGTGCCACCCGGGCTGCCCACTATTATACTATTATACTATTATACTATTATACTATTATACTATTATTTTAAGTATAATCCACATTCACATTTTCCCAATTGTTCCAAAGCTGTTTTTTCCTAAATCCAGGATGAAATTAGGGACTATATATTGCATTTAATTGTTATGTCTCTCTAGTCTCTTTTAATCCACAACAGTTCCCCAGCTTCTTTTTGGTCTTTTGTAATATTGACATTTTTAAAGAATTTAAGCCCATTATTTTGCATAATCCTTTAGTTGTGATAACTGTAGTTGCAAAATAGTGATTTTCTATCATTCCACCTACACTTATTAGTTTTTATTCTTCTGTAAATAGAGCTTTCCCTTCTCTCTGCTCCCACATCTTTCTTTTAGAATCATGATTCATGGATTTGTTTTTTTTTTTTTTTAAGATTTATTTATTTATTCATGATAGAGAGAGAGAGAGAGGCAGAGACACAGGAGGAGGGAGAAGCAGGTTCCATGCCGGGAGCCCGACGCGGGACTCAATCCCAGGACTCCAGGATCGCGCCCTGGGTCAAAGGCAGGCGCTAAACCGCTGAGCCACCCAGGGATCCCCCATGGATTTGTTTTTTATATTCAATATTTTATAATCTGTTCTCATTATTCTTTTTATTGCTCATATTATACCAAATTTGCATGGAGGGAGTCTTTCCAAGCTAGTTCCAATTAATTTTTGAGTGCTTCCTTATTTTCTGGCATAAGATGTTCCAGGCTCACCTTATATTGCTTGCCCCACCCTGGAATCAGTCAGGGAGCCCTGGTTCCATTTAGTGAACAATGATGTTTAGAAACCAAGATCTGGGCTTTCGGGGTGCTCATAAGTTTAAATGTCATTGCTTCAAGGCCCTTTCACTGGATAATCATAAATATATATATATATATATATACACACACACACACATATATATATGTATATATTAATACATATTTTTTAATCATGAGTTCCCATTTTTTTTTTCCAATTCAGTATTTGCATCTCATTTCAATAATTTTCTCTTGTGAAGTCTTACCTAAAATACAAGATCCTTCATTATCTAGCTCCTGATTCCTTCTGGAACCTTGTAGGCATGATCTTTTGTATCTTATGTACAGACATACTGAACTACTTGAACTTAATGTGTTTCATTAGATCTGAGAAAGTCTCAACTTCATGATTTCTTCAGATATACCTTCCCTCCCATTTTCTCTATTCTGTCCTTTTTGGATGCTTATTAGACTGATATTGAAACTTCTAGATCTCTCCTCTGTTTCTCCTATCTTTTATATTTCCCAACCTTTATTTCTCGGTGTTTTATTATAGGAGAATTCTTTGGTCTTTTTTCCCCAGCTCGCAAATTACTTCTGCTATGTCTATCCTGCTCTTTTGCATTATTACATTTTGAAAAATTTCCACATCTTTTCATATCCAAGATCTCTAATTGGTTGTTTTTCACAATTTCTTCTTCCTGTTTTAAGAATGTAAATACTTTAAAAAGAAAACCTGTCTCAATTAATTATACTTAAGATTCTGTTTTGAATATTTTATTAAGTTTTGTCTTGAGGAGGGCATTCTAAGTCTTTTCATTTGATGAAATTTTATTACATAGTATGGATACTTCCTAAATGTTGGATAATTCTTAATTTGCCTAGTTTCGCAGTATAGCTCCTCTGTTGGATTAACGACTTTTTCCTCCTCTGCCCAACTGCTCTTTGAGGTCGGGGTGGGAGTTAGAGCTTATATCAGATCTTCAGGCCTACCTGCTTCCATTGGGGTCTCCAACTGATGTCCGTTGAGTTGTCCATGGGCCTCCATGTTGCTCCCTCGTCTTTGAGCATTGAGTGTTCTTGATGTTGCCCAGTGTGTGACTTCCTACCTGTCCTTTGAGCTTCAGCTTTCCCTCTTTGGTCTTTTGCTGCCTTCGGCCTTTTATACACTCCTAGTTTCTCTCCTCTTAATTTTTGAGTATGTATGTGTGTATCTCCCTTCCTCCATCCCCCACCCCTCCCTTTCTTCCTTTCTTCCATTTCTCTCTCACTTCTCCTTCCCTCTCCTTCCCTGTTAATTAATCATTTCTGTGATTTGGCAGGTAGAGGAGTTGCAGTGTGGGCTTTGCTTGCCATTTTGAAACTGGAAGCTAATGTGTTGTTTTTTTCTTATACCCAGACTTCTGCATATGTTGTACCCTCTGGTGGGAGTGCCCTTCTGCACAACTCCTGTTATATCTGCATGACAAATTCATACTTATCCAATAAATCAGTGCCTCTTTGTGAAGACTTCCATAATGCCCAGGCAGAGTTAATTTCTTCTCTTCTGTTCCCATAGTGATTTTGCATACCTTATTTTAGTATTTATTATATTCATTATATTATGATTTGTAGTCATGCCTGTGTTGGCTCAGTTGACTATGAGTTTTCATCTGTGTTTATTTCTTGTTTGATATATGGTAGGTACTCAGTAAACATTTGTTCAATTAGTGGATGACTGGTTTTAAACAAGGTGAAATTAATTTCACATGTAGATGTGATTGCAAAGTAATTACCAAGGTAAATCTGATATTCCACCTGAGGACTCTTATTGCTTCCTTCCCCCAGTCCCTTGCAATACACGAAGCTGTGCTGGGTATTCTCCTGGTAATTCCTCTCTTGAGTTCTTGAGAATTAGTTCAGCAAACACAGTCAGTCTCATCATTTTCCTTTGTTACACGTGTTTTGACAAGCTTGACTTGTATGTCGTCTTCATCACATTTGGCTTTGAGCAAATTTTTGGCTTTTACTAAATATTGAACGTCTTTAAAAGAGAATTTTTTTTTCTGAACATGCCTAGGGGTATCCATAGCCTTAAGCTCCCCAAAATGAGCGTCCCATCTTCTTTTCTTTTTGAAGTCCTGATGGAGTTGAGTAGATTGCTAGGCTAGAATTCTTAAAAGGATTTCTAAAACTTTCTTGCAGTTGACAACATTGTAAGAATCACCCTGCAGATCCTGAAAGCCACTGCTTTCAAAGAGATGCCATTCATTTTAATTTCAGATTTATAGTCTGTTTGCTTTAAAAAAAATAGGTATTTGTGATAATACTTTAAGAGATGTCACATAAGAGAAGGAAAAATGACTACAATGTTAACTAGAAGTGTAACACTGATGCCTAAAGTCCCTGTGACCCTGAGGTAGGCTCACAGGAGTGATCTCCTGTAGAAGGCAGCACAATTTAAATTGTTTTGGCTCCTCTGATGGTTCCTGATGAAATGTATTATGTAGGTTTATTTATTCTATAAATGTTTTGTTGGTTTTCATGCTGTCCCCGCCACATGATCACAAGATTTTTTTTTTTTTTCCTTTTGGGCTCCTGTGAACAAAAAGCAATGTCTTCTGTGCCACAGAAGAGATGTGCAGACTAGATGTGAAGAGGAATTTTCTAGGACTGTGTGTCAGTAGGGGTCATTGGCTGTACACAATGGAAAACCCTGCTCAGCTGAGTTAAACCTGAAATTAGTTGGATTTTCTTTCAAATCCAGAGTTTTTGTTAAAAATTATTTTGTATTATGTTCACTTAATTTTTCACTTGAAACACTTTGCTTTATTTTTGTTTAGAATACAGTCTAATAAGATGGACTGCCTACTCACCCCATTCCATCAACATAAGGAGAGCTTTGTAGATATAAGAAGGCCTCTGTCTTCAGAAAATCAAAGGCACTGTTTATGAATCTTTGTAAAGAATGTGAAATACCAATGTGTTATTTTTCAAGATAGGCTAAATTCTGTATAAAAACTTTATGTGCTCCGAACCCAAAATGATCTTGGAAAAAGTAAAAGCAAAAACTTAGAATTCATGGCTTAATTTTGAGAACCCATGCTTAACTTTGAAATCACTGTGTCTTTACTCAGACTAAATTTTTATCTTACCTTTTGATATCATTTTGCTTATCAGATAGAGCAAGTAACAGTTTTATCATTGTTTTTCCATCTCTGACACACAAAGAAACTTGGACAAGTCACTTATCTTCCCTGAGCCCCAGTTTCCTTCTCTGCAAAAGGAGGATGTAAATTTCTGAGCTCTAAAGTGCTTTCAATGAAGCTGAGATTATTGACATAGTTACATACATAGCACACACATGCACTAAATATCCTTTGTGTACATACACATGCTCCATCTATATGTACTTCATGGGTAAGGAATTTGCTGTGGGAAGTTGCCCAAATGTCCTTTTAAAAAAATTTTTTTTTAGATTTTATTTATTTTAGAGTGTGCGCAGGCATCCAGTGGAAAGAACAGAGAGAGAGGGAGAGGGAGGAGGAAAGAATCCCAAGCAGACTCCATGCTGAGTGAGGAGCCCCATATGAGGCCTGATCTCATGACCCAGAGATCATGACCTGAGGCAAAATCAAGAGTCAGGCGCTCATCCGACTGAGCCACACAGGTGCCCCCCAGATGCCTTTTGAGGGCCACTGTGCTTGCTCTGTTACCAGACTTGGCTGCTGCTGGCGCATGACTGAGTACCTTCCCCAGCATTACCTTGTGCTGATAGAAGCTGCTTGCTTACTCAAGATTCTTCTGCCCTTTCTCTGGTAGCCCTCATCTAATCACTGATTATCTTGATTGATTTAGGGACACAAAGGTCCAGCTGCCTTTCCCCAAATGGAGAACCATTCCAAAGGGCCATCTAAGCCCCAGCTCCCCTCCCCAGTAGGATCCACTGAGATCTTTGTTGTAGCTGTAATGCAGTTCGAATTTTTTCTCTGCCCAGTCCCACTTCCCTCACCCCTGAGAACATTTGTTCCCAGGATCATCCCCCCAATAAACCTCTTGCACACCAGTCTCCATCTCAGAGTCTGCTTCCCAGGGAAATGAATCTATAATAACATGCATTTCTAGGAATGGATTTATCCTCCTCTGACTTGGCTGCCATTTAAACAATGATATACATGATATGTCATGAAACAAAACAAAGCTTGCTGATGAATTCAGAGTTGAACATACATTTTTAGCTTTTTTAAAGAGTGTCCTAAATATGTTGATCTACCACCTGCCCAGCCATACATCTGTATGTGGTACAACCATGATGTTTAGGATAGTTCACATTTTGAATAAATACTTTTTATTCCTTTAGTGTATGGTTTTTTTTAACCTTGAAGAGAAAGATAAAGTGATTGAATTTGATTTCTGCAGTCAAATACTTTAGGGTCTAATAATTGAAATGTCTGGATTAAGAAGAATGTACTTTAAATGAAACCTACAAAATTTTGCAGTCTTGAGGATTCAGATCTAATCAACTCAGTGAATGTATTTCAAGTTTATCACAAAAAAAAAAAAAAAAAAAAGGAAAGAAAGGAAAAGAAAAAAAAGAGCTAACCGGCTGTTTTCCATGGTTTCTGTGGGCAACTGAAATTGTTAATTTGTATTGATACTCAGCATGTCAGGGTTGTATAAAAGGAAACATGTTCTCCATTCCTAGCTGATTGGTTTAATTGCTATAAAAGCCTTGATAATACATATTCACTTATTTTTAAGTTCTTCTGTTTTCTAAAATACTGTTTATTCTTCTTGCACTTAAAGCTTGTTTACTTTAGGGATGTTTCTATTAACACTGATGCTTTTTATTCAGAGTCTAGTGGATAGTGGAGTACCAAATGCCCCTGAACTATGGTTCTGTTATGAGCTGTTGATTTGTTGAAGGTTCAGGTTGCCTGTGCATATTTCTTTTCATGTTTAATTTCAAAGCTCTTTGTTCCTCATATTTACTTTCTCAGAAGAATTACCTTGTACATGCCCGCTGTGTACCTCAGACAGAGGGAGCTGTGTCAGTACAAGTGAAGGGATCCAACTTGCTAAAGAACTAGGAGCAACCTATCTTGAGCTACACAGCCTTGATGACTTCTACATAGGAAAGTATTTTGGAGGAGTGGTAAGTGATAATCCCTGTTACATAAATTAAAGTCATTTGTCAGGTTGGCTGTGAAGCTATTTTCTAGAACCTCAGTTAGAACTTTAGTTTTAAAAGCATGATTGGTTTTAGCTTTGAGAAATAAAATGAGAGTAGAAGTGAGATTTTGTCAGAGTAAAATTATTTTATTTTTCCCTGCAAATGAAGCATTTTCTGTTGTCTAATAGGATTTTTTGAATTTTCTACTTGGTGACAATGTTGTTTCTTGGTGTACATATCAAAAGCATATTTACTTACACAAACCTGTGATTCAGTTTTATTCATAATCTTCATACGTTCAGTGAGCCTCGCTACCTGAACCATTGGGCCTGTGAAGATCTCCTTCATGTCTGTCTACTATTTGAAAAGAATGATTTTTCTTTCTCTGTGTGCTTTGGAAAGATTTTGTATATTCCTAAAGGATTCAGCTCAAAAATATCCATAGAAACTACTTATACAAACAGCTTGTTGGGGCGCCTAAATGGCACAGTTGGTTTAAGTGTCCGACTCTTGATTTCTGCTCAGGTCATGATCTCAGGGTTGTGAGATGGAGCCCTCATGTCAGGCTCTGAGCCCAGTGGGGAGTCTGCTTCTCTCCCTTCCCTCTGCCTCTTTCCCTGCTTGCGTTTACAAGCCATGTCTCTCTCTCTCAAATAAATAAATAAATATTTAAAAACATAGCTGGTTGTTGGATATTTGAGAAACTGGGATTTGCTCTCTCTATAGCTACAGCATTTACTGGGTCCTGTAGACATTTTGGAGGCCTGTCTTAGCACACAGCACCTTCCCTACAATATCAGGACTTCATGGTGCTTGGAGAATACTGTGGAGTGGTATCACGTAACTATTAACTGACTTTGGAACTATCTTTTCAATCCTCTAAGAAGTGACTCCACTCAACAGAAATGGTAAATATGAAGAGGTCTAAACCAAAGTAAACCCCCCATTGGGCAGGAACACTTCGGACTTTTCCATTAGTTCCCTGGCTCTTCATCAAGTACTCTTTCCAGTATACCAGAATATTCATTATGTAGATTCATGTCAAACTGTTGAGGTCTCCATAAATGACTGTAGAAATTTAAGTTACCAGGCTCCAAATAAGAACCAAAGATAAAATAAGAACCAAATATAAATGGTTCTGATTTCTGTCATGTATAAGTGGCTATTATTTAGCCCACTAATGTAAAGAAATATTAATAATACAGCATTAAGATAGACTCACAATATTGATATTACAATGACTATGAGAAACTTTCATCTTATTTATTTACAGTGACAAGTAAAAAGTAGAAAGGTTAGAAAGGTAGAGAGGACTGACATCTAATTTTCCTATCAAAGATGTTATAGGGATCCCTGGGTGGCGCAGCGGTTTGGCGCCTGCCTTTGGCCCAGGGCGTGATCCTGGAGACCCGGGATCGAATCCCACATCGGGCTCCCGGTGCCTGGAGCCTGCTTCTCCCTCTGCCTATGTCTCTGCCTCTCTCTCTCTCTGTGTGACTATCATAAATAAATAAGATATTATATTGTAGTGGATTAAAAACAATCTGAATTTAGTCTAAGAATCTTGCATTTCCCAGAAATACCTAGGGAACTGGGGGGAAATGACAGTTCGGTTTCATTGTGGAGAGGAGAGGGGGCTGGTTCTCTTGGAGTATGTAGGTTTCCTTGTTCCCGGCTCCACTTCCTGAACCTGACATCCCAGGGTCACTCTTCCCACCTGCCAACTCCCACTTGCCTCTGCTTGCTTCTGCTTCCTCCTCCTTGTTTCTCTTTGCTCCTAATGCCTGGTGTTGCAGTTAGGGTTGGAGGCATGATAAGAACTGAAGATGTGGTCAGGGTTGGAAGAAAGACATGGCAGTTTCTTTTATCCTTAAGACTTGGTGAGAATGTAGAAATAAGATTAGAATGATCCCTTTTGAGATTGTTGAATAGTAAAATACAGCTTAGATCTTGACTGTAAGAAATGGTGGTATTTGCAGGAGTATAGATGGAGGCGATAATGTCAAAGTTAAAGGAGCATTTAAAATCTTGTATTTAAGAATCAAGGATGAAGACCTGGGCAAGAGGAGTGTGTGCCCTTTATCTTTCGAGAGCCCCATCTGGCACTCCCTCCAGTTGCACCACCATGTCACAAGTTGATGGAGCCAAGGGGTATGCCCTCCTGGAGCTAGTAGCCCTTCTAGGCCTGCACCATTGGGTTAGGGTAGCCATTACCCACAGATAGCTATAGCTATTTATATTTAAATTAACTGAAGAAAATTTAGTTCCTCAGAGACACTACTCACATTCAGGTGCTTAATAGCTACATGTGCCTTGTGGCTACCGTATTCAATAGCACAGATATTACAGAACATTTCCATTAATGCAGAAAAGAAAGTTCTGTTGTTACAGTGCTACAACCATGTTCCAAATGCAGGACCCCAAAGTTCTCTGACCAGCGGTCTGTTTCTCAGGCCTGCGCAGGCCTTTTTCCTGGGTTGATCCTCCCGCAGGTGGACTGCATTACTAGTGTGTGTGTCCCCAAGTCTGAAAGGTGGCCATAGGATGATGGCGTAGGAGGTTTTGGATATGCAGGCCTGGATGTCTGCTCGTATGCAAAAAGCTCCTTGAGGCTTGGGATGGAGCAGGGGTGAGACGAGAAGGGGAGGTCTTGGGATCTGGAATTAAGGCCAGCTCTCCCTGTCCTACCTGAAGTTCTGAGAAGTCTGAGAATTTAAATCCAAACCTGGCCTTCTAGGCTTTTATGATGTTATATCTGTCAAAGTAAGAGGATATAACGTCTTTTACAGATTAGTTTGTTTTCTTGATTTACAGAGTTTAAATATTAGTGTATGTGGTACATGGACCTCTATTTGTACCTTTGCCCCAAGCCTTACAGCACAAGGCATATAGGCCTTGTGCTGTGCAAGTGAGTGTGGTTAGGATTTTATTTTTAAGATTTTATTTTTTAGTAATCTCTACACCTAATAAATGGATCTCGGATTGAAAATCTCAAGATCAAGAGTTGCATGCTCTGCTGATGTAGCCAGCCAGGCACCCCAGGATTTTTAATTTCTAACATAAAGGATGTATTTCAGTGTAATTTATTCAAGAAAAAATAGAGCATATGTAAACATCCCTAGTTGATCTGAGCATCTGTGACATAGAGCCAGATCTGTCCAGCCTTGAATTTCTCTAGTATTGACTGCTGCGGTTGCCCACGAGATGGTTATTGACAGTCACACAGTTGTACTGCTGGACTTTCTTGATTATTCAAGAGAATAAACAGTTCCTTCTTGAATAGATAGTTTATTTATGCTTGGACAAGCACAGTCTGTTCAACTTGATACATTTTTTAAAAAAGAAAAACAAATTGTTTAAGTGTTTGGTAAAGCGTACATGTAGATGGTACTGGAATTAAAAACATTTGGCAAATCTGATTTGGGGTACAAATAATTACGTTAGATACATAATTTTGTTGAAGATTTAGTTTTAACTTAATTAAAATTTGATTCCTGTTTTAGTTGGAGTATTTTATGATTCAAGCCTTAAATCAGAAGACAAGTGAAAAAATGAAGAAAAGAAAAATGAGCAACTCATTTCATGGAATTAGACCACCTCAGCTTGAACAACCAGGTGCATTTACTAACCAATGTCTAGACATTCAGTTGATATTTATTATAGATCACTTCACAAGTGTTAGAGCAGTTGTTCCCAAATTTGGAATCTGCTTTTAAAATACGTTTCCAGGTGATTCTGAAGTAGCTGGTACTTTGGACCCATTTTGGACTGTCTTAAACTTGAGTCTACAAGCTTCTTTTAAAAATAGTGTATGTGGTGAAGAGCTATTTTAGATTAAAGTCTAAGAGAAATGATAAGCAAATGCAGTGCATGAACCTTGATTGGATACTGGTTCAATAAAAACATCTCAAAGACTTTTCTCAGGACAGTTGGGTAAAATTTTAATATGGACTGGAAATTAGGTGACATGAGGGAATTGTTAATTTTTGGATGTATGGTAATGGTTCTATCATTAATGGAAGAATGTCCTTATTTTTTGGAAATGAGTATTAAAGTATTTATAGCTGAAATATCTTTATGATTACAACTCTACTTTTACATGATTCAGGAATATGAGTCTGTGTGTAAGTGTGTATCTACCTAGAGATATGGCAAACATGACAAAATGTTAATTACAGAATCCAAGTGAAGGATATATGTGTGCTTATTGTATCATTCGTTGAACTTTTTCAAATGTTTGAAAATGTTCATAACCCAAGGTTAGAGGAAAATAAAAATAAATATACACAATTTTTATCAAAATTAATTTTCATCAAAAAATTTTTAATAATTCTCATAGAGATAGAGTAATAGTACTCATGCAGACCAATTTGCTGTGGATATTGTTTTAAAGTGTAGGTACTTGATAAGTACTTGTTAAATAAATCAACATAAATTAAAAATCAAAAAAACATAAATTAGTATGGGAAATTTTTGGTTGTTTTTTTTTTTTAAAGCAGATCTATAGATCCTAAGTAATACACAGATGGCTTTGAATTTTCCGGTGTGCAAAGTGAGAGGGGAGACTTGGCTGGTTACATAGCAAACCTACTGCTTTAAATACTTTTTGGATAAGAAGATGGGTGGGGAATAGCCAAATAAACAATGGAGGCAGATAATTTCTTGGTTCTTATTATTGAAGAAGAGAAAACACAACAGTTGATCTGAGAAAGCAAAGCAATTCATGCCATTTAGCACTAGAAGAAATTTCTCACGTGGGTCTCCACTTGGGGCACTGGGTCACCTAGTGAACAGGGCTTTCAGAAGTGTCTGGTCAGCAAATGCAGTCTCAGTTCTCACAAGTGGTTCTTCGTGCCCTTCTGTTAGGTATCCCACTGAACATCGTTCTGGTGCTTACTTGTTCTAAGAATGGACCCGGGGCTCCCGGGCGTGTGGCTTTCAGGTTGTTCTTAGCCATCCAGGGTCTGGGAGGTACCTGAGGCAGCAGAGGGAAGCAAGAGTGGGGTGTAGGTTAGGAAAAGCCTAACCACCAAAATACCGTGTTATTATCGATTTTAGAGACCGAAGGTTTGCTTTAGAGTAAAGAATTTTTCTTCCTAGAGAAGTTTGAATTTTACTGGTTTAGTAGATACATATCTTTGCAGCAACCCTTTACCGATAACCCTTTCCTCGGCTCAGCTTAGGATAAAAGCTAGACAGCAGATATTTTATAGTTAGGGTCTGTGATGAGGGCCTAGGGTGCAATCCTCTCTGGGGATGTTCTCAATTGCCTGAAGGCTAATCTCTCTTTGTTAGTGATCAAACTAGGAAATGGAAGGTTACATACTTTTTTTTTTTTTGGAAATTAGGGAGTCTCACCAACACTCTACTTGAGGTGTGCCGAGGGGGAAATGCTGGTTCTCGTTTTACTAGGAGGAAAAAAATACTAATTTTAGAATCAAAATAAAATGGTCAAGATGGTTTCAAACAACGGAGTTTAAGACTCCGAGCCCTGGCTTTGGAAGGTTGCAATTTTAATAATGTAATTTTGACAGTTTTTTCCCCCACCAGCATTTCCAAACCCAGGAGGAAGACGACTTCAAATGTGAGGTTGGGTTCTTCAGAACTTGTTCAGTAATTTGCATTTTTTTATCAGGTGAAAGTAAGCACTGATAACCACCAACATACTGAAATTCAGTATTTGGAGAGAGATTTTATTTGGGGACATACAAATACTGAAAAGCACTATTTTTATTGCTCTTAATGGGAATTAGTACAATTTTCATTTGCACTATAAAAAATACAGTATTTCTGTGACTGTTATCTCAGAATAACCAATTTATATGTGTTTACAATTAGATTTTTATACAAAATTGCTGTCTTTGGTAGGTCACAAATGGCCAAGTATTGGCAATTTCATGTGGCTCAACTCAACAATATTAAGAAAATATTATTTGGGAATCCCTGGGTAGCGCAGCGGTTTGGCGCCTGCCTTTGGCCCAGGACGCGATCCTGGAGACCCGGGATCGAATCCCACGTCAGGCTCCCGGTGCATGGAGCCTGCTTCTCTCTCTGCCTGTGTCTCTGCCTCTCTCTCTCTCTCTCTGATGACTATCATAAATAAATAAAATTAAAAAAAAAAAAAAAGAAAATATTATTTTGTCGTGCTTAAAAGAAACCTGAAATGATTGTGTAGACCTAAAGAATAACTTATCACTTTTATTTTGTTTTTGAAACAGAAAAAATGCCTGTCTTAAAGGCTGAAGCATCGCATTATAACTCTGATTTAAATAACTTGCTGTTCTGCTGCCAGTGTGTGGACGTGGTATTTTACAACTCAGATTTAAAGGAAGTTGCTGAGGCCCACAAGATTGTTCTGTGTGCCGTAAGCCATGTTTTCATGCTACTTTTCAATGTGAAGAGTCCCGCTGACATTCAGGATTCCAGTATCATCCGGACAACCCAGGACCTCTTCAGTATAAACAGAGACACTGCATTTCCAGGTGCTAGCCAGGATTCTCCAGGCAACCCGCCCTTACGTGTCATTGTTAAAGACGCCCTCTTCTGTTCCTGTTTATCGGACATTCTGCGCTTCATTTATTCAGGTATCCTGTTAAATGGTTCTGGTATATTCTCTTAAGTTTTTGAAAGGAACCATGTCTCTGGTCCTCAGGTGTATTGGTTAGTGTCACATTTATCTTCTTTCTATCATCTGAGGTAAGGATTATGATCCTAACATGAAATAGTCTTTGTGGTATATATATGTAAATTGTTCAAGCTTTCCATCTTCCTTGTAAGTTTATTTGCCTTGGTTTTACATCTACTTGTGAAAATAACTTCTTTTCCTCCTGAGCAGATATGTTAGTATTTTAAATATCCAAAATGTGAAAACACTAGAATTTATCGTCTAGTCTAACTCTAAAGAAACAAGATTTTCAAAGTGTGAATGAAAATAAGTATCTACATCTTTTAAAAATACTTATTTATTTTAGAGAGAGACAGCAAGAGAGAGAGAGGGTGTGCAGAAGCATGCACAAGAGAGAGCATGAGCGAAGGAAGGGGCAGAGGGAGAGAGGAAGCCAACTCCCCAATGAGCGAGGAGCCCAATGTGGGGCTTGGTCTCAGAACCCTGAGATTATGACCCTGAGATCATGACCTGAGCCAAAACCAAGAGTCAGATGCTTAACCGACTGAGTCACCTACATGCTTCAGTATCTGCATCTTAAAAGCTGGCTATTTATTCACTTTTCTGTTTTACTCTTAGATTTTGGATATAATTGAGAGAATTTAGCAAAGTACCTGCATTCAGTTTAGGAACTGGAAATAATACCTGAAGTTAGTTTAAGGCTGAGATCTGATCAACCTTGGCTGTTTTATTTTATTTAATTAGTTTGCTTATTTTGAAGATTTTATTTTTAGGTAATCTTGGCCCCAAGTGTGGGTCTTGAACCCACAACCCCAAGATCAAGAGTCACACACTCTACCAACTGAGTCAGCCAGGCACCGCAACTTTGACTAGTTTATATTTTACTTTTTTTTCTTACTGTGTGCTTATCTTTTTAAGATAGGGCTTATCAATTATTTTTCCTCTTGTCCTATTTATTTATTTATTTATTTATTTATTTAAGATTTTATTTATTTTTTCATGATAGAGAGAGACAGAGGCAGAGAGAGGCAGAGACACAGGCAGAGGGAGAGGCAGGCTCCATGCAGGGAGCCTGATACGGGACTCGATCCCGGGACTCCAGTATCACGCCCTGGGCCAAAGGCAGGCGCTGAACTGCTGAGCCACCCAGGGATCTCCTCTCTTGTCCTTTTAAATACTTGTTATATTTAAAAATATATTTTAAAAAATAGAAGTTTTATCTGAGTCATTTTTGCCAGTGCATTGAAGGTATCACTGCTATATTTTAAAATTTATATATTTTATATATATATATTTTATTTTATATAAAATATTTATATATTTTAAAAAATAGAAGTTTTATCTGAGTCATTTTTGCCAGTGCATTGAAGGTATCACATCCAAGTGTCCCATTTAAGAATGGAAAATAATTGATATAAAATGATTTTTAAAGAAAGCATCTAAATAGAAAATTTCTGAGACCTTTCTTTAATTTTTCACTTGGAATCATGTACTGATGAAATCTTAAGTTAAGGTCACTCCTCTGGAATGTGGATGGAGAAACATTTATAATCTATTTTTAGACTTCAGAATGGGGGACAGATACGTTTATAAAGGTTTGCAAATAAAGTGCTGTTTCATATTTGTAAGAAACTTTTGGGTAGTCTTCATTTGAAATAATTGATGTTAAAATAATATTTTTTTCATTTGGGCTTTTGTTACATAGTTTTATTATAAGTTAAAATAAAAATTAATGGTTTAAAAAAGTACAGTATGAAGTATATTGATTTCATATTGCAGTATGAAGATTTAAGTGGATTTAAATGTATATATATATATATGAGGGTGCCTGGCTGGCTCAGTCAGTAGCTAGAGCATACACTTCTTGATGTTGGGTTCTTGAGTTCATCCCCACATTGGGTGGAGAGATTACTTAAAGATAAGTTAAAAAAAAACCTCTCTGTATATACCTGTACCTACATAGGGGTAGAATGGTGGTGGTAGGTCTTAAACCCATTATTCAGTGAGTATTGGCTTAGAAGAGGCATAAATAACCACTCCTACAGAGCACACCAACACAGTGCCTTCAACATCGCAGGTTTTGTGTTGGTTGAATTAATGAGTAGACTCTAGTAGCTGTGAATCATTGCACGAATAAAACAGACTAGTGAAACACTTCATTTAGTACTACAGTTTTCCATGTTTAAACTTTGAGTCTCACAGCTTAGAATCTAAGGCTAATTCTGAAAAACAAAAATGTTTATATTTTAAAAGTAAAAATGTCTTTAATGATGTTTAGAGAACTATGAAGTGTTTGACTTTTCAATGAGGTTACTGTTGAAATTATGAGTTACTCAGCAAGTTTACTACAGTATCTATTGAATACCTTCAAAGGCACATGAACACTTTGAAGTCAGTTATATCCTCTTTAACAAGGTAGCAATAAAAGTTAGTTGTATCTCCAGTGACAGACCTGCTTGTCTATTTTGCAGAGAGTTACTTCTAAGTTGCAAAATTAATACATGTAGATGGAAGAAAAGGGGAAGGAAAACGAGTCCTTTCCTCAGCCCCCTTTTGGGAAACATGCATTAAGGAAAATGTAATCTTTAGTAACTGCTGTTTTCCAGGAACCACACAGTTTGCCATGGCTGGAGCATAGCGGGAGGTGAAGGCTTGCAGGCGACGAGGCTGGCAAGCTGACTGGAAGCTGTTCATAGAAGCTGTTCTAGAATTCTAAGCATGATCAGACTGGGCTTTGGCAAGCTCATCTCTGATGACAGTAGGAGGACAGAGTAGAGCAGGCAAGACAAGAGTTTAATAAGGAAGTGCCATTACTCTGGAGATCAACCTCAGGAAGGCCATTATTCTGACAACAGGTGTAGGTGCTACCGCTTGTCCGTCATTTGGACCAGTGCTTTTCAAATTGATATGCATGCAAGTGAGCTAGGAATCTTGTTCATGTGCAGATTCTTTTTTTTATTTTTAAGATTTTATTTATTTACTAGAGAGAGAAGAGAGCATGAGCAGGGAGAGAGGCAAAGAGAAGAGGAAGCAGACTCCCCGCTGACCAGGAAGCCCAACATGGGGCTCGATCCCAGGACCCTGAGATCATGACCTCAGCCGAAGGGAGGTCTGAGTTGAGGCAGACACTTAACCAACTGAGCCCCCCAGGCGCCCCTCAGGTGCAGATTCTGAGTCAGTAGGCCCACGGGTGGGGCATGAGGTTCTGCATTTAGCAGTCTCCCAGGTAATGCTGATGCTTTGGACTACATGCTCTGGGAAGAACTGGGTGCCAGGCACAGCCAGGGGAATAAGAGCCTGGCATTTAGTCTAGAGGCCCAGCAGAGGGACCCAGTTATCAGTCTCAGGGCACAAAGTCAGAATGGGGTCAGCTGCAAGACTGACTCATGGGAGTTCTTGGGAACTGGAGCCCCTGCCTGAGGGTGGGGCAGGTGGGTGCTTTGTGGACAGGTGAAAACTAAATGAGCCTGGAAATAGCAGTTAGAGGCAGAGGTGCATCATCATGGCAAGGAAAGCTTGCTACGGCCCTTGACCACTTCAGAGCCCAGGCTTCCCAACCTGACACGGAGCTGTTGCATTTCTGCTCTGTTTGTTCTCTCCTTGTATGTCAAGAACCAGAGAAGAGGTGGTGTCAGGTAAGAGCTGGGCCACAGACCATTGACCTGAGGCTTCAGGGAGACCCCAATGCTTTGAGGAGCAGGGAAAATAAATGCTTTAGCAGGTACTTACTACTTATACTGTATTTATGGAGTATAACCTCAGACTCAAACAAAAGTGATGTTTAAATTGTCTTTTTTTAAAATTATGTTTAAAAAGATACTAAAGTTGTATTTGTATGGTAAAGACAAGTTTGTAAAAATGGAGAAAATTAGTTAAGAAAAAAAAATCACAATTCCTACTCTTCAGATGTCTAAACACTTATTGTTTTGTTTTATCCTCTAGTCTTTGTGCATAGATTACCGTTTATTTAGGAAATATTTTTTTATCAGGGGCACCTGGATGGCTCAGTCCGTTAAGTGTCTGCCTTCGGCTCAGGTCATGATCTCAGGGTCATGGGATCAGCCCCACATTGGGCTCCCAGCTCAGCGAGGATTCTGCTTCCCCTTCTCTGTCTGCCCCTCCCCCTGCTTATGTTCTCTCTCTTGCATGCTCACTCTCGAATAAATAAAATCTTTAGGAAAAAAAATATTTTTTATCAAATCAAAGGAAAATTTTAAGCGCGCGCGCGCACACACACACACATATATATATATTTAGAGACTTTAATAAAGAGGCCAGGCTTATGAAATTTTTTGTTTTGCTTGTTTTTCTTGCTGCTGCTGTTGGTCATTTTAAAACTTTTGAACCGAGCACAAGTTTTAAGACCAGTTATTCAGTGGTTTCCTCATAGAAGCCCTGGCCTACCCACAAGTTATGTTAGGGGGGCAGTGAAGACAGGGGCTGTCTGTACTCATGTCTGTAGGGTTGGTAATGCCAAGGTGAACTCCATAACACAGCATGGCTTGCTCAGGAATATTTGCCCTGAGCAAACATGGACTGAAAAACCATCTTCAATCTATCACCTACTTTTTTTTTTTAACCAAATTACAAAGAATGTCTTAATTTCCTCTAAATAAGATACTTCTTTTTAATCTTCAGGAATTTGAAATTTTTTATATATGTCACTATGGATGTTTGGGTCCTGTATTTAGGAAAGGTCAGTTAAATGGTCTGGTTAACATAAGGCTCCAGTGTATTCTCCTATTCAGGCTTCTAAATAAATAGACACAGTAGAAGTATGTGATTTGTGTATGTTAATTTTCCATTAGATAACAGCTCACACTGTATACTATATAAGGGCCGAAAGACTATTACTCAGAGAGAAAGAGTGAGGCCAGCAGTTTGCGGGCAAGTTTTATTGGCATACGGTGTGACATTCTTGCAATACTTGATAGTCATTATGCTTGCAAATTCCTGACTCACACAATTTCAGATGGTTAGGAATTGAAATGTATGTAAGAGCCTCAGGAATTTTGCTTTGAGCTCTTCATACCACAGATGGCCCTTAGAATTTCACATCTTGTTGAAATGCCACCAGAGTAAATGAACATGTGGAAATGAGTTTTCATCTTCAGCTTGCCTAGTATCTTCCAACTCTTGAAATTATTCTACGGTATGCTCTTTTCTGCACTGCCTAAAAATGCAGCTTGCATGCATGAGTATACCGTGTTCCCTAAGAACCTCAGTCAGTGCTCTGAGAAGTTAACTAAATAGAAAATCCCAGTCAGTTATGCAAGATGAGTGAGTTCTAGAGATCTGTACAACATCATGGCTATTGTTAACAATACTGTATTGTACACTTAAAATTCTGTCAAAAAGATCACATGTTAGAGGTTCTTCTTTTTAAAGATTTACTTATTTATTTTAGTGGGGGAGAGAGAGCAGGAAGAGGGGCAAATGGAGAGAGAGAATCCTCTAGCAGACTTCTTGCTGGCTATGGAGCCTGATGGGGGCTCAATCCCAAGTCCCCAAGATCATGACCTGAGCCAAAATCAAGTGTCAGACACTTAGCTGACTGAGCCATCTGTAGGCACCCCACGTGGTAAACGTTTTTACCACGATTTAAAAAAGAAAAGAAAGTCTTTAAGTATAAGGATTATTGCTTAATTTGGACCAAAGCATGTCAAAGATGACTCATTAGCATTTCTAATTATAAGAACAGCCCAATCCTTAGAGTGCCCTATAAACTTGTCTTACTTTCATTTTTAGTTACTGAATCTTTCTATGTCTATTCTCAGATAAATGAGTGGCAGAGATAGAACTCCATGACATTTACCTACTGTTAATTTAGGGATTTACCTGCTGTTAATCCCATGTATTTTGACTTAATTCTTGCTTTCTCTCAAATAATATTCTGAAAGGAGATACTGTGTAGGTATTTGTTAGTACAATTTATTTTTTTAGGAGATAATATCTGTTGTCTCCCTTAGCATGTGTGAGTGTAAACTATCAAAAATACCTACTGCTTGCCACATACTGCTGATCCTGGTTTTTGATCATGGGTGAAATGTCTGAAGAACAGTGATCAATAGCACTCTGTGCACCTTAAAGTCATCTATGAGCCTTTTAAAATGATGTCTGGGCTCCAGCCCCAGAAATTCTAGTTTAATTGGTCTGGGAATGATACCTCCTTGATAGTATTTTATGAAAGATCTCGGGTAAATGTAAGGCACAACTATAGCTGACAATCACTGGCATACAGTAAATTCTTTTGATCTGGGTTCTGTTGGATTCTCAGGAGTTCTTTAACTTCTGACATTTTAATATAGACTGTAATGTCTATGTGCGTATGGGAAATTTTCTGGAGACACAGTGCAAAGAATTTAGCAGATTGCAAAAGGAGTATGCGACTTTAAAGTTAAAAATCCTTAGTGCAGAAAAATGAAAACAAAAAACATGGACATTTCTAGATTGCAAACCTTTGGGAATTTGAGGAGGAAGGGGAGATGACAGTGAAGTCAGAAAAAGAGCATCAAAGGTAGGAAGAAGCAGTGGTGTGCTGGAGCTGGCTGGCACTGGCCTGTGAAAGCTGATTGTGTTTATCTCTTCCCAACTCTGCTCTGTAATGTCATGTTGGTGGCATGAATTTGGCCATGGTGGGAATATTTGCACCACAGAGGTTGCAAATAGCCTAGATCAGGGCCCTCTTTCCCTCTCCCACTTTCTAGAAAATATGCAGGTTAAGTAAGAAGTTTAAAGATACTCTAGAGTGCCAAGTGCTACAGGGCTCGACTGTAATGACACCTAAGAGCCACTGGACTATCACTTGACTCTTCAAAGTAGCTTTGAATCAGTTGGCTGAGTCTGGCTGCAATTGCCTAATCTCATTGGTTCAGTAAATCTTTATTATGTGCTCTCTCCACCCCTAATGTCCATGAAGACATCTGGCAAAGTTCTGGATACAGAAAAGGGGACATCAGAAGAAATAGATTGAGAGATCAAAAAGGATCATGAGTTACACAGAGGTGAAATGACTTGCTGAAAGTCACACCAGTAATGAATGGCAGAGATAGAACTAGAGCCTGGGTCTTCCAATTATGCCTGCCCTCCCTACCCCTTGGTTAATTATGTTTTTAGGAGCTAGGACTTCCTATAAGGCATGAAATAGATAGGAGTCATCTCTTCACATATTGTCATCTGAACCATACTTTTGGAAACTTATCAGCATTAAGTACTGGGATTGATTCAGTGAGGAGAAGGCCACTGAGGAGCAGATAGGCTTTTTAGGAAGCTGCTATAAGCCAAGTGAGAGAAGTGCTTAGAGAAAGGAGAACTTTTGTTGACCATCAAATAGTTTTGTAAGACACAGAAGAGGGACTGACAGTGTGGGACAGATGTGAAATGAGCCTAATAAGAGATAGTTTGGAAGTGGGTTGGGGTGAGGACAAGGGCAGGGAGGGACCAGAGGCAGTGATTTGCTCCAGTGCCATGGTCATGTAGCTCAGCAAGACATTATCTGCCTCCCTTCTTCAGGTTGGTTCTGTAGAGATGGCTATTGAACATCCTGATCTGACCCTGACAATGTGCAAGACCTTCTGAATGTATTCTGTTCCTACTGCTTCTTCCTCTACGTCATGGTAGTCACCGTCCTCCATGATTAGGATGATTTAATTCAGTTTAGAAAAAAAAAAAAACACACATCGACCTTCTTACTTAGAGCAACTAAATAGTTTGAGTGTAGGAAGGACTACTTGTGATGGCAACTAATATTCTGGCCATTGCTATCATTTTTAGGTGACCGTCTACTGTAAAGAGGTGGCAACCGTCCAGGGGAGGCAGGCTTTAGGTTTTGAGAAATACATTAGGGGAAGGCAAACTGATTTTTTATAAAAATGTGAGAATTGTTTAAATGTTTTAGTGTAATTACAAGGATATGTAAAAAAATACTAAAAGAAGGAACAGTGATATCTAATGAGAAAGCTTCATTTGTATTTACTGTTTTAACATAAAAATCCAACATATATTGTTTGCAGGTGCTTTTCAGTGGGAAGAATTGGAAGACGATATCAGGAAGAAAGTGAAAGATTCTGGGGATGTTTCAAGTGTAATTGAGAAAGTTAAATGCATTTTAAAAACACCAGGAAAGGTAAATTACTTTATTGAAAATCAATTTACCTGGATGTTCTCTGAATTTTAACAAATATACTATGATAAATTAATAATACTGAGTCATGAGAAGAGTCAACAGGGTATAAATAGGTTTTTCCTGAGTCTGTTTTTGCCATTTAAATATTTTAAACACAAATATGTTCTCACTACTTCAGATTTTAATTCATCCTAAGAATTAAAATATGTGTGTTATTGTCTTTAAAATGTTGATTTGTGAATTCCATCCTCTGAAATATTCCCCTAGAGCTCCAGGAATATGCAATCTATGTCAAGAATGAAGGGCTGTTGAATTTGTCCAGCTCCAGTTAAGCTTTCTCCCTTCTCAGAATTCAAGTCCCAGTAGTTTTCAGGAGCAAGGCAGTTTCTTTGTGTGCCTTTTTCAGGAATTCTGAGAAATGTTTAATCAGGTAGGCAGTTAAGGATTTGTTTCTCATCTTGTATAGGTTAAAAATTATAAATTAGGTCAAAGGTTATAAAATACAGACTTTGTGTACAGTCCTAAATGTGTACATGTTTAAACTACAGTCACTTAGGCTGTACAATCTGTAAGGGCTTTAAAAATAAATTTGTTAATTTTAGAGACAACTACATTATACAATTTAGCCAGTGTATTCTTATTTCAGATTCTGTGATAAACAAATTGGCTACAATAGATTAAAAGGTAAGTTATGTGCAGTGCCTACCAGAATATAGGCTTCTATTAAATGTAAGAAAAATTATTATTTCTTCAGTTTTTTATACAGATGGCTTTGTCAATTCTACAACCTAAGTTAATGACATTTTAAATTAATATTTTTTAAATTAAAGCTTTAAAATTGTACTAGCTTTTAATGAAGATTCCTGACTTATTTGTTAAAAAAAAATTAAAGTGATGTAGTATTAAAGGGAAAGGCTTTTCTTATAAGCAGGTATACAGAAACTTCCAGTTTTACAGGGGTATGGTAGGGTGGTAGCTCTCTTGCAATGTAATTCAACTAAGTAATGCATTTGTAGAAATGTGCACATAAAGCTCCATTCTGTTTTTCAGAAGTTCTCTAGATTACTTGTTTATTGACTAGTGAAAAGGTATATACCATATATATCAGTGTTCTGTCCAAACTACTATCTTCCTTTTTTTCCTTCAAATTCAAGGCCTAGATGACAAAGGAATCTGTTTACACAGATTCATGATTGATCTATCAATCAATCTATCCATACATCCATAATATATGCCTACATAGTATTCATGATACACAGATTGATAAACTTTATATGAATGATGAGGACAAAAGTCTTCTAAACCTGAGCCTTTCCTTGAGTGTGATTTTAAACGGTCATTCCTTTGTGTACTGAGAAAAATAATGAATTCCTGTTGAGGAAGAGGAGGCTGGGGGCTATATGATTCTGTGATATTGAACTAAATTCCCTCTTTTATACAGAAGGAGAGATGAGTTCCGTGCTTTCTTCTTATGCTTCCCTAGGGTAAAGATCTCTCTCATTTACCGAGTACAACACAGAGACATAACCTTGAGTTAGGAATCAGGAAATATACATTTAAATTGTGAATTGGCGGGCAGCCCCGGTGGCACAGCGGTTTAGCGCCGCCTGCAGCCTGGGGTGTGATCCTGGAGACGTGGGATGGAGTCTCACATCGGGCTTCCTGCATGGAGCCTGCTTCTCCCTCTTCCTATGTGTCTGCCTCTCTCTCGCTCTCTCTGAATGGATGAATAGATAAATCTTAAAAATAAAATAAAGTAAAATAAATTGTGAATTGGCCATGAATTAATTATTCCTGGCTTTGAGCAAGTCTCCTCAGGACTTTCTGTAAAATGAGGAATAAATGATGATTTCTAAAGCCCTTGCTGGTTCTCAAGTTCTGTGATGCTTTTTGATTTGCTCTGCTTTGTGTGTGGCATTCACCTGAATCCTCTCTACCAATTCCTTTGATATGTAGGTTATATACGGAATCTGAGAATGTGTTTTATAGGACCAGGATTTGTATGATCCTTTTTTGCTTCTTTGCCTTGCTCATAGAAATCATTCTGGAGTGTGTTTCTTTCCTCCTTGTGAGGAAGGAAAATAATTCTGTTTTCCTTTTACCAAATATTCTAACTTCCCACCATAGTGGATTAATCCAGAGTGGAGAGTAGGTGCCATTTTCTTATTGCTACAGTTGTATGCTGGATTATTTCTTAGGAATGAAGCTTTTCATATTCCCTGGATGGCCAAGCAGAGGCCAGAGTTCTGACCCCAGCAGAGGTCCTAATATTCAGCTTGGGAAGTGGGTGGAGGGTGAGGGAAGAGGGGTTGGCCCTCGAATTCTGGGGCTAGAACAAAGGAACGTCTGAAAGATTACTGGAAGAATAAATGAAGCACCAAATCCTGAGTGGGGTGGAGTGGGGGGCTGGAGACCACTCAGTCAGAGGCACTATTACTGGAAGCCACCACCTAGAGCGAGCAGGTATGGGAGCCCAGGAAGGTGTAGTCATGGAAGAAGTTCTCCAGAACTCCAGATCGGAGGTCCAGGCAACCTTTTAGAGATGCCAGGAATCCCAGCTGTGGGTAGAAAGACATTTAGGATTATAAGATTGTACATTGAGATGGAGATGAATACGTTCATCACTCTCAGATATTTTAATGTTGATCTAGTACGTACGTAGTAAGACATGATGTGATGGAGGAAATACATATTTCTAAAAATTACAAAATAAATTTTTCTGTGTGTCCTTTTTTAGTTAGTTCATCACTCTCAGATATTTTAATGTTGATCTAGTACGTAGTAAGACATGATGTGATGGAGGAAATACATATTTCTGAAAATTACAAAATAGATTTTTCTGTGTGTCCTTTTTTAGTTAGTGAACATATGAACAGGTTGTATATGTAAACCTATTTTGCTAGGCATTCTATGAGGTTGACTTTGTCTGTTTCCCAGCTAACAGGGACGTGCGTGGACTCAGGACCCCCATTTCTCTGAGTTTTCCCTTAGCCAGTTCACTCTGTGCTGAGAATGTTAAAACAGTGCAGTGTTGCTCGTTCTCAGGTAGCACATGTAATTCTTGACAGCTATAATCAAAGGTGCCAAGGAGGAGGTAATCAGTATTTCTTTAGACATTTAGTACAGTTTTCTAAATTCTCTAACCAACCTTTGTATTTATTACTAGAGCGTATTTTACAACATTTCCTTTTGTATTTTTGTTTTCCCTTATAGATTAATTGTCTAAGGAATTGTAAAACTTACCAAGCCAGAAAACCCCTGTGGTTTTATAACACTTCCCTCAAGTTCTTCCTTAATAAACCAATGCTTGCTGATGTTGTCTTCGAAATACAAGGTATAGTTCAATTTTTACAAAGTTCAGTACTTATTTTTTATTTCTTATTTTCTAACCTAACTTTCTATTTTAGCTTTGAATATTTTGGGTGGAGAAATGTCTATTCTCTAATGCAGGCTATAGATTAATACTGGCTGAATTTCAGCAAAATCTGGGGAAATGAAGTATTTTGTTAAAACAAGGAAAGAAATTTATATTTTCCTAGGTCTGTGGGTTTTTTGTTTTGTTTTGTTTTGTTTGCCCTTACCATATGCTTCATTAACTTTTAGAGACCAGTGTGGAATGGAGATCTGTAATTCCCTCATTGTATATTTTTGTCCCATGTATTTCTTTAAGATACTAGTTATTGAATCATCTGAAACAGCTCCCTTAACCTTATATTACCTGTAACTTATTTACTTCTCTTCCTTTTTATTTGAACAAAAGGAACTAACCATGCGGTGAGGGTCATGCCTAGCTTACATTAGGCATGGATAGATATTGCTACATTTATTCCTCGCAGCACTCTGAGAATTATCACCAAAGCAACTGAGAGCTGCTTTTTATCTCTGTAGGAAAGTAATGCTCCCTAATTTTAATAATGACAAGCTGTTGTAATGCCCATTATTGATTATTCACTTGGATAATTTTGCCACTTCAGTAGATTAAAAGCATAATCTTAAAAATGAATTGTTAAGTACTTTCCCCTATGCAAGAAGGTAGGAGTCGTTTCCAAATGTAATAAGTATTATCTAGAAGTAAGATATAATTCTAATTTTATGAGAGAAATGTATGGCAATTAACAGCCATTTGCTTTTTAAATTTTTTCCTCGGAAAGATTCATTTTAACATCTGGCCACTTGCCAAGACAAACAGTGAATTGGAAACTTTCCCAGGTGCCTTCTGATAAGCTACAGTCAGCTCTGTTTGAAATGTGAGCAGGAGACACTGAGAATGGGACAATAAGAGTGACCTTGAAATAAATAAAACATTTTATGGGGGGGAAAAAAGCTAGTAAGAGACTGTATTTGCTTATAAATTGCATAGGAGGCCTTCACACCAAACATCATATTAATATAACCTACTGAAAAGCTTTTCAAAAGGAATATGCCACATAGGAAAATATATGTTAAGCGAAAAATAGTGATGTGGAGAATTCTTTCTCCTTATAATCTCTTGCTTTCTTTCACAATTCCACCTCCCGACACTGTTGCAGGTACCTCACCGCACCCCTAGCCATGCAGAGGCTGGCTGTGGGAGGGCTAGTTGTGGGCCTTTGCTGATGTTCTTTGAAGCCTCACAGCTCAGAAACCAAGGCCTCCCGAGGTCGGGAGGTGGGACAAGCAGGCATGGGTGGAAGCAGGGTCTAGCACCAGCTTCTCCGCCATCTGTGGGAGGAGAAGGAAGCCTAGCTTCTGAAGAGTTTGAGGAGGGAGCTCTAGTGTGCAGAAAGGAGCACTATTTCTCCTCTAGAGGCAGGTTGTGCCTACCGTTTGCAACCCTAGCTTCAGCCTTGGCTTTGCATTCCAACCGGCATGTGTCCTTAGGCTGGTCACTTAATGTGTTTTGCTTTATTAAATCTCATTTCCAGAGTGAAGAGGGTGAACCAGATAGCTTCTAAAAGGTCATTTTTAGTGTTAAGTTTGTTGAGGTGGTAGTGACCGGGACTAGAAAGTCCTGTTTGGGATCCTGTGTGGGTGCCTAATTTCGTATTGCAGTGCCTGTGCTACTTTATTACATTTCTGATCCTTTTTTGTTTCCTTGCCTATAAAATGGGGATACTAATTTCTACCTGGAAGAGTGCTCATGAGAATTGAGATATGCTGCATATTAAGGTATATATAAAGGCCTAATGGTACATATTCTGAATCTCTCTCGAACTAGGCAAGTTTCCTGTTTTCAGAGTAAAAATTCTAAAAATTTCATTTTTCAAACTTGGGAAATAATGCAAAGAAGGTATGACAAATGTAGGATTTTATTTCCATGTATAATAAAAACAAAGGACTTTGATAATTTATGTTAAGTTTATTAGAAAACTTGGGCTTTGGAATTTCATTTTACTCTTAAGCACTTTTCCTTAAAAACAAAAGCTTCTAAAACTGTAACAGCAATTGAATACTACAAAGGAAAGATACTTTAGGCCTTTACATTTTCAAAGAATATATTTATCTTTTAACTAGAAAATTGATGCTCCCCCCCTTTAATGCTTCAGCCTTATTGTATTGCTGGTTCGTGTAAGAACCCTGGATTGTGTTCATTGGGCATTTGATACAGTGTTTATGTATTTATACAGTTTATATACTATGTTGAAAATGTGACTATACTGAGGTATTGCATTATAGCTTCATGATAGAACAGTTTACAGGTTCAAACAGTAGGTGGAAAAGGTGAGAAACAGAAGTGATGATTTTTCTGAACTGGAGGTATAATGGTTTTCCAAACCAAATTCAAAGCTTGAAATGAGCTTGACATGCTTTAAGGTATTGGGTATTTTCTTGCTAGTTTTGTAACTCTGTTTTAACTACATTATTAATGGAAAGTTTCTGTTAAAATTCCAAGGTTACTTATCAAATTCCTTCCCCACCTACTCTCCATTTGGTATCTTTGGTCAATCTGAAATCCCTCTGCTTAACCCAAATGAAAGGCTGTCTAGTTTGTTAAGCCATGCTTCTCCTTTTCTTTTTTCCAATAGAGTCCTGCTTCAGATTTTCAAACCTTAGAATCACAATCCCAATTTTATTACCTGTTTGGATTCTTTGTGAATTGCTGTGTACAAGGATAATCATTAAATCATGTTTAACCATGGAAACTGGTCATCCCCATCAGTGGACACTGTTCCATTGAGAGCAGGCGGCCTCATGGCAAAAGGGGAGGGAGGGGAAAGAGCCGAGAGGGGATGATGCCTGCTAGCAGGTGTGTGATGAGCTGGTAACGATGTTCACTGTATGTAGCCTCTTTCCCTGCTCTTCTGAGAAGGGCAGTTGTACCAATGATAGCTCTAAGCATTGAGCTCAGAACTATCAATGTTGGGCATTGTTTGTGAATCCTAAGGGATTATTGGTTTTGGGGAAAGTCACTGGGCTTAGGTGAATCTGTTCTTTTCTGAATCAGGAAATGTTTTGCTTGGATTTAAAGAAGCTGAAGAATCCAATTACTCTAAATTTTTAAAAAAATTTTAAAAAGATGTGTTGATTTATTTGAGAGAGAGAGAGAGAGACAGAAAGATTTAAGCAGATCCTTTGCTGAGCACAATGCCCGATGCAGGGCTCGATCTCCTGCCACTGAGCTCACGACCTGAGCTGAAACCAGGAGTCAGATGCTTACCTGACTGTGCCACCCAGGTGCCCCTAATCGTAAAATATATGAGAATATTTTGCATAGCATGGAACATATGCCCCTGAGAGGTGTGAGATTTTAAGCGTGTGTAGGTGAAGACTTGAGCAGAACAGAGTGGTTTGGCTCCTAGAGTTACTTTTGGAAGGCTTTATCATTCCTATTGGCTCTGGCGTCTTCCACCAAACTAAAAGCTTGAGTGCTCCAAAGCAGGGTAGTTTTGTCCTTTAAATCTTTTTAATCTTTAATACTTAACATGGCGATTAGCACATGGTGGGTGCTTAGTAATGATGTGTCAAATTGATCTAGACTGAACTGAAGGTTCTGAAGGCTCGCTGTGGATTCATGGTTTCCTGAGGTGCTGAGAGTGATGAGAACTGCTTTTCCACCGAGTGCCATCTGGTGATGCCTCAGTATGATGGCACCATAGCTGGACAGCTTAGCAGGCTTTCACTAGAAGTCCGTTTAGTTTAATAAGCTTCAGAGAAGGGTATGAGCTGAGGAGCCTTTAAAATGTAAAGTAGGTCTGGCTCTCCCAGAAGCTGCACTGTTCCCTGAGGAGGTAGTACACTAGAGGGACATGTGGGGACCGGGTCATCCCTTCCAGATTTTCCATAATGTCTGAAATGCTCCCGTTGGCTCCACAAAAGAGCCTCTTGCCGTACTTGCTGTAGCAAATGGACTGCTTAGGCCAAGGGATGGTTCCCTTTCTACAGTTTCCTCTTTCTGATTGAGTGTGTCCAAGAAGGATACTAGCAGTGTTTTCTTAGGAGGCACATGGGTAAGAATGAATGATGATATTTCAAGCCAATTGGAAAAGATACATGTTTCATAATAAAAACAAGAAGCAAGGGGATCCCTGGGTGGCTCAGCGGTTTAGTACCTGCCTTTGACCCAGGGCATGATCCTGGGGTGGGTCCCGGGATTGAGTCCCACGTTAGGCTCCCTGCATGGAGCCTGCTTCTCCCTCTGCCTGTGTCTCTGCCTCTCTCTCTCTGTGTCTCTCATGAATAAATAAATTTTTAAAATCTAAAAAAAAAAGCAAAATATATCATTTTGGTGTTTCCATCTTCAGAAAATGCAAACTAAGTAACAAATAATTGCCTCTCATAAATTGTTAATTTCAAAATCAACTTTTGAGCTCTGTTTTTCAACTAAAAACTAAAGAGTTTTGGGTATCTCCCCAAACTTTGCTTTCTAACATCAGCTTAGCTGCCCCTAATGTGATACCACTCTAATTAAAAGGGAAATTGCTAGAATAACAACTCTACAAGGTAATGTAACTTAGCTTTATTTCCTTTTGAACCTTGCAGGTACAACAGTGCCAGCCCACAGGGCCATCCTGGTGGCCCGTTGTGAAGTGATGGCAGCCATGTTTAATGGGAATTACATGGAAGCAAAGAGTGTTCTGATTCCAGTTTATGGTGTTTCCAAAGAGACTTTCTTGTCATTCTTAGAATACTTATACACAGACTCCTGTTGCCCAGGTGAGCAGTATAAATATTAAATAATATTTCACAATTTTTTGTTTCTTTGTAACTCATTTTGATAAATAGCTCTCTGTGAATTTTGTTTTGCTTAAGATTTATCAGAGCTGACATCATGGAATGTGCTAGTCAGGTAGAGGTGATTGGGTCAACAATGGACCAACAATGGACTTTCAATCACTTCTACATCCCAGTCAGCCCCAACAGTGTGATGATTATGTGGACAGCCTAGAAATAGAGGTGCTTTGTGATACCCAGGGACTAATCCTACAGATTGGGAGAGAGAGCTTCTTGGAGCACCATCCCTTCCATAAAGAGAAGAGGTTTGGGCAGCTGTTTTTATGGTTCTCGCTTGTGATTGAGGTACTTTTAAGGACTTTGAAAATTCTGAGACCCCTTGGTCATCTCTGTGGCTCAGAGAATGTGGAGTTTTTAAAAGACTTCTGACTTGTCCTAAAGTCATACTTTCCTTAAGGTAACTTCTCGAAAGACTTTTCCTAAGATGTTTAGGATGCCCAGTGGACTGCAGGATTTATTTCCCTATTTACTGACTTAGGACTATCTTTGACTAAAAACTAGTCCTCTTTGGCAGCTATCGGTTGGAACAAATCTTGCAGGTTTTTTCTAGCTGGAGTCTCCTTGGAGAAATTGCAAAATCCTTTCAACAGCCCCAGAGCCTTGGGATGCCAGCATGGAAGCACCATTAATTCATCCTCAGCCACTAGATGGCTCCCGCCACAAGCACAACTTATTCTAGCCTTGGTGGTTTCCTTACTCAAGGAACCCAAGAGCTGAATCACGGAACCTGGTCAGCTACTACAGCAAATATAAAAACAAAACACATTTCAGACCATTTCTCTCTTCAGAGTTATTGCTTTCACTTTTATATTATGAAGATTTCCAACATTTGTTGTTAAAATCTCTTAAATTTTAAACAAGTCATGAGGACTCTAGTGAAAGGTTTTAGAAGTTAAAAAAAAAGTCCTTTTTTTAACTAAATTCTGTCTGGCAGCCAGCTGTAGAGTACTTGGAACCAGTTATAGCTGATACTGTCAGTATTATGTTTTTGCTTAATAAAACTGAAAGTATCGATTCTCATCAGAATGCATGTTCTTGTTTATTTTATCATAATACTGGCAAATTTGTATATTAAATGAAAATTTTGACCCAGACTTTTTTAATTTTTTTTTTTATTTTTTTGACCCAGATTTAAAATGATAAAATTTAGCTTCTCAGTCTTCTTCCCACTAGAGTAATTGAAGCTTCAAATTTTGAGTCTTCTCTTGCTAGTTAGAAAAAATAGAGAAGCACTAATAGGTCAAAACACTTTAAAACTTGGTAAAAGGTGTGAGGAGAAAATGAGTCAAAATGAATAATCAGAAAGTAGATCAGTACTACAATGTTTGCATTGGGAAATGGCAGAAAGAAAGGTAATCTTTTCATTGTGTTAAGTATTGATCATACAGTGTTCTTGGTTCCTAGCTACAAAACACTGCAAATAATTTAGGAGAGATTAGAAAGAGAATTGCCTGAAAAATCACTTATAGGAAAGTTAAAAAAAACAAAAACATAAATAACCTGAGCGATTCCAGGGGTTAAGGGAAGGGGGAAATGGGGAGTTATTGCTTTAGTGGGTACAGCTTCAGTTTGGGAAGAAGAAAAAAATTCTGGAGATGGATGATGGTGATGGTTGCACAACAATGTGAATGTACTTTAATGCCATTCAGCCGTACACTTTAAAATGGTTAATGGTTAATGATAAATTTTATGTTATGTTTATTTTACCTCAATAAAAACAACAAACCAGGGACTAAAGCCAGGAGAAGAAAAATTGCAAGGATTTCATTGAGCTAGCCGAAAGAATTACATAATAGGCTCGGAACTGATTATTAAGGGCAATTGTAGAATCACCTCTGAAGAACTAAAAAAACAACAAAAATTCTCTTTGGAATATGAAGACTTAAATAATTAATTCTTTTTAAAATAGCATAATAGGAAGTACCTATTGTAGAGGCTCAGTTAACGGAGTGTGTGACTCGATCTCGGAGTTATGAGTTCGTACCACGCATTGGGTGTAGAGATCAGTTAAAAACCAAATCTTTAAAAATAAATAAGTAAATAAGGTGACATAATAGTGTAGAATGCAGACTCACTCCTTCAAGGCTTTTTCTGTGCATTCTGTTGCACGTTGGATGTACATTGTTGTGTAGCATGTTGTAGCATTGTTATATTGTTGTTGGTTTGCTTTTTGTTGTTTTAGGTCATAAAAGAAATGGCTTTATTGACCATTTTCTCTTATTTCCCTTCCTGCATCAGCTGGCATTTTCCAGGCTATGTGTCTTCTGATCTGTGCTGAGATGTATCAGGTGTCCCGACTGCAGCACATCTGTGAGCTCTTCATCATCACACAGCTGCAGAGCATGCCGAGCAGGGAGCTGGCATCCATGAACCTGGATATAGTTGACCTGCTCAAAAAAGCCAAGGTAATTGCCCCCATGTATCAGGTTGTTCGACTTTTTTTTTAGTCTTCTAAAAATTAAACTACTTTTTAAAAATTTCTGCTTGTTGAGAGATACATCAGTGTTTGTCTCAGTTTGGAAGTTTGGCCAAATGAGGTTAAAGTGCCCTCACAACAATTTCTGTGACTAGATAACTTCAAAGCATTGGATTTTTGAGTAGTTTTTTTCTAAGAAAGAAGGGTTTGCTGATAGGAAATTTTTCAACTGAATAGTGGCCTGTGTGAGAGTCATTTGAGTATGGTGCTTTATTGTGCCATATGGGCATTATAGGACATAGAACTATTGCAAGGATTTCGTTGAGCTAGCCGAAAGAATTACATAATAGGCTCGGAATTGATTATTAAGGGCAATTGTAGAATCACCTCTGAAGAACTAAAAAAACAACAAAAAGATTCTCTTTGGAATATGAAGACTTAAATAATTAATTCTTTTTAAAATAGCATAATAGGAAGTACCTATTGTAGAGGCTCAGTTAACGGAGTGTGAATTTTCCCCAAAGCAGTCACATCTTAGGGTTCCTGAAAGAAAAATGACAGATTGGTCATTCATACTGATAGAGATGGTTGGGCTAAACTCATTTATTTGTTCATTTGTTCATTCTTTCACTTCATGGACTTGTTTTGAAGTTCTCAGTTGTTTGTAGGAGGTATTGCTGGACTTCATAAATCCTTTCAAAATGCCGTTTGTTCATATCTCTCATGGTATCATGAATACATTCAGTAAAAATGTTTGTGTTGAGAATCACTATAGTGCACCATACTTTCTGGCTTCTTCTATGCTTAGGACATTTTTAAGAATTATATTGCTATACATTCTAGGAAACAGAGTTTACACAGTTAATCTAATTGTGAGTAACTGCAGTTACAAAGACCCTGGAATATGAATCTGACAAAGGACTGGGCCCATCTATAGGTAAACTAGGTTTGCGATTTTGAAATCTAGAACCTGCTGCAGATGTTGTGCCACGTAGAGATCTATTATCTCCTCATTCTCACTAAAGGCGAAGCAGGAAGTTTATCCAGATGCATCGTCCTACCCTTGGTTATTCTACTATTCCATCCCCTGCCCTATGACAGTTTTAGGGCATGCAGCAGTCATGGAATATAAAGTTGTATATTGAACTTGCAGTAGGCTGAACCTTCTAGGTCTTTTTTATAGGAATATATTTGATCCATCATTGGTGACAGGACTTTGTAAAATATTATTGGCTATCCCTATCAATTTTGACATCCAGTATTAGAAAAATATGACAACTTTGTCTTCAAGTTATGGAGCCATATAATGGAGCAAAGGACAGACTGACCACCAAAAGCTTGCCTCCAGATTGAGATGAATACATTAAGCAACGTGTATTTCTGGGCATAGAAGGGAATTCATTTAAAGCATCTAGGTCTTCTCCTACTGTCTCCTTAACTGTTTTGGAGTTCATTTCTTTCATAATCAAGTCTTAAGACCTTGTATATTTAATTTTAAGGATTAAAAACAAATTTAAAAACCGAGTAACCTTCTGCACAGTGTTGGATCTTGGAGCTGAGCCCGCTGGCTGGCCGTTGAGCTCACAAGTGTAGGTAGTGTGCACACGAGGGCCACGTTTTCTGCTAACACCACAAGTGTCTCTGGGCCAACGAGTGGAGTGTAATAGTAATTTTTTTTTTAAGATTTTATTTATTTATTCTTGAGAGAGAGAGAGAGGCAGAGACACAGGCAGAGGGAGAAGCAGGCCCCATGCATGGAGCCTGATATGGGACTCCATCCCAGGTCTTGGGGATTACGCCCTGGGCTGAAGGTGGCGCCAAACCGCTGAGCCACCCAGGCTGCCCTGTGATAGTAATTCTTGCTACAAGTAAAACAACTCCTCCTCCCCAAACTGAGTAAGCTTGATCTCTCTTTGTAATATATTCACATTGAGCTTGGGATAAATAGCTAACCTCTAGAGTTTAGAATTTCTTTTTCATTCTTCCTGGTATTCTTTACAACCTCAGTTCATTTTTGACATATCATTTTCCTACCGTTCTACCAAGTCTGGCATACTTAAAAAAAAAATGATCACAAGTTTCTCTTGCCTTGTTGTATCCTTCTGGTTCACTCATAAGAGAGCTTCTTGGGTGGTTGCATTGATGCTTCAGCTTGCATGCTTGCACGTATGCACACGTTTCCTCACCAATGTCATTTATGATTGCGTTGTCAGCGGTTCTTCCTGACGTGTTTTCCCTGACTCGGTGGTTTCTGATTATGTAATTATCCTTATTTGTTTCTCTTGGTTTGTAAAGTTTAAGATACCAGCCCTTTTTGAATTTTACTTTTGTTTCTGAAGACTTGTCTGTTTTCTAGGAATAAGTCTCCATTTGCCAGTTTTCCTTTATTCTGTTCCTGGCGGTCCCTCATTTGACAGTTACACATCCAAGATAACAGGATCATTTTCTTCCCCTGTTCTCTTTGAAGTTCCCAGTTTGAGGCTTTAGTTCACCAGTCACTTCATATTGTTGGTCAGAGTTTAGTTAACTTTTCTTGCACTGTTTCTCGACTTCTGGGAGGTGAAAGCATCTTTCAGCAGAATTAGACTTTGAATAGCTTTCTGAATAATCAAAATTCCCAAACACTCCATTGTCATCTCTGCTAGTTCTGCACAGTTTATCAGGAAAGCATCCTTCATACCTTTGATATAGTTGAGCAGTCTTACTTCTGCTTCCCTTCCCCCTAACGTCTCCCAATTCTTTACCATGACTCTACCTTCAAGTTCATCTGTTTCCATGAAGTTGAACTCTTAACATGTAAGACAAGCTTCTTTCCCTTAATCAGATTGATTCCTTGGAAATCAGGTAGACATCTCCTTATCTCTGCTCCCTTTTAAGCATGGACTAGCTGAACTTCAGTGATTCTTGTGAAGTCCTGTTAACCAGATTAAAGTTTTAATCTCAGTATTTTACTTCTAATCTGCATGTTAATGCTTGGTGCCTCAGGCCCCCACTTTTGTTTCTGATCTTTTCCTTGTGAGTTTCTGGGTATTTTCTCCACCATTATTCTTCTTCACAGAGCTATTAAATGTTATAGCATTTGGTATATAGTATTTTTGAAGCTTTTCTTTTTTATTCTGTTGTTTATTTCAGTTTAAACCTGGTTTGTTAGGGTCGCCTGGGTGGCGAGGTCAGTTAAACATCAAGCTCTTGGATTCCGCTCAGGTTGTGAGATCCCTGAGTCAGGCTCTGTACTCAGTGGAGAGTCTGCTGGAGGTTCTCTCCCTCAGCCCCTCACACTCGTGTGTGTGTGTGTGTGTGTGTGTGTGTGTGTGTACTTTCTCTCTCAAATAATTAAATTGTAAAAAAAAGAAAAAAAGAAACCTGCTTTATCAGGTTTGGACATTTTCTTCCAAAAAAGTAGTTATTACAGTGAACTGTTTTCTGTCTCTTGCTAAGAACCTACAATTATATCTTAAGTCTTGATCAAAAATAAAACTCTGCATTTTAACCATGTTTTTGTAGCCAGCTATTCATTTCTGTGAACTTTCTTCTCTTTCAAGTCACAGCCTTTAGGCAATGTTCTGAACTTTTGTTTGTAGGTTATCTGCTTTGGGTTAATCATCTGATAGTGCTGGTGGCCTCTGTTAAAATAGGTACACATTTTGGTTCTATCTCTATGAGATCACTCACATTTATCTGCTAAAAGTTAAGGTGAATAAAAATTGTTAAGATGCGTTGTGGAATTTGGTGAACCATTAAATGTCTTGCAATTCAAAAATTCTGTTATTGTATAATGAAAATTAGGGGAACCTATGTATTCACATGTGAAAATATTCCCACATTATAACTTTTTAAAAGACCTCTTTTTTGAGTTTTTTCCTTAAGATTTGAGATTATAAATCTTTCTTCGGTTAGCATTCCTTATTGCTTATAAAATGTTTTTGAGTTTCCCTAAAATAGCAATATTTATCTTAAAGGTAGAAATAACCTAAATGTCCATCAACAGATGAATTAATAAATGAAATGTGGTATATACTTATGGTGGAATATTACTCAGTCCTAAAAAAGAATGACATTTTAATGCATGCTGCAGCATGGATGAAACTTGAGGACATTATACTAAACAATAAACCAGACAAAGAAAGCATAACTATTGTATAATTCAGTGTTTATGAGATACTCAGAATAGTCAAATTCTTAGAGAAAAACAGAATAGTGGTTACCAGGGACTAGAGGTAACTAGGATAAAAGGGGAATTATTATTTGATGAGTATAGAGTTTCAGTTTGGGATGATAAAAACATTCTGGAAATAGTGATGATGGATGTATAATAATGTGAATGTACTTAATGCCACTGGTACCCTTAGAGAAGTTTAAAATGGCAAATTTTATGTTATGTATATTTTGCCACAATAATAATAAAAAGAACTATACTCATGTATCAAAGTGGCCTGCCAGCAAGTTACTGTAATCTGAATTGAGTGGTTAAATGGATCAGTGAGTATCACTGGACTGGCACCAAGGTGATGATGTCATGGCCGTGTTGCCCTGAGTTTCCCTTCCATTAGGTGTTGAAATCCAGAATGAGAAATGTGCTGGAAATCCAGCTCACAGTTATAGGACATCCTAGTTAGAAGCAACTCTTCAAACATAACCTTCTCATAAAGCTGTGTCCACACTGAAATCCATACCCTTAGGTTGATGACATTTCCTCCACAAAATATTTTTTGGCTTGCTCCTCAGGTAAACTTGTTTAGATAACAGCCAACCATGTACCTTTGCTAACCATAATCTTATTTCTGCTGCACAGATATAAGTGCAATTAGTGAAGGCCATGACCTTAGATTAAAAGCTTAAATGAAATGCTTAAGAACCTCAAATAGTCTCTGTTAACCACTGATCCAGCGTGCCTCTGCTTCAAGACATTTAGCTGCTCCAGCACCAGTGGCTTGATATTCATTTGATTTGGTTTCTTCACTGATGTAATTTGATTATTACATGTAAATAATTCTCCCTCTTACTTTTTGCTCTCAGAGTAGGCAGGAGGCTGCATCGTGTATGGACACAGGCAGCATGGAGGCGGGCTCTCCACTACTTCTCACAGACCATTCTCTCCACCTGTTCATCACCTCGATGGTTATTATGTACAACATTGTTTCCATTTTTCTTGCAGTTTCACCACTCTGATTGCCTTTCAACCTGGCTACTTCATTTCATTGCCACTAACTACCTCATCTTCAGCCAAAAGCCTGAATTTCAGGATCTTTCAGGTAGATTGCCAATTTACTATTTTGAAAAAAAACAAAAACAAAAAACTTTGTCCTTTGTTCTTAGGTTTGAGACATAGCTTGTAGGAATAGTAATTGTTTAAAAAAAAAGGTCAAAGAAAAAAGTCAGTGTAATACATTCCTCTTAAGTACACAGTGTGGTAATTGAGGATATGTTAACTTACAGTCATCTGGTTATAAAAGTAGTTTGACTTGTGTTACACAAGAAGCTTCCTAATGATTGTTTCATAGCTCACATCCATTTTTAAGTGTACCTTTTTCCTGAAGTAGACAGATAAGGTGGCCTCAGGTGGCACTTCATTGTGATAAGTGATATCTTGGCTTTAACCACGAGAGTCAGAAGCAAAATTTAAACAGTACAGATTTAAAACTTTTTTCTTATGAAGGAGTTGTAACTATCATTTATTATTTATAATATGTAGTTCTATTGTTCTGCTATCTATGTTTATTTAAGTATATCTGTATAGGGATCCATCATATTATTTGGAAACAACAGTTTTTATGTTGATCAAAGAATGTTGCAAAACTTACTGACCAGAGAGTATACATCATGTGATCTTTTAGGTAAATTGTAAAGATTAAAACCAATCAAGCTTCATCTTACTGTGCTACATGAGATAAAAGAAAATGAGAACAGAATAGTCATCAGAGGAGACAGTCAGTTTTGGACATGATGATTTGCTCATGTTACTTAGAATAGGCTCAAGAAATAATCAAGTTAAAAGGCAAAAAAGATAGCCTAGTTAAATAGTTTTTTTTTTTTTTTTAAGATTTTATTCATTTATTCATGAGAGACACAAGGAGAGAGAGAGGCAGAGACACAGGCAGAGGGAGAAGCAGGCTCCATGCAGGAAGCCTGATGTGGGACTCAATCCCTGGTCTCCAGGATCAGGCCCTGGGCTGAAGGCAGGTGCCAAACTGCTGAGCCACCCAGGGATCCCCAGTTAAGTAGTTTCAAACTTTATAAACAGGGAAGTATCCTCGGAGATACCTGCAGGCTCTTTGAGGTCGGGGCAGCAAGTGGGGAGTGACTGAGGGAAGAGGGGAGAAGGAAACAGAGAACTTGAAATTTGTAATTCTTGGACTCCCTGGCCCTTCAACTAAGGTAGTTCCACTTTTAACTTTTATATCTTAGAATTCTGCATAAAATTTTACTTATAAAAGATAACCTGCTGCTAAAATGTTTGAAAATCTCTGGCTTTTTTCAACTTCTTGCACAGTTAAGGAAATCAGGAAACAGTCTATTTTTGGCAGATATATTCAGTTAGTTGACAAACATCATATGCCTATTGGGGGGCTTCTTATATAAAATGTAACTATTAGTGCAATAGAGCAACATAGTAAAGCAGAATATAGATATTTACTAACCATCTACTTTGTGTAAGAAAGAAACAAGTTCTATTCCTAGAGAGAAAACATTGCTGCTAGTAGGGGCATTCTTTAAGAAATCAATTCACAATGAAAGGAGTGAACATTGTGATTTTTAGAACCACCTTTGTTTTGCTGCCTTAGGTCCCCTTCATTCATAAGAGAAGAGTAAGATTATTTTCCATTTACTGTCTTGTGTAGGTGAATGCCACACTCTTACAGCCTATAAATCCTTTGAGTTATAAATTTTTGTTTTATTTTATTATTTATACAATTGACTATAAAGGGTGGTATAACCACCTGGCATAGTGTGGACCACACACTCCAGGGTGTGATCCGGGAAGGTAGGGTAAGAAAAAGAGGCTGTGTCCTTGATTGTCTTATGTTCCTTTGATGGGAATTAAAAAAGGCATCATGAATGCTCTGATTCAGTGGTACCTGTTTATATTCAGGACCTGCTGTGATGTGTCCTTGTGGGGCAGAGAAAAAAGCCCCTGGTGGTTAAGGGAGAATTAGTCTAATTTAGAGGTGGCACACTGGGAATCTGTGGATCAAAAGTAGCTGATTATAGTCTGCCAACGGGTTTTATTTGGACCACATGATATTACTTTTTTTAGTGTCACCATTTAAAGAGATTAACATGTCACATCTTAAAAATCCAAATTTCTGGCTTCTTTTGAAAAGTTGGAAGATCTGATTACCTTGGACCCATCTTCCCACATGGCAGCAAACTGGAACTTAGCTATGCATTTAAAGGAGCATGTCTCCTCCAGAATGTTCTAGTTGCCCCTCTGTGTTGTCTTACACTTGAACTGCTTCACATGGTCACTTGAAGTTAGAAGGGTTCTTGGTACAATTTATAGCTCCCTTAAATACTATCCCATTTACAGTTTCAAAAATCATCACGTTTTTATTGGAATTCTGTGAACTGTTTTCTCCTGCTTGAGAATTCTTCTTTAGAGGTGGTTAGCAATTGAAAAGTGAGACTAGACAAGATGTCATGTTAATGCTGGTATTGATACATCAGAACTCAGTTAAATAGTTCATTAAATATTGGATGTATTTTATGTGTTGGACTCTTAAAAACAAAGAGCAATGCATAGGAATATAAGTTACCCTTAGCATTTACGGATTCATTATTCTCACAGTTTAATTTAGCTCAAAATTATGTAACATATTATATAATATGGAATTTTTTTTGTTCTGATTTGGTTTTTACTGGCTGCCAGAGCTTATCTGTGGTAATTTTTCTCTCTCTCTTTCTAAATCTCAACCAAGGGAGTAGTCTTATGTCACCTTTTCTTACTAGTGAAACCTACATCTAACTTCCCTGAGCTGCTAGGAAGTTTCTTTTTGTCCAGGTTTCTTTTTGTAGCCTGGATCATGACCTCATTAATCTGAATCATAGTATATGAGGTCACAAAGTAGGTGGAGAAGTGGGAACTGATTCAGTAGAAGGAAACTTAAGTACTCACAGAAGGGAATACTGATGAGAAGCAAGCTGATTCACCCAGCAGAATACCAAAAAGCCTTAGAAATCTGAGAGACCAGGTATTCCAGAAAGCAGAATGAGGCTTGGGGCCGACAGCTGTAGAATTAGTTGAAGGTTATGAAGAAGGGGGCACCTGGGTGGCTCAGTCAGCTGAGTGTCTGACTCTAGGTTTTGGCTTGTGTCATGGTCTTAGGGTTGTGGGGCTCTCTTAGCATGGGGTCTGCTTGAGATTCTCTCTCTCTTCCTCCCCCCTTTGCCCAGCTCACATGTGTGCTACCTCTTTAAAAGATATAAATAAGTAAGACCTTTTTATTGATTTTTTTTTTAATTTATGAGAGACATGGAGAGAGAGAGAGAGACATAGGCAGAAGGAGAAGCAGGCTCCATGAAGGGAACCCGATGCGGGACTCGATCCTGGAATCCAGGATCAGATCCCAAGCCGGAGGCAGACACTAAAACCACTGAGCCACCCAGGCACCCTAAAACCTTTTTTAAAAAAGTTATGAAAAAGCTTTACTGCACTCCATCCCACCCAGGCAGGCAGCTCCTTCTCTTTCATCTTCCTAGGAGACGGGAGGTTTATTCTTGGAGATATTAAACCAAAAAAGTTATAGAATCACAAATTCCAGGTATAGCTGAGATTGGGTTAAGGAGCTGAATTGAGAACCTAGGGCTCATGTGAAAGTACACATTGTATATCAAGCCACCAGCCTCCTTCCTGTGTCCAGGTTCTAGAATGCTGGCACTGGGTGAAATTGAAGTGTCTTTGTTTGGCCTTGGAGAAAAAATATATAGATGCAATCATTTGTAACTTCCGTCAGTGAACCCAAAAGTATCTGCTCTGTTATTCTACCAATGAGTAAGTTCTACCCATGACCACAAGATATCCAAACAGGCATCTGTCTATCCAATCAGCTCACTCTTAAATGTAAGAATATAACTGAGGATCTTTAGGTATTTTAGGAAATATCTAACATGAAAGATACCAAAACCAAAAGAAAATTAATAAAAACAAAAGAGAAAGAATTTAGAGGAACAAAGAATAGAAAAACAGCCTTTAAAAATCCTAAAATTAATGTCCTCAGAGAATAAGAGACACAAATCTACAAAGCAGGATAGAATGTTATTTATAAAGAAACAATATTCAGAGAGACAGAAAGTAGAATGGTGGTTGCCAGGCCTGGGGAGAAGGGGAAATGGGGTGTTGTTTAATGGGTATAGAGTTTTAGTTTTGCAAGATGAAAAGAGCTCTGGAGATTGATTGCATAACAATGTGAATGTACATAACAATACTGCATATATACGTAAAAGTCATTGAAATAGTAAATTTTATGTTATATATGCTTTATCATCGTTTAACAATACAAAAACAAGAAATTGTTCTTGGAAATTACAAACATGATACCAAAAACAAAACTAAACAAAAAAGCATCTAAATAAATAAGAGTTGAAACAACTACATGTGAGTTGAAAGATAAAGATGAGGACATCTCCCAAAAAGTAGGACAAAAAGAGAGGAGAGAAACTTTTTTTAAAACTTTGAGCTCAATCCAAGAGATGAAGTATCTGATTAAAAGAAGTTAATACAGAATGAAATAGTGGAGAGGAAATTATCAAAGAAATAATACAAGAAATTATCATAGTCCTGAAGGACCCAAGTCTTCCTATTGAAAGGATCTGCTAAAAGCTCAGCTTTATGAGTGAACAGAGCCCATCACTAGAACATGGAAGAACACCAGCTATAAATAGAAAAACATAAAAGTTTTAAAAGAACACAGATGACTTGCCAAGAGCTATAAATCTGAACGGTAGTCGAGTACTTAATGACCTTAGAAACTAGAATGCAGTGGAATTCTGTTGTCAACATTCTGAGGGAAGTTGTCCACCTAGAATTCTGTACCAAACCAAATTACCAATTGTGTGTGAAGAGGATAAAGATGTTTCACCACAAGCAAGGTCTCAAAAATATTTCATATGTAACCCCTTTTTCAGGGAACTAATAAAGGTTATGCTTCACCAAAAATGGAAAATAAACTGAGTCAAGGGCCTGGAGTCCAAGAGCTGGAAGCACGAAGCAGGCCTAGAAAGCAGGGCAGTGCAGGGCTCTGGTGAGGGTGCAGAGCTTGTTTGGTGACTGGCTGGGTTGAGAACAGAATCGAGAGGGCCTCGAAAAGTTTGGAAGGGTGAGGCAGCTACCAAGAAAACAATGAAAAACAAGTCTGTTGCCATCTCCAAGAAAAATACATCTCTCTTGGAAAAACAAAAGACTATAAATACTACTTGATGAAGCAGTGGATCAGATGTATATTGTTGCAAATCACATAATAATATAAATCCTGATGACTGATTTCACCAAAGCTGTGTTAAACAATTGTGGAAACCTTGAGTTTGGAAAGGTAGGGGATATGTAGCCAAGCTCGGAGCTCATCCGTTAAATAGGAAATCAATAGTTAATATCTAAACTTGATCCAAAATAAAAATATATGCAATTAACATTCTTTTTCTAAAAATTTTAGTGGAAGAACGCAGCTTTGTTGAAAAGCACAGATGGCCATCGAATATGTACTTGAAGCAGCTTGCGGAATACAGGAAGTATATTCACTCTCGGAAATGTCGTTGCTTAGTAATGTAACCCAGAGCTTTTATATACATTTGCTTATTATTATTATTATTATTATTATTATTATTATTATGAAGAAGGAGAAGAATGGGATACCTCTGTGTTCCATCAAGATTATGTGACTGAAGGCAATGTGGGCGTTAAAAGAATTAGCATACAGCTTAATGTGTTTGTTAGTTCTCTGAAAAAAATTACTATTGTGGTCTTAAAAGGGAACAAAATATACCATAGGCTAAAACTATGGCTTCACCATCCTAGTATATAAAGCTGTCCTACAGCTAGTATTTCCTTTTAAGATGCCCTGTTGCTTTAGTGATATTGATACCCCTCCCAGTTAAGAAATATTTAAATTAAAAAAAATCATGTAGGATTAATTTAAATTTTTCATCATGTCTGATTAATTGCTCTATTAAAATAAGGGGCATTTTAAAGACCCAGTATGACTATTTCAATAATGAAGAATCCAGAGTAAAGCTGATCAATCTGATATTTTAGGAATAGAAATTTGCATGTGATTTTGAAAGTGAAATGCCACGTGGTTTCAAATGAGTGACAGTATTTGAACCATCATGAAAAGAATTTGTTTTTTATGTGGACAACCTAGCTGAGCCACCTGTCTCTTCCATGGGCAGGGAACCTAAACAGGGCTGGCTTTACGGCCATGTAACCTCTAGTGACACTGGGGCCCCATGCTTGGTTCGATGCTCTGCTGTTGCCATTTTGAAATTCTTAATAATGTTTAAAGAAAGGCCTTGCATTTTTGCTTTGTACTGGGCCCCCCAAATTATGTGTATCTCCTAGCAGGATATGTACTGTATTTTCTTGCTCAAACATCATTCTCTCTGAAACCAAAAAAAGAGGCACCGACATGGAGGGAAGAGCTCATATAGGATTTCCCATCCTTGGGGAAGTCTGTACCATCCAGGGCCTCTGCTCCACCTCGGCGGGCCAGAGAGACATGCTTTGTGTTTTCTCAGCTTTCAAACACTCACGGTTCTGGATCTGTCACAGTTGAACAAATGAATTCTTCCTCCTTCTCAGACTGGGATGTTGATAAAAGCAACTGATCAGTGTGAATTTAAAACAGTTATAAAGGTCCTCGTAGGAAGAGATGCTTTCTAGAGAACTTGCAATCAGTGGCTTAAGAGTTTTTGGTTTTGTGTACTTCTAAGCTTAAGGAGGTCAGCAGCTCAAATTGTTTGAATTCTTTCTGAGGACTGCAAGATTATTTAATGAGGAGCAGCATGAACCTTGTCCTTCAAGATAAGTCAGTAAGTTAAAAAGTCATAAATCAAAGACTCAGTACATAGAAAATGGTACTAGGATAGAAGTATAGTTTCCCTTGTATTACACAATCAACAGAAATAATTACATTGGAAGCTCACAAGCTGAGAGATGGAAAACCAGATTACTAGTTATTAACATCATTTTCATCTGTAATTCAGTATTGGGATGTATTTTTTTTACATTTCTAATGACTTTTAAGGACACCGAGTGTTTCCAACTATTCAAACATTTGATGAAACAGTTTTATACCATAGTATTAGATATAATACGATACAGTTAGTCCTTGGATGGCTATCAACACTGTCAGAGTAGAACAGTAAAAATGCCCTATATATATCTTCCAAGAAACCTGATTTTAATTAGATCGTATTGGTGAAGATTACTGGAATGCATTTTATGTTTTTGTATTTTAATCACTTGAGTTAATCAACTCTTGGCAAATCCCATTTGATAAGGATAAGCATTGTAAACAATAAATGCGATAGTAGATTTCTAGAAATTCATCACATTTACAGTCTTTTAAACCACAGTGATAGCCTTATGACCTTATTTCATAAGCATAGTCTTTGCCCTGTGTGAATGACAGCACTTAAAATTCTAAATCAATAACCTTTGAGGTAGGAAATGGAAAAGAATATTAAGTTTTAAAGCAAAATAAAGTATTTTCTTGGTAATACTATTTAACATTTACATAGACCATAGATACTTTTTAAGTTGTTTGACCTGGATGGAAGTTGAGTTTGGAAGCTGGTGCTCTGTAGGTATTGGTTGAGATTGTCGATTTTATTATGAAAGTTCTTTACCACCTGTGTGAGAGACTCAAACACATTGATGTCGTGGCTCCTCAGAGCTAGTCAGAACAGTAATCAAATTAGTTTTTAAATCTAGACTCTTCAGTACCTTTGAATTAACTCAATTTAAAATAACAAGAAATTTAAGAGTACTTATAAACTATCTTGGAGAAATGAGTGCTCCTTTTGAGTTTGTTTTGTTTTTAATTGAAAGAGTATTTCTAGATGAATGTACGCTTTGTGTTCATCTCTGCTTCAATATATTCACCAATCATTTTAATTAGAGAAGATACTGAGTGATAGAACTAAGGCCTCTTCTTTCTGGGCCAGGTTTTCACCTTAAATAACCCTTTGTATACTTCTGACTACTCTCTGTTCCTATTATAAAAGAGTAGGTTTATAAAATAGAAGTTTCAGTAACATAACTGAAATTCACCCGTCCAGGCCAGCATGGTGGCCTCCTATTGGACAGTGGCAGAAAACCGAACAATTGGATAAATTTAACTTCCAAGACAGCTAAACTTTTCAATTGTAATTTTAAAAACTACACTACACTGATGTACTTACTTAGGAAAAAAAATTTCCTCAAGAGTACTTTATTTTATTTAATGCTTCTGTTTAATTCAATCTTTAATAATTTTGCTAAGAAGGGTATGTGTGTATTTTAATATAGCCTGACCTGAATTTATATGTTTTTAGTTTTAGTATTTAACATTTTGTAACAAATAAACCTTTTTTTAAAACAAGTTTAACATGGTGTCCTACAGTTCTTTAATCTCGGATGTTGAAATGCTGGATGGAATAAATTTGGGAATACTGTCTGTTTCTCAAGCATAATTATGTTTCTTGGATAATCTCCATAGAATATTGCTGATGTTGTAGATGCCTGTGAGAAGATAAAGAAATTTATATTGCCTATAGCAGCTTGTACCAGAATTTCTCTTAACAAAATAATTGCCTTTATGCAGAAAAATGCATTGATAATTATTTAGCATGGAAGTGAGCCCTATGGGCTTGAGTATTGGTTGGGGCCAAGACTTTTGAGAAGTAGAGAAGCCACTCTGCATAATTAAGGGTTAAGAAGTTGGAATTTCCCAACCCAATGAAAAGGCATGCTACTGAAGGGAAGAAAATACTTGCAAACATTTATCTTATAAGAATTAATATCTAAAAAGTATAAAGAATTCATACATCTCAAAAGTAACAAAGCAAAATAAAACAATGTGATTGAAACATGGGCAGAGAATCTTAACAGAGATTTTTTTCCTAAAGAAGACATAGAGAAGGGCACCTGGGTGGCTCAGTGGTTGAGCTTGAGCCTCTGCCTTGATCCTGGGTCTTGGGATGAGTTCCACATCAGGGTCCCCTCAGGGAGCCTGTTTCTCTCCCTCTACCTATGTCCCTGCCTCTCTCTGTATCTCTCATGAATAAAGAAATTTAAAAGAAAAAAATTTTTAAAAAGAAGAAGACAGAGGTGGTCAACAGGCACCTGAAAAGATGGTTCAGTGGAGAAATCCAAATCAAAACCACAAGGAAGTATCCCCTCACACCTGTTAAAGTGGCTATTATCAAAAAAGATGAGATAACATGTTGGGTAGGATGTGGGGAAAAGGGAACTGTCATACAGTGCTCGTGGATATGTAGATTGGTGCAGCCACTATGGAGAACAGTGTAGAGGTTCCTCAAAAAATTAAAAATAGAACTACCATATGATCTAGCAATTCTACATTTGGGTATTTATCTGAAAAAAAAAAATGAAAATACTAACTTGAGGCGATCTCTGCACGTCCATGTTCATTGCAGCATTATTTACAATAGCCAAGACATGGACACAACCTAAGTGTCCATCAGGGATGAAGGGATAAGGAAAGTGTGGTGTATACGTACAATGGAATTTATTCACATATTAAAAAAGTATGAAATCTTTCCATTTGTGACAACGTGGATGAACCTTGAGGGGGGTTACGTTAAGAGAAATAAGTCAGAGAAGCACAAATACCATGTGATCTCACTTATATGTGGAATCTGAACACAACAGACTAACTGTGGTGATCATTTTGCAGTATATACAGATAGTGAATGGTTATTTGTACACCTGAGACTAATACAATGTTACATGTCAGCTATATCTTAGTAAAAAAAAAAAAAGAAGAAGAAGAAGAAGAAGAATGTGGGACTTGCCAGGCCTGAGGAGGCCAGATAGGAGAGGAAGAAAGACAAGATGATCATAACATGAAAATGGTTTGTGCACTATAATCTCTCCCCAGGTTAGCAAATTGCTAGTAAAGTCTGCTAAACTCATAAATGCCTCCACTGTTCCCCTGGAATTATGTTGCAAACACAAATCTGCCCTGGCAATACGCTCTTCTAGAGGAACCCCATGCCTGTAGAAGAACCTCCACAGCCCTCACTGTCATCGCAGGCTTTCATAACTAGCCTCGACTGTTTTAAAAGCCTTGACATGGGGATCCCTGGGTGGCTCAGCAGTTTAGCGCCTGCCTTTGGCCCAGGGCGTGATCCTGGAGTCCCGAGATCGAGTCCCGCGTCAGGCTCCCGGCATGGAGCCTGCTTCTCCCTCCTCCTGTGTCTCTGCCTCTCTCTCTCTCTCTCTCTCTGTCTATCATAAATAAATAAATCTTTAAAAAAAAAAAAAAAAAACCTTGACATGTGGAAGACGGACTCTTCCATGGCTTGGGTTGGGTTGCCATTCCCTGGGTATTTGCAAACTCATGCATATCCTGTAAAACCCCACTTAAACATCCTATCTCTTTTGCTCTCTACGAGGTTAAGAATTGCTTCTGTGTGTGAATAAGAATGAATTGCTTCTACAGGTGTTTTTCCTTAGCTCCTTATTCATACCTTTTATGGCACTGAATGCATTTTAGGTATTTATGGAGGGTGGTGAATAGTCAGCTGTAACTTGAGGGCAGGGGGACAGTGTCTTGATTTATCTTCATGACCCCTCCGTAACCCTCCGACAAGTATGAGACTGACATAGACCCTGTGTAATAAATGGCCCTGAAAAGGCCAGGTTGCTTCCATTGGACCAATAATCAAAAACTTGTTAATTCCAGGAAGTAGTGTGCTCACTCTTGAAGCTTTGTTTGCCCTGTGTCAGGAGTGGCCTGAGTCAGCTGGCACGTGGGACATGGAGTGACCATGATGGCTGGTTCTCTGGGGACTCAATGAACAGAATGGAAGAGCGGTAAGTTCTGCACCATCGAGGGGGGTGCAGATCATGTACAAAGTGACCTGCCTGGGAGTCGCCATGGAAGGTCAGCAGAAAGATGAGCTGGGGGGACAGAAGTTTCTGCTGTGAATAAGGAAGGGGAAGCAGCTCCCAGCGTTACACAGAGTGTTTGCATGCAAATGAGCCTGTAACTGCCCTGAGCGACTTCCTTGGCACTCGAAGCTAGTTCTCAAATTCTTAGTTGTCCTGCTGGACTGTCAGAGCTTAATGCTCTTGAAGGCTGAGCTCAGCTCCTCATGTATGACTTAGTGCCCGTCTTGTTTTGTTCACAGGAATGAGTGTCCTTTAATTTATTCCTTCTTCCTCTAGCAGCTACATCATTACTGGAATGTTTTTCTCTTAATACTTAAACCTTCTCTGACTCCACAAAGTTGCCAGAGGTTTAGTCTCTGCTGTGTTCAAGCAGAGCAATTCGACAGCCAAAAGATATTAAAAAGGTTTCTCATTCTTTTTATTTTGTAGTGTTACCATTTTCTAATAGGTAATATGTTTGTGAGGCTGAAAGCTCAAAACAATACAAAAAGTATACTTTGGGAAAGGAGTCCTGGCTCTCATGTGTTTCCCTTCACCCCATTTCCCACATTCCCCATAGTAATCACTTGCATCTGTTTCTTAGGCATCATTACAGTGTTTACTAACATGAATATGAGCACTGAAAATGCATATTTTCATTTTCCTCCTGTGGTAGACAGAACAATAGCCCCTCCCCCCCCTTAAAAATATCCACATTCTAATCCCCAGAACCTGTGAATGTTACTTTTCAGGGCAAAAGGGATTTTTGCAGGTTTGATTAAGTTAAGGATTTTGAGATTGTTCTAAATGGGTCTCTCGTAACCCCAAGTGCCCTTAGGAGAAGGAAGAAGTGCAGTAAGAGTAGAGGAGGCAATGTGGGGAGGAGGGGTTTGAAAATGAGACAGGGGTTCATGAGCCAAGGAAGAAAGGGAGTCCCCAGAAGCTGAAAAAGGCAAGGGAACAGATTCTCCCCTGAGCCTTCAGAGGGAACCCTGCTGACAGCATTAGCCCCTGCAGACCGATTTTCGACTTCTGACTTCCAGATCTATAAGAAAACAGATTTGTGTTGCTCTAGGCCTCTCGGTTGTGATCATTTGTTACAGCAGCAACAGGAAACTAATACACCCTTTTCCTTCACACAGAGGCGACGTGAATGACGTCCTTTGTCCTCAGTACCATTTAAGGGGGCAAGTAGGGTCTCAGTACCTTTAACTCAGTAATTTATTAAGCCAGCTCTTCTCAAACTATAGTCGTCATCAGAATTACCTGAAGGGCTTTTTAAGAAGCAGAATGCTGGGCCCCAGCCCAGAAGTTCTGACTTTGCGGGTCTTGGCTAGTGCCCGGGAATTAGCATCTGAAACAAGTTCCCAGGTGAGGCCCATGCCACTGGTCCACAGAACCCGCATAGACAACACTTCCATGTCTCTTGGGTCTGAAGCATGCACCTGCCCTACTCCAGGGCCTCCTCCCTCCCCGTCCTCTATCAGTTTGAACTTTGACCTCTAGACCCAAGGCCCACCTCTGCATCCTTGATAGTTTTTCTAGCTCTGTTACGCTGCTCTCATTTTTCTGATTCTGCTTCTTAAAGAGTTTAAGCGAAAGCCAACAGTTTCCCCCGAGACCTCGGCCTGTGCTGCAGCCAGGCAAAACCCAGCTTCCCAGCATGATTCCTCTTTATTGGTGGGGGTGAGGGTGGTGAGTGGGGGAGAGTCAGACACTCAAGGTCACACATTAAGCCTCCTACCGGACTCACCTCACATTACCGTTGACCTTCAGTCTCTTCTCAAACTCAAGGTTTCTCTGGGCTTATGCTGTGTGCTGCGTCTTTGACCCTCTTGCCAAGCAGGTGATGCAGGGCTCCGAATTCTCCGTGAATGAAAGTAAAACAACTTCCAGAAGGCCTTAGGCCCAGTCCTATGTATGTGCTCTTGTAAGGTTTAAAGAGGAAATGTGAGTCCCTAAATCTTTTTTGTTTACAATGACAGATTTTGCTACTGTTCCCCCAGTATACATTTTTTTTTCCTGAAAATTGTCTACCTCTTTGTTACCTAATTCTCTGATTTAAAAAAAAAAAAAAAAATCAAGTTGCTGTAAGAATTGGAAGCAACACTGGAGCATAATCATAAATAATCTTTTTTTAAACTGAAGGTCCTAGAAGGTCAAAGCATGGTTAAACCAGTTTTGTGGGTCCCAGGAATGCTTCCCACAGGTGTCAGGGAGTTCCTAATAGCCCCTGTTCCCTTTACACAGGCTTGCTTCACTCCTCTGAATGCTTTGCCCTTCCTCCTGGTTGGAAGTCTTGCTTTTTGGCCTTTGCTTAATATGTTTAAAGCTGGAGAAAAATAACTACAGTTTCCTCAGTTTCAGCTTTCATAAAATTTACACAGACCACTTTTATTTTCCTAGAAATCTCTAATTCTCTCCCCGTGGTCCCCATGGTAACTGGACACATCATTGTTCTTGGGTCTTACGTCCCCTTTGTTGGAAGAAGAGTAGAGTCAGTTTTCTAAGTTTATACTGACTTCCTCTGAGGAATGAATTGTCTCAGAGCAAACTGGGACATTTTGATGTAGAGTTACCTACCAGAACGCCTGAGAGGCCACAGATGGAACCCCTGGTAACGGGTAGTAGGAAGGCAGACTAGAATGTAGCAGTGCCCAGGTGAGGTTTGAATGATGTTCTTGAATAGATGGGAAGCAAAAGTGAAGGCATTTCCTTAGCAAGAATCCAAATATAAAGCAGATCCTTTGGATAAAGTAAATCGGGATTTATCGTAAAGAATTGCCTGGATATTTTCCTAAGCTGCATGCCACCAAGAAGACTTTCTCTTTCTAACCCTCATTACTTTGGATATGTTAAGAAAAGCTGATCTTGTATGGGACCTTAGTATTAGTAGGCACCAGGGGTACCCAGACTGCTATAGGGTACCAGGGCAGACATACTGATTGCTTGTTTCTTTCTTCATATATTTATGTCTCAGAACAGGAGTCCCTATCAGGTAGGGTTTGTGATACAAGAGGATATTTGGTTTAATCTTCCAAACCCACCTAGCATTGCCCGTGGTTGAGAGAGGTGACGATCACATGCCTGATTTAACCCTTGGACTGGACTTTAACATAAAAATTTCCCAAATAGGGGTCCTCAGCTTTTAGCACCATTTTAGAAGCATAACAGCTGCTTAAGAAACATCTGTTGAATGTGAGAGGACACAGTTGCTGGAGAGCCCAGCAGACATACTAGGTCTGAGGCAACCACATTGACTGTTATGGCCCAGATGTCCCATCTCTGCTTAGGGACCAGGGGCCTTGGCCCTGGGGAGGGGCACAGGAGACACAATAGAAGCAGGGTGAGGCCCCACCTTACTGGCAGGGCCTTCGGTGAGTAGAAAGTGCTGGAGGCCAGGAGACACCCAGGAATAACTTTGGGAGACTCGGGAGGGGGGGCCTATGTCATACAGTCAGGAGTATAATTGAGTGAAATTTCTGTTACACTCTGAATGAATGAATTCATTGGAATTCCATAGGCTGGAATGAATTCCATAGGCTGATGGGGCCTGGGCAAATTGAAGTATCATTTATTATGTCACCATTACCACTTACTGCACGTCTACTAAGCATTTTGTCAGGCATTTTGCATGCATTCTTTCCTGTGGAAGAGACACTGGAGCATAGGAAGGTAGTCTGGTGGGCCGACTGATGAAGCCAGACTGCCTAGGTTGATTCAGATCCCAGCTCTACCTCCTGCTAAGTGACCTCAGACACGCAAAATGGCTTCTCCTGGACAGTGTGCATTGATGAAATGGAGCTGATGGATGTAGCAACTTCCTAGTTTCATGGGGAGAGTCAGTAAGGTCATATGTGTAAAATGCTGAAGCCAGTGTCTGGCACAGAGTTAGCACTCTTAAAAGTTTTAACTGTTATTATCATCTTATCATCCCGGCAACGGAGTGGGCCAGGTGCTGTCAGTAGGTCCGCTTTAAAGTGAGCACAATGAGGAATAGCCTAAGATCACATTGTTAATAGCCAGCACAATGGAAAGAAGGAGAGCTTATTCCAAAGCCCACATGCTCTACCGAGTAGCAAACAGCGTCCCCACCCTTCTCCCAGGAAAGTCCCACCTTCTCCCAAGGTCTACTCTGACCATGATTCTTCAAGTGCTATGACTGGTTAACATAGCTACCTGGTAGTTAATATTTGAAGTAAATAACCCGGACTGAAGCCTGGAAAACAATCAACATATCCTGGCAGGAAGTGATCAGAGCAAAAGGTACCTGGTTGTAAGACACATTCAGCCCCAACAGTCAGAGAGTGAAGTTTCCCTGTTAATCCTCTTGCATCTTAATTAATTTTAATTAGTGAATTTTAATTCTCATAAGAGCCCAAACTGAAGAGATTTCCTTAGCCACAGGCATACAGCTAGGACGTAGCCCAACCAGAATTTGAATTCATATATATATATATATATATATTATACACAGATATATATACATATATATACATGTATATGTATATATATGTATATATATCTGTCCATACATATATATACATGTATATGTATATATATGTATATATATCTGTCCTTGGAATAGCAATTTCAGGTCTTAGGCCAGTTCCGACTGGAGCTTTACAACTTTGATGAATGTGGTTTCATTGAACTGTACATGGGTGGGTACAGTTACATGAGCTACAAAACATGCCTAAATAAAGTTAATTTTTTAAAAAAGGAAGAAGGAAATGAAAAGGCAGAAATGTAGTTAATGGGGGAGCAAGAGAAGGGAGGAAGAAGGAAGGAAGGAAAGAAAATAAAACACAAGTAGCTAGAAAAAATGTTTTCTAACTGGTCTAATAACCACTGTAAACCTATGGCTCAGTAAAGACCAGCAAAACTGGATAAAAACTTTTATTTCTGGATAAATGGATTTAGAGCACAATTGATCCTACTTGTTATGACCCTAAGTCACCTCCTCCCATATCATCCCTCCAGGCTGGAGATACCTCTCAGGGAGCCGTTTCCCCACCGTTCAGCCATTGTTGTCTTCTTCCTGTATCTCAGGGAAAGGAGAGAGGTTGTAAGTTTGTTTGTATTTGGGGTCTGGTGAGGCTAAGAGCAGAAGGTTTTTTTTTTATTTTTTGTTTTTAATAAACTTTATTATTTTTTAATATTTTACTTATTGATTCACGAGAGACAGAGAGAGAGAGAGAGGCAGAAACACCAGCAAAGGGAGAAGCAGGCTCCTCACAGGCAGCCTAATGTGGGACTTGATCCTGGGACCCTAGGATCACACCCTGGGCCGAAGGCAGGAGCTAAAGCGCTGAGCCACCCAGGGATCCCCTAATAAACTTTGTTTTTTAAAGTAGTTTTAGAACCTACTCAATAGGGATCCCTGGGTGGCGCAGCGGTTTAGCGCCTGCCTTTGGCCCAGGGCGCGATCCTGGAGACCTGGGATCGAATCCCACGTCGGGCTCCCGGTGCGTGGAGTCTGCTTCTCCCTCTGCCTGTGTCTCTGCCTCTCTCTCTCTCTCACTGTGTGCCTATCATAAATAAAATAAAAAATTAAAAAAAAAAAAAAAGAACCTACTCAATAAAATTGAGCAGAAGATACAGATATTTCCCATATACCCCTGCTTCTGCACATGCGTAGCTTTCCCCATTATCCACATCCCCCACCAGAATGGTGCATTTGTTACAATTGGTAGACTTACACTGATACATGGTCTATTTCTGGACTCTGTTATGTGCCAAACCGCCAAGCCACCTGGGCTGCCCAGATTACTAGAGGTTTTTATAATTAAATCTTGAAGTCAGGGGATCCCTGGGTGGCGCAGCGGTTTAGCGCCTGCCTTTGGCCCGGGGCGCGATCCTGGAGACCCGGGATCGAATCCCACGTCAGGCTCCCGGTGCATGGAGCCTGCTTCTCCCTCTGCCTATGTCTCTGCCTCTCTCTCTCTCTCTCTCTGTGTGACTATCATAAATAAATAAAAAACAAAAAAACTTAAAAAAAAAAATCTTGAAGTCAGGTGGTGAAGTCCTTGACATCCTCCAGCTTTATTCTTCTTCAATATTGTATTCAGTATTCTGAGTCTTTTGCCTCTCTGTATAAACTTTAGAATGAGTTTATCAACATCCAAGAATAGTCTCTGGGATTTTGACTGGGATTGTATTGAGTCTATATATCAAATTGGAAAGACCTGACATCTTGACAATATTGACTTTATCCATGAACATAGAATATCCTTCCACTTGTTTAGTTCTTGGATTTTGTTTTTAATCAGACTTTTGTAGTTTTCCTCATATAGATTTTTACATATTTTGTTAGACTTATACATAAGTATTTCTTTTGGAGGGGGTGCTAATATTGTGTCTTTAATTTCAAATTCCCTTTGTTGCTGGTATATAGGAAAGTGACTGATTTTTGTATATTACTCTTCTATTCTGCAACTTTGCTACAATTGCTTACTAGTTTCAGGAGTTTTTTGGCAAGTTTTTTTAGATTTTCTACATAGATGATTATGTCATCCATGAACAAAGACAGTTGTATATCTTTCTTCCCAATCCGTATACCTTTTATTGCCTTTTCTTGTCTTATTGAATCAGCTGGAATTTCCAGGAAGATGTTGAAGAGGGGTTGTGAGAGGGGACATTCCTGCCTCATACTGGATCTTGCTGGGGAAGTTTCAAGTTTGTCACCATTAAGTATAATGTTAGCTGTGGGCTTTTTGTGGATATTCTTTATCAAGTTGAGGAAGTTCCCCTCTATTCTGTTTACTGAGAGTTTTTAATCATAAATTGGTGCTAGATTTTGTCAAATGCTTTTTCTGAATTTTCTTGCAGTGTTTTTGATCTCTATCATTCCATTTCTTGGCATTTCCAACTCTCCACTCACATTGCCCATTTGTTCTTGCCTGCTGTCTGTCTGCTTTGTCCACTAAAACCCTTAGCATATTAATCATGGTTGTTTTAAATTCCCAGTCTGATAATCCCAACATCTCTGCCGTATCTATATCTGAATCTGTGCTTTCTTTCTCTTCCAATTGTGCTTTTTGTCTTTTAATATGCCTTACCATTTTTTCACGATGTACTAGGTACCTGCCATAAGTAAGACTATAGTAATGTGGTGGTATGATGTGTGGAGGGAAGGGAAGCCTTCTGTGGTCCTTGGAGTAGGTTTCAGGTTTTAGTGAGCCCATGCTTCTGGACTCTAAGCTTCACGTGTCAGCCCCCTCCTTCAGCCATATAGGATAGGATGGCCAGACTAGAGTTGGGTATCTCCTTTTTCCCTTGTGGAAGACTACAGGGGGTTGAAATTGGGTTTTCCCCTCCCCCAGGTCGGTTAGTTTCTGATAAAAGCCCAGCAGCTTAGGCCCCAGTTAGAGTTAACTCCTAAGAATAGACCTTGTTAAGAAAAACAGAGTGTTCTGGAATTCTTCAGACGCTTTTTTTCCCCCTTTCCCCTGCTGGAAGCATGAAGGGACTTTTCTCCAGTATTTACAGTGAGAAGCTGGTTATAACTTCAGGAAGTAAAGCTCACAAAAGTGTGGGGGCCCCAGTCATCTGGGGGTGGCCTGTAGTCCACACAGAGCCTCCAGCAATTCGACAATTACAGGTTTCCCTAGCCTGGCACTAATTCTCTTGGAGCCCCCTGCTCTGGTCAGTTGTGATTCTCTGCATCTGCTGTCTTAACAATTTGGGAGGCAGTGGTTTACCCTGTGACTTCATTCCTCTTATGGATCTCAAGAACACTGGTACTGTTTTGGTTTATTCAGCATTTTACTTGTCATTAAGATGGAATATCAACTTCCAAGTTTCTTACGTATTGAGTTGGATACAAGTGCGTAAGTTTTTAAAGTTTATCAGATAAAACGCTTAGATTCTCAAAATGAATGCAAATCTTGCAGCCAGCACATTGTGTAGCTCACATTGTGGTCAAACTCGTTTGACCATCAGACCTCCTTTTTCATGTGGCATGGAGTCATTGTTTTTAAGAACCTACTCTAGGAAACTCTGAGCTCAGAGACAGTCCCTGCTGGAAAAGTATCAGATCATTTCTTGTGGTTGTGGTTTGGTGCTCAGAGACCCGCAGAGGCCCTTTAGTCATTCTTTTGGACCAGGAAACACAGGTAGGTCTTCTTCACAATGAAAGGCCTAGTGAAGGGCAGCGTGGTTATCAGTATCTGCTCCTGAAGCCTACTAGGCTCAAATCCTGGCTCTGCAGAGAGACCCTGGGCAACTTACTTAACCTCTCTCGTGTCTTAGGTTTTACATCTTTAGAATGGAAATTATGGTGATAGTATTCGGCTTATCAGGCTGCCGTGAGGATCACATGAGTGGAAAACATGTTCAAAACTAGAATGAGCTTGGCACCGGGTGAGAGCAGCTGGGTCTTTTTTCCTAAGCTCCTTTTGTCATAACATCCAGACTTTTAGATTCTTTGTCAGCCAATGGGTATTCTATAGCCCTTTAAAAATGCCTAGGAAACATGGGATAAAATGCATTATACACTGACCTTCGGATGAGTTAACTGTTACCCGATACTTCTTTTAGACTGCAGCTGTTTTCTAGATTCTGATCTAAGTAGGAAGACTGAGGACTAGTGCTGTTAGCCATCTCTTTGCTACAGGGCAATAGTTTCTAATATTTCCAAACTGTGGACAACCTCCCTTCCTCATGTTTTCAGTATTAAAAGATGGAGCAGACCACAGCCTCTACACGTATAGTGGTTGTGCTTTAACCATCGACAGAGAAAACAGTAATGGTCAAAAGGTACTGGAAATGCTGGGATGCTCTTTTTTTAGAATAAATTAAGTATTGGGGTGTCTGGGTGGCTCAGCCAGTTGAGCATCCAACTCGATCTTAGCTCAGGTCTCGATCTCAGGGTCATGAGTTCAAGCCTCATGTTGGGCTCCACGCTGGGCATGGAGCCTACTTAAAAAAATTATATAAATAAATTAAATAAGAAATAAATAAAATAAATAAAATCTTTAAAAAAAAGGATTGCTGCATGTACATATAATTAATCAAAATATTTAAGATTTTATTTATTTATTTGTGAGAGACACAGAAAGAGAGGCAGAGACACAGGCAGAGGGAGAAGCAGGCTCCCCACAGGGAGCCCAACGTGGGATTGGATCTCGGGACCCCAGGATCATGACCTGAGCAGCAAACAGATACTCAACCACTGAGCCACCCAGGTACCCCTACATGCAGTGATTCTTTAAATGAATTTATATTTTATTTCCTGTTGCTGCTGCTGCCATACAGGAAAATAAACCAAGAAAACCTTCTAATTGGGTAAACCAGTTGTTTACTGTTATTAAAATAGAAAAAATCGATGCAGTAAAAGATACAAAGGCACCTCTTTATGTATACCTGTGGAAAATGGGATTACCTGTGTTTATTCTCTGACCCTCTCAATAGTCCTGAGACCATGCCAGGGTTCTGCAGGCCACAGGGTCCACTCTCCTGAAGTCAAAGAATAACCAGTGGGGAGGAGAGGCCTCATACTGAAGATGATCCCATTAGTAGGGAACACATACCCCTCACTCCTCAAGTTCCTATAAAGGGGGATTTCTCTTCTCTTGCCAGCTCGGGGTGTGTTTGAAGAGGTGCTGTTCCATCCCTCCTTTGGACAAGGGGAATTTTTCCGGTTATATTAAGGACAGTCTTTGAGCCAATGGGCCATACCTGGGTGGGGTAAGTTGTCCTCAAAGGTGGTCCAGAGCCACATTTATCCCCTCCACAGTGCTGCCTGCCTCAGGCTTCCTGGGTTGGGAAAAGCACAGCTCCTTTTGGGTTAGTCTGCATTTTGCCTGTCTCAGGCTACCCACAGTCTTCCCTTTGGGGAGGCAGCCTGTAGCCCATCTTTTCCTTCCCTTGCACTCTGGGGCCCTCTCCCATCATCCAGTGACTGGGTTTGTGAGGGACATCTTCCAAGCAAACGGCTGGGTGAAGGCAATCCGAGTCGGCTTCATGGGCACACTCTTGCCACACACGGGGGCTGCACTCGAGATGCTAGGGGACAGCCCTCGTGGCCACATCTTCCGGTTGAATTCTCTGATTTCCCGGGGGTTGTCAGTTCTTCGTTCCCAGAGCGGATCCTCTGGTCCCTGTTTGACACCTCTGGCTAGAAGTCAGGGCACATCGTGGTAAAGAACATTCATATCTGATCCTCACGATGGCTTGTTAGAATAATAAGGAAAGGCGTAGAAAAGCCTCACTTAAATACAGCCTGTAATTGTACTTACAAAGTATTCCAAGTTTCACACAAGCCACACAAGAGAAAATCGAGAAGGCAGTTGTTTTGCTCTTTCCTGAGAAAGCTCAGCTGCAGGCACCCAGAGGCTACAGCCCTGCTAGCAGGGAGGGAGGACCTTGACTGGACAGAAAGAACCAGAAGGCATCAAGCCCCAGTTATGCTAGGTGCAACCCCAGAAAGGTGACACATAGTTCTGCACTTCCATTGGTTCCCCTAATACCCCTGCCTCTCTCCTCCCTGCCTCAGCTTTGCACAGCTCACCAGAAAAGTCACCTGGGGACAGCAAATATAAATTTGTGTGTAAATATAGACCTGTGTTTATTTTATTTATTTATTTATTTATTATTTATTTATTTATTATTTATTTATTTATTTTTAGACCTATGTTTAAGTATCACCTGTTAAACTAGAATTCCATTGATTACATTTTACCCATTCAAATGTTTAGTGTATTTAATAAGAAAAGACTGCTATTAATATAAGAAAGAAATCGTACTTAAAATATTTTAGGAGGCCGGTTCTTTAACAGATTTCCCAGGACCTGCTAACATTTGCGAGGGTACAGTGACTTGGGGAACGTGGTTTCTCTTACAACCAAATGTTAAGATCATGGTCTAATAATACTCACCTGGGATATAAATAGCATGACTGGGGCCACGCTGACCCATTTATCAGCCTAGGTGTTATTTCCCCTTAAGGGCCATCTTTGGACAGCCTTGAACTTGGAAGAACTCGGCTGGTAGGTGTCCCCGCCCCCCCCGAGGGGGGGCAGGATGGAAGCCACGGACCTATGGCTGCAGTTAGTAAAACAACACACGTGCAAGAGGTCGAATCACTTTCTTTTAAAGTAAACAGGGTGTAGAGCTTTGGCTGTGACTTTTTTGCCTGGTTATCCTTGTTGCTTCCTCTGCCCACCGCTGATGCCAAGCTCTTGGAGCCCTCCGGGTGACACCCCTTTCCACGCCTGCACATCACGCAGGGTTGCCCAGCAGGGAACTGACGGCCAGAGGAGATGACGGGAGAGACCGCGCACCCCCAGGCTGGCCTGTCCCTTTCCCCTGCTCAGCAGCCAGAACCCGGCTGTAGGGCCCCCCAACCCCCGCCGTGACACTGGGGAGACTCACTGGCTTAAAAACATCCAGGAACGAACCTCTGGGGGATCTTCACCTAATCACTCATTCATTTATTCATGCAGACATCTAAGAGCTATTTATCCAATGCCTACTGTGTGCAACCAGTCTTAGTGCTGCAGATACAGCAGTGAATACACAGACACAAATCCCTGGCTTCATTTTAGTGAAGATGGACAGCACACAAAATAAATCACATTCTGAATTAAGTGAGGACTGCTCTAAAGAAAAATAAGGAAGAGGGATAGGGAATGTCAGGTGGGAGGCCTTGTTGCAAAGGTAACTTTCTCACAAAGACTGTGGTGAAGGTCACCAGTTGATGAGCCCAATCCACGCACACAAGTCTTTTTTTTTTTTTTTAAAGATTTTATTTATTTATGAGAGACAGAGAGAGAGAGAGGCAGAGACACAGGCAGAGGGAGAAGCAGGCTCCACACAAGGAGCCTGACATGGGACTTGATTCCGGGTCCCCAGGATCAGGCCCTGGGCTGAAAGCAGTGCTAAACCACGGAGCCCACCGGGCTGCCCTGCCCACAAGCCTTCTAACCAGTTTTTGGTGCCTCATGCTTAAATAGGTGCCAACAGCCAGATCTCAAATGTTCAGGGCAGGGCACAGAATGGCCTTCAAATATAAAGCAGGAATAGAAAATAGGGACTCAGGGAGACCAGAGGTAATGCAGGACTCAGAATACAGCTTTTAGAAAAGCTCCAAGTATAATTAGTATCTTTGAGAGATTTAAAAAAAAAAAAAGGTGTTTGGATTTATAAAACAAGAACAAGAGGAAAAAGTAAAAAACAAGAACAAAAAACACAACTAAGAAGAACTCTGGGAAATAAAACAAATCATATTTGGAAAAAACTCAGTAAAAGTAAAAAATCACAATAATCTCAGATAAGCTATTGCATTCATGGAACTAAGACAATTCTATAAAAAAGGAACATTCAAATAACACTGGAGAGCTGTTGGCAGTTAAAAACCTGATGTCAGAAATGAAAAACTCACTAGGAAAATATGAAGATAAGGATGAGTAATTCCCTCCGGGGGGGAAAAAAAAAACAAACAAGAGGAAATAGAACAAAAATTAAAGGGCAAGTCCAGGAAAAGCAATATTTGACTACTATGAGTTCCAGAAAGAGAACACAGAGAAAAATGGAGGGGAGGAAAGTATAAAATAACCCAATAAAATTGCCTCTGGACCCTCCAAGTTTCCATGTGGTCCCAAAACGTATGAAAAGAACTAGACCCTCACCAAGGCATATCACTGTGATATTTCAGAGCATGGGGCTTAAAGGGAAGATTTGATAACCTTCCAGAGTATCAAACAAATAAGAAAACCAAACAGGTCCTCTACCAAAGACTGAATCAGAATGGCCTCAGACCTAACAGCAGCACTGAAAACTAGACAACGGGCAGTGTCTTCAAACTTCTGGAGGAAAACGATTTCCAACTAGAAGCTATCGACAGGGGAACTCGGAGTCAAATATGAGGGTAAGCTAAAAAACATTGTTAGACAAGCCAGATTTCAAAAAAACATACCTTCCATGCTTTCTTAAAAGCCATGGAGTATATATGGTCTTCTGGAATAAAAAAGAAGGCTAAAAAAAGACAAAGGCACAATCTGCTCACTTTCATTTCCACGCTCCCCTTCTTTCCTTAGGTGTAGACCTCCGGGAGTTTTAGCTGGGCACGGGCCTTCCCAGTGGGGACCCATTGCAGCTCCCTGGGGGCCTAGACCGAGTTCTGGCCGATGGGCTGTGAGCAGAAGTGGTGCCTACAGCCCTTGGGGTGACTGTGACTCGGTGGAGCAAAGCCTCCGGCCTGCCTCTCGCCTGTCGGCAGAGAAACAAGCTTCCACCGTAGTGTGACGTCTTTGGTAAAGCAGATTAGCTGTAAGAAATATGTATGGAGGGCACCTGGGTGGCTCAGGGCATCTGCCTTCAGCCCAGGGCATGATCCTGGGGTCCCGGGATCGAGTCCCACATCGGGCTCCCTGCATGGGGCCTGCTTCTCCCTCTGCCTGTGTCTCTGCCTCTTTCTCTGTGTCTCTCATGAATAAATAAATAAAATCTTTAAATTAAAAAAAAAAAAGACATATGGCAAGGGGGAAACAGGAGCTCGAGCCCAGGAGAGAAACCAAGTCCTCGGGGGACAGTGAAGCGAGCCGGGCCAGGCCCGAGAGGCGGCGGCCCAGAGCGGGCCGTGGAGGGCTCTCCAGTGTGGCCTGTCCTTCGTTTCCCGTGACGTGAGCGGAGAGCCCAGAAGAGCCCGCAGCACACGGTCACCTGAGGGTGCCTTGTGCGGGTGACCCTTTCATTCTTCCCACCACACCTGCCAGCTCAGGCCCCCCCCCCCCGCCCCGCCCCAGGGCAGTGTGCTTTGGCGCCCCCCGGAGCTGGAGGTGGGCCGGAGAAAAGGCGCAGCGGCCCACTTCCCTTGACTCTGTTTCCCCGGGATGCCCAGTCCTCGTTCCCACGGGCGCTTTCCCCGGCACGCACTCGGGGCCACCCCTCGGGTACCGCCAGGGAGGTCGAGGCCCACCGTCCTCCCCAGGCCCGTGCACCTGATGGGGGGACCCCGCCCTTGCCTTACCCAGCCCGGCTGTGTTTGCTAACGCTTTTCAAAACTAAAATGTGTTGCTGAGGGATATTGAGGGCGTGAAACTACAGAGAAGCCCCAGCACGATTACAGCAGAAGTGAGCTAGTGACCCCCTCTGCGGCGGCGGGAGGGGGTACCTGTACCTCGGGAGGGGCGTCAGGCCCCGGAGGGCCTCGGTTCCACAGGCGCTTCATTCCTCAGCCTGGGAGCCAGACGTGTGGCTGATAGTTTACCCAGAACTGTGCGGTCTGCGCACTCAGACGTATTTCTAACTAGGCTCCAACGAAACTGATCCACGTGTGGTCAAAACAGGGCTTTGGGATGGGCGGAGAAGGAAGGGCGTCCAGTATTGTTTGACATCTTAAGCCTCGTGCCTGTATGGCTTTGATGAAAGAGATCGTCTGTGCTAGAAACTGGGCACACAGGATGTTCAGGTGGAGACTCTTGCCTTTGAGTATTTCTGAATCTGGCAAGAGAGAAGAGCAGTACAGAGCATTCATGGCAGTTCAGCCCTATGAGAGGGTTTTTTTTTTTTTTTTTTTTTTTTAATGTCTATTCATGAAAGACAGAGAGAGAGAGAGAGGCAGAGACACAGGCAGAGGGAGAAGCAGGCTCCAGGGTCACACCCTGGGCTGAAGGCAGGTGCTAAACCGCTGAGCCACCCAGGGATCCCCGCTATGAGAGTTTTGAAGTACCTATATGTAGAGTGCTTTAGGACACGGAAGAGAGAGCAATGGCTTTTTTTTTTTTTTTTTTTTTTGCCAAAAGGTAGTGAGATGAGAGAGGAGGTACAGGGGAGATAGTCTGTAAATCAGGCCTTAAAGGAGAATTTTGGAAGTAAATCAAAGGTGAAGACGGTGTCTCAGGACGAAATGTGAAAGTGTGGGCAAACGGTCTGGAGGGGATTACACACTGTGCAGGTTGCCTACTGCACAACCTCCAGGGGGCAGCCCCAGTGTTGTGCAGTTCATAACCTGCACAATCATCCACAGCAACCTGGTTGAAGGGTATTAGGTTAAGAAAGGGAAAAATAGAATGTGAAATGAAACTGTTATTGATTCTAAACATTATTCATTAGGTTAGTGTTGACATAGTCAAATTGTCATTTCAATAAGAAATTTGAAAATCACACGACCCATTTGTACTCAGTGAAGGAAAATAGCATGTGCCTTTATTTATAATGGTAGGGGACAAACATGAATACAGTTTGAATGCGGTGTACTTCACATTAACATGATTCCTTAAGGTATTGAGGATATAGAAAAGAAATAGACAAAAATCACCATCATTTAACCATTCACATTAGGAACAGCAAAATTAATATTGCATTTCTAGAACAAACTGCACCATAAGAGTGGAGGGGAAAAAAGGAGAGAGAGAGAGAAAATCATTTAGGACCACGCCTCTCAAGTATGGCCACTTTCATAGACGTATTCTAGGGAGAGGGGTTTGCAAGTTTTCTGTGATAACATTTTAGATGTTGTATTTTACTTTTGTTCATAATCTAAACAAGTTAAGACACACTTATTGAGGATTACCTGTATGACCACCGTGCATAAGAGAGATGCCCCATGAAGGCAGCAGCTGTGCTTATACCCCTATCTCTGTGGCACCAAGTGAAGACCAACTGCGCTTAATTTTTCATGTGTTTCTCAAATTGGGTCCTCTAGACCCTTCCTGGAATTGTTGAACATTTCCTAGGAGCTCTCTGAGTTGTCTAGGTTAAGAACACTGATTCAGAGCAAAGATTCTCAAGATAGGGTGGAGTGGGGTGGGGATCATGACTGGAGAAACATGTAGCTTGAAAAAGCATATCAAAATACCTGTTGCTTTCATGATGCAAATTCTATAAAGTCAAATTCAACAAAGTAACTTTCAGGCAGTAGCAGAAAACCAGTTACAGATTCATCCTAAACTTGGATCAACTTGGGATAAACTTGGTTGAGCAACACTGGCTCTGAGGTAGAAGAGTCCTAGCATATGGAGAGCGGTCAGGAGGAGACACGTGCCAAAGAGAAAGGACACCTTTTGGGTCACTGAGTGAATCCCAAGCCATAGCTTGTCATGGTCTTTTGGAACCCAAAGGGCCAATCGAGAAGAAACATAAGATACCCATCAACTTTCTCAGACCTGTGGTTTGGGGCAAGTTGGTCCACTTTTAATACTGAATCAAAAGAACAAAAAGCTATTTTTGCCCAAAGCCCCCTCACTCCCCCCCCCCTTTTTTTTTGGTTAACATATTTCAGAATTTTAAATAAACAGTTGGTTGCTGTGGCTGTTAGCCCCGGATCCATCCACCAGGAAGTGTGGTTATCATTTGAAATGCCATCCAGCTCTCAGGGGGATATCATCCTGGGGTCTGCTCTGCCAGGGAAACAAAAGTCAAACAAGTGGATTTTCTTGGAAAGGTAAATTCCCCTCATTTTTTTTTCCATTACCACAGCACTTACTCTTGCCTTTTAAGCACATTCTGTTACAAATGGCCCTGAGCTACAGTTGGCAGTAAAATAATGAGATCCTAGAACGCTGGAGGACAATGCAAATAGACCTTGTGAATAAGGGGAGCGCTAAGCGCCCCCCCCCAACACAGAGGTAGTTGGGGAAATGGTCTTTCATATCTTCCCAGCAAAGTCATTAGTTTTCTTCCATTTTTACTCTAAGCCTAAATTGCTCCAAAGTGTTCCAGAATAGGAAACATTTAGCACCACAGTTAATTGGGGTTTGAGTACTCGGATACGTGGGGTGAGGCCAGAAAGCTGCACAAGCAGACGTGGTGTTCACTTGCTGCGAGGACGTTGTAGAATTGTGATTAGGAGCTTCCTAAAACTGACTACTTCATTTCAAGGTACTCAATTTTTTTTTTTTAACTTCTGTTGCTATTTTGAGTGACCACCACAAATGACACACACACATTGCTCAAGGGTAAGTTATTAATTCACGGGCAATAAATACCTCCCAAAGATATTTTGGTCTATGAACCATACATTGGTCAAAGTCTCCTTTGACTTTAAAAAAAAAAAAAAAAAAAGACAACTGAGTCTCTCTGCTTGTGAGTCAGTGGAACTGGCCTACTTAGCATCTAGTGAACAGTAACAAGAGCTGGGGCAAGACCCCAAAAGTACCCCGGTTCTGTTTTGAAGAGTTCATCACCCGTGGCTTTCCATTCAGCCAAGGGTCTCCTTTGAGTGGCAACTGTAGGAAACTTTGTTCTGACATTTGGGAAGCCGATCAGATTGAACTGATTTGCAGTGTAAACACAGGTAATGCCAAATTACCTCGTTTTCCACACTGTGTTTAGAATAATCCTAATTATTTACCATGGCCTGTGCGCCCTGGCGCCTGCCCCCATCTCTTGCTACTCTTCCTTCTCATTGCACTTCACTCAGTCTGTTCTTGCTTTCTGTTCCTTGGATAGTCCATACTTGTCAGCTCAGGGCCTTCGCACCTGCTGTTTCCCTGGCCCTAAAAGCTTTTTGGCCTTATCTTTACATGGCTGCTCCTTATCAAGCAGGTCCCAGCTCCGCCAGCTGAGAAAGGCCTTCCTTCACCCTATTAGCTACATTTCCTCCTACCCCCTGCCTTGTTCCATCACGTTATTCTGTTAATTTGTTTCAGGAATTATTTGCTTATTTGGTTTTGGTGGGTCCACCTCTCTAGAACAGAGGTTCCGTGTTAGCATTTGGCTCATCCCTCTACTCTCCGTCCCTCACACAATGTGTGCACATAGTAAGTGCTCAGTAAGCATCTGTGAAATGAAGGTCGAGTGAAAGGATTTCCTCCTGTCCACACAATCTCTTTGCAAAATAGGAAACTCATAAATGACATCACAGTTCTTTAAGTCACCCCACATCACTCTTTCTCTAGCTGAACTGCCTTTCTGGAGGGTAATAAAATCCAGGAGAACTCTGTCATCTCCCGGTGTCCCTGGCCGGCACCCCACCCTTCTCTCACCTGTAATTATTGCAGAGCTCCAATCTGCTGTAGCCGCTTGCACAGTTCCCCACTCTGATTCATTTCTATCAGATCGCTGCAGCCACCGATACAGTCTCTTCCGATAAAGACCCGAGGCACCTAAAAAAGCAAGCAAACCAAGATGGGTAAGGAGTGTCACTATTTGGTTAGAAAGAATGACAATTTTTTTTCCTTCCTTTAAAAGTTTCCTGTGATTCCAAAGCTTTTAAAAATCGCTTTACAACCTCCTCTTGCATATTCTTTCAGGTCGGAACTTTGCTGTAATCGTAAAATTATTCACCAAAGAATGTTCCTAGGCCACGGTGTTCTTCATGTGGAGGATGCTGTGCGTTGAGATGGTCTAACTTGTCAACATAACTTAAAATTTTCGTTCTCGAGAAACACAGTTCAGGGAAAGAATTTTGGTTGCTGCAGCTAGACCACCCTGGTTGCATTCTGGTTTCTCTGTAGCTGGGACCACACCGGAGCCCTGACGCTGAGCCATGACAACCGGGAAGGAGTTGGTTTCTCAACACAGCTAGAAAAGCATCTGCATCAGGTCCCAGCCCCTGACTGTAAGATTCCCAGTCCGTCAGAGTCATCTGTCTCTGTTGTGAGCTCTGTCCTCAGCTGGGGAAGGGGGGTATCGGGCTCCCCCGTTTTCTGTCTCCGGCCTTTCATAATATGTTCAAGTGCTATAGCTCTGGGACGGAGGGCTACTTTGGTTTCACCCCTGGCACGTGTGGGTCACCCGAGGCAGGCCAGGCCAGCAGAGTCATTACACCTGCCAAATGCAATCGTCCCCGGTCACACTCGGGCTCCCTCCGTGGTGCTTCCAGAGTGTTTTTAGAATCCCAAGGGAGGAGGAAGTCCTCTCACGGTGGCCCAGACCACTTCCAGGCTAACTTGTAAAGAAAAGCTGACAGGCAGTAAAGAAACAAGCGCAGGACAGGTCACCTGACTGTCAGAAGCCAGCAGGCCCTCTTCCTGAACCCTAGGAACCTACCAGAAGGGGCAGGAGAGATGAAAGACAGAGGGCAGCGAACGTACCTTCAAAGCTCTTGATTTTCCTCAAAAAGGCATAACAAGTCAAGTGAATTTTTTAAAACACGAGGAAGATGAGAAAGAGGGCTGAATCACTACTTCAGGTAAGTTTTTACCGTGATTTTATTAAGAAGGGGTTCTGGGTGGGAGTGAGCTTTACAAATCAAGGCCAAATAGTAAAAGAACCTGCACTACATTTCCAGGGCTACTTCCTGTGCCTGGAGACTGGGCACGAGCACACCGAACTGCATCCCAGTGACGAAGCGCACGGATGTCCTCTCCAGTCCCAGACAGCAGCGCCTGCTCCACTCGCCACCGGGGCCCTGTGGCCACTTCCTGGGTGGGAAACTTAGCAAGGCAACGTATTTTTATCAGCAGACGGAACAGCTATGGGAAGATGAGGGCAGAAATCTAAGTTTTCCTTTGGGTCCTGTCCATTATTTTAGAAAACCCAAAGCTCCCACTGCTCCAAATTATTGGGGATCTTTTGGCTTTTGTCACCCTGGGAACACAAGGCGGTGGTCAGGGTAGCAGCAACTGCAACAGAGCCCCGGTGTAATTGTAATGTCACTGTACTGCAGAGCTCCTTCTTCAGAGGCATTGCCTGATGAAATAGAAATCATCTGAGCTTTATTTATTTGAGGGAGAGAGGGCGGGAGGGAGTGAGGGAGCATGCGTGCTGGCACTCACACAGGAGTAGGGGGAGAAGCTGAGGGGGAGGGAAAGGGAGGAGGAGAGGAATCTCAGGTGGACTCTGCACTGAACGTGGAGCCCGGCGCAGGCCTCAGCCTCATGACCCTGAGATCATGACCTGAGCTGAAACCGAGAGTCAGACACCTCACCGACTGAGCCCCCCAGGCGCCCCGAAATCATGTGAGCTTTAAACAAGCAGATGCAGTCACTCTTGAACTTCTATATTTTCAAAGAGAGCGGAGCGGTTGTCACTACGCCTCCCACTTGCCACATCCCCACCTCCGACCAGGCTGTTGGCCGAGACGGTTTGAACCCGTTGGAAGGAGGCCCTGAGGAGCAAGGGGTCCTCACCGTAGGCCCCACCTGGCAAAGCAGCTGGTCTGCCTGCGAGCCCAGAGGCCCCCCTGTCCTTACGCCCACCCCCCAGGGGAGGCCACAGCGCAACCACTTAAAGCACAGCAGTTACTGGGACCTGCGACAGAGGCTGGGCTCCAGGCTGCACGTGCCAGTGTGGGAAGCTGTGGTGACCCGACTGCTATCTGCTGAGGAAGGTGAAGACACCCGTGCTCTGGGGGCTCCCCTGCAAGCCCCAGCCCCCTCTTCCAGGAACTTGAGCGCCTCTTTCTGTCAAGCAGCAGAGAGACAACTGCCACCATTCAAACAAGCCGCAGGACCCTGGGGCCTGGACTTCCCTGGTGCACCTTGCCCCTCCCCAGCCCGGCTCCAGGTGCCCGGAGACAGACCCTGCTGCTTCCCAGACTCTTCACCACCTCCCTGGCAATGCCCCGGGTGCTGCCACCAGCAGTTTCCATCTGAGTAACTGCTAGAGCCTCCAGATGTCTCCCAGCTCCAGGCTGGCCTTCCTGCGCTCACTTTCCCCCACAGACCCACGCTTTCAAAACTCAGGTTGGGTTACTCCCCTGCTCACAACTCTTTAGTGGGATCTCGTTGCACTTCCGAAGCCACAGTCCTTGGGACAGCCTGAAAAGCCTTCCCGGCTACACCCCACTGCCTCATCTCCTCCTCCTTTCCTCCTGACTCACAGGGCTCCAGCCACACAGGCCTCCTTGCCAGGCATGTTTCTACCACAGGACCTCTGCACCTGCTCTTCCCACTCCCTGGAATACTCTGCCACTAAATTTCTGCATGCATGGCCCTCTCACCTCCCTTAGAGACCTACTAAAATCAGCGAGGCCCTGATGGCTCTGCTTAGAACTGTACCTTGATGCCTACTGTCCACCTCCCTTTCCTCCCCAGAGCAGTGATCACACTGGCCACCTTCCAACAAACTGTTTTATTACTTCTTGTGATTACTAGAATGCAAGTTTCACAAAGGCAGGAGTTTTTGTTTGTTCTGTTCCTGGCACTTTCCCAATGGCCAGAAAAGTGCCGCTATATGTAGTTGGTGCTTAAAAAACTGCTGCATCCAACAAAATTAACCTTCAGAAGTGAAGGAGAGATACTTTCTCACATAAGCAAAAATGGGGGAACCTTGTTGCCAGTAGAGCTGCCTTGCAAGAAATGTTCACAGGAGTTCTTTAGAGGGAAGGAAAAGGTTACAGGTCAGAAACTCGGATCTACATGAAGAAAGGAAGAGCATAAGAGAAAGAATAAATGAAGATGCTGAGCCAGGAGCTTTGGCCAGAGCAAACCCCAAACACTTTCTCCAAGTACACGGCCTGATTGAAGACATGGGCTCCGGGCATCAGTCAGGTCCTGCTGGGCTCCTACTATGTGCCCGTCGCCGGAGGTCATCACAGGGAAAGGAACACAGCAACTACTTCCAAGTGTCTAGTCTCTTCAGGTATAAACCCTTCCTTATGAGGGAACGTGAAGCACACACCGTAAAAGGATCTGTTCTCCCCTTTGGAGGAATGCATTCAGGACCCCGGAACCCATGGAAGGCCCTTTTAAAAATTCAAAAACAGACTTAAAAGACTACAAGACAAATTGTTGCTTTATGAAGAAATAGGGAAAAACAATGTGTCGAATGTAGGAAGAGGTTTCTCCTGCTAAAAAGATGCTGCTAGGCTGACAAGCGGCTCTCAAGATTTGTTGGATGTTGGAATTTTTTTTCCCCCTTGGTAGGAAATAAATTATTTTTTCCAGCCTTATTAGGTATAATGAACAACTAAGTTTGTAGATATTTAAGGTCTACAACGTTATGGTTTGGTAATACATGCACATTGTGAAATGATCACCGCGATCAAGTTAATTAACACGTCCACCACCGCACATAGTTAACTTTTTATGTGTGTGGTGAGAACACTTCGGTCTCCTCCCGCAGCAAACCGCAAGCATAAAGGACAGTATTTATTAATGACAGTCCTCACGTTGCCCACGAGATCCTCAGAACTTCCCCATCTCTGGGACAGACCTTGTACCCTTCAGTCTGGGGGTCTTCACAACTATTGATGCCTGGCTCCCACCTCCAACGTGTGGCTGAACTGGTGAGGGGAGTGACCTGGGCAGCCGGAGTTTTTACAGCATCTTCGTGTGATGCCAACGTGCAGCAACATCTGGGAGCCCCCCCGCGAGGCACGCACCCATCACGGGGTCCCGGGCAGTGCTGGCGCTGCTCTCTGGCTCGCAGGCCCGGGGCAGCCCGCCCAGCTGGTCCCTAAGCAGCTGGCGTCTCTAACCACGATGGCCTCCGCTGCAGGACCTCTGCTCAGGCCCAGGAGTCCTCAGCTCACAGCGGGGGCCCCGGGAGCAACAGGGCCACAGGTGTAGCCTCCCTCTGTGCCAACAGACTGATGGCTGAGGAGAGGCTCGAGAAACACCCCCCGCCCCCCGCCCCGTGCTTCCTGCTCAGAACCCAGATAAAAGCCTGGGAGTCCAACTGAAGCAGGTAATGTGCTTCTGCAGACACAGTGTCCGAGAGGATGCGCATCCTGAAGGGGGCTGGGGTGGGGGGGTGGCCGGTGGCCCCCGCCCCACCCGGTGCCAGATCTGGCCATACCCCCCAGAAGCTGGGGGTGCTGAGGAAGAGGAAGCCTTTCCAGGTAGAGAAAAGCAGTTCCTAGAGGGCCTCACAATCTATGGGAGCCAAGGGGACTTGGAAGTCCCCTGCCTGTCTGGTCTGGTGGCCGAAGGTCCTTGAGGATCCCCGAGGTGGCGCCTCGCCCAAGGTCACGTTGCAAGCCATTGTGAAATCCAGGCTGGGACTCTGGCCCCTGAACTCCCTACCAGGGCGGGCCTGGAAACATCTGTAACATGGAAGAAGGAGCAAATCGTGACCCTTTCCAGGGGAGGGAGTGAGTTAAGATAGGGAAGAGGGAGCTAAGGGCCTTGTGGTTAAAGGGCGCTTAGAGGGAAGACCGAAGGCGGCAAGTCCCCCTCGGCCGGATGAACTCGGGGGAGGGCGTTCAACGCGCAGGTCACACTTGCCCCCGCGCCCCACTTCCCACCCGGCCGCAAGCTGCAAACTGTCATTTCCCGGCAGTGCTTGAAACAAAGGCCGGCGGGGGCTCAAGCCGGCGGGGACAGCGCTGGGGCCGCGAGCCTGACGCACCGCACCGGGTCCGCCGCCTCGGGCTGCAGCCCAGCTGCCGTCCCGGCGGGGTCCTCGCCTGGAGACCCCCCAGCGCCCCGGGGCTGCAGCCCAGCTGCCGTCCCCATTGGGGTCCTCGCCTAGAGACCCCCCCAGTGCCCCGGGGCTGCAGCCCAGCTGCCATCCCGGCGGGGTCCTGGCTTAGAGACCCCCCAGCGCTCCAGGGCTGCAGCCCAGCTGCTGTCCCGGCGGGGTCCTCGCCTAGAGACCCCCCAGCGCCCCGGGGCTGCAGCCCAGCTGCCGTCCCCCTTGGGGTCCTCGCCTAGACGCCCCCCCCCCAGCGCCCCGGGCCGCGGCGCATCCCCGCTCAGCCCCACAGGGAAAGGGAATGGGGGCGGGGGAGCTCCGGCCCGGCCTCGGGGAACCCACCGTCCTGGCGCCCGTGAGCTTTTCCAGATAGTCCTGAATGCTGCTGGTGTCGCCCGCGGCCGTGATGTCGACGAATTCCAGAGCCCCCGGCCGGAGGGGCAGCGCGCCGAGCAGCTCCTGGGCCCTTCGGCAGTAGGGGCAGGTGGGCTTGACGAACACCACCACCTTCCCGGGCTGCAGCCTGCTGCTCACGAACGCCTGGGCCATGCCGACCGCGGCCCCGGCTCGGCTCCTCGGCTCGGCTCCTCGGCTCGGCGGGCGCCCGGGCAGCTGGGCTGGAAGCCGGGCCGCGGCTGGCTCGGGTGTCGTGTCGGGGCCGCCCCGGGGCGGGGCTCGCCGGCGGCCTGCTCCGGTTTTAAAGAGGCCGCGCCGCGTGCTCGGCCGCAGGCTGGGGTGGACCCTCGGCTGGGGTGGACCCGGGGCTCTGCCCCGCAGGCGGCGTGGTCCGCCGCTTTCCCCGGCCACCCGCCCTTCGGGAGAGCCTGGGCAAGTCACCGGGGTGGGGGGGCATGACGTCTGCGGGGGCGACATGACGTCTGCGGGGGGGCATCACATCCGCGGGGGGTGGGGCATCACATCTGCAGGGGGGCATCACGTCCGCGGGGGGGCATCACGTCTGCAGGGGGATCAAGTCTGCAGTGGGGGCATCACGTCTGCAGGGGGGTGGGGCATCACATCTGCAGGAGGAGCATGACGTCTGCGGGTGGTCATGACGTCTGCAGGGGGGCATCGCATCCGCGGGGGGTGGGGCATCACGTCTGCGTGGGGGGGGCATCACGTCTGCAGACCAGCACCGGGGAGGACACGGAGCCGGCACTGGCTTCTCGCCGCCAGGTCCCCGCGTCTTCACGCAGAAGCAGGATCACTCACGAAACACTGAGATCATCTTAGAGGAAGTGAAACCCAAATTGTGACTCTGCTTCCCATCTTGACGTGGCTCCCAGGGCTTGGTGGCTGGCCTGGTGGAGGGGTGTTTGCGGCCTGATTGCTCTCGGGGAGCTAGTTCCCAACCCTTAAAAAGTCTCCACGGAGGAATCTGGTCTTGCAACCTGTCTCCCTGCGATGTCGGGTCAGGTCCATTTGTGGCAGCAGCGGAGGAGGGGGGGTGTCCAGCTCAGCAGGCCCCGAGTGACCCTGGCTTTTCACAGGCCATCAGCTAGTGCCTGCCTTGGGGACACCTGCTTCCCCGTTGCCACAGCCTTGGAATCTGTGACCCTTGAGCACCGCCTTGCCATGAAAGCGCGTTCCAACACGCACCCGGATTTCACACTGCGGGTTCAAGGAGGGTATTTTTCTGGGTGACCCTCGGATGGTGGCCTTCGGTTTCACCGTTTGGGGAATGCAGCGGTGCAATGACTCGGCCACCACATTCACCTCCAGGGTCCTGAGACACAGAGCAGGGGCTGCGTGGTGTTCTGGCCTGTGCGGCCGCAGTGCTCCTAGGCCTTCCGTTCTAGGCCCTTCTGACCCCTCAGGGCGCAGTAAGTTAAATAAATACACCAAGGAAAAAACCCACCTTTAGAAGTGAATCCTTTTCTGCGGGAAGTTCTACGCTGAAGCTGGGGTGGGGGGCAGTGAGGGGCGCCTCCACCCCGGGGGGGGGGGGATCAGGGACTGGGCCACGGGAAGAAGGTGGACTCCCAGATGCAGCTGTGATCGTCACTAAGATCAAATGGCAGAGGGAGAAGCCTAGAGTTCGAGTCACATAGAGGAGCTCCCCAGGGAGCTCCCGGCCATGGACAGACCGGGCTTCAGGGGGCCTGGGGCAGCTTGCGGGGTCACCTCCCCCCTGCAGAAGCACAGGGCCGGTTCTCTGGCCTCCACCACCCCCCTTCCTTTAGGGGGCTCTCCCCGGGTCGGGGTCTCTCCAGGGACCTCAGGGGTGCTGTTTTCTGTTCCCCGGGGCCTGGGGTTCATGGTCAGACCTTGCACCTGGCTGTTCCCTCTTTGCTCACTGTCTGGGCCGCCCTGTCGCTCTCTGTGCCTCTTTTTTCAACAGCTGCAGGCACTGTTCCTTGTTAAAAACCATCATCACGGCCAGCTTTCATCTCCTTTGACCCTGCTCACCTGGCTCTACCCCTTGCCAACAGCCAGGGCTCAGGAAACTTGCTGTTGGCTTGCCCTCCGTAGTCCTCGCCACCACCTCCCACTGTCCCCCGCTTGCTGCGATCTGACCTCCTCATCTGCCTACCATCCTGCTGACGCTCCTCTGCTGAGTCACAGGGTGGCCAGGGTTCCTGACAGCCTAACTGCAAAGTGTGGGTGTGCAGGGAGCGTTTGGTAAGCTGGTGGAGTGGACATAGGGTCCCCGGGGGGCTGGGTCCCTGGGGCAGAGACTGGGATCACAGGGAGACTGTCTTCCGCCCCAGGCTCAGCCCTGGCCTTGGGACAGATGGCCACCTGCCGAGAAGGCATTGGCCTGAGGCGCTGTGTGAGCCACGGAACTCCGACAGATGACAAGTAGGGGGTGTCCTCTTCCTTTCTCAGAAAATGCCGTGGCTCCCGCTCAGGGAAGAAGTCAGAAGAATACTCCGCTGCTTTGGCGTCACCAAGGTGTGTGGCTTTGGCAGAGCAAGAGACGGAGGCCCTGCGCCAGGGGGGCCGCGGGGGGCCCTGGCGTCAGATGGGGGTGTGGGGGCCAGCACGTGGACACTCCGCTCGGGCCTGTGCACCCCACTCCCAGGGCCTCAGAGAAACAACGGGAAGCGAGGACTCGTTTTCAGGGAGTCCTGGCTCTGCAGAGGGTTGGCCACAGGCCGGTGATGCATGTGAAACGGTGGCTCGTACTGCCTGTGTGACCTCGCGTGTACCACGGGCCGATGGGGCCCGGGGAAATCTGGCCACAAATGAACATTTTTCAGGCCTTTTCCTGACTTGCCGCCTTTGCAGGTCACCGTCCCCTCTTGAAGCTCTCTTCTTTGAAGAGTCATTTTCCTGTATCTCTGGGCATCCTGTCTCACATTCTTTCTCAAGAATTTTGCCCACACATGTGGTCTATCCTGTGGCTTGGTCGTCTTCTCACTGTCACTCACCACCATCCCACACCCTCCTTGAAAGACGTCATCTGCCCACGTGGCTCCAGCTAGCACCTGTTTGCTGATGAGTACCGAGTTTATTTTTCTTATCTAGATTTTTCTCCTGAGCCTCAGGAATGGGTAGCTCATGGCCTATGGAGAAGACCCACTGGGGGTTCCTAAGGCATGTTAGCCTCAGTGTGAGCAAAACCGAAGGCACCCTCCTCTCTTCCATACCTACGTATGTTCCCATGAGCTCCAGCACCTGCCTTGTTGACCTGGGAGGGTCTGTACTCCGCTCCCTGCCCCCCCAACCCCACCCATGCCCCTGCTTTTGTTTATACAGAGTGATCAGACTAAGGATTTGGCCTCCCCTGTACCCCTCTTTCATCCTGCCTGCCGGCCTTCAACCAGCCCTCATCAGTTCTCTGTTAGATTTTGTTAGCATCTCCATCTTGGCCTCGCAGCTGGAGACAGATGGAAAGGTAAGGGCTCCCCCCTGGGCTGGGCCTCGGATCTCCTTGAAGGGGTTCTTGGGTACTTCGAGGGAAAGCACATGGATTTAGATTTCAGAGCATCACACAGAATATAATTCCCCAGTTTGTTTGTTTTTTTATAGCCCTAGCCTCCAACTGGATATCTCAATTTGGATGTTTTAGGTGTAAATTAACAGAAGACCCAGTTAAAACTAGTTTTGATTAGGGCTTTATTTTCTTTGGCTCTCAGGAAGTTGGGAGGGAGGAAGGTGGCTCCGAGGGTCAGTGATCAGGGGCTCTGGGGAGACGTCTCTGGGATTTCCTGGGTCCTTCCCTGGTGGCTGCAGCTGGTCCAGCCATCATCTGTACACCTGTGTTCAAAGGTGGGAGGTACAGGGGGCACAGGCAGGGCATTCCTCCTTCCATGCTTTTTCCCCAGCAGACTTGCCTTATATCCCCTGGGCCGGAACTGGTTCGCTTGCCCACCCCACAGTCAGGGTCTCTCTTTCCCGAACACTTTGCCGAGTTCTCTGGACCAGCGGGAAGAGATCAGTAGTCAGCCTTCCCCTGGACCGCATGCGGCACTCTGATTTTATTGTCCACTACCCCCTTTCACCATCAAGAGCAGGGGGTGCTTTCCCCCATGCTTCTCAAGGTAGCTGCATCAGAGGCAAGGGGGGCATTTCTGTCCTGCTTAATTACTCTTGTGTTTCTTAGAAGGATGACTTTGGCCACAAGGAACAGAAAGCCCAACTCAAACTGGTTTGAATGATAATATAGATTTTTTTTTAATCCTCCAGGAATAGGGCCAGCTTTATGGCGGGCATAATTCAGTGGCCTTGACTCCATCTGCCTGCCCTTGGCCTGGGATGGGTTCACCCTCGGCCTGGTGGTGGGATGCCTCAACTCTGTGAACAAAAATGTCCTGAGGAAGCTAGAAGTTTTCCCACAGTAAGCCTCCCCTTGTATCAGTGGTCCGAACTGTTGCGTAGGCTCACTTCGGGCCCAGAGATTAGCAAGAGGAATGGGGTGACTCTGCTTGTGGAGAAGATCAGGCCAACTGCTGGAGGGAGATGGTTTCAGCTTGTCCCGAGGGGACGGGCTCTGCTGGGGAGGAGTGGACTCCGGAGCGAAGCTGCAGCTCTCGAGGAAGAAGGAAGGGGAAGATGCATGCCAGCGGGGCAACCTGCAGTTTTCATGGCCAACTCTCAGGGCAAACTTCTTAGAAGCAGTCAGCCGCCAATAGGAACTTCATCTTGCTTAGTCGGACCAAGCTGAAAACACTGAAATCAAAGATGGGCCGCTTCTCCTGTTCCACGCAGTATGTTTTTTTACTGAGGTGCAGCGCCTTCCAGGCCTAAGTGTTTTTTTAGCAGTTTCCTGTTACTCCTTGCCCAAGGCAGCTCATCAAAAATAATGCAATAAATAAATATCCCCCTATAGCAGGTACCTGCCGTTTGCAGATAGGAGAGCAGACTCGGGGAGTTTGCAGACTACTTAAAATCACAAGTGACCACTGTTGAGTTGGCGGTTTGAGGTCTACCAAGCGGAGCAAGGATGCCCCGGTGGGAGCGAGGGGCCGGGCAGATGTACAGTTGTGGAGCTTCGGGAGCCAGTGTCCAAGCTGGCCCTCGGTACTACTGGCCTCCTGGAATTTGTATCCTGTGCGGTGGGCCCCTCTTGCATTGATAGGGCTGCCATTTATTAACCAACAGGATGTTGTAGGAATGATGGATGTGACTTCTGAGAGTAGGTCCTAAAAGACATTGTGGAGGTGCTTGGGTGGCTTAGTTGGTTAAGTATCCGACTCTTGATTTTGGCTCAGGTCATGATCTCAGGGTCATGAGACTGAGCCCCACATTGGGTTTTGTACTCAGTGTGTAGTCTGCTTGTCCTCTGCTCCCCTCCTCCGTCCTTGTTCTCCCTCTCTTTCTCTAAAATAAATTATATATATATTTAATATGTGACTTCTATCTTGCTCTTCCTCGGATCTCTTACTCTAGGAGGAGCCAGCTGCTATAGTGTGAGGACACTCAAGTAGCCGCATGTAGGGGTCCATGTGGTAAAGAGCCAAGGTCTCTAGTCAACAGCTATTGAATAAGCTATCTTGAAAGGAGATCCTCCAGACCCAGTCAAACCTGCCCAAAGCCCCTGATGACTACAATTCAGCCAACGTCTTAACTGCAATCTTATGACAGACCCTGAGCCAGAACCACCCAGTTGTTTCTGGCTTTCTGACTCTCAAAAAATGTATGAGATAAAAGAATGCCTGTTGTTTTAGGTGGATACGTTTTAGGGTGATTTGTTGCACTGCAATGGAGAACCAACACAAAGGCCTAGGCACCTTGGACCTCACCCCACATACCAGAGCGAGGCTTGAGAGTCAACTACTCCAGCATCATTTGCAGGTCAGGATAAGACTTCTGGTAAGCTGCTCACTTGGGATCAACTGAGGATATGGTCAGCCTTCAGCTCAAAGATCCTCAGAGCATACTGCTGGAAGGGATGGGGCAATATGAGTGTGTGTGTGTGTGTGTGTGTGTGTACACATGTGGAGTGTATATATGTATATGTGTGAATCAGGGTTGTTTCCTTGCTTCCTTGTGCCATCTATAAGGGGAAAAGGCCAGTTTGCTCTACCTTCTGCCTCCAGAGTTGACTATGAGCCCTACTTTATTTATGATACTTCCTCAGAAGGTTTTTTTTTGTATAGTTAACATTTAACATTATATAAATTTCAGGTGTGTGTTTTTCAAACTAGATTTTACTTTTTTAAAAAATATGTTATTTGAGAGACAGAGACAGAGAGTGGACACAGGCAGGGAGAGGGAGAAGCATACCCCTCCCCGAACAAGGAGCAGGACATGGGGCTCAATCCCAGGACCCCGAGATCATGACCTGAGCTGAAAGCAGATGCGTAACAGACTGAGCCACCCCTTATAGTTTAAGGTGCCCCTTAAACTATATTTTACTTTTTAAGAGCAGTTTTAATTTCACAGAAAAAGTGAGTGGAAGGTACAGAGATTTCTTACATATACTCCCTGCCCTTACATACGCGCAACCTGGGCATTATCAACATCCCCCACCGGAGTGAGACGTTTTACAACCGGGGAACTTCCATAAACAAGTCATAATCACCCAAAGCCCATAGTTTACATTAGGGTTTTCTCTTGATGTTATACGTTCTGTGGATTTGAACAGATGCGTAATGACTTATATCCACCATGCAGAGTAGTTTCCCTGCCCTAAGAATCCTCTGTGCTCTGCTCGTTCATCTCTCCCTCCTGGACAAAGGCTTTATTTTCCATGCCATACCTTCTTCACTGAATCTGTACCATGTGCGGGTATTGCTTTTGTGCTTCATTTGTTACTTATGTAGAGTAGTGATTGGCAGTAAGGAAGTGGAGAAAAACAGTGCAGACTAACCTCTAAAGAACTTCGGCAGAAGGGGAAGTGACAATAGGGCGATAGTTTAAGGAAATAGCAGGGTTGAGAAAAGTCTTTAGTATGAGGGAGCCTTGAGGACATTTTTAAAATTTGTTTTTGCAGAGAAAGCAAGCAGTTGAAGGGGGGAAATATAAGTGAAAAAGAGGGTGGCTGATGGAGCAAGGTCACAGACTAGAACTGAGGGCAGGGGACAGAGGGCAGGCAGTGGGGTTGACCTTGGGGAGAAAGAGGGGCACATCTTCAGGATGAATGCCTGGGTGGTAGGGACAGACATGGGGGGTGCTTCCGGGCAAGCCCAGGAGGCACAGTGAGAGCCCGAGGGACAGGGGACTCTAGACTCTGACACGTGGCTGAAACAGCCAGGCATGGGCTCCAGGCTGGAGAGGAGGCAGGGGTAGGCAGGAGAAGATCACAAAAGAGCGGAATGGGATGAATTGAGGGCCAAATGAAGATGAGAATCTAGTTCAGTAGCAGGGATTTAAAACATTAAAAAAAAAAAAAAAGTTATGCTCAATGACAGGAAATTCAGGCTCCTAGGCAAACAGTTGGTGGATAGTTGACTCTGTGACCAAATAGGAGCAGCTGAAACAAAATAATAAAGTTAAAAGCCATTTCAAGCCTTTCTTGGGAAACACAACTTTACTTTGGCTGTACTGACCCTACAACTAACTGAGGTCCGAGGTCTGTTTGCCCGGGGAGGCCGGACTAGAGGAAAGCAAACCGCCTAGGTCAAGGAGTTACCAGTGCATCCAAACCTTAAATTCCTGATCTCAGATTATCAATTAATTGTACAGCACTTGCCTTCTATGGAAGTAGAGGCTACGTCCAGGTGCAACCGGTTGCAAAAACCATTCCTTCCACCTGAGATGAGATGCTGACAGGCAGTGAATCACAGGGACAGAGCACCTGCGGGGGAAAGGACAGCTGGGCCCACCCGGAGACGACCGCTAGGCACAGGCGTGTGGAGCTCCACTGGGAGTGACTGGCCCGGAGGTGCTTGAGATAAACCTGAAAGGAGCTGAAGCTGGAAAATAAAGATCTGAGCTGACAGGAACTATAGAGCAAAATCTCTAGGTGAATCAAGTGGAAACAGCTGCCCAGGGGCCCTCCCTCCACCCCCTTGGGCCCTGCGTCCTGTCTCCACACGGTAACCGCTGGTTTCGTGATTCCTCCACAAAACGTGAGGCTCCACCGAAGACAGGTGACAGGTACGTATGGAGTAAGAATGTTCTTCAGTGGGCTTCTGGTTAATACATTTTGGCGCATCCAAATGATGGAACAGGATGCAGCTGTTAATAATGAGGGAGCTATGTCTGTGCTGAGGTTTCTAGGGTCTGAAAAATCAAACTGCAGAATCACGTATGCAGGACAGTATCTTTTGTGTGAAGGTCACAATGTAGGCTATGAGGGTATCTATGCGAGCGTGTGTGATGTGTATGCGTGTATGTGGATGAGCTCCCCCGTCCATACAACATAACGTGAAAGGTTTCCAAGTGAAAAACCAAGTTAAAATCAAGTCTTAAACGTTGCAAAATAATATCTATAAAATGAGAAATAAAAAGTGACATAGGTGCATGGATCCATGTACTACATATGACATCAGTGCCTAGAAAGGGGCCTTGCAAGTGGTGGGCAGTGTGGCCTCTGGGGAGGAAAGTGGCCGTGGGAGGGATGGTGCCGGGTTTCAGCATTGCTCTGTAGTCTTCTATAGTATTTGAAACAAATGAAACACTGTATTCATGTCTTACTTATGTAAGAAAAAAAAAAAGAAACAGGGGCACCTGGGTGGCTCAGTGGTTCAGCATCTGCCTTTGGCTCAGGGCGTGATCCTGGAGTCCCGGGGTCGAGTCCCACCTCAGGCTCCCTGCATGGAGCCTGCTTCTCCCTCTGCCTCTCTCAACCTCTCTCTCTCTCTCTCTCTCTCTCTCTCTCTCTCTGTGTGTGTGTGTGTGTGAGTGACTCAGGAATAACTAAATAAAATCTTAAAAAAAAAAAAAGAAGAAATAATAAGGACCAAAAATGAAAGTTGCATAGTCACTCTCAATACCCTCCTGGGAACCCAGAGCCCCAGAAGGTGGTAGTACAGACATGAGGGGACACAGCCCACATTTAGTAACCCTGCCTCTGCTGGGAGCTGACCGACAGAGGGGCCTAACGGACAGAGGGAATGGCCCAGGCCCAAGTCCCCCACTTCGCAGCCACGGGGCTAGCAGGCTGGGCCAGAGAGTCTCTGTCAATCAGTGGGTGAGGGTGACTGGGGGCTCCGCTTCCGATACCTGTTACTGCGGGGTGACCCAGGAGCAGGAAGAGCCCTGACGCTAAAAGGGGACATCGGCATCCAAATGTGTTGGTCTAGGGGCACCTGGTGGCTCAGTCAGTTAAGCATCTGCCTCGGGCTCAGATCATGATCTCAGGGTCCTGGGATTGAGCCCCAAGTAGGCCTCCCCGCTCAGTGGGAGTCTGCTTCTCCCTCTGCTTCTGTCCTCCTCCCTCTCTCAACTACATTAATAAAATCTTTAAAAAAAAATAATAAACGTATTTTTCTGGAGACTATGTGGAGCTTGAATACGCAGAGAACATGCAGAGCAAGTTTATTTGAGGACACGCTACGGTGATACAGGTTGGGACTTAGAAGCCAGTTTGTAGCACTGATGAAATTTATAGGCTCAGGCCGCATGGGACCAGCTCTCAGTCCCGTCTGCACATGGGATGCACCTGAGGAGCTTTAAAAATACCAGCCTGGGTCCCACTCTGGATTAATTGACCCCTTGGGTTTGTGCTCCCACCGAAGACCTTCCTCCGTCAGAGGAAGACCCTCTCAGAGGTCTGTCCTGGCCAGGAGGCCCGAGGATGCTCTTCGTACCCAGCCTCACTGCCAAACCTCCACAAGCTTCTCTACTCTGGGGGCGCTGTTTCTGGGAGGTGCTCTTTTACTGTGACAATTACTCTCCATAAATCTAGGAAAATGGATTTCGGCTATCCTGGCTAAGAAGTACCCTTCCTTCCCTTTGAAAATATCCCTACTTATTTATGGAAAATACGTCCCTTTTATAAAACACAAAGATTTATTGAGGGGAGGGTGTAACAGAGTAGTGAGTTGATAATGACCACGGGGAGGTTTTCTGTGGTGTGGGTGACTTCTCCCTCCCCATCCCAGGCAGGACAAACGGGCCGTGTGTTCTGAGGTTCAGATTATCGTGCCCTGTGATAACAAGGGAGGGGGCAGTGTTCTGTTCTATTGTGTTTTAAGATGGAAATATTCGTTCTGGAATGCGAGGAGCTGTAAAAAGGGGATGGGAAGTGCATTCTGAAGGGAAGGGAGTGGCCTGGCTCTGATGGCAGAGAGGAGGTGGCAGGTCTTGAATCCTGAGGACCTGTGTGCCCCTCACCATCCAGCATCCTGACCTGTGATACACCCAGGATGAAGCAAGTGCAAGAAGTGGTAGAGTCCTTGGGGTGAGGTCTGGGCGCCAAGGGGGAATGCCCTGGGCCTGACATGGCCTGGAGGTGGTGAAGCCACCAGAGGAGCCTGCAGGTGGAGCCGGGACCAGGACGCTGGGCGGGGAGATGGGGATGGCTACCATGATGCCTCTAGGGGCCCTGCTCAATGTTCCTGCATCCCAGAAACTTTAGAACTCTAGAGTTCTCCGATGATCCCAAGGAGGGACGGGGGCAGGGTGGCTGGGTTCAGACAGATTCCATTTTCTGTGGAACAACTAATCAATGTGGCAGTTCTTAGGCTCCAGGGTAGCGGAATGATACCCACCACACACAGAGATTTACTAGTTTACTGGGAGGTCGCTGAAGACGAAAGTTTCCATCTAATGGCTTTAAAGGCGGGGGGGATTGAAGTTCGGTGTGTGGAGAAAGGAGAAGGCATGCGCCAAGCCCGCAGAGCCAACCGTGTGGTTGGGGGAGGCCAGCTTAGGAGCTCCTGGGAGCCGGTGCTGAAGAGACTGTGGGACCAGACATCTCTGCGGGTTCCTCGGGGTGTGGATGTGAAGCCCACCTCGGCCTCCTCTGGGGCATCTTCAGTGAAGCTGAAACTGGTTCCCTAATGGTTTTGTGTGGGCAGCTTCTCCTCTCCCTTCTTCCTCCTTAGAAATGTGTCAGAGTGACTCTGGATCACTGCTACCCAAAATCCTTTATAAAGACACACTTCCTCCTACTCTTTTTTTTTTTTTTAATTTTTATTTATTTATGATAGTCATACAGAGAGAGAGAGAGAGAGGCAGAGACATAGGCAGAGGGAGAAGCAGGCTCCATGCACCGGGAGCCCGACGTGGGATTCGATCCCGGATCTCCAGGATCACGCCCTGGGCCAAAGGCAGGCGCCAAACCGCTGTGCCACCCAGGGATCCCACTTCCTCCTACTCTTGACCCCTCACCTCATGTTCCTCCTCCAAAGGCAACCATGTATCTGGTGATAGTAGTTCACGTATTTTTTAACAGTAGCCTTTGTGCTCACCTTCCTACCCTGGCTTCCATTAGGTGACAACCCATCTCTGCCTCTCTGGCTCATCTTTATATACGCTACTTAGTACTCCATTTAGTGGACATACCATAGCGCACGTAACCAAAGCTCCACCCAGCTCCTGTGGTTGGAGCTTTGGGTTGTTTCAGCCGGCCTGTACTCTTAGGATCCATTTCTTTGTCCCTCCAGTGGGTTCTCTCCCAGAACTGAGAGGGAGGCGGGGTGTCGCACGCATGGCTGGAGGGCACTCAGGAGCTGGCACTCAGAGCACCAAGAGTGATTAAATCCAGAAATTGTTTTTTTTTTAATTTTTTTAAATTTTTATTTATTTATGATAGGGACACAGTGAGAGAGAGAGAGGCGGAGACACAGGCAGAGGGAGAAGCAGGCTCCATGCACCGGGAGCCCGACTTGGGACTCGATCCCGGGTCTCCAGGATCGCGCCCTAGGCCAAAGGCAGGCGCCAAACCGCTGCGCCACCCAGGGATCCCCCAGAAATTGTTGATACTGGGGAGCTCTGGGGCTTTTTCAGCTTAGGTGCTGGAGATTTGAAGTGATCCTAAAGAGATCTCAAGAGCCGATTGCTCAGTTTTCTGCTTCTTCAGAATCCTAGAAATAGCTTAACTTACTTCTAACGTGCTTGTAGGAGGACTAGTCGGATGGAAGCTCACCTTTACATTCTGGGTAACGCTGACCCACAGGCTCTCCACACAATTTTTTTTTTCTCCACACGATTTGATTAAACAGTATATGCCTTATTTTTTTGTGAACCAAAATATAGCATCCGTTTCACTGTTCTTATTTGTGGGGGTTTTTTTTTTTCCTCCTCTCTGAATCTTCCAGTTGTAGAAGTGGTCCTTGTGAAAACCTTCCACTTATTTCTGGGAATCATCAGAGGGGTCTTCACATGCACTTAACAATAAATCCTTTCAGTGACTGCATCATATCCATAAAACTTTTTACCTTCCTTCAGCTTCTTCCTCTCTCTTTGGGGCCCTTCTGTGTTACTGGGCCGAGCGGTGCTCCTCACTTCTGATGTGACCTGAAGGCTCTACACTGGGAGCTGTGTTCTCAGGAGGGGCCCGGGCCCCTAAGTTCCCTGCCATGTCAGTACACTCCTCGTCTAATGAAAGCAGGAGCAGAAGTATTCAGGCTTGGGTGTTGGCTGCTTCTTCCAGGACTGGGTCAATGTTCATGGATTATGAAACCAAGTGCCCCACGCCCTTATGACTTCAAAAGCTTCCTTTGGGAGGACTAAGTGGGTGGCTGCTGGATAGGTACCTGCTAAGTTTCCTAATTGTTGGATTTTGAGATGAGTAGTAGGGCGATGCCACCTGATAGAAACTTGAGAGACAATAGATCCTCGTTCTGACACCCGGTGGCCCACTTGGCTGTTGTTGCTCATGGTTCAAAATTCTCTTCCATTGTATAAGAAGAAATGGGTCAGGAAGGAAGTTTTATGTAAAAGAAAAGAGAATTATGCAACCTCCATTTTTGCTTCTTCCTTAGCTGGTGGAGTTTTGTGGCAACATTTGCAGAAACACTAGGACCTACTTCAGTTATCCTTATCTGTGATGGTGGGAGAGAGGCCCTCAGGAAGTACCGCAGGGACCCCTGGCTGGATGGGCAAGTGTTCTGGTGGTAGTCGGCAGTGTGCTGGGAAGAGCCACAGTAATTCTAATTGGCTGGGGCTCATGCCATCTGAGCTGTTAAATATTTTAGGTGTCGGTGGGCATATTCTAAAAATCTATCACACAATATTTTTATACATGGAGAAAATAAAAGGGGATTTCTCTTGCAATTCAAGCCACAGGCAGTGAAGTGCAGTGAAGTTCAAGGGCGCCCGGGTGGCTCAGCGGTTGAGTGTCTGCCTTCTGCTCAGGGCATGATCCTGGGGTCCTGGGATCGAGTCCTGCATCGGGCTCCCTGTGTGGAGCCTGCTTCTCCCTCTGCCTGTGTTTCTGCCTCTCTGTTTCTCTCATGAATAAATACATAAAATCTTAAAAAAAAAAAAAAAGTTCAGAGATGGAGTGATGCGAAAGACAGAATGGAAGGGAAGAAACCACTGGGGACCAATCCAGATGTTGGGACAGTGGTAAGAATGTTGCACTCATCAGAAGGGTACATGGATGAATTAAGGTTGAGAAACACTCAACTATGTCAAGCAGAGGTGATTCTGGTGAGGCCCCAGCTGGGGTAACACAGGGAGAAAACCCCTATTGTGATAACCACTTCTGGCTGTTAGCTGTGGGGAAGGGGAGCACCGTCAGACATGGAGATTGAGATCACTCATCCCCGCGACCACTGGAGGTGGAGATGGCACTCTTGAGTCTGGGGGCTCCAGTAGCCCCCTGTTTGGTCTGTTACTCTGTGCCCTCAGGCCTCCATGCTGAAAAAGGGCTTTCTGAAGCAGAGCTCCATGGAAGACAGCTTGTCATGGTCAAGATCGGGCCTTCAGGGTCAGGCTGACCTGGTTTCAGTCCCTTGCTGTCGCTAATTGGTCATGTGAATTCAAGTAGGCGACTTCATCTCTCCAGCCCCCGGTGTCCTCTTTGATGGATGATATTAGATTGCATAAGATGGGAACCTCCCTCAGAGGAGAGGAGGATTACATGACATGATGAAGGAGCGCTCATATGTGGGGGCGGGAGAGAGATTCTGGGGGTTCCACTTCGTGCATGTAAGAGGAGACACAGAAGTCATGAAGGTTCAGGAACTCCTTAAGGTTAGGAACCTGAAAAGGTTGATGATCAGGAATAGTGAACATAAGAAAACTGGGAGACTTCTGAGTCTTTGGAATATCCCCAGTCCTCAGTATGTCTCTAATGAAGGAGAAAATTTGGGGGCACCTGGGTGGCTCAGTCAGTTGGGCATCTGCCTTCAGCTCGGGTCATGATCCTGGGGTCCTGGGATCAAGCCCCGCATCGGGCTCCTTGCTCAGTAGGGAAGTGGGGAGTCTTCTCCCTCTCCCTCTGCCTCTCTTCCTGCTCCACTCATGCTCTCTCTGTCTCTGAAATAAATTTAAAAAACTCTTAAAAAAATTTTTTTTTGTTCCAAGTTTTCAAGAGTATCAACAGTAGCTGGAAGGGATGTTCTAGGCCTCCTCAAACTTAGGAGGAGAAGAAAAACTCCAGGAAACAAAGTAGACAGAAAAACAAAGCAGCTGGTGACCCAGGGTCTGCAGGAAGGAAGAAAAAATAGCTGATAATCAGCCAAGGCTCAAAATACAGCCCCTGGGGCCTTGGTCAGCCTGCGGCACTTCCTGACACAGGGGCTCCTGGAAGCCACTTTACCCAATTAGCACTCCCTGCGTGAGCTCAGTCCGAGTTCAGAACTTACTGCAAACGAACATTTGTTTGCCGAGCACATAATTGAGTGGCCTGGGAGCTCACCTGACAGCTCCTGCTGTCAGCCTGACCCCCAGACTGCCAGAGGTCCCGGGGGCGCAGATCTGTCAGCACTGACAGCAGCAGCCCTGGGCGTGGGTAGGGTTTTTGGCTGCCCCATGTCTCTTCTTCCAGCACCAGAACCTGTCTTTCCCTTTAGGAGAGTGACCCTTGGCCCTTTGGCTTCTGTCCTTTCCAACTCCGTTCCTGTAGGATGTGACCTCTGGTTAGTTCTCAAATCCCAATGCCAGGGGTGGGCGTGTGACCCAGGCTGGCCCATTGGAACCAAACCAGTGTGTTCAAAGACAGGTGCACGATACCATCCAAGCCAGGGAGGTGCAATTCTCTGTACTGGGAGCCAGTAGGACACGGGTGTTCTCTTCCTGAGAGGCTTTACATTTGTATGGCCGCAACTGTTGACATGTGGCCTTCCCTTTCGGAAAGTCCAAGTGAGGATGAGGTGGTGGCAAGAATAAAGTGCACACAAAGGAGGGAGAAATAGATACCTGTTTATTGGTGTTGTTGTTGGTGTTGTTGTTACTTGAACCCCTGCCTCTGGTTAAGCATGATCCGCCTCTGGACCTTTCCATTGCCTGGGTTAATCGGTGCCCTTTTTTGCTTAACTTGGTTTGAGATGGGCTTCCTTCACCTGAATACAGCAGGGAAGTGAGAGGGCACCTCTTGTTTCCTCTTCACCAGGGCAGTAGGAAAGCAATAGGGTCCTCTTCCTTGTGACCTGGATAATTTCCCACCACTTTTAAGACTTGATCTTTCATGCTTGCTTTGGTTTTCCCAACTCCCCTCTTGACTCAAGTTCCTGAGGCTAGTCCGAAATGGATTTCACATTTGTAGAATAAGGGGAAACAGAAGCTGGTGAGAAAGAGAAAAAAAAAAGTTGACAAAGAGAGAGGATTTTTTTTTGGCCAACATCTACCAGTGTTTCCACTGCCAAGTCTGGATCCAGGCCTTGATCAGACTTGGATCAGGCTCGCAGGAGGGAGTGTTGCCTCTTTCTTGACTCTGTTTTGACAAAGAGTAGGAAATGGCTTTGAGAGAGTGAGCGAGGAGATGGAAAAGAAAAAAAAAATGCATCTGGGCAATGATATGAGTATTCTGTTACTTTTCAGTGGGTGTGGGCTTGGGGTTTAGTAAGTATGAAATATGTCTTGCTCCACATCTGTGTCTCCGGTAAGAGGAAGTGTATCTCTTAATTGAACCTGAGAAGCAAATATAACACTGCTGTTAGGTTCCCCTGGCTTGACAAATATTCTTTTCTAATCCACTGGCCAGTTGAAATGTGGTTCTTTCTCGTTGCTTGTTCTTCCTTCTTTATCATATTCAAACTGGTCTCCACTGTGTGTGTCTTAGGGAAAGTCCCCAGACGGCTTCAGGGTTCTCATTTGTAAAGCGAACAGTTTGGATTAGACCAGTGGTGTTCCAGCTGAAAAATAACAGAAACAACTGGAAGGGTTTTTGGTTCAAACATAGCTTGTGCAGAGCTCAGCCTCACAGGGGGATCCTGATGTAACTTTTTTTTTTTTTTAAGATTTTATTTATTTATTCATGAGACACACACACATACACACACACACAGAGGCAGAGACACAGGCAGAGGGAGAAGCAGGCTCCACACAGAAGCCCGACATGGGACTTGATCCTGGGACTCCAGGATCATGCTCTGGGCCAAAGGCAGGCACTAAGCCACTGAGCCACCCAGGGATTCCCCTGATGTAACTTCTTGAAGGCCTAGGGCTCTAGGGACTTTTGGAATGCCCTCTGGGGCCCCCAGATGTTTGCCAAGGTCTTTTCAGCTCTAGACATGACACTTTGGTCATTCGAAGCACCACGACAGTTTGGCGCTACGATGGCACACTTTCTGTGGGTACTGTAGCATTTGGGAGCACGCCACACGCACGCTGGCCCATGTTTATAAACTGACCTAGAGATGGGGATTTGTCTCTTTGTGAAGCCGGTATATCTTGTGTTTCTTTTGGGAAGTGGCTCAAAAGTTACTTCAGAAACTGAATGGAGTGGAAAGAACTCCAGGAAATGGGGAGAGGAGCTTTGTTCATAGCCTGGGGAAGTCTGGAGTTTTGCCCTTTGTGGCAAGTTGCCTGTACTAGCAGAAGCCGAGCTGCTACCCCAGGGCACATACCAGGGGGAAGCAGGGCCAGCAGGCAGGAGGCCCCCACACTGGTCCTTTGCCCAGACCCTCTTTCCCCAGTGCACGTGCTGGCCAGGCTGAGGTAGTAGGAAGGTCGTGGAGGATGTCTCTGTGAGCTGGGTACTGGCCTTTCAGCATCACAGGGCCAGTCCCCGGAGTGGGAGATTAGGCTACTACTGGAAGCATCACCAGGAGGAAAACACCAGGCCAGTCACTTGTACCCCACCCGCCTTAGTCATTTCCTCACCACTGTGAGTAGACTTCTGCTTTTCTGACTGGAGCGCCTTACCTCTCTCGTCCTTACTCTGTGGATCTAGGGACATTTTACTGGGCTTAGAAACATACTTCACATGGTGCAATTTCATTCAAGTCTGGCCTTGTCCAGCATCCGGCCTAACCTAGGACAGTGTGTAGAGTGAAAGGGTAGAGGCTGAGGTAGAGACATTAGTGTGTGAGCACCATCTAGTGGGGAGTGAGGAAGAGTGTGTGTGCTGAAGGACTAGCAGAGCTCTTTCCAACGGGTGGATAGTTGGATAGTAGGCTGAATAGTATTCAGATCTTTGAATACTACGGGGAATATGATTTTAAGCAAAATTACAATAAACATACTAGACTATACCAACATAAACATAATTTTAGTTTTTTTCTTAATGATTCCAACACGGATGAGTGTCATCATAAAGCACACTAGTTATTATGATAGAGTGCTATAAATGTAACAGATTGGAAAAAATCTATAAAAAACCTTTTATCACATCTAAGTTTCTATTTTCTAAAAACGTATACACCCAGAAATAATATACCATGCAACCATTAAAAGAAAGAGGCTGACATAAAGAACTGGCTTGGTTTCAGCTCAGGTCCTGATCTCATGGGTCTTGGGATCAAGCCCTACGTCAGGCTATGTGTTCATTGAGGAGTCTACTTAGATCCTCTCTCCTTCTGCCCCTTCCCTGCCCCTGCTCACATGCTTGCTCGCTCTCGCTCTCTCTCTAAAATAAATAGGGGATCCCTGGGTGGCGCAGCGGTTTGGCGCCTGCCTTTGGCCCAGGGCGTGATCCTGGAGACCCGGGATCGAATCCCACGTCAGGCTCCTGGCATGGAGCCTGCTTCTCCCTCTGCCTGTGTCTCTGCCTCTCTCTCTCTCTCTGTGTGTGACTATCATAAATAAATAAAAAAAAAATTTAAAAAAAAGAACAGTTTTAAAATAAATAAATAGGGGATCCCTGGGTGGTTCAGTGGTTTGGCCCCTGCCTTCCGTCCAGGGCGTGATCCTGGAGACTGGGGATCGAGTCCTGTGTTGGGCTTCTTGAACGGAGTCTGCTTCTCCCTCTGCCTATGTCTCTGCCTCTCTCTCTCTCTCTCTCTCTGTCTTTCATGAATAAATAAAATCTTTAAAAATAAGTAAATAAATGAATAAATAAATAAATAAATAAATCTTACCAGGAAAAAAAAAATAAAAGAACTGACTAAGAGATATTAAAAGAAAGAAGACATCACTGGAATACTATATTTCACATGGGAAACACAGGAAAAATATTCGTGTATGGAAATACATATACACATACATGTATACTATACATATTTTAATGCATATATATGTATATATATGATTGACGGGATAGCAATACATACTTGTTTTGTTATCCTGGACTAATCATTGTGGTGGTCTCTGGGGAGAGAGACCAAGGGACTGGGGAAAGGAATCGAAAGAAAACACACACACACACACACACACACACACACACACACACATTTAATTTGTTGATGCTGTGTTTTCTTCTATACCCTGTACATTCTGGCAAGTAACACGTTACAAATCCAAATAAAGAAGAAAACTAAATGTGAAGTCTTTAGTAGTATTTATCAATTATAGTAGCTATTATTATGATTATTAGTAGTAACAGTATTAGCAATAGTCATAATATTGTCATTTTTCACTTCCTTCTAGAAAAGCAGTGTGCAGAAAATAAATCTGGTTTTCTGAGCTCTCTGGTTATTTGCATCCTGGTGAAGTGGGAGTCCAAGGTACTTTCCAAGCTAATTAATTCAGTTGCCTGGAGCTCAGTGCTAATGAGTGTAAGGAAAGAGTTCTCAGTGACAAGATTCTTAATACCAGCCTATAAATGATTATCATCACTTACAAGAGAAATTTAGAGAAAGAATATAGCTGATTCAGCATGAATTCATTGCTGAAAAATAATTCAAGCTGTCAGAAGCTCTTTTGAAATACTGAATTTGAGAATCTTTGTGTTGTAAAAAGCCTCAAAGATGCCATAGTCCTGTACTTATGGTTTTCTTGGCCCCAGAACTCTTTCTCCTAATGAAATCTTACTCTACACTCTATATTTGGGTTTGTAACCCATAGGATTGACAAGAAGGGAAGCCATGCAGTTGTCTGTATGTTTAAATTTGGGGTACATATGAGGTATCACTTATGCTGTATCATACAGAGTTTTGCAATAAACACACTGACATATGTACACCTAATAATTATTGTTAAAATAATCATCTTGGGAGGTAGTTCATGTATTCCAATGCCATATCACTGATCTTTAAAATTTGGGAACTTCTCTTTTGGAATTGCCTTTTTATCAGTTTTCACTGGTGAGGTGAAAGTCACATTACATTATTTTGGGTGATACTCCTTTGGAGTTAAAAAACTCCACTAGGCCGCTTAGCCCACTTTCTCAGTTGTCAGATTTATCAGAGATTGCCCATTTCTCAAAATTAAATCAATCTCCCCAAATGAGAAAAAACAATGTAGCTTTTCCCTAACTCCAAGAGATGCTTCACTTTTGCATCTTTTCTTCATAAAATATTCAACATGTACAAAGCAGTTTGCCAAGGTTAAAGGCAGATCTCAAGTTAAACCTAGTGTGTAGTTGTAGTACTAATTGTGGTACTCTTTGACTATTTGTCCACTTAATTTAGGAGAAATGGGGAAATAAGTTTGATAAATATAATTTAAATAGCTTGAATTATTTTAAATAAGCAACATATATCGATATTGATTTTAGACCTGTGCTCAGCAGTTGAAGGGTTACGAGGGTAGGCTTTGAACTCCCCTGATCAGGTTCAAGGGTGGGCTCTGAACTCCCCTGCTCAGGTTCAAATTCTATCTTGACCTTGGGCAGATTACTTAACATTTCCTGTGTCTTCATCTACTGCTCTGTAAAGTGGGGTTAAGAATACCTGCACTCTATTAAAGGCTGTGGTGACGAATGTAAAGGGAAATTTTCTGCTTATAGCAGTGCTTGCCCAGAAGGGATCACAATGACGATGTCTTTGTCACCAGAGGCCAGCTGGAGCTGATAAAGCACCGTGACCTTGTATTGACCCTGAAACCCTAGATTCTTCTTAGTGCTCCTAACGGAAGCCTTTCCTAAATAATGAGCAGTAAGGTTTGTTTTAGCCAATTGTGGGGTTTAAACCCCGTGGACTCCTTATGTCCTCTCCAGGGTATTAGATTTCAGTCCTTATTTAGCAAGAACCACATGAACAGCTCCCTACCCCAGGACTTTAAATACTCTTTTTCCTATCAGTGAACTCTTACTTAGTGAATTTTTTTCACTAGACTGTGTTCCTTTGTCTGGCAAATCAATAGACTTAACTTTTATTTTTATCTACTCATCCATTCGTCCATCCATCTCTCCATCTCTTCTCCACTTATTTATTACCTTTGATGGTCTTCTTTGTAAAAACATTTTTAAAAGATTTTATTTTTAAGTAATCTCTAATCTCTACATCCAACTTGGGGCTTTAATTTACAACCTCTAGATGACACGTCACATGCTCAAGGTACTTGGGTGGCTGAGTTGGTTGAGTTTCTGACTCTTGTTTCACCTTAAGGATTGTGGGATCAAGCCCTGCATTAGGCTCCACACTTAGTGGGGAGTCTACTTGAGACTCTCTTCCTCTCCCTCTGCCTCTGTCTGCTCATGTGTGTGGGCATGCTATTTCTCTTTCAAATAAATAAATCTTGGGATGCCTGGGTGGCTCAGTGGTTGAGTGTCTGCCTTTGGCTCAGGGTGTGATTCCCAGGGTCCTGGGAGTCAGTCCTACATCGGGCTCCCTGCATGAAGCCTGCCTCTCCCTCTGCCTATGTCTCTGCCTCTCTCTGTGTCTCTCATAAAAAATAAATAAAATCTTTTTAAAAAAATTAAATTAAAAAATAAATCTTAAAAAGAAAAAAAAGAGTCACATGCTCACTGAGCCAGCCAGTTGCCCCTTACCTTTGATGGTCTGTTGATAGGCACAAATAAATTAGTGTATGTAAAGTGCTGCTATGTGACAAATATTATATCTTATTCACTCAACTGGTGTCTTGTGTATAACAACATATCACTGAGATATCTTAATTATATCTCTGTAAGAGTGTACATGAATAATAATGCATAGACTTTAGATGACAGAATGCTTCTAACTCAAATTTCAAATTTGTAAGTATGAGGTGCCTGTGTGGCTTAGGATACGTTAAGCATACAACTCTTGATTTTGGCTCAGGTCATGATCTCTAGGTCTTGGGACACACCTCTGCGTTGGGCTCCATGCTGGGTGTGGAGCCTGCTTAAGATTCTTTCTCTCCTTGTCCCCTGCCGCTTGCTCCCCTACTCCTCCTATCCCGCACATGCATGCATGCAATCTCGTGTGCTCTCTCTCTCTCTCTTATAAAAAAAAAATTGTAAGTATGATGTGGAATTCAGGATCAGGAACAGGAATCTTCAATGGCATTGAGAGGAATGGCTAGTAAGATTTTGAGTCTGACCAGTGGGGATGAAGCTGAAACATTCAGGTGTTAGTTAGGCTCAGATGCTGACATTCAAAAGATTTGTCACTCTGATTCTTTCTAACTTATGGACTATGAGTTAGAGAAAATTATAACTCTGAGCTCTTTAAGGAAACAGGGTTAAAAGGTAGTTTATTGATATATAAGCATCTGCAAAAAAAACTGTTTCAAGAGCTCAGTGCAATGCGCATACACGCCATGGCCTTGGCCTTTTGCTGTAGACTCCCAGCACAGCACACAAGGACATGCCTTTGTTACCAAGGAAATGACTTTCTCAGAGCAAAGAGACATCGAGGACACTTCTCAGTAAGTGGTACAGAACAAGGCCCTATTGTTTCTGAGACCTGCTGTTCTGTGTAACCGGAAACTCTGTGTCCTGTCCCTGTCCACCTGGCCCATCACCGCTACAGTGGCAGCAGCCAATCTGGGGTTTCCTTGGTGAAGTCCAATCTGAAGCTGACAGTCCACCTTCTCTTCCTACTTGCTCTGGCCATTTTGGTACATGTTTGAAATAACCAAAGAAGATAGGTCTTAGGCAATTTTGAATCCACCTCTGAGTGCTGCAGGAACTTCAAACACAAATGTGACAGGATCGCCTGAGGCCAAGACCCTAGATGCCACTGCTTTGTGGCCAGCTTACCTGCTTCTGCAGGTCAGCTATAGGACCACTGGGTGACTATATGGCAAAGACGATAGGAGGGACACTCAAAGCCAACAATCCAGGCCCTCCACAAGCTGGGAACCAATTTTGCTTCACATGTGAGTTCCTCTTTTTCTCTTTGTCCTTTTAGTTGAAATTAATTATTTATTTGGAATCTGTACTTCCTGACAATTGCCCAACTGACATGGCTGCAGCTCCTGTCCCCAGATCAATACTGAAAAAACTACAAAAGCAAGAAAGAAACATAGATTTTAAAAATTATGAACAAACTACCTGCCTCCATAGTGCTTCTTGATAAAGGTGTTGCAAATGAGAATAGGAGCAATGATTCTAGTGCTTGGGTGCATCACCTCCCTTTCCTTAAACTCTTTTTCTAATGTGCAGTATCAGAGAGGAGCTGATTCCCCCTTTCAGTACAGGCTCAAAGGACAGAAAGTACCCTAAATTGGAGAATACGTACTGTGCAAGCAAAAATATTAGAATGAACAGAATGAGGGTATAAAATGAGCTTGAGATAAATATCCTAAAGAAAATGAGAATATATAAGTGATTTTTTTTTAGACTTTATTTATTTATTCCTGAGAGACAGAGAAAGGCAGAGACATAAGCGGAGGGAGAAGCAGGCTCCCAGTGGGGAGCCCAATGTGGGACTTGATCCCAGGACTCCGGGATCATGACCTGAGCCCAAGGCAGACTGCTCAACCAGTGAGCCATCCAGGCGCCCCTATATTAGTAACTTGAAACTAGCATAGGAGATCATAGGAAGAATTAAGTGGAACTAGTAAGTATTAAAATACAATAGTTGAAATAAAGAACACAATATATAAGATAATTAGTAGGATAAATATGGTTGAAGGATGAACTAGATAAGGTTAAGGGAACTTTCCCAGAAGGGAACAAGAAAGGAGAAAGAGACAATAATATAAAAAGAAAATTAAGATATAAAGAGGAAAGAAGTAGAGATGCTAACATCCAGATCACAGAAGTCCCAGAGAAAGAGAAAACTAAAAACCAAATACAGGAAATGTTTGGGGAAATGATGGAGGTACATTTCCCAGAATTAAAGAACTTCAAAAGTTCTCAGATTGACTAGATTTGTGGTGTACCACACAGAGAGACACAGAAAAACCCATACCTAGACAAATTTTAGAGCATTTAAGTTTCATATAGCAAAGTCTAAAAGCTGCTAGAGAGAAAGAAACCATCTTTTAAAGGAGCAAGAGTCAGATGACAGCAGACTTCTCACAGCAGTCCTGGATGTAGTTAACAAATGAAGTAACCTACTTCCGACGTAGACTCTTGTATTCCAGCCACATTCAGATGGGAGGGGATTCTCCAAAAGAAGGAGGAGGTTCAGATCCTGGAGGAGGAGGGTGAATGACAAACATGCACCGTGGTAGCTTTGACAACTTTCTTTAGCTCTCTGGGCATCATTTCTCTAGGAAATACAACAGTCCTTCATCCATCTGTCCATCCATCCATCCATCCATCCATCCATCCATCCAGCAACAAACATTTATTTCTTTTGTAGTGCAACAAACATTTATTAAGAGCTGTTCTAGTGATCTATTATTTCATAATGAACTACCCCAAAGCTTAGTGACTGAATCAGCCATTTTATCGTATTTCACGATTTTTGAGTTGGGAATTTAGGCAGGGCTTAGCTGAGTGATTCTCTATGTGGAGTCAACTGAGGTCCTTCCTTCAGGACATCCAGATGGTGGCTGATCTGACCTGGATAGTTCAGTATGGCTCCATGTATTTGTCTGCTTCTTTGGCAGGGGTGGCTGGAAGGCTGGGCTCATTTGGGCTCATCTCCCTCTCCATGTGATTCCCACATGGACTCTCCAGTAGGGTAGCTGGATTTTTTTTTAAAAAGATTTTATTTATTGATTCATGAGAGACAGGGGGGTGGGGGTGGGCGCAGAGACTCAGGCAGAGGGAGAAGCAGGATCCATGCAGGGAGCCCGACGTGGGACTCGATCCCAGGACTCCAGGATCACGCCCTGGGCCAAAGGCGGCGCTAAACCGCTGAGCCACCCAGGCTGCCCCCCAGGCAAGATTTTAAAACTGTACATTTGTTTTACCTGGTTGGCAAAGTGATGCATAAGGAAAAACAGACAAAACGAGAATGTAGAAAATTTGAAGAGTAAAAACAAAAAAAGAAATTAGTCATAATCTCATCATCCAAAAACCAGTACTGTTAGCATTTTGATTATTTCCTTCTGGTTTTTCATTCATTTATTTTTAGTTTGTTAACCACAGTAAAAGACTTCATTCTTTAGAACCGTTTTAGGTTCACAGAAAAATTGGACAGATATTACAAATACTTCCCATATAAACTCCTCCCCTGCACACACCTTGCCCTGTTATTAATATCCTGCCTTAGGTGGCACAGCTGTTATAAGTGATGAGCCAATATTTAAATGCTCTTTAAAAAAAAGATTTTATTTATTTTTCTGAGAGAGTGAGCGAGAGAGAGCATGAGCAGGGAAAGGGGGAGAAGGAGAAGCAGACTCCCTGCTGAGCAGGGAGCCCGATGTTGGGGCTCGATCCCAGGACCCTGAGATCATGACCTGAGCCGAAGGCAGCTGCTTAACCGGCTGAGCCACCCAGGTGCCCCTAAACACTATTATTAGCTGAAATCCCTTTTTTATATTAAGGTTTATCGTCGTGTTATACAGTTCCGTGGGTTTTGACAAATGCAAAAGACCACGTATCCGTCACTACTGCATCACACCCTTAGGCTCATCTCTGATCAGATGCCACCAGAAGACACTTCTGCCTGCAGCTTCTTTCTCTGCTTTTCTGTTAGAGCCCCACCCAAGCCTTCCTTTACCTTAGGGCACTTCTCTGTGTGTTCATGAACTCCCATGGACGTCACGGAATACCCCAGCCTGTCCTTGGCCATTCCCCTAATGCTAGACACCCAGGCTGTTGACTGTTTTTCACATATCATAATAAGGTATTTTAAAATCAGCTCATGGAAATGGCTTTCCAGGACTTAGATAGCTTTTAGGAAAAACAATCAATTTAGAAAGAAATGTGTTGTGTGGCGTCTCCCAGCACCTCCTAGACAGAAGGCCTTTGTCTGAAGGCTTGAGGCCTGTGCCACCCAGAGTGCCAGTGTCCTTCTGCCCTTCGCCGCGGGAGGAGGATGGGCCTTCTCAGGAGGCCAGGAAGAAAGATGCTGGAGGGCCCTTGGCGCCCTGCTTTCACAGGAGGCCTGGGCTCGGGCAGCCCGGGTGGCTCAGCGGTTTATCGCCGCCTTCAGCCCAGGGCCTGATCCTGGAGACCCAGGATCGAGTCCCACGTCGGGCTGCTCCCTGCATGGAGCCTGCTTCTCCCTCTGCCTGTGTCTCTGCCTCTATGTCTCTCATGAATAAATAAAATCTTTAAAAAAAAAAAAAAAAAGGAGGCCTGGGCTCCAGGATTCACTCCTCTCTCGCCTTCCTCCCTCCTGCGCTCCTCGCAGCCTCTATATGTAAACCTGGCACTACTTGCTCTTTGCTCTCAGGGCTGGTTGGCCCAATAGGGACAGTAGCGCTGCTGTTGGTAGAAGTGAACTTGGGCTGTGTGGGATGGCTTTGGTCAACATGTCACTCTGGGTACTGGGCAGGTCACGCTGCCTCTCAGAAACCTCAAACTTTGTAACTGTCCAAAAGTTTTTATCAGAGGGCGAGAGACTCCACAGATAATATCTGTTTACTATTTCTCATAAAAGTGCATGCCAAAATTAATACATTTGTTTGTTTTTGTTTTTAATGTGAAATTGATAACCCTCCAGCTATATCTGCAGAACCCTGGAGTCCTGCGGCGCCTGGGTGGCTCCGTGATTGAGCATCTGCCTTCGGTTCAGGTCGTGATCCTGGGGTCCTGGGATCGAGTCCCGTGTCGGGCTCTCTGCATGGAGCCTGCTTCTCCTTCTGCCATGTCTCTGCCTCTCTGTGTCTCTCATGAATAAATAAATAAAACCTAAAAAAAAAAAAAAAAAAAAAAAAAAGGAAAAAGGACCCTGGAGAATAACAGCACTTTCTCCCACCCTGAGTCACGTTTCCTGACAAAAATTTCGCGTGGATGTCATTATCGCCACTTCACAGTGAGAAGCTCTGGCCGGATCTGAAGTTCTCAAGAGACGGTGCTGCCACAGGCTGCCCTTCACGGCTGTGCCACAGGCTCACAGCTGGTATGTGGCAAACTGGAAGCTGGATCCAGGACGGCGTTTCCCTCACCCGCCCCAGCTGCCCAGGATGGGGCAAGCCACCTTTCATATCTGGTCCAAGGCACGTGCGCAACCCCCAGCCTGTGCCCCCCGCCCCCCACCATGGCACCCAGAGCCTTGTTTGTTTTTGCCCCGGGAGCCCAGGTCTGTCCCCTGACCTCTGACCTAGCACTGTGTGTTCCAACCACTCTTGGTCTGTCATCCTGGCTCCAAACAAAGTGAACGAAAGCTCTTCAAGCCCTGCTTTCATACTCGAGGGGTCAGTGAAAATGGGTGGTGTAGTCATGTGGCTGATGAGTCATTTCGGCCTTGAAATAACAAGTAAAATATACTATAGTTCACGGCCTAGCAAGGCGTAGCTACCAGCTGGGAAGCAGCGCGCATCAGGAGCGCCCTCTCTGGGCCACAGAGACTTGGGTTTGGGTCCTGTCCTCATACCTCAGGCCGCTTAAACTCTCTGGGCCTCAGTTTCCACTTGTGTAAAGCAGGGCTAAGCAGAGTGCCGGCTCTTCTAGGGCCCTAGTGGGCACCAGATGAGGAAAGAAGAGGCACTGAGCCTGCCGCCCGGCATAGTAGGGCCTCACCACGCTGCTGCCTGGATTCTGCGGCCGCCTGGAAAGTTCCGGAGGCTCGGTCTGTGGGTCACTGGATCCCCAGGGCTGTCCGCAATCGCTTGCACACGGCGAGGGGGCAGCCTTCCCCGGGAGCGCCTCTGCTCAGGTCTTGCAGGCCTCCTGCCGCCACAAGTGCCCACGGCTTCAGGTCGCGGACCTCCGAGGGAGGGAAAGTCACCTCATAATTGTGCCACGCGCGCGCCTGGCTCCGAAGAGCCAAGGAGCAGGCGACGGGGGCCCACGCGCCAGGTTCCAGGTCCGCCGGAGTTTTCCGAGGTGGGAGTTCCCGTTTCTTGGATTTCTCGGCCCCGGGTCGCGGCCTCCACCCCGCCGCCCACGGACGGACGGCGAGGCTTTGCTTCCGTGGGGGCGAAGTCTTTCAAAAGCGGGGAAAACGCCTTCGTTTGCTGTCCTCCCGCGACGTGGGCAGGTTCTGAGCGATTCCTCGGGGGAGCCGGGCCGCGACCTCCAGCGACGTGCACGGGGCAGGAGGTTAAACGGGCGCGTTCGCGGCGGGTCTGTCAGCTGGGAACTCGCTGCGCAGCCGGCACGGGCGGGGGCGACCGTGACACCCTCCTCCCTTTAAGAGGCCCCCCTGGGCGCCCCCCTGACCCCCGGCGCCCCCCGTATACCTGGACACCGCGCGCTCTGCAGGGAAGAGGGGGTCGCGAGTGCCCTCGAGGGCGGGGGCCACCCACCGGGCGTTGCTGCTCCTGCCGCCGCCGCGGGCCCGCGCTGCGTGAGGGGGCGCCCGGCAGGGGGCGCTGCGCACCGCGCGGCCCAGGCTCCCGGGAGGCGGCGGCCCTGGGGCCTCGGTCAGAGGCTCGAGGCCCGCGGGGCGCCCAGGGCCGAGCGAAGCGTCCTCCGGCCGCCTCACCGCCGGGTCGGGCCCGTCTCCGGGCCCCAGGGGTCGCTGCGACGCCTCAGACGCTCTTTGTGTCCACGGCGGCCCGCGCTTTGGGCCCGCGCTTGACCCCGGGGCACCAGCTCTATTTGTGCTCGCACAAGAGACTGCACTATCTCAGGAGCACTTTTATCTTTATAAACCCACTCGTGACAGATTTGTATTCTGAGATGTTGTTGTTGTTGTTGTTGTCGTCGTCGCCCTAAGCTCCGAAAGTAGGTTTGCCTGGTATATTATTTATGCGTCCCAGAGCGCGCCCTTTAGAAATTCAAGGGAAACTTGTAAAATGTTATCCTGGAGGGAAGCCCAGGAGGGGGTTGTTCTTGCAGCGGTGACTTGGTCTGAGGGGGAGCAAGAAATGCAGTGAGGAGGGGGTGTACTGAGGGGACCTGCCCAGAGTTGTTGTCCACCCCCTCCAGCACCTAGAAAAAAATGGAGATGACTGGAGTTGACCTGTTCTAAGGATTTTTTTTTTTAAGATTTTATTTATTTATTCATGAGAGACACACAGAGAGAGAATGGCTGAGACACAGGCAGAGGGAGAAGCAGGCTCCATGCAGGGAGCCTGACGTGGGACTCGATCCTGGGACTCCAGGATCATGCCCTGGGCCAAAGGCAGGCGCCCAACTGCTGAGCCACCCAGGCTGCCCTGTTCTAAGGATTATGGCAGAATTTTGGTATGGGGGGAAGAGACACAAGATGGGGTTCGAATTGGAGAGAGAACAGATCTGGAAGGTCTGAGAAGGGTTTGAGTTAAGTGAACAGGGAGTGTGAATGATGCCCTGGGCTCACATCAGGAGAAGCACCTGAAGAGAGAACTTGGTAACTTGCCAGGAGGGGGGAACGGGAAAGGCTTTCACCTGCAAGAGCCCGGCGGGGAGCAGCAGCTGGCCTGGCCTTGAAGTACTGGGGTAGCCATACAAAGGGGGTTCTCTTACCTGCCTCTCGCCAGCGTGTTCCTCTGACTCTTCTCCCACATTCAGAGGGAAATAGATTTGGGAGAAGTTCCCCACATCCTCATTCCTGGCCTTGTCTAGTTGTTTCTCCAGGATTTTTCCTATAGGTGTCCGATCCCCTTTTACACCCTGTGAAATCACGAATCTCAATCTTTCCCCTAAGGCTTCTCCTACAGAAGTCTCTATGTCTCATTAAAGTTTTTGTGTTTGTAGTTATGTATTGCTTCTGGTTTTTTATTTTTGGTTCCTGTATGTTTTTGCTGAGGAAAATGATCTTTGGAGCCTGGAGAAGGTAGGGAATCTGTGGTTTCTCTAGATTGCCCTTTTCCTTCCAGGGCTCATGGGAGGGGGGGGAGGGGTTCTGTCCCATGGACTTTGGCTTTAGTGGACTTGGGTGGGGGTCCACAGGAAGGGTGTGAGTATAAGCACTGAGCACTTCTCAGGCACAAGGACATGGAGGTTTCAGGTGAGTCAGCAAACAAAAGCATAAACACTTTGAAAACCAAGTCCAGCAGAGTTTATTTAGCTTATTTCAAATAAACTCACCCCCATTCCCACCCCTTAGGGCACACACGAAGAATGATGCTTGTATGTGTAGTATATTCTCGTGGATATATGCAGTGTCGTGAGTAATTCTTAGCTTGTGATGTAAATTCTATCCTGTTCTTGCTCACTCAGAGACATGTTTTGGAGTTGAAAATGAAAGAATTCGGATTCTTTATAAGTTTGTGAAGTTTTTGTGTGTGTGTTATGTGGGAGAGGTAACAAATGCAAATGGGAACTTTGCTAAGAGATGAGGATTGATCCTGATTTATCAGGGCAGTAGATAAGAACAAGGCCAGAAAATAACAGGTATTCACACAAAGAACCATGCGTTGGTGTGGCGTTTTTACTACGTGGCCTTTGTAGAATAAATAGGGTGAATTCACATCATTTTGGAGAATGTGAAGCTAGGACTTGTAGAGGGCTTATGTGAATTTTTTTTAAGACCATGGTATATATCACAGGTGTACTGAAGATTCCAGCTGGCAGCTCATGCCTTTAAACACCTCATGCCCTTTGTGAGGTGAGTGGGGAAGACCAGGTGCAGGCCTGATATGTGCCTCATTCCATTTTCGGAAGGGCTGAGGTGAGGCGTCTCCTACAAGTCAAGAGGGCCAAGACCCTGGCCACGTCCCCCAGTGCTCAGGTGAGTGTTCTTCTCTGAGTGCTAGTATCTGATGGGTCCAACATTTGTGAAACACGCTGGCCAAGAGGCTGGCTGGAATATTGTTTGGCATTCTCAGGTTGACAGAACTGGTTTTATGTAATTTGAGAGGTGTGTGGCATGTGAGCCAGGCTTTTATCACTCGCCCCCTTTCCCTTCCTGGGAATTGTTTGTGTGGCGGAGATTTCCTGTCTGTATTTTTAGTGTCTCATTCTCCATGGTTGCTCAAGTATCCATGGCCATGTTTTACTGACTCACGCAGATTCCCAGATGCCCCTGATAAAACTGATGGCTACTCAGTGTGGAAAGCCCAGGAATTGTCCCATAGCTTGCCTCATTGGGACAATTATTTGGGGAAAAAATCTGGTTTTTCAGAAAACAGGGTTTTGCAGATAGCTTAGCTTTCAGAATGACAAGTTTTGTTAATTAGCTTTCTTAATGCTGAAGCAGAAGAAGGATATATTCTGGGGTAAAGCAAGAGGGAATGGGTACAGCAAGTATTCATACTGCATTTTTTCCACCGTCCCCTCTCCTTGCTGCTGCTTTCAGGCCAGCTGGAGTTCCCAAAGCCCCGCGTCTGTGGGCAAGGCTGCGTGGTGAAAGAGCTGAGTCACAGCTTTGCTTCTCTATAATTATAAATTTTATCACCTCATCTGACATAGAGAGGGTGTTGGTTGGAAATGAAATACACATTAGGAATAAGCTCTTTAGAAATAGAAAAAAAGAGAGAGAGAAAAAAAGAAAAAAAAAGCAAAAACAGTAAAAAACAAAACAAAACAAAACCCAGCTTTCACAATGTGAAGGCTTTTTTCCACTAGCTAAGGTCATGAAGAGACAGAGGAGTCATTTCCCCTTCTTGCCCATAAAGTCATGAAACTTAAAACATCAAAATAAACAACACTGTAAATTTCTTGTCCAACCCTCTTCTCATTATTTTGTTTCGTGTCTTCAGAGCCCAAGTTTGGAGAACATACCTTGTCAGCTGCCCCCACCCTATCTTTTCTCCCATCTTCTTTGCTGTTCTCTCAAGACCTTATTGGAAATCACTTTAGGAATGAAGTCTTGTCTCCCTAGGAGATGTCGTTTTATGGTATGTCATCGTGCTTCTGAAACTTAAAAATTGTTCTTGAAGGGTGCCTGGGTGGCTCTGTAAGTTAAATGTGTGCCTTTGGCTCAGGTCATGATCTTGGGGTCCTGGGATCAAGTCCCACATGGGGCTCCCTGCTCCGAGGGGAGTCTGCTTCTCCCTCTTTCTCTGCCTGCCAGTCTTCCTGCTTGTGCTCTCTCTCTCTCTAATAAATAAATAAAATCTTAAAAAAAAAATTTGCCCTCGGGTCATTCTCTGTGTACATCACATCTCTAATAGACTGGAAGTTCTAGATCAGAGGCAGTGCCTTCCAATGCCTCTTTGTTCTCTTTGTGCTTCTTTCTTCCATGGGGTGGTCTTTAGTATGGGGAGCATCCAATCTCAAATCTCTTTTCCAACTTTGACCAACCAAGCTCCCACCTAGCTAAGCTAAGGACAAACTCCCTTTCCAATCGCATGTGTAAACAGCCCCCCCAAATAGCCAGGACATGCAAACCCATAAACTTTCCTAGTACACCTCTACCCAAATATGACCTTGTTGATACCATCTCCTTTTAGAGGACAGATCCGGATGTTTCTGTTGCTTGGTTGCTATTTGCCACATGCTTCCTGGACAGGTTTCCAGGTAACCTTAATGGTTGTGCTTCTGGGGAAGGAGGAGTAGAAAATAATTCACCTCTTCAGTAAGTGGTTGTAAAAATATAACAGCATTTAAAAGCTTTTAAAGAGCAGCCCTCTCCTTCCGGTGGCTCGGGCCCTGTTAGCTTTGCGATAGGAGCCCCCATAGTGCTTTGTGCTTGGCAACCTCTGACTTGGACAGAAGGCAGATTTAAAGGCCAGAAGATTGATTTTTTTTTTTCCCCCAGTAGAGAGCTTTCCATGAGGGGTGTGGGAGAGGAATGACTCTGGGGAGCAGTGGTCAGTGAGGCTTACTTCTCCATCTGCTCTTCATTCATGGGTGAGGCTGAACAAGCTTCTTGTCTCGACAAGTGAGTCCCAGACCACAGAGGGAAGCAGTTCATCCTGGGGGTCCCAGGGTGATGGGGCACCCAGAATTAAGAGGTACGGACTGTCTGTCACTGCCTCTCCTCCCACTCGCATTCCCATCAAACCTTGCAGGGCAAATGTCCCCAAATTGCATGTGTGTTTTGCTTTGATGTGGCCACAGTGTGGCCACCCAGGCTTACTCTGGTGCAGCTGGAGCCCATGGTTCAAACTAGGCCTGACTGTCCAATTTCGGAAATTGGGAGGCGTATTCCCCTCTGCCAGGGCTTGGAATTTACCTTCCCTAGAGCATTGAGTAAGAAACTCATGTTTATAAAATCCCAAGCCCCAAGATTTCTTCCTGTCAGGGCTAGAAAAGAAGTAGGCACATAATGTCAAGCAGACCCTGCAACTTCTGTCCCTCCATTCCTGCCCAGCACAAAGTTACCGGGGGAAAAACAGGTCTAGGTGAGGAGAGGGGGTGTATTGGTTGGTTGAACCCTGAAAATGGAATTTTAAAATTGTCACTGCAGATCAAGTCATTAAATTTTTGGTCTGTAATCTTATTACTTCCAAAACTATTTCTAAAAGCTATATATAAAGTCCTAAAAAAACTACACTGTATCTCAAATGCTCTGTGTAACGTTTTGTTTTGTTTTCCCCTAAGAAGTGCTAATGTAAGTCCTCTAAAAGATGTACACTCTCCATGTGCTTTATTTTTTGTGCAAATATATATATATAAATATATATATTTAATAAAGTTTTTTTAAAATCAAGCACTCAGTACTTGGCAGTATCTAACAGTTGCTAAATCAACTCCAAATCTTCTCTAGGTCTCTAAATCAACCTTTTGGTGTCACCTTGAGCTGAAAGCCACTTCTGCTCAGCAGCCATGTGCCCATCTGTGTTGATTCTCATGGACATACTGATAAAGAGTTTATCCACCATGATGTGCAAACTGCTTCTTATGATTTAGAGAGAGAGCTTGGTTACACAGCACCTCCTAGTTCTTAAAATTAAAAATATCAATGTCCATTTTATATAATGGGACCTAATTAAAATATGCATGTAAGTCTTTTATAAGACATGAGAGGTGTGGGTCGTGCAATATTCTATGGGTGAAGACATAACCATGTATATATTTTGGTGTTCAGCAACTCCATGAAAATAAACTCCGTGAAACTCCATGAAAATAAAAATTCCAAACTACCACCCAAAAAAATGTCACTTGGCTTTAAAGATGGAAAGTAGTGAGTTTCTACAGTTTCCAATTATTTGGGCTGTGCAAGGTTAAAGCGAGAGGAGCTGAAAAGTTCACGTTAAGGCAGCTTGAGGCTCACCTAGTCCCACATTTCCAGCAGGATCGAATTCTCTGAGTCACATCAACTCTGGGTGGGAGATTCACTGAGGAGTGGAGCAGGGCAAAACCCAGTCTGTGGGATGCTAGAAGTAGAGGCAAATGGTTAGAGTTCCCACAAATAAAAAATAGTGAGATTCATTCTCCTCCCACCCCACCAGACACAATTCAAAATAGACTAGTCAAAATCACATCATCGTCATGAAAAATCCTCCCATGGTCATTACCTGGTTTGTTAAAATATGTTTAATTTTTCCTTTCTCTTTGAATCGCCACCACAGTAAGCTCGTGCTTGATCTGCCCCTTGGCTACCTTAGCAGACAGCAAGGCGGGGCCGTTGTGGGGAAGGGCAGCTATGGAGGTGGTCATTTGAGAGAACGTAGGGCTCTAAGCCAGAGGGTCGTGCTCCTGCCCAGCCAACGGGGCAAACAGAATAAAGACACAGCCCCAGCAAGAACTCTCGAGTGGGTGGATTTCAGAATGTGTAGAACAGCTCTTCGTAGGTCTCAAGCACTGGGTACTTAGTTTATAATTTGCACACATTCATTTTCTGGCTGGAAGGCTGGAGGCAAACAGACAGCTCATTAGGAAAATAACCGAAGAGCTAAATATAATGGAGGAAGTAGGCAGCAGCTCCCAGACAGATGAGCATGGCTCATAGTCCTTCACGGAGATCAGAGGCCAACCCAAACCAACGTGTGTGTCCCTCAAAGGTCAGCCATCCAGGGCTTTGTCAGACCAGGAAGGGAACAGTTTCAAAGGGCCTTTTGTGGAACACGCACAGCTCTGGCCCCTGAGATTCAAATCAGGATCTGGAAACCTGTGTGGCAACTGCTCACACGCACAATGCTTAGAGACCAACGGGGCCCTCCGTCGCCCTTTTTGTCGTTTGTTTTTTTCCCTTTTTATGAGCACCAAGGTTTCCCTGTAGTTGGATGAGAGATCATAAGAAACAAAATAACCAAGAGATGTAGTTATTTACTTATTTTTGAATAAAGCCAACATAATCTTCATTGGATATTATTCAGAGAACTATATAGGAAATGGATTTAAAAAACATTTAAAACATCATTATTTGTATCATAGGTCCTGTTGCCTTGTGGGTAATAGAGTATACGTGTATAATATTTCCATATATGGGAACAAAAACCCAACCTTTGAAAAGATAAGCAAGAAACTTGTTAAAAATGGAAATACAACTTAAAGTAGATGCTCAATGGCTTTTGACTTCTACTTTGCTAAATCCTATCTTCTCTATGTATTATCTTTTCTTTCACTTAAAATGGCCAACAATTCTTCTCTGGCCTTTTCTATCTTTGGTGAGTGTTAGAAACAAACAGTGAGGAACAGGGAGTGCTGATGTTTACTGTTTTGCTTCTAGTCTCTTTTTCAGTCAGTACATAGTTCTTGTGTGTTTTGATTAGTTTTTCTCAAGCAGGACCCTCAAGGGCTCTGGGCTTTTCAGATTTTGTGTTGTATGAAGCTCAGACCTCAAGAGAAGAAAGCCTAGTGCCCTGCCCTGGCTCATGCCCCACTTTCTAAGCTGGGGCCCATGGCTGGTCCTTGTTCTCTGAGTTACAGCTTTTGTAACTGTTGGCTGAGTTGTTAAGGACATTGAAATGGAATAATGACTATATAAACCCTACTCACATGTAAATTATGTGCTATTATTAGTAAAGTTACTATTTTATCCCAAGACAGAGGGCCACTGGCAGTCATTCATTTGTTATACAGTTTTCCTTTTATTCCTATCATTCCATTCTACATGTTTTCCCTTCTATTTCTGTCCCTGGTTGCCTTCAAATTTTATAAGTTTAAAATGATGTCATCATTATTGAGCCATGCCTCTGAGTCAGCCACTGAGCATATGAATCAACTGAAATTAAGGGAAGAGTCATCTCAAGTCCAGTAGGACCTGACACTGTGGAGTCAGCTTCTCTTGAAGACAAAGAACCATCTTTTGTTGTAAAGTTCTAATTGAAACCCTGAGTCAAAGGAATAAGCTAGAACTTCTAGGGCAAAGAACCAGGGAACTCAATAGGCAATAAATGAAGAGTTGGAGGAATTTACAAATAGCCGCAGAGGGCAGTTTTGAACCTGTAGGCCTCGTAACCTATAATCATTCTTGAAGACAAGAATATCATAATCTCAGCAAGCTGAATAAAGGAGACCAACCAGCGAATCCAGCCTATGGTTATGCAATGGCTTACGTTGCAGTTCTGAAAGCTTGCTGACAGCAGGTTCTCTCTCTCTCCACCCTTTCATTGAAGTTTCTTGACCCAGGAGGGTTGAACACTTATTAGAAGCCCATGCCTAAATCAGATTTCTTAAGCATTAGTCATTATCATTTGCCATATTCCTATTGGGATGATGTATTTATAAACCAGCAACTCAAGTTCTCTGTGAAACCCTAGTGCGGGAGTCTCAGTCTTTGGTTTTGAGCCATGGCTCTGTTTGGAAGTCTGGTGGAGCCTGTGGACACTTCTTAGAGTGGCGTTCTTGAAAGTCTGAAGCAAAATACATAGAATGCTAAGGAAACCAATTATATTGAAGAATATATTTTTAAAAATACTTATTTATTCATTCATGAGCGACAGAGAGAGAGACAGAGACACAGGCCGGGGGAGAAGCAGGCTCCATGCAGGGAACTTGACGTGGGACTTGATCCTTGGTCTCTAGGATCATGCCCTGGGCTGAAGGCGGCGCTAAACCGCTGAGCCACCTGGGCTGCCCTTGAAGAATATTTAAAAAAAAAAAAAAAAGATATAGGGCGCCTGGGTGGCTCAGTGGTTGAGCTTCTGCCTTTGGCTCAGGTCGTGATCCTGGAGACCCAGGATCAAGCCCACATAGGGCTCCCTGCTTCTCCCTCTGCTTGTGTCTCTGCCTTTCTCTCTCTCTCTCTCTCTCTGTCTCTCATAAATAAATAAAGAAAATATTTAAAAAAATTAAATGTGTGATATAGTAATATAGGTGCTTCCTTATTAATACATTAAATAAGATCTGGTGGGTTCAGTAAGCGTTGCACCTTTAAAGCAGGGATGAATGTTAATGATATTTCAAGGTGCTCGTAGAACTAATGGTGACAAAGTCATTGGGAACTATTGTGGTTTGTTGCCTACCTTCATAATTAAAAGAAAGCTAAATTTCAGTTATAGGTTAGTGAAAATAGGTATTTTTTTTTCCCATCCTAATTTATAGACCCCTAAAATTTATCCAAGGGCTGCTTGGGGGTTTGTGTGCCCCAGGATAGGCACCCCTGCCAGAGTGGCTTCTTTGCTGTTGGTTCAAAGGACAGCCATGGATACTACGAACAGCATGACTTACATCTTCTTGGTGTATCTACTTATAAAACCCAACTTCCCCAGCTCATTCCCAGATGGCATATTTCTATTTAATGGTGAGAAATGAAGGCTAAATTCATCTGGGAAGTAGAGACAACATATACTTGTTTTATGCTTTTGCTACAGTGACCAGAGAGTCCTACAATAGGGAGCCAAGATTTTAGAGTACTTGACAAAATAAACTCTTCGGTTCATCTTGACTTTATTTTTATTTATTTATTTTTAATATTTTATTTATTCATGAGAGACAGAGAGGCAGAGACACAGGCAGAGGGAGAAGCAGGCTCCCTGTGGGGACTCCGTCCCAGGACCCCGGGATTACACCCTGAGCTCAAGGTAGATGCTCAACCACTGAGCCACCCAGGTGCCATCTTGACTTTATTTGAGGGTTTCCAAGCCCCATAGGAAAGCCGAGGAGGTTAACACAAGGGTGGGCTAACAGCCAGACAAAGGGGAGAGAAGGCCCATCATAAGATACGACCTGAAAGTGGGAACTGGAAGAGGCAAGAAATGTCAGCTCAGGCATCCACATGAGCCTGGGTTGGGCATTCTCCTAGAACTCCAGCCCCCAGGCCTGGGCAGCCACAGAGTATGGGCCGAGCAGGTATTTTTACCGGTTTCACAGTGAGCACATATATAGTCCCACCCCAGCATGTGTACTTACTAAAAGACCATTGCTTGGTTTGGGAGAATCATTTGTTTTTATGGAGGGGGTGGCTAAAAGAAGTCAGAAATGTACCGATATCCACAATTTGGCGATATCCATATAGAGTGTGTGCTCAAGGAAGCAAAAGAATAGATCCTAGAAGGAAGGTGCTCGATTTCCTCTTTTCAGTGACGTAGTTTTAAATTTCATCATCTTTAGGAGATGTTGCTACTATGCTTTCTTTTAATGTGTATGGTTTTTGCAGCTTATGTTAGCATCGACCAAATTTTATATACGTATGTAAATAGGTGCATGTATTATATATGCATGTATGTATATAAGTGTCTGTGTATACAGGTCTGGTCTTTGTTTTCGTTATGAGCAGATGCCTGGAAAAGCACCCCTTTTAGAAAATGAAATAAAGGCTGTCACCCCAAAGGGATGATACCTGTATGCTCCTGTTCACTTGTTCGCTCCTGAGTCACCATACACAGCATTTCCAGACAAACGTCTAAGAGAGTGACACATACTTTGATAGTGGCTGAGTCAATGCTAGGTGAAGGGACTGCTTTGAATAGAAAAAGGGAATTCGAGTTGGGGTGGTAGGTTTAGGCAGTGGGGAAATGAGCTCAGACACAAGAACAACAAATGGTGAAAATAACTGCTTTTCTAAAATGGTGACGGATGTGTGGTCTAGCTAGTAGACGGGCCTCGGGGTGATGGGGGGACTGCCAGTGGCCCTGGGAGGTGTCCCGGGGTGGCCTCTGCTGCAGGCCGAGGTCTGGGGGCAGCCGGCGCTCCTGGTGAGAAGCAGGTGCTTTGGGGAAGCGAGGCCCAGCAGGCCTGTGGGTGCTGTGCCCACGCCACATCTTCCACAGAGGCCTAGGGGTGCCCCGTGGCATTCACAGGATTTGTCTTCATTTCCAGGTTTCTGAGAAGCGTGACAGACAGTCTCACTTAGGCCCCAGCGCAGTGGTCACTGGGTTTGGTGGCAGCCCTCCAGCTGCGATTGAAACATCCTCTGTGCCCGTGTGGTGACGCAGGCCCGTGGGATCCTCCCGTTTTCCCTGCTCTGTCAGGGGGGTGGGGGTGGTTGGTGGGGGTCACAGCTAAATTTCCAGCCGTGGTCCTATCCAGGGACATCATTTCAAAATCTAACGATAGGAAATAGACATGAGGTTTCCCTAGAACTGGTCTTTGCAGAGTTTTAGATGGAATTGGGAAACATTTAGGGTCCCTTGGTCCCATGAAATATGTGTTCCCTGCTTTTCTTTGCAGAAGCCGTTTCCTTCCTAGAACATTTGAAAAACCACGGCACACAGCGTTCTGGGAGCGGGGGAAGGATTAAGAATGACCTTTAGCTGAGGAAAGAGGCAGCACAGCTACAGGGGACTCTGACCTATTTTCTTCTTGTGTGTATAATGTTGCGTGTCTATGGAAAACGCTGGCAAGGCCCCAAGGCAGCCTCAAGCAGACTGTGAATATTCTCAGAGAAACAGCCTTCAGTCGATAGGGAAACTGTCTAAATACGCAGCAGGGTAAAACCCAGTTCAAATCTATTAGAGGTTTCTCCCCCTCGAAGGAGGGCTGTGATTTCTTTTTGAAGGATGGAACATAAGGTAGATGTTATAAGGTAATGCTGTTTCCTTGCGCTGGCTATTCCTTAACAGTTTGTGGAGCACTTTCATGATGGCCTCTTCTGATTTTTCAGAGATAGAGTTAACAGGGCAATGATGCAGTTAAGAATTACACAATTACATAGCAGATAGAATTACCAAGGGGGTAAGAACACTCATCTTAGACAAAACCCTTCCTATGTGTTAAACAGTTAATATAAAAGATGCGGCAATTAAGGGATGAAACATGAACAGAGTTAATTTGGCAAAAAAATAAACATTTATGAAACACCTATTGTGACCCTGGCACTGTGCAGGGATCCTGACTTGGTTCTTACAACAGGTTGGTAGTATTGGGTATTTTACCAAAGGCAAAACTGACGGTCAGAGGAGTGGTTTCATCGAAAGAGCATAGTAATTGTACAGTCCAAGAGGTGAGCCCACATCTGTATGACTCCGAAGCCCATTGTCTTGCCATCATGCCACCCTACCTCAGGTTACATAGGTAGTAAGTACCTGTCAAGGGAGGCTGGAAAGAGCTGAAATGCACCTTTTGGGTTCCAATTGGAATTCAAGGTTTTCTGAAAGTAAGTGTTCTCAGGAGTCCAGGTGATGCTCTTTTACTTAGCACAAGAACTGAGGGGGTTTGCTCTACATTGCAGAGAAGAGAGAGGATGGTCAGACAGATGGAAGGAAGTTACTGGGCAAGACATGTTTATTTCCCGAAATAGAATTCCTCTTTAGGAGGTGAGGCAGGGAGGATGAAAAGGTGGCAGTGGCAGCCAGCTTTGTTGTGGTTGATTGATTCAAACAAGCAGCTACAGATAAACATCAATAACCCAACAAAGGATCAGAGTGCTGGGTGTCTCCACCATGATCCTTATATTTTGCTTGGACCATCTACTCACTCGAGAGGTCAAGAGAATATGGCAAATATGGTTAAAAACTACTGAAGCCCAGTAGAAACCCAGTTTGAAGCCTGCCATTGCTCCAGCTTACTCTTTGACTCCTCTCCGTAGTTAAAGCAAATAGCAAATCAGGAGAGAACTGCATTCCCTTTAGAGCAGGATCTATGTTTTCAAGTAGACGTGCGTCCATTATTAATAACAGCAAAAGCAAATAAAAATAACAAAAATGAGCAAAGAAACTAAAAAAAACCAAAGGGCAAATGAAGAATAATACTCTGAAGAAGAATTATACTAGAAAACCAGAGAATTTCAGATGCATATTTGTCTGCAATCCCAATTTTAAAAATCCACAAGGTCTTTGTGAAATAATTCTGAAGTGAAATATAAGATCAAAGAAGAATAGGCAAAAGACAAAGTAAGCTAACATTCATCAGTGATGAATGGAATCGAAGAAGGTAATAGAAATGAAGATCACATCAGAACAGATGTTGTTGAAAACATATTCAGTGATGCAGAGGTCAGACTACAGAGAATAAAACAGCATTAATGGCGAGGGATCCCCAAATAAATAAAAAGTATAAGATGGACAGCCAGATAGCCAGCAGCCAGTCAGCATATGGGATGATAGTGTTCCTGAAGTAGAGACAGAACAAACAGAGCAGAAAATAAAACTATCAAAAATAAAATGAAAGGAAACACAACAGAAATAAAGTCGGGTCTGACTCCGCACACTGAAAGAGATCTTAGGGGGGAAAACCTGTAACAGAATAATCAACACGAAGACACATACTCAAGTTAGTTGAACTTTAGGGACAATATAAGACTCCCATGGGCATCTAGGCAGAAAAAGCAGGTTTCCTACAAAGGGGGAAAGAAGGCACTGACCTCAAATTTCCCATTGGAGACATTTAATTATGGAAAAAAGTGCACAACAAAATCTGGTTAACTCTGAGATGAATCAAAATAAAGTCTCAAGAATGGGGAAGGCTTAGAGTCAAAGAATTGAGGCAAAGTCTTGAATCCATTTAATTATAGAACTGAACTGAACACACAAAATTATGGTTAAAGAGCAGAATGTGACTATTGTAAATCCTAAACATAAAGTATAATATAAACATATAATAGTCCAAAGTTGTCAGTAGAAAAATTAGCTTTTCTCTTCTCTCCTCATTCTTAGCACGGAGCCACAGCGACCATCAAACACTGTTGAACTTAAGCAAAATGTACTTGATGGCTTTTAGAAACTGATTAACAATATTTAAATTTTTTTTTTTTTTTTGCATTTGTAAATTTCTGAACAAGAGCGCTTCTGGGAATCAAAATGAGCAAAAGTTGGGAAGCAAGGTGGATATTTTCTGAGAGACCACTTTATAGCACACACTACTTTGTGCCTTTTCCAGACAATTTTTTGGCACATGTTCTCAATCCTTCCTTTAAACCCTTTTTAGCATGAGATGGGATATCCCACCAAGGAAAAATAGGCTTAGAGGGGTCACATGGTATAAGCACTAGGACAAGAATACTAACCGTGTCCCTCGACTATACCCCACTTCTTGCCAGCATGTCTCAGGAGCTTGCCCTCTTGGCCTTGGTGCTGATCCCTAGGATCTACCTAGTAGTCACTGAGGGGACCCAGCGAGGTCTTCTCCCAGCCTCCTTGAAATTTAGTTTCTCTTCTAAGAATGTTGAAGTAGATTCCTATTTACAGAAGGTAAATTTTCGTCCCTTTCTCTGTGCTCTGAGCCAGATATTCCTCATTGCCTTGTCTTCTTCAACCAGATAATCACCTCGGTCTACTATGACAGTGCCTCATTCTGGAACACCACCCTTAAGTTCACACCATTTCACATCCCAGACATCCTTCCCAGGCTCCCATCCACGACTGTAACCCCCCCTCCTCCCATATTCTACTGGTGGGAACAGAATCTTAAAGGACACTCCTCCTGAGCAAATCAGTTTCACCAGGTTATCTTTTTAACTCTCCAACCATGACTGTTATGGTCATCCAATAAAAAATTAAAATCTGTCCTTTGTCTTTTTCTTAACCTGCTCTTTTTCAGCTTCTCTGATGTTTGGCATCTTTCTCCACCTCTCTTGTTTGGATTTCCTCCGAGCCCACCAATTACCTCCTTAGGAGTCACACTACACAGATGATTTGCCTGGTTGCTGGCAGCCCAGAGAAAAGGCTGGAGATTTTAATAGTATAGGTGTTATTTCTTTATCTCAGAGCAACTGCCTCTGGCTGATAGAGCTCTATCCCTGTGGTCAAGACTCCTTGCTGCAACCCCAGAAACCTCCACCAGAAACCACCACCTTGCTGCAACCCCAGAAACACCCACCAGGGCACTTGCTAATCTTGGCTTTCTATGCACTCATTCTGTGCTAGCCTTCAACCTCAGGGGAGGAGGTGGGCTGGTAATTTCTGGGGAAGGCAGTCACTTTCCTCCCCAGTGTAAACGTTGCCATGTAAAAACTCTCTGACCTGGGAGAGATCAACTGGCCACTAAACTGATAACAGTCTATTTTGGAGACTCTCCTCAGAACTATTAGCAACACGAGAAGGCCGCCAGATAAGAACCCCAACTACCAAAATGCCTGTGATAAGGCACTAGACTCCAGCAGAGAATCTTGTCTGGGCTTCATCTCCGCAGAAAAGCTTAGTAAGGGGCAAAGCAGCCATTGAGAAAACAAGTTCAACAACAAAAAAGGCAGATCCTAAATGGTTTTTGTTAATGAGAAGCGATCTGGGTAAACGGGCATTCAATGAGCACCAAAGGCCTTCTTCTCAAGGCTCTCCAATGTGCTCTTTCCGGTACAGTCTCCTCTCATCCAGTTCCACTCATCCCCCAGATAGAAGCTTCCATGCCACCTCCCCAGGGAGACCTGGTCCATTCCCTCACTGCTGTGTTCCCTTATTATTCCTTTAAATAGCTGCTGCCCTTTCATTTTGCAGCACTTAGCATGACTGGAATCAAACAATTTATGGTGTTTGCATTGGTGGATATATTCACACCACATAGCACAGTGCCTGGGCGCACACCTAAATATTTGTTGGATTAATGCACCAGTGCTATGACTGAAAATGCACAGACACATATCATAGGGTTTAACCAGGACTCTGACAGCTTTGGCTGAAGTCACTAGGCATAGACTGCTGTATACCCACAACCATAAAGCAAGATCCGGATGACACGTGCAGGGCCTGCAGTTAGTCAAAATACCCGGTTTTACTCCTCTTAGCTTGTGGACCCTCTCACTGGCATCAGGGCTTTCAGTTGAGAAGTCAGCCGATGTGGTAAATCAGAGGGTTTCCCCTTACCACGGGCTAATGGTAGATAGAGGCTTGACGAAGACTACTTAAGTGTTGGTGTGGACGTGGAGTAAAGGAAATCTGGGCCACTGCTGGTGGGAGTCTAAGTTGGTGCAGCCAGTATGGAAAACAGTAGGCAAGTTCTGAAAATGAGAAACAGAGCTACCATAGGATCCAGCAATCCTGCTTCTGGATACTTATTCAAAGAAATTAAGGTCTCAGAGAGATAATCTGCACTCCTTTCAATGCAACACTGTTCACACTAGCCAAGATAAGGAAACAGCCACCTAAATGTCCATAGACTGATGAATGGATAAAGAAAATGTGCTGTGTACACACACACACACACACACACAGGAATATTTCAGCCTTAAAATGAAGTCCTGCCATTTGCAACAATATGAATAGACCAGGAGGACATTATGCTAAATGAAATAAGCCAGACAGAGAAAGACAAATACTGTATTTTTTCACATGTATGATCTAAAAAGCAAAACTCATAGAAGCAGAGTGAATGGTGATCACTAGGGGCTAGTGGAGGGGGAAATGAAGAGGTGTGATGGTCAAAAGGTACAAAGTTTCGGTTATGCAAGTTTGGGAGATTCAGTATACAGTCTAATGCTTACTACATACACAAAAATGATAATGTTAACAAAGGGCGTGAGAGGGAACTTTGGGAGGTGATTAGGTATGTTTGTAACCTTGATGGTGGTGATGGTTTTATAGGTGTATCCTTCCCCCAAACTCAGTGAGTTGTATCCATCAAATAGATACAGCTTTTTACATGTCATATCTCAATAATGTGGTTTAAACAAACAAAATGCCCCTGATTAGTGACTACTCAAGCTTGGGGGATACAGAGGGCTGGTATTTGCCTGAAAAAACACACAAAACAAAACAGCCCTGTAGCAGAGTGGAGGATGCCTTCAGGAAGTCGCTACACTCTGAAGGGTGGCAGGCTCAAAGTGCTTATTTTTGTTTATGGCTGGGGTGTGAGTGTGGGTGTGACCAGATAGAACATTTGTAGTTGCCATGTTGGCATGGCCCTCTAGGAAGAGGCCCCAAGCTACTAGCTCCCTACCCAAAAAGGGGTGTGCATGTGTGTGCATCTGCGTGTGCTGTTGGAGGTCTGGCCAAAGGAGATGTCCTGTCGATGCCCTGAAAGGCTGGAGGAGATCAGCGGGGCACCTTCTGAGGCACCCAGGATGGGTTTTGATAACGCCTGCAGGAAGCTAAGGCCAGATTCCAGGGATGCTGGAAGCCCGTCTCTGCAGCCCTTCTCTCTCCTCCATCAACCCTGGGGGTAGCTGAGTGGTGGGTCAGTGGAGAGCGTGACAAGAATCACTTGGCAAGCCTGAATTGGAAGGGGAGAGAGGCTTTAATTTTAAATGAATTTCAGAGTTTGGCTGTTACAGAAGGCTGGACTTACTAGTTATGAAATGAAACTTATGCCGAGAGTGACCACAGGACTTCTCAAGAACAACCTTACTGGAGGAATTGAGATCTGCCAGAGATTCCATTCCTAAGGGCAAGGAAACAGCCACCAAAGTGTGTTTGCAGAGGCACGTGTGAGAATAGTGTTCTTTATGACGGCCCCGCCTAGTCCCTCTCCTTGAATGCCACCTCTGTTTGATCCTTGCATAACTATGGAATATAGGTATTATCCTAATTCATCAGAGATGTTGGAAGGAAGAGCCAGGGGATTAGGCAAATTGCTCTGGGTCACCGGTTGGTGAATCTCAGAACCAGGACTCAAACCCAGGGGGTCGTTCTCTTCTTACTCTCTGTACCGCATACCAAAGCATTTTCATGTTTTGCTCACATTTGTTCTTGGTTTTGAACTGGCCTTCCCTGTAACCAAAGACAGGAGAAGTGATAAAATATGCAAGTTAACAGAAGGGAGGAGCCATAATAGTTCATTCAGGCGAGAACAGTGAGTTAAGTGAAGGGAGGAGCAGGTGGGGTGGTGATAATTGGCTACCATGGCAACAAAGACTTGTCATCAGGGGCAGAGAGAGGAAGGAAGGGTGAGGGAGGATAGGAGGTGGCTTTGCCAACAGTCCCCAGTGTCCCCTTATAGCCTGTTCTCAGCTGCAGAGCTCTGTGGCTCAGGTGGCCACAAGACCCCTAGAGACCCTCTTGGCACTCGCTTGGCAAGGCTGACTTAAATGAACTCTAACCTTGAGAGAAGGAAAAGCTTACAGGTGTAAGACAGTCATTTCCACAGCAGGCTTTCCCCCAAAGCATCTTACCTGAAATGAACTGTGCCAGCTGCCGCGCCCCCCCCCCCCCCCGCCCCCAGTACCTGCATGGGCAAGAAGCACTCAACCTTACAGACAACAAGTCTCTTTTTAAAACTTCCCTATGAAGACAAGTGGCAGAGGGAATTAATAGAATATTCAAAGTTAAGCTCAAGTTTGGGACAAATGCATCAGCACTAAGTTAATCGGTAGCCTGGATGTTAAGGGAAGCTAAGGTTGATGCTTAGAAAGATTCACAGACAAAGCTTAGCAATAAGGAGCAGAGCCTTAAAAACGTTCTGGATTGTGTTTCTCATACAAGATGGGCTCAATCCCTGCTATGCAAAAATCTAAATGAACCCAGTAGGGTTTTTAGTCCTGGCTGGCTGCTTATTTGTCAGGTATATTGTAACAAAACTCTCCAAATCCAAATATATAGATGGAAAGAAATAATTAGGACATAAACAAAAAATATATATATGGAAAATTTCCTAGGGGAGGGGCCATGCACCATCCTGCCTATACATTACCCTAACTCTCTGAGGTAGGTACCGTCCCCTTCATGGGTGGGAAACTGAAGCTGCAGGGTTTTACCAACCTGCCTGTGGTCTGCAGATTGAGTGGCAGACCGGAACCCTAAGCCTGGCTGGCTGGCTTGACTGCGCGGAACCACTTGGGTATGGTGTGTCTTGTCTGGCACTGAGTGACTCCATCTTTGTACTGTTTGTCATTAGTGGTTGCTGGGCTGTTATCAGCCCCTCACTAGGAAGAGTCTGTAAGCTCCTGGGTCTCATCCTGCTCTGTGTGGCCATCATATGAACATCTTCATTTCATCATTGTCTATGAAATCCAGACACTTGTTCTGGATGCTATTAATGGGCTTTGCTAGTCCTATCATTATTGGAATCCCACGGTCCTTCTCCTGTCCTCAAAATGTCTGTGCTTGGAAGGTTACAGAAATGCTAGGCATAAAGGAAGTGTAAACAAAAGCTCATGTCAAATTTAAAGAAACGTCAGGCTAGAGATGCTTTAATGAAGAGAGAAAAATGACATACAACATTGTCTCTAGACTGCTGCCTGCTACCATGTCTTTGAGAAGTGGAGGAAAGCGATAGAAAAAAGGATATGAAATCCAAACCTGTCAGTTATGGTAAATAAAAGTAACTTTTAAAATCATTTAATTTTACATTACAAAGTGTTGTAGACTGTTGAGATGCTCATACTCCAGAGGTGACTAGAGGTATGAATGCCACATTGGAAAGAGACATGCCCTTTGAAGGTGTCCAATTGGTTAATCATAGCAAAGGGACGCCCAAAGGCAAGTCAAGTCAGTCTGCTGTCAGTAACTAATTCCTAAATCATGACTAATTCCTAAATCATGATTTAATTCTTAAATCATGGTTTATGGCAAGGCACATAAACCTAAGCGACACAGCAGACTCTTGCAGTAATCCAAATCCTCTGGCCACATGAATTTTAAATAGGACATATAAGAATAGCCTGCCTCATTCATTCTTTGGATAAATTATTATTGAGCACCTTCTCTACGCCAGGTCCTAGACGAGGAGCTGGGAGCCCCTAGAAAACAAGAGAAGTCTCTCCTCTCATGGAACCTAATCAATACAACTAGTACTTAGTTATAATTTTGATAAATGCCACAAAGGAGAAGTAGGAGATGAAAGAGAGTGTATACCAGCATGACCGGAGTTAGCCCGAGAGGTTAGGGATGGCATTCCTAGAGGCGGGTGATGTTAAGGGAAGATCTTGGGGGTGAGGCAAACTTAGCTGAGTGAGGAAGGGGTGGATGATGAGCCTGGCAGTACAGTAGAGACAAGTATTGAGTAAGGCCTTGGGATAGGTGGAGCACTTCGGGTTATCGGAGAACCTGAAGGCAGGTCTGTGTGATTAGTGTGCAGTGGGCGTAACAGGTGATGAAACTGGCAAAGTGGATCATGATGTCTGTGTCCACCACGGTGGACTTTGGTGAGCCCTGAGAAATCCATGAAATATAGAAAGGCAGGTAGCCATTCCTCTAGAAGCGCCAGCTCTAGAACTCCAGCATGGTGGCTAACCATGTGGGCTTATCCTTAGGAAGCACTCTCCTACGTTTCACAAACCCAGAAATGAAATTCTTATCACCTATCTACAAATGCCCATATTGTAGCAAGGATCTAATTACAGAAAGACAAACCAGCCTGGCTGGCCAGTTGAATTCAGCAGGCAGGAGTTGTAAATGACACATCTCTACTGCCACACATAGCAGGATCATCTGACCCCAGCTTGAGAATTGAGCAATCCTAAAATATCAGAGCTACTTCCTGCCACTGCCAGCCTCCTGTCCCAATCTCAGAAAGGTAAAACCAGTGGAGCAGGTCCATATAGGTCTCAGCATTCAATAAAACAAACCCCAAACACTCCACCTTGAAACCTCAGGCCTCTCTCTGCCTTTGCCCTCTCTGCGACCAGTCAAAAAGGACTCATTCTTGCATTCTCTCTCTCTTTTGCATTCAGCAGATAATCCATAATTTAGATAGTTTTTCGTGGAACTCGTCAGTGCTTTACAAACTATGATGGAGCCTCTTCCATGCCCCAGTGAGAAGGCAGGTTTTCACTTTATAGCTGAGGAAAGGAGTTAAAAGGCAAGTACAGCGTTAAATGTTAGGTGGGTGGGGATGGGATGCAGACACAATTATAACATTAGGAACGTCATTCATCCGTGAGGTTCCTCCTAAACCTAATTAGAATCATGCCTGGCACTGATCATCGTTCTAGGTTTTCTGTATCGATGTTTAGTTGAGGATTTCTTCCTTTCGCTTTCCGTTATCCCTTCAGAGAACTTGTAGAAACTGGAAGTTAAGGACCCAGCTAGGAGAGAGATCCTTATGTCTAATTCAGACTGGACAGCTCTTAAGCTAGAGTCTGTTACTGAGACAGCCTTTTAGTATGAAGAGGAGAGGGTCTGATTCCAGGACTGTACCCTGCCCTGGTTTCTACCTGCACTGCCCTGCTCTACCTCAAATAGCCCGCTGTCACCACTGCACACATTCAAAAACAAAGGAAACATACTTTTTCTCAAAGTATTTTGGCTTTCCTTCACATTTATCAATCATTTCTGACAAAATCAACTCATTGAAAATAACCTAAGAGGTATAACCCTACCCCTCCAGCCTAGTCTCCTTTGAGAATCAAGAGTTTGTGTAGCCGGCGTGGTGGTGGAATGATCACTTTGTGAAGCTCACACTAAGGGGCCAGCATTATGAGGGGCAGGATGGAGAAGTGGTTAGGAACACAGATGCTGGGGGCAGGCTTCCTACCTTCCACTGTTTGCTAGCTGTGTCAAGGACAAGTCCCTTAATTCTCTAAGCCTCAGTTCACTCAACTATAAAATGGGGAGAACAGGGTTGTAGGGAAGAGTAATGGGACAATGTATGCATAAAGTGTGTAAGCCACAGGAAACTCTTATTAAATGGTAACTATGATTATTGTTTGAGTAGATATCGCCTCTGGAGGGCATGCGATACACTTAGAAAACAGGCAGGATTGGGCAGCCCAGGTGGCTCAGTGGTTTAGCACCACCTTCAGCCCAGGGTGTGGTCCTGGAGACCCAGGATTGAGTCTCACGTCAGGCTCCCTGCGTGGAATGGAGCCTGCTTCTCCCTCTGCCTGTGTCTGTGCCTCTGTGTGTATGTTTCTCATGAATAAATAAATAAAATCTTAAAACACACACACACACACACACACACACACACACACACACACAAAACCAGGCAGGATCCTGGAGCAGATACCTGGCCCCGGATTCCTAGAGTCACCAACAAGAAGTATCTCTGTTCTAGGAGGATCATTTACAGTAGAGCATCAGAGAGCACTTTGTTGTGGGTTTTTTTTTTTAAAGATAAATTTAAGAGCCTTGAAATGAGACAAAGGAAAAACAATTACCAGAATTGCAAAGTTAACATTTTTATTGAACTGAAATTGGTGTAGAACAAAAGGGACCACCACAGCTGCTGAGCTTTGTAACAACTGAAAAGTCCCTGTGACATTTTACCTTTGAGAGTCCTAACATGGTTTGGGTGTAACAACTGAGAAACAAGTGTGTGTGTGTGTATACACACACACACACTCCACTTCAAAATATTTTGAAATGAGCCTCCCAGCCTTGTTTAGTTTCAGATTACAAAGAACAATGATAACATCTTCTGTTGCCTTCATTTAGTAGTGTCAGTTAATATCCTTTTACAAAAGGTTCCTCGTAATGCTGGCTTTAATTTTTCCCCCATCTGGTATACATAAGAAAAGGATTTAGTAATACTCAGGCAAGAAATAAACCGTATGAACTTCAAAAGTAGTAAGGGCATATACCAAGCATACAGGACTCAACACTCACACTGCCAGAAACACCATGGACTGGTTGAAGGGTTTCAGCCAAGTTCCAGAAGCAAAGAATGCACTAATGGAAGGGATAAGGCAACCAAGGAGAGTGCTGGAACTAATGAACCACTTGTGTCTAATCCTCATTTCAGCGTCTTGCTTCCAACATCCAAGTATGCATTTGTTTTACATAATAAGGTGAAATACTTAAGGAAAAAGAAAACTATAAGGTTTAGAAGATCAATTAGAGATGAAAGGAAAGTTAATACTGAATTTTTTAATGATCGGTGTGCATGGAGCAATGACATAAACTGATCACACCAATTATTTTTGTGAGAGCAAGCACTGAACATCCATCACTAGAGTTGGACGTTACCCCCTCTCAAGTATTCCAAGGGAAATACATGACAAGATAGGAAACAGAATCCCTACTTAAAAAACAAAATCACATCTAGTCAATGTTCCTTTTGGTTTATATTAAATAGGCTGCTCATTCAGTCTGGAGTTAATCTGCTGTTGGTAAAAATTTCCAAAAGTGTTTCAAATTATTTTAGATGAAATGTGATAAATAATGCATTCTCTCACCTTGATAATGCTGTTTTATACTTACTGGATCTCTCAAAATGACTAAAGAAATTCTTCTACCAGAGTAACTGGCACTAAGTGGCCACTCATTCCTGCAGCAGTTGCGAGTAAGTTTTGCAGTACTAGGTAAAGGGCGATTTTAAGCATTTTAACAGGCTCATGCTCATCTTCAAAGAGATGCATCCTCAGGTAATAGCAGATTGAGTGATTCATAACTCAGATTTGCAACTGATACAGATCTTGCAAGGATCTGCCCAATGTGCACATCAGATATCTAAATTAAGGCTTTTATAGGTAGGTTGTCAAGTCTATGAATGTGCAGTGCTGGATTTTCATAACATATCTCCAGCTTCCATTATTACCCAATTTGTAAACCAGAAGATGTGCTGATGTATGTCGGTGGGAGCTCCAAGGACTAAGGACCAACTAGAAGGCTTGTTCCTAAACAAGTTCTGAAATAAGAGTTGGCAGTGAAAGAGTTGAGAGGGTGCCTCACAATCTTGTAGAGGGGAAGAGTGATTTGTACCTGCTGACAGGGATGGGATTAAAAAAAAAAAAAGCCAATAGTTCAACTTCAAGACTTTGATATCTCAAGACCCAAAGATTTAACACCTTACCTAAGCCAATGGTTCTCATGCCTTCACTTGCAAAAGTCACCTGGAGGATATTTACAAAAGTGTGGATACCTGGGCCCTATACCTAGAGATTCTAATTTGGGTGATGCAAATGGTCTAAGCACCTTGCTTTTGAGAAACACTGCTCATAGCAAATAGCAGCAGAAATCTTTGATTAAAAGGCCAAGATGTCCAAGAAACGACACCAGTGAGGTCATTACCTACAGACAAATCCCTCAGGAGCCTCCACCATAACATATGGAACAAAGTTATCCCCAATTAAGTTTCCTTACCTATCTTTTTACAACTCAAAATTTGAAATCAATGAACATTTAGTAATGATTGTACCCATTCTGAGGTAAAAGGAAGAGCACCAGGGATCTCAGTGTGAAAAGAAACCAATTCCTTAAGAGGTCCACGCTATATAGAAATCTCATTTCTGTAGTGATGTTATAGAGTTATAGTGCACATGGTCTTTTATCAGTCTTTGCATAGTCTGTTTACTTTTGTAAACTCTTCTATAGTATCCACACTTCCAGTTAATGCTTTAGGATAACTGCAAAGAGAACAGTTCATCTATATGCTCTCTCAGGTTTTCTAGATACCAACATTTTCTGGTTTACACTGATACACAACAAAGTTATTTATTTATTATTTATTTTTTGGATGCTGGAGACAAACATCTTTATTAAAGATACTACCAAAATTTTGGCAAACATTTCAAAACAGATTTGTAAACATAATGCTTCCCTTTTCAACTGGCAGCACTTTGAAAAGACAATACGATAAGACAACACAACTTGAATCAACATTAGTTCAAAATCCTTATATTTTTGACCACATAACTTATGTTCCCACATGATAAAACAAATGATAGTTTAAATCAACGTCAACAGATAAACTCCATGAAATGAAAGTTTGTGCTGTTTGATGAATCACAGTATGTTATGGTTAAATATATCCGCTCTCTTTTTTTTTTTTTTATATATTCCTGGCTCCCAGGATGAAAAAAAAAATCTTTAAATATACATTTCATGTAGGTAATAGCTTCTTTGCATATCTCTCTTCAAAAAATACTTTATAGCAGTATATAAATAGGTTACCTACATGTTTAATTTTTATAATTTTGCCCCAAAACTATAGATCTGTTTCATTTTCATAACATATTGATTTTGCCCAACATTAATAAAGCTGACAGACTGTTGAAATGGAAATGCTTTTGTCTTCTACAATAGAAGTAGCAATTTGACAGGAAAACAAAACAAAACAATACCCCTACAGTAACACTCGTCAGTTGTTTAACCTGAGCGTTTGGCCTACTGAGAGTAGCAGCTTTTTTCCTCCATGCACGCTCACATCCACACCACCTCTGCACACATACAGGTCGAGCACACGCTTTCAGACGCTGGTAGGCCACAGTATGCTTCCCATTGCTCTAACCAAGTGGGAAGCAGTGTAGCTAATGATTAACCACACTATGTACACAACTAGCAAACACCTTAAGGCAACCATTGCAATGGGGGGTTAACTTGCAGGGCGGATTTACTGTCTAGATCAAGTCAGCCTGTATGTACATCTGTGGGTGCATATCTATGCACCCACACATGTACACCTTTCTGTTTCTTAACCCTCCAAAACAATGTTTAAATTTTTTTTTGTATTTTGTGCAAATTTCTAAATATTCTACCATTTAAGGCAAAGAGTTTGCATTAAGAAAGGTCAGAAAATAGGCTTATGTTTATCCAAAAGCATTTCACTTTGCACATGACTTGTTTTTTAAACACACATAACTTTGAAGTATGGACATTGGATCCCCAATATCTTAAAAAAATCATTTCTAATGACAAACATAAGTTTTTAAGGAAAAGAACTGATTTAAAGTATAGACACTGGATCCCCAATATCTAAAAAAAAAAAAAATTATTTCTATTGACAAACATAAGTCTTGGGGGGTAGGGTGAGGGTGGGGAGAGAAGGACCAGAAAAAGCAGCTTCAAAAATGCAGGGAAGCAAAGTAAAGTGGAAAAAAAAAAAAAAGTAAATAACTCAAGTTTACTAATACTGAAACTTTCAACAAGCAAAGTTTCATTTTTTTAGAATCTTAGAGCAACTCATTTGGAATTTTAAATAAATAAGCTTAAGTTTATTCACATCTTCCGGTCCAAGCAGAGATCTAGTGCCATGACTCTGCTTGTTGTTGGTCAAATTCACCTATTAGTCTTTTGATGTGAGCCAGCTTGTTATGAAGATACTCGCATCTATATTTTTCTTCATGATAATTGGGACTGGACTGTAGAGGAAAAAAACAAGGAGGAATTAGGTTGCAGAATTTGTAATACTTCCCAACTATGGGGTCAGGAAACCCACAGTGATGATTCCTACCTGCTTGATCTTCTGATATTCTTGTAAGACTTCTTCGTGAACATTCTACAAAATTAAAAATTAAAATCAGAAGGGAACTTTTTTGTTTTTGGCGATATATACAGCTAACACATTCAGCAAGGGTGTGGGAAATACTGATGGGAATGTAAATTGGTACAACCTTTAAAGAAGGCAATTTGGCAACTGCTATCAAAATAGCAAATGCAGAACTGACTCAGCATTTATACTTCTCTTTCAAATGTGCTTGTGCCTGAGTGAAATGCTGTGTGTACAAGGTTACTTGCTGCAGTACTGTTTGTAAAGCAAAATACAGTAAACAGAATCTAAATGTCTGTTAATCCATACAAAGGAATACTAAGAGGTCATTAAAAAGTGCTTCCCATACTTATATAAAGTTCCCTACGGTACATTATATTGTTTAGTGAAAAAAGCAAAGTGCAGAATGATTAATACAGTTTGATATTATTTGTTTAGAAACAGAATGACATATTCTAAGAACTTCATTACTTCTAAGATGCACATTTCATTTTAATGAGATAAGTAATGTATCACAGTTTAACTTACTGGAACCTAAGACAATGGTACATATTGTGATTGATGACATCCTAAATTTAACTACATATGGCCCACATGTGAATTTTGTGTATATATATCTTACAAACACATACACAGACCTCTGAAAGAATACACTGGAAACAAGTACTATTGATCGCCTCTAGAGAGGAATATTAGGTAGCTGTTAGGAGAACCTGGTTAATACTAATGTGACCTTACATAGTATGGATTTAAGCAGTTACCAAATGCTGACATTTATTCTGCACTTTATAATCACCTTATTTTATGGATGGGGATTTTGATTAAGATTAGATAACTTGCTCAAAGTCACACAAATATTAAATGGTGCAGCTGGGAATCAAACCCAGTCTAGTTCTGGAGCCTCCTCCTAACCACAAGTAGTCCTTGGAATTATATTTTAGTTTAAATATAATCATAGTATACTGGTAAATAAACCAGTATTTTTTATAAAAAAATAAACCCCAAACCACCATATCAAGACCTCCTACACCCTCAAATACTAATTCCTCTGACAAAGTCTTCTATAACTCTAAGTAGTCTGTTTTCCCCATTGTGGGAAACCCATTCTCTCATGTAGATTCCTGTCAGAACAACAGTGGGAGGCCAGAGTGAAGGCACCATCTATGGTTGTGAAGTGCAACAAGTTATGTGGCTTACACAAGGAGGGGAACATTCATTTGTATTAATCCTTTTGCTTATTAACTATGAGAACAACGAGTACATGGGTCTGTCTGGTTTCTACTGGTTTGTCAGTTGTGGTAATACTGCTACTTAAAGTTTGAAAGTGAAAACAGATTAGTATGTGTTAACATATGTCAGTCTCTGGAAGAGCTGGAAATACCAAACTTTTCTTCATTTAAACCCCAAATCTCTGTGGTATTAAACCCTGTTTATATTCTATATCTCTATCTTCCCTATTATATGCCAGATTGAGTTTTTTTTTTTTGTTTTTTTAAAATGTACTTGATATAACAATTTGGGGAACAGCACCAGCTCTAGCAGCTATAGCCTGAGTTGGTAGTGCAATCAAATGTTTCAGTGAATCCCAAATCCAACTTTTTTCCTATTTAGTTGTTTGCTTTTTTTCTCAATACTTTATTATGTTATATAAATATAAAGCATGTTATATATTTTATACATACTATGTTGTTTAAAAAAGTTACTTTTTTCCACTGACAGAAATACAGTTCACTGTATTAACTTATTTCTTTAGTTTTCTAATCTCATTTATTTATTCATTCATTCATTCATTCATTCATTCATTCATTCATTCCTAGCTAATTTTAAATGAAGACCAAAAGCTGCAGAGAGGCTGGTTTGCCGGAAGACATGCTCTGAAGGAAAATAGGGTGCCTAGGGAAGGGCGAGGAGAGAACCAATAGGGTAAAATATGGAAGTCAGCCTATCTAGGAGCAAACATGTTTACCTGATACTCTTTTGAGCCTGGAGAAAGCCGCTTTCGTTGTGCATCTAGTTTGATAAATCTTCTAGCTACAGTCTCCATCCTGGCATGCAAGGCCCTGTACTCATCATACTCAGCATTGAAGTCATCCTTGTAATTTTGGCGTTGCTCATAGGAGACAATAGCAATATATTTTCTAAAAAGAATAAAGAAATGAGAGAAATGAAAAGAGACTATAGTCAACATCATTCACATCTTACATTTAAACCCAATACTTAGAAACTGCATCCAAGCATGTTTCCCTACATTGAATGCTGGTCTGTCACTGTTTGGTGCCATGTCACTCCTTCAGACAACCTCCAGGTGAAATTATCCCACAGGAGAGCTTAAGACCGTCAGTGAAGGAAAGTAAATGTGAAAAAGACATGCTGGCAGTGGAACTGAAGTGTGACTAGAAAACAACACTTACCTAGATTTGGCTTTCTAAGCCTTTCTCTATCCAAAATAATTCACTACTACACTAGCGGCAGAGGCCAACCCATCTGTTTTGCGTCACATGGAAACAGGAGTTGGTGAGTGACATGAAACCAGAGAGTGTCACATAGTCACTAAATGCTGAAGTCAAAGCTCTCTCTAGATCTGCTGCTTTATATGAGGAAGTCTGCCTTTTGACCGTTTACACCTGCTGCCAGCAAGGTGCCTCTGGCTTGTTCCCTCTACTTCTTTCCTCCCACGTTTGACTAGGCAAATGTATAAAATACAAAAGAGTAATTGTCTCTTGAAATGAGAGACTAGAAAAAGAAAGAAAAAAAAGCATATTTCTCTAGTTCTTTTTCAACACTTAAGTATCATAGTCTGTAACTGAACAGTGTCTACTATTATTCTAATTTACTTTAATAAAAATGTCATAAACCTGTTTTACTTCAGGTTGTGAATAACTCTACGAAACTGGTGAGTGAAGGCCATTTTCCCAGTGTCAGTTTACTCAGCAGTAAGCAAATTAAAACTGCATTTTATTATTACGACAAAGTTAATATTATTTGTGATTCTGGGAAGTGGGATCACACCAAAGTCTGGCCTGGGTCTCTGTACTCTGTGTTCCTATTACAGAATGCAAAATTCCCTGGACTTTTTGAGATTAAAAATTGAGATTTGAAAGCAATTTTCAGGCAGGTATCAGGTGGTTCAGCATGCCCCAGGCATGCACATATATTCTTGACTGTGGGAAAACCTTGGAGTTCAGTCCTCTACAAAAATGGTTTTAGACAGCAAAATGTCTGGTTGGAAATGTGAGAAAAGTGATGCAACTGAGCAACCTTAATGTCCCCATTAATATTTTTATTCATGCTGAGTTAGACACTGTGGAGGTTTTTTTTTCTAAGTGTAATTGAGACAGCAGTAGTATGCTGATTTAAAGCGTCCTGCTGGTGTCTTTGCTGTAAAAGGAACGTGGCCAGCCAAGCAGCAAGCTGTCCTCTCCTAGACAGGCCTGTCCTGACTGCACACCAGAGGAAGCCCAGGGCAGGAAAAGAGGTTCCTGGGGATAAGTGTATGTAAGCAAAATGGCTAAAGTGCTTGTGAAACTAGGCTTAATTTGCTTTATAAAATATCCTGCTTTCTCAAAATCAGACCCAAGTCTATACCCTCATTTTTTTTTTTTTTTAAATTTTATTTATTTATTCATGATAGTCACAGAGAGAGAGAGAGAGAGAGGCAGAGACACAGGCAGAGGGAGAAGCAGGCTCCATGCACCGGGAGCCCGACGTGGGATTCGATCCCGGGTCTCCAGGATCGCGCCCTGGGCCAAAGGCAGGCGCCAAACCGCTGCGCCACCCAGGGATCCCTATACCCTCATTATTATATTTAATTTCCTTAGGGAAAAATACCAAACTAGCCAACAGCTGTGTTGCTATTATAGAAGATTATTTGGTTATACTGGCATTTTAACGAAAAGCATTTCACTGTTTTTAACAAAAACTGTTACGGTTCTCTAGTTGGTTCCTATGCAGTGATGGAATAAACTTTTAAAGGGTTTGGCTATTTCACAAACAAAAGTAACAGAAGTATTCTTATTATATAAAAATTAGGAATATTGTAGTTTAAGTATGAATTATTCAGAGGCTGATCATTAAGGTTTTATTATGTCCTTTTTAGTTTTCTTACGAAACAACCGGAAGTTTAAGTTCTGTAATTTCAGTGTTTTTTTTTTTTTAATTCATGGTTTCTCACCATTTTAAGAAAATTTGCTGTTTTTATATCAGTTTCAGGATAAAATAAATTGAGCAATCACAGAGGTTACGTACTTTCATGATTTTTAACAGCCAGAAACATGACAAACATCAAAACACGCTGAAGCAGATGCAGCAACCATCCTTAAGATTAGGGAGTTAAAAACAAGTTTTTAATATAGAACTAACTGGTTAAGCTGACAAAACACAGCAACATCCTAAATCCATAGGGAAAAGATTAGAATTATTTTTTAGTCTCCCCCTGTGATTTTGTCACATATAATCAATCTATATCACCATTACAAAAAAAAGGGGAATTAAAATCCATCATAAGAGAATGAGAGCACAGTACTGCAGCTGTCATTTGGAGGGGACCAACTTTCATAAGACTTTTAAGGAGAAGTGGGACCCCTCATCGGTGGAGCCACGAGCTGTCCCCCAACCAACCCTTCCTGGGCCAATTCAGTGGCGGCTGCTTTCCAAAGCTCCCTCCCAGAACTCTAAAACCATACCACCTCAGATGAGAGAGTACTCAGCATGGTTTCTTGGGTTCTTTTTAGTTAAGAGATGATAACCAGCATTATGGTTTCATGCTGTATCATTCCCCATTAAGTATAGCTTTCGCACTACTGTTAAGCAAAAGTAACACATTATCAGTATAAAATGTTCTCTACTCTAGAAATGAATATTTCATGGTACATGGAGGGCTAAATGGCATAGTTTAACTTTGTCCACTATGAGATGCTACTGAGAGAAAAGGTGTTCATATAGCTCAGAGTTCATTTTCCAATCTACATTCAAATTATTTTGCCCATTTGTTGATTTTCAAAGCTATCTACAGCCAAATCTGTTTGCTCTTCCAATCTCCATTTTTCCAGGCTCTTGCAACTTAATTATTTCTTCTTCCAGAAGCCTTTGAGTCTATGAAAAAGCTAGAATTATGTGTACAAGTTATAATTTCTGTGATAACCAGTTACAAAAATGTCCCCAGCTCAGCGTTTAGCAACTTGTTGCCATAACAGGACAAACATTATAACCAGTACTGAAGTGGAATGATCAAATTTTACTATTCTCTACTCTTAAAATTAATTCGATGGCAGAGTTTTATTGAAATGAAAATCCATCTATCTCCACTTTGTATGAACTGTGGAGGTTTAAGCTCTTTATCAGTAATAAACTCTCTCTTTGGGGGGAACAAGTGAATGTGCATTGATAGACTGTCAGCTTTGAAGAGTCAGATCCCTGAAATCTTCCATAATCAAATGCCTGGCCTGGCCCCAGAACAAAGGACAGGCTTCTCTATACTTAAAGGCCATGGAGCAGAGCTCAGAGCAGGGGGAGGCGCAACCTGCTCAGGCAGACAGGGGTGGATTTGGGACGAGCAGGCTTAATGGCAGCCTTTCAAATGCAGGGGTGGCTCCAGGACTCTATTTCTGGAACCTCTTTTCTGATTTGCAAATTATGGGAAAAGAATTTGCAAACTTTCTAAAATTAAACAGTTCTCTCCCATTGGCAGACATCTGAACTTACATCAAATAATCTGGGAGTTCAATTGTTGAAGAAGGCTCCGTGGAGGCAGTGCAACCCTCTTTAACTCCTACAACGAAAAAAAATTAGCTTTCACCAAACAGTATGGTTATAAAATGCCTATAATTCTAAAATAGATCAGAAACATCTGGAACACTCTTCCTCAAATTCTATTCTTCCATCTCAATAAGCAACAGTGAGCAAGGAATACAATTGAACACGAACAATAGAGGCCCTATGACCAGGGCCAGCAGAACTGACGCCAGGCATTGAAAGCGCCCTGGCTACTGCAGTGTCTGCACAATAAAGGAATTCCATCTTAACCCAAGGTCAATCTTCTATTCTTTCCATAACAGTTGTGGCATCTGCCCAGCAATTCAAAGATTGTGGTGGCAGATGCAGCCAGACAATGGAAGATACAAATTTTACATCAACATCTACTTTTCATAGGATTCAAACAAGGCAGATGAGACAATGAAGTCAGGTAGCAGTCTGCTCTGGTCACTGTATTTCATTCCTACCCTTTTTGTATGCAGACAGAGGAAGCAGTGAGCAAGTCTTTCCCTATCAGTTGAAAGTAATTTAAAATAAGTCATTACTGAATCCCGATTTACACTCCTCTCATCTCTACATCTCATAATACTATGGATTCGTTTTTAAGAGGACAAAATAAATAAATAGACAAACAAGTAGACTGCCAGTCATTCAGAGCTATGCTCTGAAAGTGTGTAAAATCCCTCAGTCAGTAGTCTGTTTGTGGGAATGCTCCATTTCCTGAGGGTATATTTAGACTTTTATAGGGTAATTTTTTATCTTTCATGGTAGAATTAATAACTCAAATCCTAACCCTGCCTGCTGGCAAAACATACATGTTCAATGTAAACAAAAATGAAAATTTAGTCATTTCTTGGTTTAATATTTTAAACTAAATACTAAATAAATTATGCAGACTGTGGGCTTATTGTTCATAGTCACATGTATGCGCGCACGTGTATGTGCAACTAAAGCCTGAGTCTGTGTTTTTATGACAGCCTGAGTCTTAAAGGAAAAGGCATTAAGTGTATGTCACCTGGCTTCCTCTTTGTCACAGACATCAGATAAATTTCAAGAGATTCAGGGGATGTGGGTCTGGATCCATCCTCAGTATTTTGTGATAATCTCAATTGGCTTTGAGAAGTACTACATTCTCAGGGACAGATTCAGAGAATAGGTCTCACTCAAACTCTACTGTAGGTCTCAACTTATGGGATCCAGTCCTCCCAGCACCAGGCTGACTCAGAATCACCACCTCAGGGTAGAAAGTGTGGATATAACCAGGAACACGGCTTGCCAACTCTGAACACAAAGTTTTATTACCTCTTGCCTTTTCCTGACCTGGCAAATTTGAGTACGATAGTATTTGAGGGGAAAAGCTTACAGCTACCTTTTGGGCCACTATACAGTACCCTACTGATCTAAATATTTCAACAGATAAGCTTTGATGTGCAGTATACTCAATCCAGGTCAATGAAGACACTGCATCATACTATTCTGCAAAGTTTCTCTCATGTGGTAAAAATGGTCAGTTAAATCTAAGGATTGCAGACTTCTAGTATTATGGGAAAATTACAGAAATGTAACACTCCTTAAACTCTATTCATTAAAGTAACTTTTCTAAAGTTGCATTTTCCTAGAGAATTTTGCTTTAGTTCAGCTGGGTTTAAAACCGGCAACAACGCTAAATGATGGGCTTGAATCTCTGATGTGCTGGCAGGGGGATATTAAGTTTTAGAGGATAACTTTTAAATAAGAAAAATAAAATTTTGTCACTAGGTGTCAAAGATCATTACACCTCAGGTAAGTGGTCTTTCTGATTAGCTTTCCTTTAGAAATAAAGCATTGTTACAAGCTTCTTTGCATCTCTAGCTATCTGGCTTTTAAAGTTTCCAAAAGCTTGAAATGGTTAAATTTTACTAGTAACAATTAATACTAGTTTACTAGAACAGTGTTCTTAAAATTAAAAAGGAATTTAAGTTCTATCAAGCAAATTGCCAACAGCCTTACATAAGAAAAACTGCTTTCGCTCTGAATAAAGATGATGTGATGGATCTGCATACGCAATCTTACCTTGCCTGTTTTTATAAAGAATTTGACATTTCCCCTGTGTTAATATTAATTAGGGTCACCCCTGCCTTGTTTCTTTGGCAAAGAAGGAAAAGAATTATTTTTATCACTAATTGCATGTCTGGTTAAATTAGTTCAAGACTGGCATATAATAGGTCATGTTGAGGTTGTGCAGTACCCTGACGGAGAAAAAAGCAACATAGCCTACCTTCTAGAAGAGGGTCTCTAGAGGATAATAAAGTCATTTTCAAATGTTATCGTCTTATTCTTAAATATAGAAACTGTTTAATAGTTTGCTAAAAAGAGACAGAAATCCACCACTGTTAAATGCAAGAAAAAAATCTGCTCAAAAGCACAACACTAAGATTAATAACAGAAGGTCATTTGATAAGAAAGCAATACTAGTTATAAACAGCATAATCTCTCACAATCATTAGTCTGCACTGCCCATCCACTGAACACATGCAGTTGGCTTTACAAGTGTAAAACATACCTTCATTGGAATCTGGACTGGAGTTGTTCAACTTGGCAATTTCCTCTTCTCTTTTAAGGTCCTCTTCCTTTTCTTCTGTCATCTCAATGTCATGCTTTTTAATTTGGTCCTTTTCCTTGTGTTTTTTAGACTTCTTTTTGGACTTTTTGTGAGACATTGAATGGTTTTCTTCCATAGGCTTTGGACACTGTAGTAGAACTGAACCAGGGGGTAAGGTTTCCAGAGAAGTCCTAGAGGTATATTTGTCTTGCTGGTCCTCATAGATACTACTGTTTTGACTAAAACTGTCAACAGGTAGGTCTTGAGTCCCCCGGCCTTCTGGAGTGCTAGGGGAATTGGAGTTAGAGTTTACAGTCTGAGGAGGATTAGAGACAGGCAGGTGGGTTGGAGGCAGCGGTGGAGGGGTAGGGATGGCAGCGGCTGCAGGGGGCGGCAGGAGGCCCGCAGCAGATTTCTCACTGGTGGGATTCAAATGGCCGTTTAATGTTGGCGGCACTCTGTTTGTCAGGTGAGATATTCGAGCTTTTTTATTCATTAAAGGATCAATGAAATCTGAATCTAAAAGCCGTTTCTGTAGGGGAAGGGAAGGAGAAAAAAAACGAGGCAGTTTGTATGACAACTCAACACATGCATCACCAGTTACCACATGAACAACGGAACGATTTTATTCATTCTTAAGTTTATCATCGGCATTGTGTTAACCATTCTGCAAGCTCAAGCAGGAACAGACAATCCACAAAAACAAAAGGGAAATAAATTTTCACGTCTAACATAAAAAAACAGAATCTGGCAAATATGTTTCTTGGAGTACTTTATACTTTCTGATCATAGAGCTGCACTCTTAAGTTCTTCGAGAGACTATGCCAATCTATGTGGACTATACCACTTCAGAGAGTATTAAATAGAGGTAACCTCCTTCCTCTGTGAGCCAGAGCTGACCTAGTTATATTGAGAAAGCGGAGAAAGCAGTTTGTACCATTTCACGCTGTCAGAACTAAGGGGAGGCAAAGGGCAATAAAAGCTTACACTTATTTAATCTCCTCTAATGTGTTAAGATGCTCCAGTTATAAATATTTTGGCTGTTATTTATTATTTCACTTGTCTTCAAATGGGAACAGGCAGCACTTTCAAAGGAATTTCTCTAAGTATCTCCATCGTTGATGCAATGCTATTCAGTTTCTTCCTTTGTAAGTATATCTCTTCAAAGGATTGGAAAGTTTAAGTCTCAATGACTAGTCCACTAAAATGATAAGGAATTAATTTCAAAAATTAAAAAAAAATTATGCTAGTGCTAGCCCAATCCAGCAACAATATTTAAATTGAAAAGGAAATTCAGATAGTTGAAAAGTACAAATCATATATCCAATGTAAAGATGTGGCCTAAACTTCAGCTGAAAGAAAATAATAGTTAATCATCCCATTAATTTATTCTGTTTTCAATTTAGTATCATCGATTTGGCAGCCATTACATAATTAGATCAGAGTACAAATAACTTCATGGTAGCTGGCATTAAAAGTGAGTCTTCTATAGACAATGTACACACAAGGACATAATTGCTTTTATTTTGTTCTTCCTCTGCTCCTCACAATAGGTTTCTAACAGTTTTCTTTCTTTCTTTTTTTTTTTTTAATTTTTATTTATTTATGATAGTCACAGAGAGAGAGGCAGAGACACAGGCAGAGGGAGAAGCAGGCTCCATGCACCAGGAGCCCGACGTGGGATTCGATCCCGGGTCTCCAGGATCGCGCCCTGGGCCAAAGGCAGGCACCAAACCGCTGCGCCACCCAGGGATCCCCTCTAACAGTTTTCAATGTATCAATAGCCTTTTGCCCACAGCATGCTTACTGTTCTCACACATGTTTTCAATCTCCTAATCCCTGGGAGGAGGGTCCAGAGAGAGGAGCACTTGATCAATAGCACTGGAGTAGATAGGTCTGTCTCATTGTCAGTCCCCGAACCAGGGAACCAAGGAATCACTTAGGGGAAACTTTAAGCTGGAAAGAGCTGAGGTCTAAATAAATGGAGTACTGTGACTGGGATCTAACTGAAGAAAGTATGTTAAGGAGACCTGTATGAAAGAGAGATTTTTTTTTTTTCATTTGCTTGTTTTAAAAACATTTTCCCCCCAAAATAGTTTTCTTGAACATGTTTCAGATAGTATTAAATATCTTCTATTTTCTGTATAATCTGAGATAGGATATGGGACTAGGTAAATCTTCTAGTTAGTGACCTAATAGAAAAGGAGATAATCTTATAATACAATGTAAACTTTAAATATAGAAAAGCAAAGTAGATATTAAGCACTTTGTCAAACAGTGCTTGTGTAAGGAAAAAGAGGTCTGGGCTGTGAGCCGGGACCTGAATTCTAGACGGAGCTCTGCCGTGAACTAACTAGCCATGTGACTTTGGGTAGGCAAGCTATGCTGCTTCTCTGGGCCTCACTTCTCTCGAGCACAAATCAGACCACCTGAAGTAGGTGGCCTCTGAGGTTCATTTCAGGGCTATGATTATATAATTTTATGAATACCTGAGGAGAAGATGCAGTATCTCTACTAGGACATACAGGAGATTCTGAACGGCTGGTGCTGGCGGCATTCTGAGATGGATTTAGTTTTCTGTAAAGGATACACAGGTTCCAATTATGGAGAGAATCTTCAAATGCTCATGATAAAAAGTTTACCTTTGCTTCTCTCTTCCTTCTTAATGTCTTACAATAACGACTAAAATAATTACTTATTTGCACCATTTTTAAAGAAAAAAAAAACTTACCTTGAGAGCACGGACTCTAATGACCGTCTGTCTAGTTCATTGTATCCAGGCCAGTCTCTCTGAAGCTCTTTAAAAACATAATCCTTTAAAGTATATGAGAGGTCCTTTGGATTCAGATTGGCTACCTGGTACATGGTGTGAAAACACAGCATTAGATCTTTTTGCTACTTTCTAACCCAAAACAGGCAACATTTTTGCATTTACAGTGAAAATAACTGTACCAATTGGTTCCAAAGGGACTGCTAGTTTTGCATATGCCAGATCTCAATAAATGCTGTTTGACTTCATTTGGGAAATTAAAACTTTGTATAAGTAGCTAAGTATTTTTTCCTTGAACATCCACTTCATGTCATATTTCTATTCCAACAGCCTACATTAGGCAAAGAGTGGAGGGAGGTTTATTTATTTTTACTTTTTTAAATCAGGTTTTTCTAGTTTTAGAGTTAGGTTTAACAACTTCATTATTAACTTCTGGTCTTTAACTCCATTACTTTTGAATCACAGTAAAAATCCTTGGTCATTTGTATTAAGTAGAAACCAAAGAGTGCCCAAATGTTGGGTTATAAACTTTCCCTTCAGTAATCAGCAGAAATTATCTCCATAAATAGTATCAATTCTGATGTCCTTGTCTGTCATTTCTTGGCTTGCTAAGGCTGCTTCTTGTAGTTGCCAGTTCTCCTGAAGATCCACTTATTCAAAGTCCTTGAAATTCCCGAAAACCAACAAATGGGAACATACAGCAAAACAACCCCCAAACTACTGTCATTAGTCAGCCAGTTTAATCTTAAGTGTAATCTTTTTCTATCGTGTAACTGCAATTCCTAGAGTGTCCAGGCCTAGATTCCATTAACGATACAAATGTATGAGTTCAGGTGCCAAACCAAGAGTCCTTTTTTAAGTCTGGCAGAAAGGCATCCTTCCTATCATTTCCTACCAGAATGGTCTTTTTAAATAACTTCACTTGTTTCTGTGTCTTTTTAAAAATAAAGTACTATCAAATATATCATGGTAGTTTATGCTTTTCTTACAGCTTAACATTAAGCTAATGTTAATGCTGTTTAATAAAGTAGAAAATAGTAGGCTTAGGATTCAAATTTGCAAATACATTAAGATGAGACACAACCAGATTTCTCAAAGTGGAAAAAATACCAACAATGCTTAGTTTTCTTATTATCCTCAGGACTACATAGACCAACAACACCCAGCCTCATCTCTAAGCTTCATAATGGGGCCTTGCCCTGCTTTCCTCCTCTTCCCTCTTTTTTCCTTATCTTTTTCTGTGCATTCTTCTCTATATGCTGGAATGCTTAGGACCTATTATCTGCCCTGTTTTCTTCATTGTCATCATCTCCTAAGATACTTCCTTCAGCCCTAGGCTTTCTTTTTCTCTTCTTATTTATTTAAGTAATCTCTACACCCAGCGTGGGGCTCAAATTCAAGCTCCTGAGATCAAGAGCCATAATGCTCCTCCAACTGAGCCAGCCAGGTGCCCCAGCTCTAAAGCTTTCAATAGCCAATTGATACACTGCTATCTCCCAATTTATAACTCCAGTTCCAACTATCTTCCGAACACCAGACCCTTACATGTAACTAATGAACATCTATCACCATTTGGATATGTCTAAGAGACACCTTCCAAACAGAATTCCTGATTCCCCTCCATACACTTGTTCCTTTGCCATCCCTCTCATCTCAGTCAATGGCTCAGTCTGAGTATCTGGGTATCCCAGACCAATGTATAGTCAGTGGGCTGGGTAAGAGTGCACACACTGGCATTTTTAAAAAGCTCTACAGAAGATTCTAACTTGCAGTTAGGATGAGACTATGCTCTAGATTCTGCCAAATGATCAACACTAATGATACTTATGTCCCATTTGTGGCTGAGTTAAGCACACCTACTTTTAAAAATCTTTATTGTCTACATACATATACATAATCACATAACTACTGACACCAGTAGTAGCCTCTTCGTGAATAAATTGCCTTTGCCAAAAAAAAAAAAAAAAAATTGCCTTTGCCATCATTTTGTCATCTTATCCTCCAACCTAGTAGATCATTTACAACGTTTCTGTAGATTCAGTCACCAGGTATTTTGTGATTTGTAACCTGAACCTCCCTCCGTCCCCAAATAAAAAATTTAAAGAAAACACATGCATTCTCATCTTTTTTTTTTTTTTCATTCTCATCTTTATTCATTCTTTCATCCTGTCTTTTGAGCTCTTAAAACTGTTATGTGACATATGGATTTAAATTAAGTTTTTCCAAAAAGTACTCAAGTAATTTAATTAAGATCCTTGAGAATGCCCAAGATGTTGGAGATTGATTAATCCAGAACTGGAAATTTTGGTTTTATTCTTTCAAAACATTTTAGTATCATGACTTGAATGTAAGGGAATAGGTGAAAAAAGACTTAAAAGTGTTATTTTTTGAATTAATGAAAACCTGTAAGTCTGTATTTTTTAATGGTGAAATTTAAGAACTTTGGAAATGTTACTGCTTTGGAGAAAAGTATCTTTTGATTCGAATGCTAATCACCATTTATGACCAAAAATCAGTATGAAAGGTATAGGAAGTTATAGTCTGACAAATTAGTGACTTCAAAAAAAAAAAAAATTCATGATCTGCTTTTACACTTAGGTTTGCGATATTAAGGTAATTGATCAAAGCTAATACTCATTCATATCCCTTAATGAAGACAAGTGAATGATCTCAGCATTCTCAGTGGTAGGAAAAGGCAGAGTAAAGAAAGAGTGTGCAGGGCAAGACGCATTTAAAACTGGTAGGTAAAAATATTCTAGTTTATACCAACCAAAGACTGATACAACCTCACATACATAAATGAATCAATATTACAGCAATAGTTTAGGTGATTCAAGACCAAAAAACAGGCAACAAAAACTTCTTACTTTTTTTTATGGAATTTCAGAGCAAAATTTGTTTAATCCAATTTTAGTATATGTGCTGCCGAAGCGAGCACAAAATTTGTTTAATCCAAATGAAGAAAATGACTTGAACTTAATTTTTTTTTAAAATTCAACAATTCAGTACCCTCTAATTTATAAAACCTACTATAGATACCTACAGTTCAATTAGTTTTTAATTAAATGTTTAAAATAAGATGACTTAGTATTCAAGAGTTATAATTAATACACCATTGATCAAGATAATCCTGAAATTTCTCTACCTCAAATAACAATAAGAAGACTTTTAAAATGAGCTTCTCAACAAGGTACAGGGAAGGAACTCTCTCCATGTGTCTCACCTGTTGCAGAATTGCTCCGAGGGAGTTCTTGTCTTTTTGATTGACACCATCTTTCTGCAGTCGAGCCAACAGCTCAGGTTTCTTATAGGCCTTCAGTGCCAGTAAGTGAATCACTCTGTCCCTATATGGCCGCTGAGAAACACTGCTGCTGCTGTGTGTTTTTCGAATCGTATTTGCAGGATTCATGGGGGTTGACCGTTTTCTCTCAGGTACTGCATCTGAAACAGCTTGAGGTGCTTTCCGAATTTGCACTCTTTTCCCTAAAGTCCAGGGGAAATGACATTGTTACATATTCGCAGGTAAGAACATAATGAGCATCTCAGTTTCCTCAACTCTGATTTAGGTACTTCTTTATATCTGGAGGGAATTAAGGCTACTTTATTTCAGTTTTTACTTTAAAGAGAGTATACAAACAGAAAGCATTTTGAAAAAATGGCCTAAAATTATGGATTTGACATTGTTTTGATAGAACCATTTATTGGAATAAATATGTATATAGACTTATTCTGGTCACTTAGCTACATATGGTGCATTAGTGAAACACACTGTAGCAACAGACTAGAAATTTTAAAGTCCTAGGTAGTTCATATTAAGTGGAAATAAAGTAATTTCCATGTTTTTCTATGCTATTTACAGAACTTAAATCTACATATTATATGTCATTTCTTTGGCAGACATGAATATAGCAAATGTGAAACATGAGAAATACTTGTATTTCACTAAGAACCTAGTTTTGGCTGAGCTGGGAAATTACTTTAATCTCACGGATTCAGAAACCACAAAGAGGGGAGTCAGGGCATTATTTGAAGTCAACACCCAGAAGGGCATACGCTAGACATACTCCTTTTTAATAAGCCATAACAAATTTTAGGAGTCAAAAACCAAAACCAAAACCAACACCAATCAACCTCAAAACGGTCTGAGAGGGCCAGACAAGCAGACATCTCTACTGCAGGGCTAAGACTACACAGGTGAATTAGAGCAACAGAAAATGGCAAAAAGGAGGCCTTCACATCATTCCTGCCATGCAACTGCCATTTGGTAATTAGCCCATTTTCTGCTTATACTTAACATTGGTAAGTGGCAAGTGGCTACTTCTAGAAAATATTTGCGGGCTGAAGTGACCTGGATACTATGTGGATGTGTAGAGCCATTAGGACATAGCTTGTCACTGACAAAACCTGGTAACCATTGCTTGCTGAAGAAAAAACCAGAATTAAAATGTTTAAGACCCTCATTTTATAGTTTCTAAGGTGGAATCTTTTAGCACCTTTAGTACACTCTAAACCTCCAGCTGTGCCCTCTGGTTAAAGAGTAAGGGGAGCTGGTAATGACATACAATGTAGGGCAAGTGCATCTGGAACAATACTAGCAAGTAGAATCAATGGGTAAGTAAAAGCAGTCTCTTAAGTGCTGTGGTCTGTCTGGTCTGGTCTGGTGTGAAAACGGCTTAATGGGGCAGGAGTTTTTACTGAACAGTAATTCTGTCCATACTGGGGTCCTGAGGCCTAGCCAGAGGTGCTGTTTGTTTGACAATCCTGTCTAGAATAAAGGGGAAAGGAAATATCTCACTGGCTCTTGTATTTCTCTACTGTCCGGACATAATGAATTGCAAGTATCAGATCAAAATAGTGCACAACAAAGGAACTCAAAATTAAAGGAACACTGCCCAGTGATAAGAAAAGTTATTAAGGTACCTAAGATTTAGATCTGGTTTCTGTAGTTTTCTTAATTTAGAGATAGCTAGATCAGTGTCAGATGGGCAGGGAACTAATATTTACCATGAACCAATTACGTGGTGGTGTGGGGACACGGTGCTAAAACCTTTATACACATTAAGCCTCACAGTAACCTGACAAAATAGGCATGGTCATGTCACAGATGAGAAAACTGAGGCTTTCAATGGGATAAGCTCAGATGGTAAAGTGCTCAATTAGCATTTGAAAGGGTTCTGTTATTAGTATCCTAGTTTTCCTACATGTACTTCTTTGTGGGAAAGGTTTTTTTTTTTTTTTTTAATGAACAAACACCTGATGTCTGCCATTGCTTCATGTTAGGCTGTAAGCTGCACATAGGCAGGGCTGTGGCTGATTTGTTCCCTAGCAGACTTTGAATCAGTATTTGATGACTAGCAAAGTGTCAAAGTGAATGTCAGTAAGGTAACAAGTAGACAGCAGAGGAGCCAGAATCAATGTGGTATTCCCACATTGCCAGGATCTGAAGAAACACTGAAAGTTCTAATGTGACAAATGCAAACCTTTCAGTCTACCACTTCTCAGTTGTAACGGTATTAACAAAGAGTACTGTTCCCTGGAATTTTAATAGGAAATTTGTGTGGGGGGGAATAAAGCCAGGGTCACAAAAGTTTAGGAAATGCCTATAAATTCCACACTTCCCTCCTCTTTGAGACCTGTAGCTTCTACTTCCCCAAACAAAGCTGACTATGGAACCCTCCCCACCACTCTTCTCTAGGGAGGAGTGGACAGAGAATGTTTTTTAGCTAGGCTCACACATACATGTTTGATCTTTTAGAATGAATTTAAGCCAGAAAGGAAGGCAAATAAAAATAGAAACAAAAACTGACAGTACTACCAGTGTGTTGCAGGCTGCCCTCCCTCCTCTGTGTGTCTGACCCACCTCTGATCCTCAGTCTCAGGAGAGCCCCCAAGGTCTCCTGAGTTTACCCTGGCCCCTCTCTGAAGTAAGCACAGGGCAGACAAATAAGGGAGGCTCATTTTGCCCCTAAGATGGGTGTAAGTATAATGTTCAACAAGAAATTAGAATCTGGTCAGGGATATGACAGCAGTGGAGTCTCACCTGGGGCCTAATGCTAAGCTGTTAGCATGAATGAATCTCCTAAACCCTAGTACCCTCACTCTACCTTTATCTCATTTTTCCTTTTATCTTTTATTTATTTATTTATTTTTTTAATGTAAGCTCTATGCCCAACTTGAGACTTGAACTCAGGACCCAGAGATTAAGAGTTGCATGTTCTACTAACTAAGGTAGCCAGATGCCCCACTCTCTTTTTTCCTTTAAATGGATAGAGCAATCCAGGCACACTGGGCCAAATGAGTTTTATGCAAAGATCACTTGTTTGTTGCCTCCCCATTAGTCTGTGCCTATTCAACCAGGAAGGAGTCCTCTGGTTTAAGGTAAGACAAGCTATAGATGAAAAAAAATCAGTGCTCTAAATAGTTACAGAACTGAGATGCTAAAGGAAAAATAGAAAAGTAAGGCAAGAAAATGTCAGGTTCAAAGTGGGCAGAAAGCTTTATTTTTATTTTTTTACATTTGCCTCAGAAAAGACCTTCTAATAAAGCCGGTGGGAGAACCTAATTCTCTTCCCAGACCCAACTGCTAATCAATTCCCTGGGCTCCTTATATAAACAGCAGCAGTGGGTCTGACAGTTGGGTAACCTGGGACTATATCTGAACCACTGTTTCATAACAAGGAGTCCACTTCTAGCATCTCCATTTAATATGAGATGGTAAAAGTATTTATCCCTCTGTCTAGAGGCTCTGAGTAAACAATCTAAAAGGAAGTTGTTAAAAACAGTACAATAGAAAGAGAGCAGGGGCTGTAGCCATCTTCTGCAGTTGTTTTTTCTGTTCTGTGGAACCTGACCAGAAGCCCTGGCAACACTGACCCAATGCTTTAAAAAAAACTGGCAGGACCTTGATGATGGGGTGACTGTCATCATTAAATACATAATCCACTGCAAAGGAAATCATCTCCACCATTTGACATTTATGCTCTTTTTTCCCGTGAAAGGTTCATTATCTAAATATATATATACCTAATAGTCACAAAATGTTAGAAATACAAAGGACCTTCGATGTTATCCAGTTCAAATACCCCTTATATAATAATTGAGAAAATTAAAGTCCACAGATGTTAAATGATTTGTCCAAGGTCATTCACACATGTATCAACCCATTATAAATAAAGAGGATGGGGGGGGGTGTTGGAAAATTGGAAAAAGAATCCTAGAAATTAGGTTGTTTGGGTTTTGTTTATACACCTAAATAAATATTAGCATGTAATAAAAATTTATAATTCAATAAAGTTCCAGAATTTAGGTAGAAATCAGTGAGCAGACATATTGGTAAATGGAAGCAGTGGTAATTAGTGATATGAGTTTTTTTTTTAAAAACAAAGTGAAAGGATTGTAACACAACAGTACTCACCACTGATATAAATGTCACGACTAGAAGTGGAAATATTCTGAAGAACTAATGGTGTTTCCCAGGTTAAAGACTCTCCTGCCCCCCACACATGCAAAATAGAGTTTGTATTTTTTCAGTCTACAAGAGTTGTAAAAGCTCATATTCCTGGGTGACCCTTAGGAGTATAGTCTTTATCCCCTTAAACAGGGCTTGTGCCCTAATTCAACTGCCAGAGGCTTGGCCTGGAATTATGTCAACCACAACCTTTCAGTGAGACCAGAATTATTCCTATTTGTCTTCTACCTGGGCTGACACTGATGAGAGAAGCCTTGTTCTGCTGATATTTCTAAAGGTGGCAAAGGTGAGCTCCTGGTATCATTTCATATTATATACTCAATGATGAGCTAAAGAGGTATCTCCTATTGTCTTAAGAAAATAATACAATTTGTTAAAAGGCCAAATCTGTATCATTTGCTATTTGTTGATACCAATTACATGACACATAAAATGGAGATGTAATCATAACCTCCCTCATGGGATGGTTTTGAGATCTGAGTGAGTAACTTCATGTATAGTGCTAACCAGTGTCTTGTGCACAGCAAGCTCTCCATAAGTGTTGGGTAATAGTACTGAAGGCTGAATGACTAGCATTTAAAAGAAATGAATGAGTCATATAGTCCTGAGGTACTAAAAAAAAAGCAGGCAGTTACAAATTGAGCCACCTCAAAGGAAAGAAACATGGTAAAGGACTAGCAATGGGTAAGATTAGAAGAAAAAGGTCAAAACATGCCATAACAAAGTAAAAACAAAAAAAAAAATCAAAGTTTTGAATTCTGAGGTGAAGAAATGAAGGCAGTCCAGGGACAGCAATAAAAATAATTAAAGGGTTGGTATACAGACCATCTTAAGAAAAGTTAAAAGGAGCTGGGTTATGTGACGCATAGGACAAAAGGCCAAAGAGGTTAAAGACAAGATGGAGGACCAGAGAAGATCGATGTACTGTGCTGGTGAGTGACCAGGGCACCGAGAACCCAGCAGAGTGCAGTATACTGGCTGGCAGGGACTACGGCAGAGACAGCTCATGGGGCAAATGCATGTGTGTGCATAGGAAGGCAGGCTAACCTGTCTGAGAATGGGATGGATGTAATATGGCTCAAGTTTAAAGTTTAGATAACCTCAAATTTTACATGGTCACTCCTAAAAAATGTAAAAAAATTGTAGTGCCTTGAAGAAACCCTGCAAGTTCTACAGTTCCTGTACTATTAAGAAGAGCATGCATTAGATGATTATGGGTGTGGAAAAATCTGCTGTGTAACATGCTGTGCAGATAAACTATACCTGACCCTATCAAAACAGACACATTCGTGACCAGAGGGGATGCCCAAGGGTCATTCAGTAGAAAGATACAGTGGTCACTGCTGATTGGCAAACTTTGGAATAAATCAAGGTAAAGTTTTTCAGCTAGTTCTGTTGAGACAAAAAAATCATTTTGATGGCTTCAGTCTTCTATTCCTTTATCAAACACACCAACTTGTCTGTTTATAAAATGGTGGTACTGGACAGAATAAAAAAATACTTTCAAAGCAATAGGGACAGCAAGTTCATTGTTCATACTTAAATTTAACTGTGGTACATCTTGTACATTTCAAAAACAATTTGAGATTTAGCCTATTGCAGAGAAAAGTTACTTGTGAGAATAAAGAGCAAGAAAGAAGGTTGGAAGTTGTTACCTCATTCAGCAGGAAAGGGAAGATGAAAAATCTCACTGCTGGTAACTTACTGGGTTGGGACTGGACCCCGTGGGTACAGATACCTGGGGAAGCCATGAATTGTTGTTAAACCAAACTAAATGTATCTAAGCTAAGCACCAAGTCCCAGGAGCACTGGCTTTGTTCCAAAGAAATACTTATTAAAGACACCAGTGGAGTTTCTCAAAGCTGAATGTACTGTAGCTGGTCAGCAATGGGAAAATACAGAAGTAAAATTATACCAAGCCATGGAATGATGTTGATTAAAGAATTTGGTTATTCAAGAGACTGTTTTTATATGCATTTATATTTTCAAATTACTATCTATCATTTACCTATGATGACTTATGTTATTAAGCTGACCAAAGCCTCAAAGAGCTCATCTTCACTCCTGATAATTCTTCCTATTACTGTTAATAGTCACTGCCAATCAACTCTAAAATTGTTAGGGTCACTGCTCATAATGGAGAGACTCATCTTGCTGGTCAGGTCTTACTACCCTTCAGTCTGATGGATATTTGAGTGAGTTGATGATAAAGATGATGGGGCTGGGGCAGCTTCTTAATTAATGGAAAGATGAAGATGAGAATCCATGAATGACATCACAAGCTAGGTACCAAAAAGGCATCACCCTCGTGCTTTGCTATAAGCACGTTTTATATTTTGCAATAAGAATTCCTTGTGCAGAGATCCTCTGAAATTCTACTAATGGAAAAACTCTTAACCTTAAAATCTACTAATAGATTTTACTGTAAAAATAACCCTACAAATATGCCAAACAAGACCTATACAGTCCATCATTGAATACATTGTTCAGTGTCAAAGAACACACAACGGTACCACTATCACAAACTTACATAGCAAAGTAACAGGACCGGATCCCAACATTGTAAAAGTAACAAAGGATTCCAGATTTATGAAAGTAGAACTTTTCTATCTGTTCAGTTTATTATTGGTATAAAGAGAACAGATGATTTTTGACTATGTTATTCAAAATGTTCTGGAAACTAATTCTGTGTTAATATTAAGTTAGTATTACCAGTATTTACCTACAGTGGTCTTGAATTATTCCAATCAATCAGTGAGAAGGAGAACGATATCTATACAAACCTACATATGGTCCACCGGGTTTGATAACTTTTGTGCTTCGGTTGCGGGATTCCTCCTCTGCCTGGGTCATTCTTTCTCGTGTCATCTGATACGAGTCGTTTGTTGCACACACTGTAATTTTATCTTGTATAAATCCCAGGCAATTGAGCTGGGAGGCTCCAGAGCTGTCAAGTAAGACGATGGCTTTGTTATGAGATATCCCTCATTTTCCACAATAAAGGCAAGTGAGAACTGTATAATTCTAAAATCAGTAGCCCTAATAATTGCTTTGCAATTTGGAAGTAACTAATATTAATAATTCAAAATGCTGAAATGTAAAATATTTAAATTCCTTTCCATTCTATAACCACTTCCTTCCCCCTACACTTTTAATAGGTAAAACTCTTAGAAGCCCAATCTGTAAAATTTTGGATAAAATTAGTATTTGTATTGAGGACCACAGACTCAATGAGCACTGTAGATCTTTCATTTTATAAAAAATTATCTACCACTGATATGAAAAATGTTTAAAGTTTACTTTTAGAGGAACCATAATATGCATGCTTTAGAACTGACTAGATGAAACAGACCCACTGTAATGCTATCTTTAATAAGATAATTTATTTTCAGGCAAAATATTGCCAAACATTTACGATTTATTATTAGCCCAAATATCTTAAACATTCGTAGACTCTATTTACCATTTTGTTAAATCTCTACATAAGATGACCTGTTTGTGTGTGTGTGTAATATTAAAGAAAGTACTGGTCAAGAGATTTTTATAAATATTTTTTGAAAAACTCTTATTTAAAAAAATTATGAAGCCCAGAAGATGGCTCTATTTCAAAGTATTACGCTAATATTAAGGGATCATGTTATCTTTTTAAAATTTATATATTTATTTTAAAGATTTTATTTATTTGAGAGAGAGTGAGCAAAAGACAGAGCATGAGCAGCGGCAGGGAGAGATGAGGAGGGGAGAAGGAGACTCCTTTGCTGAGCAGGGGTCCCAAAGCAGGACTCAATTTCAGGACCCTGGGATCATGAACTGAGCCAAAGGTAGACAACTGACTGAACCACCCAGGTGTCCCTACACTGGTATTTTAAAAAGAAATTACTATGGCCTTAAAACAGACTGGAATATGGAAGTAATGAAAATGTCACTATAGCTCTGATACTCTATTTCCAAACTAGCTTTGTTATGATGCTAAGAAATAGGATAAAATTTTTATAAATTTCTAATAACTGTATAAATGCTATTTAAAAAAACAGTTCAATAATCTCAAAGATATTCATTAGGCAGGGAATAAATCTCAAAAGATATTTATTAGGCCAGGCAATATGTGAGGGTCAGACTGAGACCAGGACTAAGACAGATGTGGTCATTTCAAGGAGCTGTCTAATGCGTGACAAGGATGAACATACTGGAAATTATGACACAGTGTGGCAAATGGCAGGGGAGCAGGGAACCCCCAAGAAGGTACTTCACTTGGATCATGGACAAGGCAAAGGCTTCCTAGAGGGAGTGATGCCGAAGCTGATCTAGAGGGATGTCTACAGGGGCTGTGGGGGTGTGGGGTGGGGAGGGAAAGACATTTTCTGGGAGGAGAACTAACCTGTGCTGCCCTAGGAGAAGCAAGGAGGAAGTTTGCAGTTTGGCCAAAGAAAGGTGAAAAGGACAATTAGAGATGAGGCTGAAGGGCATGAGAAGAAGATCACATAGGGCTATGGAGGATTTTGGACTTAGTCCCAAGAAAAACAGAGGCTGAAAACAGGGGAGAGAAAATATCTCATCCTGGATGAAATATCTGGATCAGTTTGGATGAAGAACAGATTGGGAGATAGAGGGCACAAAAGGGAAAGCAGGAGACCACTTAGGAGGCTACTGATGGATTACTGGCAAGGAGAGCTTGAACTGGTGTGGGGCAATATGAATGCAGAAGAGTAAGCGGATTCCAGACATAGTGAACAGAAAAAATTGACAGGGTTTGGAAGTGATTAGCTGCAGGTAGAGATGGAAACAAGTTAAAAGATCATACCCAGTCTACTAGGTGTGTGGCGCTACCATTTATTGAGGCACTGAGGTAGGGCTGGAAGAGAGAAAATGAATGCGGTGTTGGACATGGTGACTTTGAGGAAATGAAGAGAGGTCTAAGGAGGGAACCAACTGTGAAGAACACTAATATTTAAAATAAGCAAGAGGAAGATGAAAAGAAGACCAAGGAGGCTGAAAAGCTATAGCCAAAGAGGTAAGGGGAAATTCAAAGAGTAACGTGTCATGGAAGCCACTGGAATAGAATGCTTCAAGAATCAGAGTGGTCAACAGTGTAAAATGCTGGCAACAAGTCCAGGAGTATAAGGACCCACTAAGCATCCAGTGGATTCAGTGGCAAGGAGGTCAAGGCCCTGTTGGGGGAGCATGTTTCAGTTGAATGAAGCATGAAGCCAGATTTCAGAGTAAGTGCAATGGAAGTTGCTTTTGCTTTTCTTTTCATTTTTTATGCAACACACTTGAGCATGTATGAATGCTGAAAAATCAGGGAAGCGAAGGAGGAAGGTCTAACCCTCAGAGGAAGCGGGATGGAGGAGGAGAAGTGGGAAGAAAAAGATTACGGTATGAAGTTCTGGTGGCAGGAAGTTTGAACTTCACCATCTCCTCCCCGGAAATTATTAATTTATTTATTAAGTAATTTAAATAGAGAGAACAAGCTCAACTTATTGCCAATCGTGATGAAGTTACAGCTTATACCATTCAAAGTCAAGAAACAGATCTATTAAACAAAATAGAGCTAAACCCTGTAGGCAAGAAGATACTCTCTAGGACTGTCCACTCATCCCCTTTCAACAGAGTTACCTTAGAAGTTTAATTTCTTTGACATATGCATGTAAGCATTCCTAGAGTCTTTATCTAGCCTGGCTCAGTTTCCTATAATAGGCATATACAAGGCTGTGAATGGACAGATTTAAAGAATTTTTGAAAGGTAATTTTAACTTTGGGATTTCCTCCATTTTAGATATGATAAAAGTGAGGTTCAAGGAGAAGTTGAACTATAGCAGAGACAAGATCCATGGGGAAAATAAAAATTCAATTGAACAGAAAAGGTGGAACACAAAATCATAAAAAAAATTTGCTTGCCAGGTTGAGAACTCAAAGTTTCAGGGCTTTTATTTTCACAGTGGCAAATTTCAATTTATACTTCTATAAAACCATTTTATAAAGCATCTTAAATCACACTTTCATAGTTGGATCATACTTTTATAAAACACACTTGGATCATACTACTGTCTTTACCCCAATTTTCTCACAATAACGGTTTCATTTTTCCTGCTGCATCATGTAGCATTTTGTAAGTGACTTTAAATCTTTCTCCAAACAAGCAAGGTAGAAATAAACACACAGGGTGTTTATGATCTAAGGAAGAAACCATATTACCTATGATGCTATTACTTGTTTTGTTTTTTTAAGATTTTATTTATTTATCATGGAAGACACAGAGAGAGAGAGAGAGAGAGAGAGAGGCAGGGACACAGGTAGAGGGAGAAGCAGGCTTCCTGCAAGGAGCCTGACGTGGGACTCGATCCTGGGTCTCCAGGATCACATCCTGGGCTGAAGGCGGCGCTAAACTGCTGAGCCACCCAGGCTGCCCTATCACTTGTTTTAAAGAGGGGATTGTTCCTCAATAAAATTTCTAATGGGACATAATTGAATTTGAGGTCAAAGTGTTCTCACTATAATAAAGTAATTCTCTAAAGACAAGCATTATAAGTAAAAGCACCACAACAATTTGAAATCGGTGTGTCCTGTGGTGTGTAAAGAACACCGGTCAGAACTGGACTCAGTTCTTATTCAGCCTTGTCACCAACTAACCAGCTGTGTAACTATGAATAAATCATCTGTGAAATGAAGGGGTTGAACTACACAATCACCAAGGACCCTTATACTTGATGATTCTGTAATCTTTTGCGATGCTGTCCCACAGTAATTTCTGTAATTGTGAAAATGTTCTGTATCTGTGCTGTCCATTATGATAGCCATTAGCCACGTGGCTATTGAGTCCATAATACGTGGTAAATTTGAGTGAATAACTAAATCTTAAATTTTATTTCATTTTTATTGATTGAAATGTAAATAGCCACATATGGCCAATAGCTATCACAGTAGATAGTATAGAGCCTATATAATCTATAACATACACAATTTATACCAAAAACTTTATTTGGGGGTGGGCAACTTTTAAAAAGCAAAATTAACATTTACTCAGGGAAAATGGCATATAAGATAGAACAGAAACTTATTTAGTTACCCTAAATGGGAGCAGAAATTTAGAACTCTTTTAGTGAAGTATCTTATTTTGTACCTCTGCCTCCCAAGCTCCCTTGCAACATAGATTTCCTTTCCTTTCTCCCACACACACAGCAACCGTGCACAGTTTCAAGTACTGCACAGATGAGAGATAGGGATGGATAGCCTGGGGCACTTTGGGCCAATTTCAATGTTCTCGGGATGTTGGGGGTTCTAAGGCCTTGTCTTTAACCACTGGCAGAACAAATTCCCCCTACTCAAGGCACCCATTCTTTAATCAGAAACAACCACAGCAAAGATGAGTCAAACAAGTAGCTTATTGTTTACGGAGGACCTAAGTAGATAAGGGTTCCATGGTACCCTGGGATGTGGGTGTATATTCTTGTCTTCCTCCCTCCTTCTTTTTCTTTTTAAATTAGAAGTGACTGCTATACTGAGGTTAATTTCTAGTTTCCATTATGTTGCAGCATGAGCCATTTCTGAAAATCTATCTTAAAACAAGGCTTGCACAGGGAAGAAAGGCATATACAAGGTACATATTTTTTTTACTCCTTTACTCTTGAGTATGAACCCTGAGTATATATACTAAGGTACTCTTACATAAATACTGTGAATAAAAACTTAAAAAATTCTTAAGCTTGTTTTTAATTTGAAAAAACTGTTGTATAGATAAAAGAAAATCTATACCTTAAAAATTTCTGAAGGCAAGAACCTTACAATTTTTATGATTTTATCCCACAGTGACAAATATAACTACCAGCACATAGTAGGTGCTCAATTATTTCTAAATAAAAGAACTCTATAATTCAATTCAATAAACATTTATGGAATGACTATTATATATTTTATAGTTTAATTAAAAAAAACTCTCAAAAAATTACTCTCCCTTCAGCATATCTTGAAAGGCACTTACCTGGAGAATGTTTGCTGGATGCAGTCAAAGCTGCCCTGAGGGTTGTCTTTACCCACATTTGACAAATAGAAGTTAAAAGTATGCACTTCATTGGGGGGATCATTCTTAGGAATTTTGACAAGCTAAAGTGAGGGGAAAAAGAGAAACATCTCAAAATATAAATCTGACAAACAATGATCTGATAACTGACTTAACTGTTTTTCAAGTGACCTTCATTTTTAATATGCAGGCCCTCTTGAACATTTAAATTACCAAATCATTGAAGGAATCAAGCAAGTACACCTAAAAATCACCACATCACTCTTATTTCCATTTTCTACCCTTAAGTGTCAGTAATCACTTCAGATCAATAAGAGAAACCCGCATTTCAAACTAGCAAATGATTACAGTTCACAGGGAAGAGTTATTCATCAATTTGCTAAAAAAGCTCTTTCTCTTTTGAGCTGCAAGGTTCTGTCTCTGGCTAGCATGCTCCTCCTGATGAATAGCTTCTAGATATTTAAATGATCTCTGAACAGAGTCTATGTCCCAATCTTTACCCTCTTATTATATGCACATTTCATTTTAATTCTTGCTTCTTTGAGTAGTATTTTTCAAGAATTACTAGCAGCATAAGGTGAATGCCATAGTTAACATTCACACCAAAACACAGAGGGGTATTTTTCTCTGCCTTAAGATTCTCTTACCCTCATGTTTACAGAATAGGGTCAGCAGCCTGGAAAGATGATTCTGTGGGGTATTCCAAAGCTGAGCCCCATGCAACACTGTGGAAAAGGCAAATGTTTTTTATGCTCTTACTCAAGGTTGTTTCTCTATTAGATGGGTAGCCCCCAAAGTGAAAGGACGGGGTTGCTCTAGATCACTGAGCCCCTGTATTAGGCATATTTTCCTGGTACATAGTAGGACCTCAGTAAACATCTGTGAATAAATGAACTGAAAACTTCTGTCTTTAAATGGCTCCACCCTTTCCAGCTCCTAAAACCTTTCTTTTGGATTTATAGGGGCTACCTTGGTGTAAGGTGATAATTTTATAAAAAGGATTCATTGGCAAGAATATAAAATATGATTTCCTGTTTTCCAGCCCCCCAATACACAGACACAGAGTCTTAGTAATTTAGGAGACGAGGAGGGGGATATTCTCCAGTTCTCATTCCCCCCCCCCCCACCCCCAAAAGCTGCCCTTTCCATTATGGTAAGATTAAGACTCAGAACTAACTGGCTGCGACAGACAGACATTCACAAATGCACTACTAAGCATTAGCATGTATAACTGGGCCACGCAGGACACCCTACAAGCAACTCTTACTTGCTCATTCTAAAAGACACCTAACCTTTGACCTAAGGAAAAGAGTTTGTTTGAAGTTACCAATTCCAACCACCACTGCCCACCTGCCTTCTCCACCCCAACCAAAACCAAAACGTAAACTAAGAAGGGAGATAATTTGCAGTGTCTAGTGCATAGCAGAGATGCAATAAATGTTTGAAGGAATGAATGAACAAGGGGTAGAAATAAATAAAAAACATCTCTTCAGAGGAGATTTAGAATACTAACATAAAGATTTTACCGTAGGTAATGAATATTACATAATATACTCCATACAACCTCTGTCATCCATGAATTTAAATTATCTTTGACTCCTTATTTTAAATTAGTTCCAACTGCTAGAGTAGTTTTTTTTTTAAAAGATTTTACTCATTTATTCATGATAGTCACACACACACACACACACACACACACACACACGCAGAGACACCGGCAGAGGGAGAAGCAGGCTCCATGAAGGGAGCCTGACGTGGGACTCGATCCTGGGTCTCCAGGATCATGCCCTAAGCCAAAGGCAGGCACCAAACCGCTGCGCCACCCAGGGATCCCCCAACTGCTAGAGTAATAAGCTTCTACATTTATCATCTACTCTATAAATTATACCTTTTTTTGGTCCCTAAAGTTACTTTTATTTATTTCTCAAATTTTCCCCTAGCTCTAAAATGGTGGAACTTTGTGAGCAGGTCTTAATTTACTTTTCTCATCAGGCTGTCTTATGAGTTTGAGGGGGTGCAAACTGAATGCCTAGTTGGCACACATACACTGGTGAAGCAGAATGGGATGTATTACTTCTTAATCCTATAGAGGTATGGGAGAATGGGAGCTGTGTGAGACATAAGGGAACAGAAAGTCCACCTTCATGCTAGTGTGTAACAGCACTCCCTGACATCTGTCTGCTACTATATTTTGAAGAACAGCAAGGTTCTGCTGATAGACAAGGAATGTGTACTGTAGGTCGAGCCTCCTTAAAGGCCCAGGAGAGAAGGTGGACAGGTAAAGAAGGTGTGAACACTTGAATGGAATCCTTTCTCCAGCTCTCACACACTTAACTTCCACTTTCCTCCCCCCTTAAGCCTCACATAGATGTGCCTAACCTGGGTGGGGAGATTTCCACAGTAGTTGCAGGCTCCTCTCCAGGCTAGGCTCTGGTTTCACTGGAGGTCTAAGGTCTTAACTCCTGTGCAGCCCAGGCCTGGAGATGCAGAAGCACTTCACCCAGCAAAGTATGGAAGACCGGCCCTTTGAGGAGTTTCTAAATTACATTTTTAAAAAGTGGAATTATACAGTTTTTTTCTATCTTTACTTTTCAAGAGTGACTAGACTTTTTACTAAAATTCTATAAATGTTCAGTATCCTTTCACTAAAAACTTTTACCTTAATTACAGGAGTCCTTAAGCTTAGACGTATATGAAACAGAACATTTCAAGAAAACTGTTATCAAACCTTTATAATAATTAAATGTAGACTTTTCCTTTCTTCTCATCCTCTAAACTGTGATTCTTCTGAAGTAATGCTTATACATTTTAAGGTAAAAATTATCTTCCTATACATTAAAAATTTTTTTAAACACACAACCAGAGTATCTTGTGTAAATATGGAAAGTTCAATAACAAAAATATCTTGTGTGAATTAATTATTGTGGGTGCTCCTTAAAATAATAGGGTCTGCCCTGATGGTGGGCATGGAGGGTTTTCATACTTTCTTTAAAAGTGTCTTGAATCGAAAAAACCCAAAACACTGCAGTCATTTAAAAAATATCAGAAACTGAATACAGAAGAATCAGATTTAAAAAGTTAAAAGCGTTTGGATCCCCACTGAAGCTTTTGGAAGTATGTGTTACACATGGATCAGAACAGCTGCTCTCAGTTTTGCAGTTTTGCCCCGCTGGGGACATATGGTCTGGGTGGGTACTACTGGCACCTTATAGTGCACAGGATAGCCTCCACAACAAAGAATTATCTAGTCTAAAATGTCAGTAGGGCCAACATTTAGAAACCATAGATTAAAAACAAAGGTAGATCCCTTAGGAAAGAAGTCAGAGAATTCTGACTTTAGTGACTATTGAATATTAATGAAGTAGAAGGAAAATTAATATCTTAGGATAAAAAGTTCCCAATTCATATCAAATGGAAGGAACCAACTTATTTGCAACACTATACCTTTTTTAAAACTTGTGATCAGACAATAATAAAAGACATATAAGTGCACCTGAGCCATATTTAAATTATATTTAGTCAGAGAGGGAATGAAGATTTAAGTACCTACGGAAAATTAATTTCTTCAACTTCTAAAGATCATAAAGTCAGCAAATAAGCAAAAGTACTTCTTTTGGAATGCCTATTTCATATATCAATTAAAAAACAGTGCTTAGAAAGAGATAATAATTTACTAAGAACTCTCAAAATGAGAAAGGACTGGTTCAGTATAAAGAAAATGAACCTGGGATCCCTGGGTGGCGCAGCGGTTTGGCGCCTGCCTTTGGCCCAGGGCGCGATCCTGGAGACCCGGGATCGAATCCCACGTCGGGCTCCCGGTGCATGGAGCCTGCTTCTCCCTCTGCCTGTGTCTCTGCCTCTCTCTCTCTCTCTCTCTGTGACTATCATAAATAAATTAAAAAAAAAAAAAAAAAAAAAAAAGAAAAAGAAAATGAACCTTTGTAGTTAATGGTCTCTGAGAATTCAGTTTTCCTAATGAGTTCCAAAACCCTCACCAGCAATAACAATGAGAAAAGACTGGTATAGTTTCCTTTCTTTCTTTCTTTCTTTCTTTCTTTCTTTCTTTCTTTCTTTCTTTCTTTCTCTCTCTCTCTCTCTCTTTCTCTCTTTCTTTCTTTCTTTCTTTCTTTCTTTCTTTCTTTCTTTTTTTTTGTCCATTACCCTACTTACTTAATTTATTTGGTATAGGTTTCAACCTAAAAGAAAAACAAAACAAAGTAACACTAATCTGGAGTGTTTGTAGTCCTCACCATTCCCCCTTAATTCTTATATATACATACCTCACAGGTAGATAAGGGTCTCAGGCTGCTAACTACCAGTGACAAGCAAGCTTTGTCCTCAGGTCTTTGGAAGAAAGGGAGCATGACAGAGAATGACAGCAGGATTCTCAACAATTTCTTCTAACCACTGTTCCACTATTCTATGGTGTGTGTCTAGGTGAGTATTATGCAGATTGGGGCAGAGACAGGCCTCAAAGCAAATCACATTCATTTTGGGACCCAGAGGTGAATTTTGATGTATACCATAGTATTTTTTCCAGCTATGGAACCGGGGTGGGGATGGAGGTTAAGGAATGATGATGAAACAGAGTTCTGAATTTCTATGTCACCTTTCCTCAGTGGTTTTCAGAGCAGCAGCAATGCAGATGGTATAGCCTGACTTAATCTCAGGCTTTTCCTGTAAAAGATCTGAGAGCAAGATGTTGCCAAGCAACTTTCACATCTTTAAAATCTCAAAAGCCTAATTTCCGGAAGGTGGTGTAAATTAGATACAAATTTTATTTCTACCAATAACTATATACTTAAGAATGAAAAAGATATAGGAAGGTGCTCTTATGTTCATAGCTGGTAAGTCTGCATAACAGTTTGGTCCCCATGGGCACTAATGCAAGAGACTTAATAAAAAAAGCAGGTTGTGTATGACAGAGCAGATGAGGGTGGATGAGTGGGAACTTCAGAACTAAATTATGGGGATCTCTGAGTGGACCAGAGCCTGTGGGACTGCTGAAGGCCACAGCTAAAGTAGGATTCGATACCTTGTCAAATCTAGGCCATTTCAGAGACTAGACTTTCGGGGGAACTTGGGGATACTCATCACTCCTCTCTCTGTATAGGAGCCTACTCCACAGCTTGTCTAGGTAGTAAAGCAGTAGTCAGTAGTCAGTTCTTTCTTCCAGGATGGTTACAAAGTATTTTCTTATCAACTGGCTTTTAAAATTATGGAATATGAAAGAGAGGGGGATCAATATGAAATGACTATTACTGGAAGCCCTAGGGTCAGCTTTGGGGGACTGGGCTACTGTTACAGGAAAAGAAATAACTGGGGTCTGATTTAGAAACAATCTTGGAAGAGCAACCCTTTGTTTGATAGGAATTTCTCAAGTTTATTTATAGTATTTTAAGCTTTTCCTGCAGGTCAGTGGAATACCATTATATTTTTGGGACACATGGTCTAATTGAAATTTTGAGCTAAATGCCTAATGAAATATTACTTAAAAATATCAAAGACCATGATTCCAAACAGTTTCTTATTCAAGACAATATAAAAATATACCACCATGTTCTGGGCAATTGGAAAAATAAATAATTTTTATTCCAAAAATGAGGGGGCTGAAAATCAAAGGCTTGGGACCATACTCCGTAGCCCTCCTTCCAAACTCCAGTCTGTCTCTGATAAAAAGCTACAAAGAAAGTTTCAGGAAAACTTTCAGACATTTATAATTACATAAACACTGTATACCAAGATGTTTAAGTCAAAACTTCTAATTATTCTGAGATACAAGCTCAGGCATATAGAAATGGAATACTGTCTAGAAGGTCATTTTAACAGCGAGTCACAGACCTCTTATTTACATAAAGATGAAGGGCAGTAGCACAATGTGTACACTGATGCATATTTTCATAGACATGCTAACATCTGCTTAGAGGCCACTGGTATCTTTACAGCAGAGGTTTCTTACCCTTATGTACTATCTACTCAATACTGGATTGAGTTACATGCTAGATTAAAAAGAGGACCATCATGATTTTTTTTTTTTGCATTTATTTAAAATGAATGCATTGTTTTTTTGTGGGCATTAACAAATGATTTGAACTTACAGACTTTTCTTTGAATTTTAATATCCACCCTTGGTGATTATAAATGCTCAGGAAGATGCTCATGACCCAGCAGTAACACAGTTGGATATGACAACCCTTGGTGATTAAAGCAAACCCATAGTTCTGGCAGGGCCTTTGAATTTCTTCATTTTATAGATTAGAAAAACAGAGACACTCAATGATTGCTCAAGATTATGACTATTTAAAATTGCAACCCCTGTACTCCTAATCCCCTGACCCTGCTCCATGTTTGTCTAAAACACTTAGTAACTATACTACTTAAAGATGATGTTTATGTCTTTCTCTCCTGACCAGAATACAATCCTTGGAAGGACAGAGGTCTGTCTGGTTTGTTACCTGAATGTATCACCAGTATCCCAAATAAGAGTGTGCCACAAAACAGTCACTCCATACATGTTTGTTGAATGAATAAAAATGTTAATTTTTAACATTAATTAATGTTAATTAATGCTAAGCCAGGACTAGAACCAAAGTATCTGCTTTCTTTTCACCAATATTTCCAAAGTGTGCTGAAAAGTTTCCTTACATGGAAAAGGTTCTATCCTGAAATAAATTTGGGAAATGCTAGGTTAAGTAAATGACTTTCTTTGCTGTAGGTCCTTTCATACTGAATAATAGTTTCCCATTTTCTAAAACCTCGGAACCTACCTACTCCATTTCCTCTAGTATCTTAGTGGAATAGCTGATCTCTTAATATTATTATTACTAATACGTGTGTTATTTTCCTATATATAAACTATATGTCTTAGCTTGGATAAAAAAATTGCTACAAACATTTAAACATTAAAATTCTCTGTTGTTTTCATTTTTTTTAAAGATTTTATTTTATTTTATTCTATTCACGAGAGAGAGAGAGAGAGAGACAGAGAGAGAAGCAGGCTCCATGCATGGAGCCCGACAGGATCAGGCCCTGGGCTGAAGGCAGCACTAAATGGCTGAGCCACCCAGGCTGCCCTCTCTCTGTTTTCAAACCCTTTCCAGACTCATGATTCTGTGATTTCCTAAAAATCTAGAAAACTCAGTTTAGCTAGAGAAATGTATTTGCATGTACTGTTCCAGAGTTGAGGGGCAAAATGAATAATCTAGAATCAGAACAGAAAATAGAAACCTTAACCTGAAAGCCACAAGTCCTATTTTTCAAATCAGAGCGGCAGTTATGACTGTTGGCCTACCATTATGGGGGTTAGGGAAGGAAAAAAAGCCTGTCAGAGCTGCCCAGATGTGAAAACCAATACCGGGGTGGATGATATGGGGGTGTAGGAGGGAAGGGTATCTTTTACTAGCAATAGAAAAAGTTAAGTATTAGGGAAATCAGTAACAGCTAAATATTCCTACTGACAAGGAATAGCAAGGGTTGGAAAGGATCTCACGCATACAAGATAACATCTGAAATTTCCACATGATAGATACTGTACTGAAGAGAGTACTGCAAAATGCTAACTTTATCTAGCACAAAGAGAAATACTGGCAGTTATCCAAAAAAATTCAGGCCATGTAGCAATTAATATGAATAATTCAGGACAAAATAAATCTATTTATTTCCTGCATCCTTCCTCTATCAAAATGTTATTACAGAAAAAAGTAAAGCAGAATAGCTTTCTTTATTTTTCTTCACTTAGCTGCTTTAGATCCAGTATTAGAATTCCTTAAAAAGTAGTCGATGAAGTGGTAGGGTAGGCCAGTATTTAGCTCCCTTGGCCCTGTTACTTCTGTGGGATATATAGTCTTATTAGAAAAATCTTTCTTGAGAATTGCATTCTCATCTCTAAAGTGTTCTTTTAAATTTATGGCCATCTTGGGGAAAACACCATTGAGAGTAACATTTCAAAACTAATTTTGATTGGTTATAAGTAAGCAACAACATATTGAGTGGCTACTGTGTTTATGTTTCTGTGACACAATAATGAACAAAAGCTACAAAGATCTCTGCCTTTATAGCACCTATGTCTAGAAATCCAGGAACAAGATCAAGAAATAGGAAGATGTGGAGGGATTTAGGATATATTTTGCAGGTAGGTGCAGCAGGATTCCTAGATATACTAAGTGTGAAGAATGGAAGAGAGAAATCAAGGATGATACCAAGGTGTTTTTCCCTGGTAGAATGGGATTGTTTTAGAATATGAGTGTGTGGGACACCTGGGTGGCTCAGCGGTTGGTGTCTACCTTTGGCTCAGGGTGTGATCCTGGAGTCCCCGGATTGAGTCCCACATTGGGTTCCCTGCAGGGAGTCTGCTTCTCCCTCTGCCTATGTCTCTGCCTCTCTGTCTCTCATGAATACATAAATAAAATTTAAAAAAATGAGTATGTGTGCATGTGTCTGTGTATATGTGTGTCCACATATGCCTATATATATGTATGTACACATATACTCATATATTTATACACACAGTATATGGTATTTGGGATATGATGTGAGTACCTTCATATAACACAATACATACTAGCTAAGTGCACTAAAATACAGCTGACCACTGCTGGTTTCACCAGCTAAAAAAGAGGCTTCACAGTGAGTTTTGTAATGACTCATTTTGTAGCTTCATGGTTAAAAATTTAGAAGAGACCAGGTGGCTGGGTATAGTTGGTTGGTAGCTGGGTATTTCCAAGAATAAAGGGGGGGATGACAGTTATTGGCAGGGGAAAGATGCAAACAGCAGGTACTAGAGAGATACTGTATACAGACTATGAAGCATAACAGAATACAAAACATGGATTTATAAATGACTACAGGGGCACCTGGGTGGCTCAGGTCATGATGTCAGGGTCCTGGGATGGAGCCCCACACCGAGCTCTCTGCTCAATGGGAAGCCTGCTTCTTCCTCTGCCCCTCACCCTGCTTGTGCTCGCTCTAATAAATACAATCTTAAAAAAAGATTACTACAAAATTGAGAAAATGCCAAAGAAGCTTTTAGAAGAAAAGTTAGACAACCACATAGAGAATCTCAGAAGTTTTTCAAACTTCATGGCTGGGCTAATCCATAAGTCTTTCTTTGGCAGCAAAACCTAAAATCTCCCATTGAGTTCCATAACTCTGACCATAAAGCTGCTTTTCATTTTCCTTTTATTAAGTAGTCCCTTCTAAAATTTAAATATATTCCATAGAATCAATGCTAATATAGAAAAGAATTCTCATCTTATCCCTAAATCTGCCCACCCCCCAACTATGTTTATCTCCCAGTTAATAAACCACCATTTAACTGGTTACTGAGGTTGCTGGCATCCTGGGGAGTGAGTCACCCTCTGACTCTTTTTTTTCTCATACCACCTCATGCCCCCCAAATCCAGATAATCACAAGTCCTACTGCTTTCATTTCCTAAATGGTCTCTCAAATGTATGTTTTCCTCTCCCTCCTCTGCTTTGACTCAATATCATCTTTTGCTTGGACAACTTGTCTTTAAGCCTCTACTTTTGTCTGTTCTGGAGCTCCTTCTTTAACCATTTGGCTGCCAAAACTAGTTTCATAAAATGCCAATCTGACCATGTCATTTCCAAGTTTCATTTATTTCTTCATGACTCTCTACTACCACTTTTCTACCTCTTAGTCTAAGCTCCTTAATAGGACATATGAGGTTCCTTCCCAACAGACCTGGCCCTCACTCTCCACCTTATATTTTATGTCCCCACTTCTTGCCTTGGCTTGTGCTAACTTACTCTTTATTTTAAATACTCATCTCAGGAGCCATTCTCTTAGGGAGCCTTTCCTTCTCCAGTTTAAAGCTCCTTTTTGGGGAGCCCGGTGGCCCAGCAGCTTAGTGCTGCCTTCGGCCTGGGGTGTGATCCTGGAGATCCAGGACTGAGTCCCACGTTAGGCTCCCTGCATGGAGGCTGCTTCTCTCCCTGCCTGTGTCTCTGCCTCTCTCTCTCTCTCTCTCTCTCTGTGTCTGTCATGAATGAATGAATGAAATCTTTAAAAAAAAAAAAAAAAAAAAAAAAGAAAACAAAACAAAATTCCTGGCCTAACAAGAGACTTCTATCAGAAAGCGTGTTTACACTTGAGAAAGGAACTTTGTCCTGAGTAATTTATCAGAAATGATTACCATAAAAAAAAAAAAAAAATGCTCCTTTTCTGGGTCCCCATAACCTCTTGGGCTTACCTTTAAATGCTGCCTTTACTATGCTGCATGCTAAAGTCATTGTTTATGTGTCTTCTTCCCTACCAGGTTAGTTGGGGGAAAGGACCATGGTCTTACTTTCATATGTATCTGGAACACAATTTATACCTAATAAATATTTGTTGGATTCTTCTGAAGAAACATGGAACTAGATTACATTCATTTAGATGAAGCTTTACACTAGGAATACTAAAAAATTAGAGCTGTATCTGAAATAGTGAAATAGATCACTTAAGAGTCTATGGAAAACCTGGGCTCCCCAGAGCAGGCAAAAATAAATATCAGAATGAAAGGAGGAAAAAAAAAAAAGTCCCACACAGCTGCATGCTGTGTGGTACAAACGTCAGGATGAGAAAATTTCTGACCTCTCTTGTGCTATGTTTAGCCCTGAAACCCAGGCCAAGTGGCTGCCCGGATTTGTGGAACTTACATTTACATTATACATTTTTCTTTTTAAAAAGTATCTTCATCTTTATTAAAATACTCACAGAATACTTTGTTCTCACCAAATTCCACTTGAACATATTAGTGGCCTCTAGACCATTTTGCATTTAAAGAATTTACCGAGAGACCACACTAAATAATTCTAAGTTTAGTAATTCTCTTGATCAAGTAGAAAGCAGAATTTTCTTTTAAAAAATTTTCTTTTTCTCAGAAACAAAGCCCAAACTTGAATTCTACAAGAAAAAAAAATCTTAAATATGTCAATTTCCAAATTCATTCCCAATCTTCTCTCCTTTTTGCTCTCCTGAAGCCTTGAGGAAAGCACTTTTTGCAAATGCCAGGAAGAACTGTGGCCAAAATATGAGTGAGAACAGAATCATGGATGGCTATCAGTAATAGCTATGTAAATCTAGAGGAGACTGTTACTTAGCAGATGTGAATCCTCAAGATCAACATAAACTCCTAAAAATGGCCAAAGTCCTAGATTTCACAAAACACATGGTTTTCTTCCAAACCAATCAATGTTACCATGAAAGCTCATTAAATTCAATAACATAGGGGCAGCCCCGGTGGCTCAGTGGTTTAGCGCCTGCCTTCAGCCCAGGGCGTGATCCTGGAGACCCAGGATCGAGTCCCACATCAGGCTCCCTGCATGGAGCCTGCTTCTCCCTCTGCCTGTGTCTCTGCCTCTCTTTCTCTGTGTCTGTCATGAATAAATAAATAAAATTAAAAAAAATAAAATAAATTCAATAACATAAATAATATTAAAGCTTGAGGAATATTTTCATATAGATTTGGAAGTATGTTCAACTCTTAATTCTCTGTTTTTCACCAACAATAATCATACTTTTTTTTTAAAGCTAAATCTTTTTCAGAATAAATATTATGGGAAAACCCACCACGTATTACAAATAGAGTCAGTATTGTTCTGGTTGAAGAAAGGGATGATGAGGGGCTGGGACTGCTGAGACAGTCACTGTGGTGACATCACAGAATTCTAGGCTCTGGGGACCCAAGATACAAAACCAAGGCTCTATGCTAAGGAAAGAGAAACAGCTACAAGATGTAGTACAGTTGGGGGCTATAATTTTATTTATTAAATTTTAGTCACTTCTTAAAAATGACAGTTACAGAAGAGTGTACAGAATATAAACTCTTACATGCCATTTTTAAATGGAAATTAGTGCCAAATATTAGAAGGATACTAAAGATAAAAAATGGTGTTCTGCTGCTTTGTTCTCTTTGCTTTTTAAAATGTTTTATTATTGGATCCCTCTGTACTTCCAGTTCTACGCCAGGTCTTCCTCAATTGTTTGAGAAAAGTGAGAACTCTTACACACAGAGGAAAAAGGGAGCAGTGCAAACAGACCAGCTCTAGTGTGCTACATAACGAGTTCTGGAGCATGGTGCCCAGTTTCCAACTTGGCTCTGCATTCTACCTCTGTGTTACCTTGGGCAAATAACTTAACCAGATTAACCCCTAGGTTCCTCATCAGCAAAATGAGGGCAATGATATTATTTATCTAATAGGACTGTTGTGAAATTTAAAGAAATCACTCTTCTAAAGGTGCCTGGCACAATGTCCAGCCTGTAGTGTGTGCCCCCAAATGTTTGCCCTAGTGATATAAAAGACACCATTGGAGAGCTCCACTGATTTTAGCTTCCTCCAAACACATACATAATGATGTATTTGGTTTTTGAAGTAATTTTCAACTGGCACAGGACGGATAATAAGTGTCTCATGGAACATCAAAAGCTGACAATACTGAAAAAAAAAAAAGCTGACAATACTTAATCTGAATCCTCAGTATTTATAAAAAGTAAGGAACTAGAAACTTTCAAGGTCAAATTTCAGTGTTAGCTTAAAAAGAAGTCAAACTATCTGGGGAAACAACTAAAAAGACTAGCAGTATTTCTAAATGTTTCAAACTCAAAGTACAGAGAAATTAGGTACAAGAACAAATGGTCCACAACAAGTGTCCATGCAAGCTGAAAAATTACAGATGCCTGCCGCTACTCAAGAAGGGGAGCAAACACTGTTCCCAAATGCCTTATCCATAAAAAAATATGCCACCTTGAGAGCCCTAGATAGTAGCTACAGCACAACAAAGAAACAAAGAAAACAGAATTAAGAGTTCTCGAACACCACAACTTTGCAGCTTGAAAGTTTACAATCTTCATAAATGAAAACATATTTTAAAGTTTGTGATTTTTAGTGTCAAAGCTATAGGTAGCCCTAAAAATGAATAAAGCCTATATAGTATTTTAATTTTTATAGACCTCTTTCCAAATATCTACCCTGAAAATACATTCCTGAGATGGGGTCCACTTCATAAAATTTATTTCTATTCAGTTTTCATAAGTCAAATTCATGTGCTAGTTTTCTTAAGGACTATAATAAAGGAAGTAAAATTATTTAACATGTTTAAAGCTATTGATATAACAGTGCATCAAGAGCTAATAAATTAGAAACTGCAGTTCTAAGAAACTCAACAGGTCTAATGTAAGTAAGAGGACCTATAAAGTCTCGGAAAATTGATTTATAATTCTAAAAAATACAGGGCTAAAAAGATTCATTGTTAAGGACACTATACTTAAGCTATTGGAAAAGCCATCAAACCTCTGCCTTAAAATAAGAGAATGTATGTTGGCAAAAAAGGGCAAAGATTTACATATGGACAATTATTATATTTGGATAGTTTATAACCAAAACTGTTGTTTAATTATCTTCTAGAGAGTTATGTGATTCTAAGAGGCAGAACCACACACCACAGGTTCCTTTAGAACACTAAAATTATATAAAGTAGCAAAACATTTTATCCCCTTGCCAATAATTCACTGCACTGCCCCATAAAAAAGATAATTCATACAAGTAGATTTCATGAAAGTTTGCAATATTCTTTTAAGGAAGAAAGGCATCTAAAGAGGAAAGTGGAAACTCAAAAGCACTAAATTATTACAACTATCAGCAATTGTAAAGAAATAGTAAAAAATATAAAAAAAATAGAGTAATTATTTTAAAAGGTAGAACAGTTATTTCAAAGAAAGTCCCTGAATTACTAAAATAAAAACCTCTCCACACTATATTGGGAAAAATAAATGAAATTAAATGAAAAACTCAAAACCACTCCTAGCAGTATCAGTGGAGACAGTAAACATTGGATAGTACTTCAACAATATTGCGTTTTACCTGTGCCAGATATTATCAAGCAAGTCACAATGTACAACAGTTTTTAAACATTATCAAATGATTATTTTTGAAATTAAGAAAATGTGTATTGGCCAGGGAAAACACCTAGTGACAGGCACTTTCAAACAGCTGTGGAAAGAGCAGCGGCTTTCTGGGAGTGGGGGGTACATGAGTGCATTAGCCCACAGTCATCAAAAAATCTAAACATTCATGCTTCTGACCTAGTAATTCCACATCTAGGTATCTAGCCTGAAGAAATCATTAGAAACGAAAGTAAAAATTTACACACAGAATTTACCATTACTGTTACATAAAAACTATATAAGTAATAGGAATATAGCTAAAATAAATGTTTATATATAAAATGAAATGTTAGGTAGTTATTTAGAAATAGCTTTTACTATTTAATGACATAGGAAAATGCTCATATGTTAAATGGAAAAAGCAGGATATAAAAAAACAGTAAATACACAGTGACTACAACCTATGTGTGAATATGAAAAAAAGACTAGAAGAAATCCTACACTAGCTGGTTTTCATTATTATTAAGACATGTATTCATCTTTGTATGTACTTTACATACAATGCTAAAATGTATATTCATTAGTTTTTCAATCAAAAAGCAATAAAGACTGCTTTAAAAAGTAATTAGATTTTAAGTAATCACTTTCACATTTGCCTTTCATGACTCAATCAACTTATTTTTTAAAAATTAGAGGTTCTTTGTTTTTTACAGGATCAGAAATTGTGAAACATAAGACTATCCAAAGTTAATCGTGGAATCATGATTATCTTATGCTTCAAGTTTTCTCTGAAGGAACAGAAACACTATCCTACTTAAAAAAACAAAAACAAAATACCAAGCATTCCTAGAACAAAGTTTTTCTTTATAGCCAAATACAAAACCTCTAAGTAGCTGTGGATATATAAGTCAGCATCATCTTACCCTTCAGTGGGAATGGAACACCATCAAGTGTTCTTTCCTAATCTGTGAATACTGATTTCAATGAATTACTAACACAATTAGATTAAGAGAAAACTAAAGAGCATTCACATGAGTCAAAGAATTTCTTAGTATCGATTAGTAGAGTGTTACTACATTCATAAATATAACTGTGCCCTATATTCTCAGTCTAAAATAAGATATCCCCAATATAACTTACTAAATGATTATTAAACACTAAGCTGTTTAAGTATTGTAAAAGACTGCCCTTTTGCTAAGGCTAATTTAAGTACCAACCCTCTAATACTGCGGGCCCAACTTAATTATCCTTCTTTAGTCGTCTTCTGCATTTTGAGTTATATTACCTCTTAAGTCCCTAAGAATTTTATCTTTTTAAATTCAGCGGACTACTTCTTTTCATTCCCATTTGTCCTTTCGAGACGAGACCCATTCCTAGGGCACATCACGGTACCACTGCTCCAAAATGTCAACTGTTAACTCAAAAAAGTGGCCTTTCCTCTCATACCCTTGTTAACAGCAGTGACTCTGCTTGTTACCTTCCTTCTAATGGGGAGAAAGATCACAGACAGGGAGGAAACTTTCTTTTTCCATTGATAGATGACAAAGCAGCTCTATCAAGTAGTTGACTAGCAAGATATTTAGCTGGTGTCCAGCTCTAGATAACTTCTTAAGACGTGCCTTCTCTATGTTCACTGTCAACATAATTTTTTAAACCTTTAGTATTTAGTTTTTCTCCTAGATTCCTGACATATTTAAACTTAGCATCTCAAAACATTTATGTATATAGAGCAATTAGGAAACAGACAAATACATATGTAAAAAAAAATCTCATATAGATTACTAGCAACGACATTTTGGTGTAGAGCATTTCATATTTACTTTGTAGGTTTACATTTGTGTTTTCTGTATTTTTTTTAAATTAGTATAATGGTATATATGATGTCTTATTTCCTATTGATTAATTAAGGAGATGAAACGACAATTTAAAAAGCTTCTTACCTAAATGGACAGTCTTGCCATTTACCACTTATATTTTCTCTTATACCCATCAGGAAAGTAATATAAAGCTCTTTAGACAGGTCTAGAATAGCATGACCTACACTTAATTTTTGGTATTTCATTTTGGTAATTTTTGGTTGCTATCATAAATGAGATCATTTTTACACTGAAATTCTAACTGCTAGTGTTTAGGGGGACCAGTCAATTTTAAAAAAGAGAGATTCTCTCTTCCTTTCCCCTCCCCCTGGACCGCTCCCACTCTCTAGTAAGTCTTTAAAAAAATAATCCTGTTCTTTCTTTGATTTTGAAAGAAATGTCTTTCTGCTCCAACCGCTGAATATTAAGCTAGATTTTGAAAGTTATTTCTGAAGTGACTACCTTAAGAAATCCTTAAATTTTGCACTTGGTTTACTTGGATTATCTGCAGATATGGGCAAACTTATCTATTACCCATAGCTTTTATTTCATTTTCTTTTCCATTACTGAGCATTCTCAGAACAATGTTAAACTAGAGAGATGATAGTGGGCATGTGTGTTTATTGCTAACATTAATAAAGGTATTTGTATTGTCTTATCACTAAGTATGTAACTGGCTATTAGTTTCATAAAGATTTTTTTTTTTTTTATCATGCTATGGAAGAATTCTTTCTGTTCCCTATTTACTTATGCCCTTAAGTTTTTAAACAGATTTAATATTGAATTTTTATCAAATGCCTTTTTTGACAGCTACTGAAATATGTCTGGCTTTTCTCTTTTAATCCATGAAGATAAGATGACAGATTATATTTAAAGTTAATGAGAACAAACTTTATGTGATACACTTCTACAAAATGCAGCTGGAGTTATGAAACTTGACAATATAATGAATACCTATGAACTCACTGCCCAACTCAGAAATAGAACATTAGCAATAATCTAACCATGTGCTCCATTCCAATCCCTTATGCCTGCCTGCCTTTCTCTACCAAACGTAACAACTACTCTGACTTTTTTCACAATTGTTTCTTTTGTTTTCAATAATTTTATCACGTGTGCATACATACAACATATTTTGTTGGTTAATAAAAATTAATTAAAATGGTGCAATGCCATATGCTATCTTCTGCCCACTTGAGTTTTCACTGTTGTATACTTTTCCACTGAATCAATATGCAGAGTTTATCCTCTATTTGCTACCACTCTAAATTGGTGTGAACAAAATTTGGCAAAAGGAGCTTTAAATTCCCGGTTAATAATTAAAAGTACCAACACTCATAAGTCAATCAGTATTTTTAACAGTTGAAAAAAACTCCTTAAATATAGCTTAATACCACAATTCCATCTGTAAATAAACCTTTTTGTCTTCTTACTACTGAACTTCCATGTATAATTAAATCCTATAAAATGTCCTTTGGAGTTGTTTCTCAAAATCCTTTTGTTCCAAACTCCCAGATGCCACTGCCTTCCAGACAGCTCCATCTTGACAGAACAAGGTACAGCGTATCACCTAAACATCTCATGTACAGTATGTCCCAAATTAAACACACCCCTTGCCTCCTGCCTCAATGTTTTTCATCTATTTCAGATTTAATAAACTGCCCAACCAAATATTCATCCTAAATATGGAGCCACCTTGACTCCTTTCTTTCCCTCTTTTCCATATAAAAGGAGTAACTAAGTTAGGGGAGCTACTGGATAAGCATATTAAAATGCAAACTTGACCACGACTCCCTGGTTAAAATTTTTTAAATAGATAATTTCCTGCAGTGCTTTTTTAAACCACAGACTGTGACCCACTGGAAGGTCACAACATTAATTTAGCGGATAATGACCAGGATTCTTTAAAATGAAATAGAATATATCAGACTACACTGATAAAGAAACAATACTGTGCTATGAAACTCCTGTTTTAAGCTGGGTGAATGTGTATAGGTATTGTGTAAAGGGTCACAATGTGAAATGTTTTTCCTTATCATGAATTGTTTCTCAATGTGCTTTGCAAACCTCCTTCAGAGAACAGAATGTACATACACCTATACATTTGCATATTCTTATAATATTCCTAATTAAAGCAAACCTAGCTATCATATTTTAAAGTTGTGCTCTTCAGACTTCATCAGAGACTCCCAGGAAAATTTTACAAATAAGTATTGATCTCCAAAGTGAAATTCAAACTCCTTAAGAAGGTGGGAACGTTTGACAAACCATTTTTGCCACTTTGCTCATGCTGCAGTATGGGATTGAAAAGAATTTTCACCTAGCCAACTCTTGGTAATCCTTCAAAGCCCAGTTCAAACTACTTCTCTGAGACCTTCCTAACTGTTGCTCTTCCTCTTGCTAGTTGGAGAGGTATTCAATAGATGTCTACATGAATGTGAGAATAAGTAAAATGCTTATTGAACATTTGTTATAGGCAGGTGGGGATCACTGTAGTGATGACAACAAGCTCTGGAATCAGAGGCTACAGTGGATTGTAGGCTCCTTTACCCACTAATTGTGTGAGCTTCAAAAACTAACTTCAGAGCCATGGTGCGTATACACATCAGCAAAATGGGAGTATCTGCTTCACAGCATTCCTGTGAGGATTAAATGAGAATGATATATGTAAAGTGCTTAGTACAGAGTTCTTAGCATGTAGTAAATATTTCATTTTATCTGTAATCATTGAAAAATAATTGAATAGATTACTATACATGTATGCTAAATATAGTATAAATTATAAGAGGAGTTAGAGAAATTTGAAAATTCTTAGCCTGATAAGGGCAAATTCATTAGCCTCAAGGCATGTCTCTGGATTTATGAAGTCTTTAGCTCAGTAAAACTCTTCTAAACTTGTTTTCAAAAAACAAACACCACCCCCTCCCCAAAAAAACAAACTTGTTTTCAAAACAAGTTACTTTAATAGGGGAGGTTTTTAGCTTAAAAACAAATCTGAGAACATTATAATTTCATACTTTTGTTCTTTTCAGTTAGATCACAATTCAAGAATAGTTATTAAAGTATACCTTCTCTGTAAATTCTCCCAGATAATCTAACATATGGAGCTAACTGAGCAAGCTAGTCAAGGGTGGGGTCAGGAAAGAAAACTTGAAAAAATTTTATTAGATAAAATCTTATCACAGGACACACAGACTCTCTAAATATTTCCATTGCAGTGCTGTAATTCATTGAATCTACGATGCCAGCAATGTAAGACTGATTTTATGTACCACTGCGTAATATAAAATGCTAACCAACTATGACAATACTAAGATGCCATCCATAATGAGATGCATTCCAATTCCAAAGGCATTAAATGTTAAAATGAAAATTTCAAAATATTGTTTGAAATAAGATCTAGGGCTTGGCCATATTCTAAGTTGTTTTTCCTGTTTATTTAAATTTGACTTTTCTTTTGAATAAAGCTCTTATAAACTCATTTTATGTGCCTAAAATATCATCTTGACACAGTAAGAGGTCAAAAGATACTGAAGTAATGCTCATGGTTCAAATTTAGGCGTGGTTTAACTATAGGAAACACAAGGTACTATAGAATGGGAAATATTATTATCCAAGCTTAAATAAGTGAGTGCTATTAAAGTGAAAATTTCTGTAACACAGGCGACTCAATTTCACAAGTTTCAGTTTTGGTGGGAAGCAAAAAGGCAAAGCCATCAAGGCAGATTTTATTGACAAATAGATGATGTCAGTTAGGAACAAGAGCTGGCATTTCAAAGTCCTATTTACCTTTGTCTACACAGTGTCTATCGTGGAGCATGGTACACAGTGAGTATTCATAAATGCTTGTTGAATGTAGACAGCATAACTCACTGCTAAGAATGCAATTTATGGTATTTGTGGCTGCTTCAGATTTCACTCATAGTTCCAGCTGCTTTCCAAAGTGACTGCAGTGTGGTGAAGGACAGAGCAAAATGCCATCAGTTCCTGTTTGTGCTCGTATTTTGGGAGGCTTGTCCTTTTGTAGCCCACACTGAATCTGTGTGAAGGTGTGGTCAGCAAGTACTTTGAGAGAGTTTCTGCAGGCACCACAGACACAAAGGCAAAGTCATGCTCCCACCCTCTGGCATTTTTGTACTCTTCCAGGACAGGGGATGGGCCGTGTCCCCTGGTGCCTGTCCTGTTACCTACCCAAGGTGTGAAACAACGGACACCGAATTTAGCCCATTGCTCTCCTTCTTTAGAAACCCTGCTGTTAGTTCTTATCCTGAAGAAAAGGAGGGCAGTGTATGGCAGCATAAAATAGACAGATTGGGCAATATACAATAGCTTCAAACTTCAAACTATGGTTCAATTATTTTTTAAGATAAAATGAGTTTCTACAATGTCAGCCCATATTCCTGGCCAAATGAGCTTTTATACATATAAAGTATATGTTATATATTATATGACATATAAAATTATGTTATATATAATATAATCTTGGATATATATTGAAGTTAAATATTTCTTTCAAATTAGGCTATTTACTATTGTATTGATACCTTAGTATATTAATAGATGGATAAGAGTCATAATTCAATGCAAATATTAAAATTTATCTATATACATGTTAACCACCATAATATTAAAAAATTAAAACAGAACTGCCATTACAAAAAGGTATAATTCTAACATCCTTCTAGTATTAATTACATTCAGAGCTGAGTGTCTAAAGGTAACTGTTAGTCAGCAACCTTTGAGCAGACTGACTAAACACAACCATTGGCAAAATCAGTGGGGTAGCCAAACCAAAAACAGCAGGGGAAAGCAGTTGGAGCACAGGCATATCATCTACGAAGGAATGGCAGTGTTGGTGATTTATTTTTATCTCTCCTGCTGTTTAAAACGGATAGTTATCTTTGCTTCCCAGGTATCAAGTAGGTTAGAGAAGGGTAGTCTGCAGAAAGTATCTGTAGGTGGGTTGAAACTGCCTACTAATTTCAAATACTGTATAATTTAGTATTTCATACTTGATCTTTTCCCTGATCCTGCAAAGGAAAATAAGCAATTGATAAAATATTTCTGAATGCTTAAAAGAAAAATGCAACCCTCTGTTCTTTTCAGTTAATGACTCTACTGTAAGAGTTTTATAGCATTATTCAAGCCTTTAAAGTTAGCAGTTAAATGCTGATTTAATCTTCAGAAGGTCACAGTGCCTTTTGGAAGACATACATTTAAAACTTGTTTGGCTGGTTATTCCTTGTTCATTCCTGGAAACGTATGTGTGACTCACTATTTTGTAGGAGACACTACACGGTACTTATAGAAAATATTTTCTATTTTCAGTCTTCTTCTTAAAAATAATTTCTGAATTATATATGCCAAAATAAGTTCTATTTTCTAAAGCCTCTGGGATGGCTGAGTCTGAAGTAAGCAATTAAATTAGAAAATTCTGGAACAACATTCTCATAAATACTGAGGTCTGGAATCCCAATTACTGTGACAAAGTTAACATTATTTCTCCCTGCTCTGGGGATAGTCATTCTCTGGACAGGAGTCCCTGAGGCTGCAGGCAAGTGCACTCCGCAAGGCCACCAAAGGCCAGCAGAGGTGGCTGTTATTTACTATTGAAAACCTTGCCATTTCAGTTTTTATCTGAATGATACCACAGATTTACCTTTTTGTATATGTGTACACAGATTTTAATAGGCCTTCAGGGATTTTACTTATCTACCACCAGGACGTATTTTGCACGCACTGAAATCTTGGTCTAAAATGCTGATTCATACCAATCAGAAATACACACCTGAGCCTCATTCCTTCCTGACAGTCTTATTTACACAGAAGTTCTGAGTGGCGAACTCTGGGTTAAGTTCTACATTATTAATTCTTTCCTGAGTACTGGTCTGTGTGTGCTTGTCAGACTCTGAGTTCCCTGAGGGCGAGACTCACGTCTTACACATCCCTGTATCTGCACACTAAGCACTTAGCAAAGTACTTGGCACCAGTGAGGACTAAAAGAATGTTTATGCAATAAGTAAGAAACGAATACAACAACAAACCTATTAGCACAACCATTGATTAAGCACCTGCTTAAATTTATTGTGAAGAATAATTAGGTCAGTAGAAAACTGCCATTACTTGAAAACAATGAGTCTAGTTGCTTCCAGTACCTCTTCTTTCAAAACTGCACAGTATACTGGGAAGAACTTTCCCCTGGTAGTGTGAAGACAGACTGTAATTACAGCTCTGTCTCTATCGTGTCTTTACACAAGAAACCTTCAACAAACATAAAAATACAGTGTGTTTTTTTTAAGATTTTATTTATTTATTCATGAGAAACACACACAGAGAGGCAGAGACACAGGCAGAGGGAGAAGCAGGCTCTGGGCAGGCAGCCTGATGCAGGACTCGATCCCAGGACCCCAGGATCACGCCCTGAGCTGAAGGCAGACCCTTAAGCACTGAGCCAGCCAGGTGCCCTTACAGAGCGTTTTTTTTTTTAATTTTTATTTATTTATTTATGATAGTCACAGAGAGAGGGAGAGAGAGGCAGAGACACAGGCACAGGGAGAAGAAGCAGGCCCCATGCACCGGGAGCCCGACGTGGGATTCGACCCTGGGGTCTCCAGAGAGGCAGAGACACAGGCACAGGGAGAAGAAGCAGGCCCCATGCACCGGGAGCCCGACGTGGGATTCGACCCTGGGGTCTCCAGGATCGCACCCTGGGCCAAAGGCAGGCGCTAAACCGCTGCGCCACTCAGGGATCCCTCAGAGCGTATTTTTAAAAACTTTACTGGAACACATATTTTTGGCAAATTTCACCCGCTACATTTTCAGTATCCAGTTAAAATACAAGAGGCAGAACTATACTTCTATAAATATACAAATGATTTCTATAAAGCTTACCTGACAGCTTTTGGAAACCAGGTGCATTTTACCAATACAACCCTCACAACACTGTAACACTTCGTTACTATAGCTCATGTGCCTCTTACCAGCTACCTTTTCAGTTCAATTAGAATGATCTATTGAAATTTGTAATCCTAATAAACCATTAGTTATGAGCATCCTAGATGTGATTAGAACTGTGAGGATAATTTGTTGACCCATACCCTTCAGAATCCACAAGGCATTTTTCACTCATTTATTCAGCTCCTGATATTCATGAGTTTAGAAATCATATTCAACTGCTCCCATTGGTATTTTCTCAATCTTTCTGATTCTAGAAAATACCTTCGATGATCACTCAATTTACTGAGCACCGTCTTCCACTAAGGAAAAGGGGTGAGGATTGTGAAAGATACAATTTACAGTTTTTTAATGCTATAAAAGCTGCAGGCTAACTGCAATGATAAAAATCTAGGTAGTCAATGGTTCTTAGCAGTTTCACTCATTAACAGCATACTGCTATAGTTTGTTTAATGTTCCAGGCTGCATTTATTTAGAGGAAGACTTCAACCTAAGAGAACATGTTCAGGCATAAAAGTAAATATGCTTAAAAGCTAACCTGCCAAGACCCAAATTCTGACCTTCTAAAGACATTACTGAGGCAAGAAAAATCCTATAATTAGTAACAAGGAACAGCAGTAACCATGCAGTGCTTAGCATGAGGAAAATAAAATACTCTTAACACTTTTGAAATGATATTTTAACAGTACTTCAGTTATATTTAAAATATGCCTAAATATGACACCATCATGACAGTTCATGTCCTTTTTTGATTACATTTGATGTAAAAGACATTTGTTAGATTTGCCAAATCCTTTCCAGAAAAACTCAAAATTCCTGAAATACTGTATTAGCATTTCTCATTAAGAAAAACTATCTTTTGTGGGAAACCTAAATTTGAAACAAAGTCTTCTTAAAAGTCCTGAACATTTTCCACATAGGAAAACCGTAAGCATACTTCTTCAGGGCTTTTAAAGCAATCAGCAAGGCAATGTTAAATTATCATGGCTCTCGAGAATAACAGAGGAGCACTGTACAGAAGACCCTCACATTTGTGGCTCTGCGTATTCCCTGTGGGCTGTGCCAACCCACTCTCTCCCCTGTAATGACTCTTTGTTTTTACTAAGTCCCAAAGGGCTGGTGAGAGCTCTGCAAAGAGAAGGGGGGGAAGGGTGGATGGAATGCAGCTGCAGGCTCAGAAACAATGCTGAGTCCATATATTTTGTTCCGAGTTAGAATAATAAAAAGGGGGCTGCGGGTGGGGGTGGGTGTAGAGGGGTAGAGGAGACAGAAAGCAAAGTAAGCAAGGTAGGGCCAAGTATTCCATCGCTCTGGGTCTACAGCCTCCTGCCCCTCCCCCACTCTACTAAAATCTAATAACCATTCATTTGGGTTAAAATAGCTTATCTGTTAAAATTCGAACACCCATTAAGATTTAATCCTATCAGTCACTCACCTCTAAGTTATCTTTATCAGTGAACTACACCCAGGCAAGGAATGGAATAGAAGGGGGAATGGAGCTTGCAAAGATAAACTGAGGAAGCCAGGACTCATAAGACAGGAAAGCCTGGGGGAGGTAGGTAAGAGAATTCAGAAAAGGACACGCAAGGTCTCAAATATAAACTGCCAGCTTTACAATGGTGCCTGGGGCCTCTAGGGGGCAAATAGTGTGCCGGAGAAAACTATATTCTAAGACTGCTAAAAGCTGCGTGTGTCTGAATCAAGAGTTTGAAGCCTGTACATGTTGGTTTCTCAATATTCCATCTAACTGATGCCTCCTAGTAAAATGTTCTCTTGCATTTCCCTAGCCTCTGTGTCCTAACTGGGAAAACGGAGATTTAAGGGAAGAGGCAGATCCCAAACAAGGTAACAGCTGCTAGTGAGGGAAAAGCAGCTCAAACCTTCACTATTCTCCTAGGTCTTGACCTCTCATTTCAGATAACCCTTTACTGAAAATCCTTGGAGCCCTCCAGGGTTCATGGACTCAAGCTTGCCTCTGGATCATTGTTTCAGAGATTACCGATGCCATTAAATTTTGTGAGAAAATTTAAGAAGCCTTAAATAAACCACCAAAACTAATACCTCAAAAATAGTGCCAGCAGGTGCTAAGGACTACCTAACAAGCCATAAAACAAAACGCAGAAGAATGCTTGCTGTAATTAGGATCCCATTCATAAACGCTCAGTTACTAGGGGAGAAAAAAAAAACAGACTTAATTGTAAAGCTATCACACAGATAGTCTTCTGACATCCACACAAACACCTCCTTCAAGTTAGCAATATTATTTACTAGTACTCTTAAGATGGTATTGAATGATATAATTAAAACTCTTGACGCTTCAAATATTTTCAAGTTATAAAGTTTAGAAAGACTGTACTGATTTACATTGAATATTTTCATTTTGTGACATAATAAAGATTTACAAAGGTAGATTCATAATTAGCAGGAATATGATCTCTCTCCTTCCGCTTGTCTTTTTTTCTAGAGTGCTAAAATCCATTTACAGATATTCCAAAGTTCCATACTACAGTCAATATATAGACACAAATTCAGAAATGCATATTCAGGGAAGGAATGATGGAGACTTTTTATTAATACTAAACTCTAATAGTTAATAATTTTAAAATAATAGTGACACTATTCCTATAAAGTTTATTATAAACAAAATTCATAGGTATATTTTGAGTTATTATTTATTATGCTTTTAAATGCAGCAATAAGATACATAATATTTATTCTGTGTCCTGGAAAAACTCCTATTTATACATTTCATTTCTTAGTATGTACAATAAAAAAAATTAAGTCTGCAGACAGCAAAAGTTCAATAGTAACAATAATCACATAATTATAACTTGCTGAAAATAATTCTTTATGGTTGCTTAACTGTGGTTAAAAAAATTTCTCATAATACTGTAACATATTTTACTTCAAAAAAGGTAAAAAAAATGCCATTATTCATGATTTTGGGGGAAAACTACTCTCAATAAGTATTATCTAAATTATTTTTAAATAAATCAGGAAAAGGTAACTCAAATTTACATTTACTAAATTTATATTTAGTCATGAAGTTCACAAAGTACGAGTGACCTTATATTGAGGCACAAGTTAAAATAAATTTTAAGAGATTAAATATAATAGTATGTAAGAAGAATATTAGATTTTCTTGCTGAATCAACAAGAGTACTCACCCCTTGGAGCCCTTGGAACTGAATCGAAGGTCGAAAAGGAATTAAATTCTATTAAAAGAAATATAAGAAACAAACAGGTCAACCTTGTTAATGTGTCACAGAACTAAATTTTTAAACTTTAAATCTGTGCATCTGGTCAGTGCTATAGTCTATGAAAATATCTTTTCATTACGTAATTACCTAGGTTTATATATTATCATATTAAGATGCCTTAATTAGAGCAAGATCATCTTGTTGACATTTCTCTGAATACGCAACCACAGGTATATTTTGGAAGTGTACTCAGGTTTTTGAAAATGATGCAATTTGGCAAAAAAAATGATTAGTATATTAATTAAATGCCACATTAAAACACATTCTTGCTTAGTTTCTTAATAGGTTTTTAAAAGGGTAGGGGGAGGGAAGAGATAATTGGGGGAACTTTACAAAACTCTAAAAGGATACTATAAATAGAAAATTAAAGTACTTGATAATGAACTGTGGTTTTCCAGATTCTCACATTTTACCACAGGTTAGTTTCTAGCTGAGGGTCAAACAGGTTACCAGTTTTCTTACAAGATTTTCACCAGGAGAATATAATTTTTGAACATTTTATTTTATAACGAGCTTTGCCCTCTTCATAACTTTAATATTTTGTCATAGAGTTATGTATTTAGAAGAAATGCTGTAAGTATCTGCCATAATCCCAGTCATGATTTCCTGTATAGAAAGTCACCATTATGTTTCTCTATGAGAATGCTTTTTCCAAACTCCTTTGAGGCTGGTTATAATTTCCTCTCTGACTTTCTGCAACTCAGAAGCTGTCTTAAGTTCACCACTGGAATTTGAAATTCTTCATCAATTTCATCAATTCTTCTTGGTCAAATGCTAACTTTTCTCAATTTTCAAATTGCTCACTTCTCTGTCATTATCACAATTTCCTTCTACGCAGTCCTCTTAGCTCTTGTACCATGCCTTTCATTTCAAAAGCTAGTGTCCTTCACTTTGCTCTTTCTAGATCCACTCCCTCTTGGAGGCTCACTTCACCTGTTTGATGATGACTTTGAATCTCTACTCTATTTCTCAACTCCCTTTCTCCACAGCCTAGTACTTATTACTATTACTGTCTAGGGACATTTTGCATTCGAAACTCAACAACAGCAAAACTGGCAAACACTATACTTCCCTTTCCCACCCCTCCCTCAACCAAAATGGCACCTCTCTCATACTTTTCTGGCAAGTGTACTTCAATCTTCTTGGCTCCCCAGGGTCACAACTTTAAATTTAATTAACAGCCTGTTTTTCCTTTCCCCCAACCATATTCTATTAGGCCATTCATTACACAATGCTAGAATTAGCAGAATTCCGAATCATAGATAATACAGCCAAGGCCTACCCCCCACAGGCCATGTGTCCCATTAATAACTAAGCTGGGACCAGAACCCAGGACTCAATCCTCCTATTCTGCGAAGCCGCTTTTCTTTTACCTTGTGCTCTACACCATCTGCTCTGGAAGATTCAAGAGTATGGAGGCCTACTCCTTCATGCCAGAGTTCACATTTTAGTCGGGGAACATGTGAGAATGATTAAATACTAGGCTAAGTGCTACTGGGAGGTGCAGAAAGAATTCTCAAAAGGAAGACTATGGGTTAGAGGAAATACTAGAAAAGCCAAAGGGCTTATGGAAAAGATGGTCCTTAGAAGCAATTTTGAAAAGACAAACTCCAGGGAAAGGGAATGCCCTGAGCCAAAAAGCAAGGAGACAGAAATAGACGCTGTGTGAGCAAAGGGCAGGTCTGTGTCTGTGTACAGATTTCTTTCACACTTGAAACACAACACAAAGGATGAGAATTGGACCTGGCGATCCCTGCCTAATCTTTCCTTGACCTCAAAATTTGTCTTCAGTTTTAGTTTCTATACACTACAGAATAAATAGGACAGTAATTTAAATTTTAGATCTCAGGATTTCAAAAGGTTTATCACCCTGTGAAATAACCCTGCCCTAATCTCCTCCATTACCCCCTTAGGGATGGCCTTTAAGTCTTGCCTTTGACGTGATCAACAATTGGAGGGCCTTCTAATTTTTGGAATAACAAAGTGAGCTGCTGAAAGAAGTGTTTCAGGGAAAGCAGCTCTTTCCGTCATGTGTAAGAAAGAGGGAAAGAGATGGATTGGGGCTAGGGAAAAGGATTAGACATTAGCTCCAGCGGATGCTTTATTTAGAAATACTCTAGTGATAAGGCCTAAATTAGTATGATTTTATCCAGAGCAAACAGGAGATGGGGGAATAGGCTGACTTTCTCAAGAAAGAATGATAAAATGTGCTGAAAGCTTGAATATCAGGCATCAAAGAAAAATGAAGCAGAGGTGGCTTCATGGCTCTGAATCATCATTTTTGGCAAGTCAGCTCCAGATTCCCTCAAATTAGGCTCTTAGTCTCTATTTTGAAAACCTCTGGACTGTTTCAGGGCCCTATCACTGAACACCTAGATAAAGGCCTTCCTTCCTCCCTTCAATTCCTTCCAAATACTGCCCATTGTTCAAAGAGCTAACAGAGCCTCTCTCGGATACCATCCCAGCATGTCACACAGGCTGCAGTGGGTTCCATCAAAGCCAACCAAAGCCGTCCACGTGACAGGACTAACCAAATTCATCTTCTACTTTTTCCCAACTGTGCCTCAGCTGTTGTTAACCCTTTTTGTTATGTAAACATTTTCCTTTTTTTTTTTTTTTTTTTTTTTAAGATTTTACTTTTAAGTAATCTCTACATCCAGTGTGGGGCTCAAACTCACAACCCCCAAATCAAAAGTCGCATGCTCCACTGACAGAGCCAGCCAGGCACTCTTTCCTCTATTTCTACTTCCTTTCTTTCCTTCAAGCTGGTATGCCTTCTCAAACACTATTTTGTCAATTCATACTAATAACTTACTTAACATTCAAGTTTAAGATCAGTTTCTTCAGGTAGGCCTTCCTTTGGAAAAATCAGGAATCAAAGGCTCAATGTGTTTAAGGCAGGTAAATGTTAAAGAGACTGATATAAAAGCAACAAGGACTGGCAAGTACCTGGAGAATAAATGCCCACCTGAGAAAGGATTCAAATTTTAAAATGTTAAACCTTTCACAGCCAAACCAAACATGGATACCACCATTTTGCTCTCACCTATGCCCACTTTGAATTAACTCTTGTCAGCTGCTGTTTTACCAGATGCCTGTCTAGGATTCCATTACATTGGAGGTGTATTATTTTCATAGGTTGTCTTACTCCTAGTTGTTATGACACAGAGGAGTCTAACACATATTTAACTTAAAGTATTTATCTACATTATGCTCATCTAAAGAAAAAAGTGATTGTAAAATCATTCTGGCCATATTCTTTTTGTACTACTTTATAGCAGCATATTACTATATACATATACTTTACACATTACTATTCATGGTTGTAGACAAAATAATACAACCACACTTCACTTTAGTTTAGGGACTTATAAGAGTAGCTTTGACTTTAACCAGATTTTTTTGTTTCAGGACTTGAATTTAGAATCTAACCTTCCAATATGCTTACAGTTCTATCTCTGTTGTTTGATTCCTCAACAGAAATGATCATTTTTGTTTACATAGTTTTGTAATGTACAGGGCATTTTTATATCCATTGTCTCTAGTGAGCCTCCTAAAACCAGTCCTGGATGGTAGGAAGGCATCATTATCGCCCATTTCAGAGGGAGATAAACGAGTCTCTCTAACAGGTAAACGGTATTGTGGAGGAACACCAAACTAGTGATTAGGCAAGCTGGACTTGAAAGGGGGACTTGAAAGCCAGCCCCCGAAGTCCTAAACACAGAACACTTTCCTTTCTTGCCTCTGTAACAGGTTACCTCACAGTGCTGAACATTTAAAAGTCCTTAAATGCTCATTCAATTCTGGCATTTTGTTTCTTTTTCTTTTTTGGGGGAGTGGGGGAGCATTTTGTTTCCAAGGAAGATGAATTTCAAAAAATGATTACAATTTCCAGGCTTCAGTTTCTGATTAAATAAAAACTAAACAATAACTTTTTTTTTTTTTTTTTTGCTTTAAGGACCATGTATAAGGAATATGTATAAATATGTTACCATTCTTCATTTAAAAAGTAATAAAACCCTCTCTATGAAATAGTTATGCATGCTTAGCCAAATAGGACATACATACTAAGATCACTGTTACTAAAAAATTCCTTTATCTGACAACCCAGAAGAGAAAAATACATGAAAGTCCAATGCTTCATTGATTTTAATCCCAATTTTAGACAAGAAGATGTTACTAGTTCTAGAATGCTTTAAAAATGCACAAGAGACAGCTAGAACTCTATATCACTTATTATGCATCTGACCACTGTGTTAATGGGATAGCTACCAGGAATTCTGAAAGTCAATACCAATATGAGCAAATGTTTCATGCATGTTAGCTCTTTGTCTAAATGTTCTTTAGTCTAAACATGACCTCAACTGATCATATATATATATTTAATTCAATTCTAAAAGATAATGTAATTATAGGTGATAAGGACCTCTATTTTAAAATAAATGTTTGACTTACTAAATACATTTCTATTACAAATGAGTTTCAACAAAGGCTTCAAATTTTGATTTTTAGCTTTAATTAAATATTGCACCAAATAGCTCCTTTGAAGATCAAGTAACTCTAGAGTTTAACTGAATAGTAGTTGAGCTCTAAGTAAGATAGTGATCTAGCATCTTCATCCAGCAAGAAACACAGCACAGACTGAATGAAACTGACTAGGGAAACTCCTTTTGACAAATGCTTCAACAACCTGATAAAGGTGGTGTTTTGTAGTCAAAAGGTTCTGTTCAACTCTTAGTTGTTTCACTGTTATTAGAGTTCCTTGAATTAACTCTCTGATCTCTTAGGAAATATATGACATTCTTAAGCATAGAAGTGTGGGCAATACTAAAATGCTCAAAAGTGTCATTACACTTTTCACATTTGCCATTACAAGCCAATTCTACTGCAACAAAAATTGCTCTATGACCAAATAAATCTATGTCCATTTATTTCCAGAAACTATTCCTCACAATGTATCAGGACTATAAAAGTAATTTACTAAGTAATGTTACTAAGTAATCTCAATTTTGCTGAGTAATAATAATTTCTGACATGATAGTGGAAGGAGCAGAGTTAAGGTTTTCTGGGGTTGAATAAAAGAAAGTTACTTATTCTATGAAAGTTGTTATAACTATCTCTTGAATATTTACATATTACTTATCTATGTAGACAAATTAAATATATGATTTACTTTTACTTTACCAACCACCACTGGTTTTATGAATATACAAACATAACAAATAGCATTCTGGGCCTAGAAAAGAGTCTCTTAAGAAACACATTATAGAGATCTAACTTCATTCCCTCAGATTAGATACATACTTGATACATCTTTAGCTTTTCTTCTGAGCCCATCATGGAACTCTGACTCAACTCAAAGTTAACTTCAATTATTTAATCAATCAATAGGCATTTATTAAGTAGTTAGTATTTATCTGAATGCCTAAGTTGCATTTTAAGTCATGATCAAGATAGCGCAAAAAAAATTTCCAAAGTCAAATATAATTTTGGAACTTTGCCAAAACCCAGAAAACTTTCTAGAAATGGTAATGGGTCAAGTGACTGCTTTAAGTGGAATTGCTTCTCACTACTTAGTTACTATTTACTGAATGCTTAAAACATGTCAGGCACTATAATCATTCTTACTATCACCTCCAGGAATTCTGAGATCACCTTTGTGATTTCAATTCTCTGCTAAGCCCCAGGAATTACCAAAGGTTATACAGCTAGTAAGTAGCCTGGGACTCAAACCCAGTCTCAATTTAAGAAATGTGGTGTTTTTGTTTTTTGTTTTATTTTTTTTTTAAGAAACGTGGTCTTAACCACCACTTTACAAAGCTAGCCTCTCCTGCCACTCTTTTAACAATGGTTATAGAAAATGTGAAACATCTGAAAGTTAGAAAATTAATAATTCATAAGAACTGATAAGCACTGACAGCTTTTTTTGTTTTGCACTACAGTTTAAGGATACTATCAGGTACTTGAATTTGTTGTCACTTACACAAATAATAAAAAGTATTTATGAGTTTCCTTGAGATACAATTTGTATAAAAATCGTCTTTCTTTAAAGATTTTAAGAACTTGTGGTTGTGTTTTTTTTTCTAATTTAGAAAGTCATTTTATTGTTTTTAAAAACTTAACCTGATAGAGAAACCAAAGACCACTTAATAATTATATTTTAACCAGTGTAATTAAAACCTATCTAGGTAGGGAGAGAAGAGGCAGAAAATAAACTGGAGCAAAAGCAGAAAATAGTGCAGGAAATCAGACACTTGCTCCTAGAGAAATCAAATATATTTAGCCCTAGTCAAAAGCTAGCTACATTCTAAAGTAATGTTTAGAATGATAGCATGCATGCAAAAGTTACTGATAAATGATAATCAAAGCTACCTTAAACAGTATCTCCTTCTTTGCCTCAATATTTTATTAAATGCCAAAAAAGAGTCACTAGGCTTCACAAAATCTAGTACTTTGCTTCATTAGTCAATCCAACCTCACATATGAGAAACTTCTCTACAAATTTGGAAGAACCAGATTAAAGTGAATGTGCAATAAAGAATAATGTCTTTCTAGTCATTGTAGCATAGAAAAGACTCCTAGTCTCTTGAGTCATAGAGTACACAGAAAAGAATGAAATATAAAAGGATTCCCAAAACAGTAGTGAGAAAAGGTTAAAATCTGATTTATTTAATATAATCCTTGTTTTAAATGATAGCTTCTGAAAAACTGTAGCTATCTGATGAGGCAAAAAAAAAAAAAATATATATATATATATATATTTATTTATTTATTTTAGTTGCTGCGACCCAGGCTTGTTAAAACAACAATACTTGAAGCCTAATATCCCATCTTTTTTTTTTCTTTTCTGACAAAGCTTAATGTAGGCTTTGTGACTATATAAAAAGCTCACATGTCAAATCTGACTATAAATGCAAATGAAGAGTTCTTTCTTGGGATCATGATCTCTAGAACACAAGGAGAAACAGTAAAAGGAACTTGGAATGGAAGATTTATCTTTAAAGTAAAGAAATTTATAAAATAAACCATCTAAAACATTTTTACAGGGACGCCTGGGTGGCTCAGCGGTTGAGCACCTGCCCCAGGCTCAGGGCGTGATCCGTAGTCTCAGGATCCGGTCCCACATCAGGCTCCCTGCATGGAGCCTGCTTCTCCCTCTGCCTGTGTCTCTCTCTACCCCCGCCCCCCCCCCCATGTCTCTCATGAATAAATAAATAAATAAATACAATCTTTTTTTTTTTTTTTTTAAACAAACATAGCCATAAGAAGGCTCAAAACCAGGAACCTGCATGATCATACCTAATGTTTTAAAAAGATCACTGGCTGCTGTGTAGAGCACGCACTATGCGGTTAAGAATGGAAGTTTGGAGGCTAGTTGCAAGTCCATGGAAGTCCTTGAGAAAGAATGGTGGCTGGGACTGAAATATTTGTGAAGGATGGGGTTAGATTTTGGATTCACAGGACTTGTTGATAGATCAGTAAGTCAAGAAATTAGGAGACAAATCAAGAATTACTAGCCAATTACTACGCAACTGGTGACAGGTGCTGCCAATTACTGAGATGGGGAACACTTCTGAAGATGTAGGTTTAAGGAGTGAAATCAAGAACTGTGTTTGGATTTGTTAAGACTGAGATGCCTGTTAAACTTTGATGAGATGATGAAGTGTTGGAAAAAAAAGTGCCAGGAGCTAGAGGAAGGTCAGAGCTGGAGATCAATTATTTGGAAGTCATTAACATATAGATGACATTTAAATCCATAAAACTAAATGAGTTCACCTGGAGAGAATGATTAGCTAGAGAAGGGAGCTGGGATCTCCAACATTCAAAGACCAGTCAAAAAAAGAGGATGGTCAGCAGAGGAGACTGAAAAAGAATGGGCAGAGACGTAGGAAGAAAATCAGCCAACTGTTTCCGTAACAGGAAGGAGTGGTTAACAGATTGGAATGCTGCTGAGGTCAGGTAAGGGAGGAACAGAGAGAGGACCAATGAAGGGACCTAGTCAGGTGCAATCTCAAGAGGTGTGACAGAGACAACCTAGAGTGAATTGAGCAGAGGATGGGAGGTAAAGAAGTAGACACTGCTTTTCAAACACATCCTTAAAACATAATCCTTCTCTCTTTAGGTGTACCCTTGAACAAAGACTTTACTGCAATTATTTGTTCACAGATCTGCCTGTTTGTAAAGCACAAGCACTTTCTTGATGGCAGGGACCATCCAGGACTTACTCAGCTTTTTATCTCTAGTGCATAGTTCTATGCCTGGCACGTGCCAGAAAATTACTAAGTGTTTGCTAAATGAATAAATGAATATTTGGCAGTTATAATTCTGACTCTTACCTCTTAATCTTAAAAAAAAAATCTTAAGATACTCAATTGAGTTTCTACTACATGTATATGTTTTCTGGTTCTGAGGCATCATGATTTCTGATAATGGAAATCAAAAGCAATGATACTAAGTTATTTTTAAACATGCCAACACTTAAGTTTCTAGGTAAGCATATCTAGATCCTTAAACATCTCAGTGAATCTTATCAGTAAATTTAAGCCTGGCTTCACCTTTGAATAAGTGGAAATTCTTCTAGACAAGATTATCTCCAAGGACCATGCAACCATACCTAGTCCATTAAAATGTATATGTATAACCAAAGCTTTATGAGGTCACATTATTTTTTTGTTTAATTTTTCCCAGTGAAACTAACAACAAAAAAGAGAATCAAAACACCAAAACAGAAATGGAGGTAAAGTGGAAGTGAACACATTGCCTCCTTTAAGGCCTCCAAAATAATTTCAAAATGATGTTGGAAATGTAAATTCAGGTACTTTATACAGTGTTACTTAATGTTTCTAGTCACTAGGGACAGAAAACACAGGTCTGATCTTCATGTTATAATCAAATTATATTTTCACATTATCTGTGCTTGATGATGGTCTTAAGTGCAATTTATAGAGGTTATTAAATAAAATCTATGAAAATATAAACAAAAAAATCTCTGCTCAAAACCAAAAATTTCTCCCACTTAATAATTTCAGCTTCCTCCCAAATATCACCAATCCCCCAAATTTTCATTCAAATGTCAAAGTTTATAGGATATGTGAACAATTTAGCACTGTTCTAGTCTAGTGTCAGACTCCCGAATATACTTCTTAAATATAAAACACCTAATCAAATCTAAGTCTCTTGGTCACCAAACAAAAGATTAAACATTTACTAAAATGGTACTCATCTTCTCTGTGCCCACCCCACTCTCCCAACTACTTCTGATTTCCCCTTTTTCTACCAAGAATACCTGTAGTCCTGAGGGCTAGAAATCTCAATTCAATCTTACTCCTTTAAAACCTGTTAAAGTCTAGAGACTGTATTCATCTCTAATGTCTTCCATAAGCATCCTAGTTTACTCTGGCCTGGAGTACATACTTCATCCTAACTTGTCTACTTCCTTCCAGATTCATGTTCTATTTATCATGCAACACTGAGGCCAGGATAATCCTAAAATACAGCTCAAATCACTTTATATTTCTATTCAGTGTCTTCCCAGTGTTGACAATAAAATTTAACCTTCTGTAATTTCCCTTTCCTCTCTTAAATTCAACTATATTTTTCTCCTATATTAACTTCAGGTTAAGTAGAATATGGTATTCCTTGGAATTCCTCAGACCCTGCTGTAACTTGTCTTTTTTTTCCTGCTGTAACTTTTCTAACGCTGTCCTTCCCTCTGCTGGAATTGTAGTCCCCCACCTAGTCCTTGCCTGCTAAAATCTTGCAAATATCCTTTAAGACCTGAGGATGCTTTTTAGACCAATAATATATAGGATCCCCAATAAGAAAGGACATTTATACCATTTGTCTAACTAGTTACTATAAAACCAGCAGCCAAATGCTCTGACTATAGAGTTCAATTCCGGGTGCTAATTTGACTCATGAATTTTAAGGAGCAGGCAGCCTAATTAATTATAAGATTCTCTCTTCTTATAGCCTATATTAAACTGCCAGCCACGGAAATGCTAGATTTGGCTTTTGTTGGCAAAGTATTAGTGAAGGCTCTTAAACTCGTTTTTCCTAAATATTTAACAGGGCTCTCAAAGGCTATAATGCCATGACAGAAATTATAAATAGGTAGGAAGAAAGAGAGGGTGAGAGCAAAAGAAAAGAAAGCAATTTTCCTTGGTAAATTTGAGCTGAGTTATGTCTTTTTTTTTTTCAGTTTCAATTTGGCTCTGGAAATATGGCTATTAATTACCATATTCTACTCCAGACCTGCTTTTCTACATTTTTGCATTAAGTCATGGAAAATGTAGTATGGAACTGAGATATGCAAGACAGTCAAATGTGGGGTAATATACACATCGTTTTCTTTATTCTAAAACTTAGCTGATCTTAAATGTACAAATGCCCAGATCATCACATTTCAGGGACATCTTTTCAAATACTCCAAATACATTTGGCCCAGTGGGCAAATACCTGACCTGGACTCTGGTGCCAGGCTCCTGAGCCTCTCTGTGGTCACTGCAAATTGTTAAAAATGACCCAGGATTGGTTCAGCTGAAATTCTAATTTTCCTCTGTTGGCTTTATCACAACTTACCTAGTAAGCACTGCCTTCATGAATTTTTTTTTTTTTTTTTTTTTTTTTACAAGTGCAAATGGAGCAAATGGAAAGGCTGGATCTGGTGATTGTCTTCCATAAGCTTTCCTGTAAATCATTCCAAGAATTATACGCCCCTTTCCTTTTAAACTCTTTTCTTGAACATGTTCCAATCCTTCACATATGTTCTTTCTTTCTCCTTCCAATTCGGGTGCCAAAGTTCCCTGTCTATCTTTTTAGGCAATCTGGCTACTGCTTTTCTCTGGGAGGAGCACTCTTCTTTGCACTGAGCACCTGATCATTTGAATAAAAATTCCAAACACTTAACTGCAACACGAGGTACAAATTTGACTTTACTCAATAAAAAGCATGTAAAATCAAGTTCAGCCTGAAGATGGGTCTAAGGTAGAAGTCAGTAAGATTAATGTTTTAAACTTAAACCTGGCAACAATTAAAAAGTGCAAGAAAAACAATGTGATGATGCAAACCTCTTTGTTTTGGTTAATAAACATGTCCTATGGCAGTGACAATTCTGTGCTGGCAGGTCTGGATCCTCAACTAATGCCTTAAGAACAGGGTCTTCTATATTTATAATGCAGATTATTGAACACATACACACTCAAAATTGTTTGAGGACAGGCAGAAAAATGGGAGATGAGAAAAAAGTTTAAGGTAGGAATCTTTTCTATGCCTTAAACCATAAATATAAAATCAAATGCTAAAAAGTTCACCTGGTAGAAAGACCAGTTAAGAGGAAATCACCTGCCTCATGATTTGTGGAATCAGTGATTTTAAAAGATCAAGTAACATACAAACGGAGCTATTGTGAAGGGCAGTAACTTTGGAGGTTTATGCTTTGATTGGAAATAACAGTATCGGGCAATACTGAGAGTTTTTCATGCAAAATTAAATGTAAGTGTATTTGTACAAAATTTCAAAACACTGTAATTTTCCTAGAAGACACGTATCAAAGAAGGAAAATTCATTTAAAGCCAATAATTAGAGTTGCCAAGAGAATATAACAGACACCTTCTTAAACACATCCGCTTTCTGATTTTAGGCATGGGGAATGTAAAGTCCCTGCCAAACACACCTATGCAAGGGTTTTTATGTAATAGGTAAACATGATGATATTATTTGAGCCACCATCTTCGAAACAGACTAAATATTAAAAAAAAAATAATTTGACAGGCTCAGCAACGACAGAATTTGATAACAGTTTGATATTTTTTCTTACTATAAACGTCAGAATAAGCCAGCTACACATTACTGAATTAGCTAAAATATATTGTAGAATCAAGAGCTTTAATTTTAAATACAGTTTTAGGATACATTTGGAAGAAATATGTAATTACAGTAATATATATTCACTTAAAGTATGCAGCGCTTATACAGACCACGCAATCACAAACATCAATTTAGGATGAATATAAAGTTGTAATTTGTAACTTTATTTAGCAACTTTCCTCTCATTTAAAATAACCTGTCTACAGTTCAAAAAAAAAAAAAAGTAGCTTTGCAATATATCCTAGGTATCTGTATTATTATGCCTAAATTTACTTTCCATTTGACACTTTTTAATATACGATCAATTTGAAACTGTTTCCGCATTCATATTGAGTGGAAAACAACTTTTAGGAGATACTTACTCCAATTCTAACTCCCATTCTTGGACTCAGAATTTCTCCTCTCTCCCCTACCCCTAATCCCTGTGTTGAAAGATTCTCAAGATAGCATTTTTCATTTCTCTAAAAATAGAAAACTTGAATAATGATGGTCAATTAGATTTGATTGTCTTTTGAAACAGTGAGGAATTGTTTCCAATTGAAGATTCTGTTTCTATGTACCATAATAACCTCATATACTAGTTAAATTAATTATATCTAAAGAACTTTTGCATTCTGCTTAAATCGTAGTTTACTAAAATCCCCGAATTTACCTCCCTGAAATCTTAGGTCAAGCGGATTAATTTAGAAGAGTAAATCTAGTGGGCAAAGTAATCTGAGTAAAAATAACTTTCTGATGCATAATTTAGGAAACTTGAAATTTCTGGCTCTTAGAAAGTCATCCAAATATGAGGAATAATAGTCATAACTTTGTACAGGCCAAAGTCAGTTGAAGGCCACCTGTCAAGCATCAACCTTCCTATCTGAGCACAGGAATGGTGGGGACAGTTTTCTATGAGTATTAAAGCCCAAAAAATAAAAAAATAAAAAAAAAATAAAGCCATTTTTCCTCAAGAGGGAATAGGCTTGACCACCAGAAACTTCTTCCCATTTGGCCAATATGTGCCAATGTATTTCTCAACAGCTGCTACAATTTCAAGTCCTGGGTCCTACTTCTGATAAGAGCGTAAGGTATAAAAAAAACCAAGTAAGTTATCTTCCTATTGGAAGATAAAAGCTTAGCCAGATGCTTACTGCTAGCAATTCCATGATGGGAGAGCCCTAGTCTGGCCTGAAAGGTCACGGAGAACACATCTGTAGGAGACTTAGCTGAACACACTAGAGTAAGTATGAACATTGCAGTCCCCTGAAAGGTCCCTCATTTCTTTTCCTACAGCCTCTTCCCACTTCTCAACCACCTGGGATTAATATTCTCACCCCAATTCCCGCTTTTCCAAGACCCTTAAAAAAAGTATTTTGTAGCTGAAATGACAGTGAGGCCTGTGGTCAGAAGCTGGTTAAGTCAGAAACAAAGCAGTGTCCAATTGCAAAGGCCCAGTCGGTTTATTTCTTCTTTCTCTTCTTTTTATTGTCACTGCTTCTGACACCAGCTTTTCAGGAGAAAAGGAATGCCAGGACTAACTGTCTACCTGGCTCCGCCCTCAGAAAGGTGGAAGGACTTGGAAAAGTCTTCTCCCTTTCTCTTCTCTGCTTCAATACGCAGTGACCAGACTCGTTAATTTGCATGCAGAGAGATGGAAAAACATAGTAATGACATTAATCGACAAAGAGGTAGTTAGGACCAAAAAAAAAAAAACAAAAACAAAAACAAAAAAAACCCCAACAAAACAAACCCCAAAACCCACTGACTTCAGTACCTTTGACTATAAAAAGTAAAAAGAAAAAGAATCAAGAACTAAATGGTGGGTTGAGAGAGAATTTTTGATCTCCTGTTTCTTGGAAGGTACTGGCATATAAACGTGAGGACTTTTGGAGTCAAAGTATTTTAACCTTAATCCCAAGCATATCGCACTAAAATGTAGAAGGCAGATACGAAGGTAGAAAAACAATTATCTCCTTTGTGGGCCTCAGCCTGGATTATTGAGCACTGGATGCTCCTGGCACCTCACTTTCCACCGGCACCATCCCTTCCCATTATGGGTCTCCTCACCGACCTCTTCCCTGCCAAGTGTAGAGCGTCTGTCAATTTTGCTGTAATCAATTGTACAGTTTGCCTTTTGTCCTCTCAAGGTGGTTGGTGACCTACTGTCCCCAGAGATGAATCTCCCTACGCTCCATGTGTCTGTCGGTCTCTGACTGAAAGTTGGCCTTCTCCTGCTGGCTTCTTCCTCTTCAGCCTGTGTGTTTTTCTCTTCACAACCCTGACCTACCTTCTTCCCAGTGTCATTCCTTCCCACGCCCTCCCTTTGGAACTGGCAAGCTTATCTCTCCATCTCGCAGGGCTGAGTTTCTCTCCATTGTCTGCATCTGTCCTTCTGCTTGCCTATCTGGCCTCCCCATATGGGCCTCCCACTCCATGCTGGTCCTGATCTCTCCCCGGCAGGTGTACCTGTCTGGGAGCAGTTACTGACATACGCAGTTTTTTTTTTTTTTTTAATTTATTTATGATAGTCACACACGGAGAGAGAGAGAGAGGCAGAGACACAGGCAGAGGGAGAAGCAGGCTCCATGCACCGGGAGCCCGACGTGGGATTCGATCCCGGGTCTCCAGGATCGTGCCCTGGGCCAAAGGCAGGCGCCAAACCGCTGCGCCACCCAGGGATCCCCTACACGCAGTTTTGTATTTCTGTTTCCTTGCGTTCCTATTAGCGGGTGCACACGCACTCCCCAGCCCCAAATGAGGCTTCTTGCCTGGATTTCTCAGTGCGTCTGAAGGTACTTCCCCCCGCCCCTGTGCACGAACGCCTCCCTCTCCCCCCAAGTCTGAGTGTTTTCCACCTTACACTTTTCTGGTGGATAACATACGTGCCCACTCAATTCTATGAGTGCCCTCCTGAGCAAGTCCACCTCCGCGCGCCTCTTGTATGTACACCTTACACCCTCAGGAGTCCATGTGCCTCCCTCTGCGCGCAGGGGGCCTCTCGCAAGAGGAGTCTCCCTTCACCCAGCTTCACAAGCTCCCACTGAAAACCACCAGGTTTCACACCTCTCTGGCAGCTCTGCTTCCAAAGCCGTCTTCCTTCTATGCATTTAAAGTACCTGGCACTAGTGGGAGCTCAACAGATGTTAATTCCGTTCTCCACTTTTTATCTGAATAACTATGTGAGTCTGCGTCCGGGTGTCCCTCTGTGCCTGTTTCAGTTAACTGAAGCATGTTGTCTCGGTATGGCCTGGACTGTCAGTGTGCCCCGTGGGGTGGCTTTTGTTTTTTTGTTTTGTCTGGCTTTGTTTTTTGCTTTTTTCCTCCCTCCTCTCAGTTGTAAGCGTTACCGATCTCTCGGCGGGTCTCTATCCCTCCGCTTTATACATCCATACGCTTCCTGTCCGTAAGCGGCTTCCCCAGGCACACTGGGTCGTGGCGTGTCTTCTCGGGTCTCTCCCTCCCTACCCTCCTCCGCCGCTTGTTAAATGCCATGATTTTTTTTCCCTCCCCCAACGAGAAGACGCGTTTCTACGGCTTGTCCTCCGGCGGCGGCGGCCCGCGTGCGTCTCTAGGAGCCCCAGCCGTCCTGGAGCCGTGTTAGGCGTACGCGGGGGGCTCTCCCGAGCGCGGGGTGCACGGGGGGCCGAGACCCGGGGCTCTGCCCCGCACGCCGCGGACCCATCCCCTCCCCCCCGCCCCGCGTCCTCATCCGTCGCGCCGGGCGGGCGCGAGCCCGAGACACAGCCGGTGTCTGGGTCCGAGGAGCCTCCGCGGACCTTTGTGTCGCTCCCGGGGGGAGCGCGGGGTGTGTGTGTGTGGTTCTCCGGGGCACGGTGCTGGTCCCTCTCCGGGGTCCCCGAGTTTCTGCGGGTACAAGGCGTGCCCCCCGCCCGGCGCTGTACCTGCGGCCCCAAGTCCTTGGAGCGCAAGGTGCGTCCCGCCTCCGCGGCCGGCGCAGCGCCCGCCCCGCTCCCCCCTCCGTCCCAGAGCGCGGAGTCATCTCCGCCGGCTCTCGAGGGCTCCCCTCCCGCCCCGGGACGCGCAGCGCCAGGAAACCCGCGGGCGCCGTCGGAAAGTCCCGCAGCGGCGGCGCGGCCGGGCCAGGGCTGCGGCCGCCTCGGCCCTGCCGCCAGGGGCCGCCCGCCCGCCCGCCCGCCTCCCGACGCCCCGGCGCCCGGCCGGCCCGGGACGGCGGCGTCAGCGACCCTGCCCGGCCCTGCCCGGCCCTGCCCCGCCGGCCTCGCCGCCGCCGCCGGGAGCGCCGGGAGCGCCGGGAGCGCCGGGAGCCACGGCTCGGCGGCCCCGAGCCCCGGGAGGCGCGGGCGCCCCGGCCGGCCCGCTCACCTTGCGGCCCTGGTAGGTCTCCAGCGCGCGGATCGCCGTCTCGGTGAGCTTCACATGCAGCACCGTGATGTTGTCCTGTCCCAGCCGCCCGCACGACAGCCCGTAGCGCTGCTCCTCCCGCAGGCCCGCCGCCCCCCCCGCCGCCATCTTAAACTCCCCGGGGTGCCGGCGCCGACGCCGCTCGGGCTTCAGCCTCCACTGCGGCCGCGGCTGCCTGGGCTTCTGCAGCCGCCGCCACAGCTACGGCCATCCCGCTGCTGACGTACTATCATATACTGCGCGCAGCCAGACCTCGGGCTGCCACCGCCGCCGCCGGCCCCGCCCCCGGGCGCTGGCCCCGCCCCCGGGCCCGTCCCATTGGCCGCGCTCCCCCTCGGGACCGCCTTCATTGGCCGCCCTCCACCCTCCCGGGGGCGGGGCCCAAAGTCGCCGGAGTTTCGCTCCCGGGACGGGACGTCCGAGGTGAGAGAGGCTGACGTCGAGGTGACGCGCCAACTTAATCACATCTGACGTCACGCGTGGTCGTCTGGGCTCGCGGGCCGCGATTGGCCAGGCTGGCCCGGGGGCTCCCCGGCTAATTGGGTGTCCAGGTGGCCTGGCCTGGTAACCTGGACTCGGAGCCCCGCCCGCTGGGGGGAGAGTAGTGGAGACCCGGGGGAGTAGGGGAGTCTTCCTGCCCGGCTGGCGCCTGGAGAGGAGGACACCCCCACCCTCCACCCCACCCCCACCCCCACCCCCAGAGTGTGACCAAGTAAGCCCTTCGTCCCCCGACGGTCGCGGACGCTTGTGGAGCTTGGTGTGTGCGTGTGAGGCAGGGCGAGGTAGGCGGAGTCCCTGGAGAGCATCTTCTCCAAACTCCGTTTAGTGTTGGAGGGCCGGTGACATTGGGGAGCACGCCCTTCTTGGGCGTCTCACCCGAACCTTGAAATTAGCGAGCCGCCCCTAGGCTTTGGGGGCTGCGCTGGAACACGGGGAGCCCCCGAGGTACAGCACCCAAGGCGTACGTGCCTTTGCTGTGCCGGGCACGGCGCGATGGAAAAAGGGAACTTCTAGGTCTTTCCCACTGTGTGCCCGGCTCTGACCCCAGAGGGACAAATCCCGTCGCTCCGGGGCTCGCCCCAGGGCCAGAGTTGGGTCTTTTTATGGGATGTGTGGAGTATGATCCTTTCCGAGGACCATTTGAGAGTAGAACTGGGATTGACCTAAATTCAGAGAAACGTCGACACCTGTCGTTCTTCGGTTTCTGCTTGAGCTCTGCTCACTTCGCTTTACATGGATGTGGGAAGGCCCAGCTCCGAGGCTCCGCGGAGGGGGCGAGGGCGTGCTGGCCGGGCAGGCGTGGCTAAGCCCCGAGCCTCGTCGGGAGCCCCCTTCAGGCGGTGCTTGCGTGGCCAGACAGGCTTCCTGTCGGGGAGGACGAATTAACCAGGTGATGCAGAACACCAGGGAGAAAGAAAGCATTGGAAGGATCGAAACCCTTACAAGGCAGTATGTACAAAAAAAAAAAAAAAAAAAAAATTGTTTCCCCCAGATTGAAACCCTTGCTGCGTTTTATAGGGATTCCCTAGAAAAATGGAAAGGCTTTTAAGCAGTAGTGCCCATCCTTTTAAATTGGGTAGGGCTGAGATTTTCCCCAAAGATCCAAGTGGGAGTTGTTTTTTTTTTTAACGATTCATCCCCCCCTCACCCCCCCCCCCATCAATCCCTTCCCCATCCTACAGATACACCGCCTCTTGATTCTGCCCCGTGAGCATCGAATGTGTGTAATAGGAATTATAGAACTAATTCTCCGTCCACCGAGTATGGGGTAAGTGGAAACATCTGTATTAGCTGCTGGTTACATCACAGGAGACCATTTTTTTTTAAGTTGACAATTTGCATACACTGGAATTTGCTAGCTGTTAAGACGTGATTAACACGTGTCAATTCCGTTGACTAGAGTGTAAATTACCTTAAATGCATTGACTAAAGAAATTAAGGTTAATTGTCAGGTTTGATCGGGTTGGTAGTGAAATGAAATAGACAGGCCAAAAAAAAGAAAAAAAAAGAAAAGAAATAGGCCAGGCAAAAGTCGGTGGAGGCAGGCTTTTTTTTTTTTTTTTTAACGTTTTATTTATTTATGAGAGACACAGAGGCAGAGACACACACAGGCAGAGGGAGAAGCAGGCTCCATGCAGGGAGCCCGACGTGGGCCTGGATCCCCGGACTCCAGGTCACGCCCTGGGCTGAAGGCGGCGCCAACCCCCCCAGCCACCTGGCTGCCCTGTGGGAGGCAGGCTTTTAATGGACGCGCTGTCCGGTGAGGTACGGGGGCCGCAAGGGGGTGAGACAGGGGAATCGGGCTTTATATTTATTTTTAAAGATTTTTAAATTTTTTTATTTATTCATGAGAGACACAGAGAGGCAGGCCCCATGCATGGGGCCGGATGCAGGACTCGATTCTGGGGCTCCAGGATCAGGCCCTGGGCCGAAGGCGGCGCTAAAGCGCTGAGGCCCATCCCCACCCTAATCCCCCCCGCCCTAAATGCGGGCTTTATAAGGGAGGGTAAGGGGTTGTGTCTATGTGGGGTGATAGGTTTTGGGGCGTATTACTGGCGGAATCGTATTACTGGCGGAATCGGTATGGGGCGATAACTGCCCATGCCCTTATATGGGGCCTGGGTAAGGTGCGGTTCCGTCTCCTGCTAGCTCCCGTTGTCCCATGATGACATGTCCTTGGGGGTCTGCTGGTGGCGGGAAAGTCCTGAGGCGGGGGTGACAAGATGGAGGGTCCGCCGCCATATTGTTGGTGCCCCCCTCCCCCGGTCCCCCTCGATCCCGCCGGCCCAGCAGTAGTCACAAAAAATGTCTTCCTTGAATTATTCTTTCCTCATGTTTGCTCTACTTTAATAGAGAAGGACTGACCGCATAGCTAAGACCCTAATTATTTTGGTGTGTGTGGGGGTGGGGTGGGGGGCGGGAAGGAGGCATCTGACCAGAACAAGCAGAAGCTATATCTCATTACTTTTCTGGTGAAAGTGGGTAAATCCCTGCCCACATGTCACGTTGGTCTGTTACTCAGGCCTTGTGATGACACCCAAGGAATGGGATAGGATCAAGGATGGTTTGTCACTGCCCTTTTTGGGAAAAATATGACTTTATGTATGATCAGCACCTTAGTAGTAGTTGATTTTCTTAATTGTGGTGGGAAAATTTCTCAGGTCCTATTTCAGTGGGTTACATAATCTTTCACTGGGCGATATCTTATTATAGTGAGTTATTGTTTGTTTATAGCTTTCCTCTTTTGAGCTTTTCAGCTGAGGAAGGAAGCAATGATCAGGTGCAAAGTAGTACAGTCCTCTAGTAGTGCGTGTCTTCATTACATAGTACACCTCAGGCCCACCTGAATCAGAGGAGCAAGTTGTGATGCTCATGCGGGTAATTCGTGTGGAGGGATCTGATGAAAGTTGCTCTTTGGGAAGTTTTACAGTTTAGAGATATTTTTTGTATCATTCAGAGTAAATAACAATTATTGAATGCCAATTAAGTGTAAAATGCTGTGGATTTTAAAATTAAACTGTGTAGTCTCTTATTTAAAGGAATGTTCTGTAGGATTATGGCAAATGAACCAAAGGACTCTAAGCAGAGCAGTTAGAGAACTAGAAAATGCTAGTTTGGGGGATTAGTGGTGATTAGCTCAAAAATATAAGAAAAAGAAGTCTGGACAGGTTTTGTAGAGGTGGTTGGACTCAAATATCTCTGGAGGGCTGAGTGGATTCTAGATAAGTAGAGGTGGTATAGATGGGGAGAGGCCAACTGAAATGATCAGAATGATTATGCTAGCTGAACCCTTTCATTTTATGAGTGAGTAAACTGAGGCATTGTTCATTCAAAAACAACCTGTTTAACCTATTACAACCGGGAGAGGTAAGTCTCTAATTGAGACTTCCTCTTCTAGTCACTGTATACATTAAATAGTCTTTTGGAATTAATAATGAGAAGAAATAAGTCTTATATGATAATTCAGCACAAGGAAAAGGCAAAATAGACTGACATAGGGTCTGCTCCATTTGTGATATCTAGTGTACAAAATGGGCAAAGGACTATGAACATCTGTCTTTGCTGGTCTTCAAATGGTGTGCCACCCCTTATTCCTGGTTGCCATGTATATAATGACCATTTTTCACTTCTCCTTTGGAGCTGAGCTCACTAGTTCAGATGCCTTCAGGGGCTATTAAGTACTCAAAATAAATGAAACGGGCCAGACGGTGCCACAGGGATTGAAGGTGCTGGACTGTGGTAAGCTGAGGGTGTCTAAAGGGTTTAGCAAATTTCCTGGTCCAGCTGATTGTTGCAAGGTGAACATGCAGGGGCCCAGTGTTGTCCAGTCTTCTAATTTTTAAAGAAAGCTGGAAATCACAGATTTTACGTGAGCTTTCTGATTTTTACTTGTTGGCATCCTATCTGAAATTTGCCATAAACATTTTGTGGACATAAAAAACCTCATTGTGCCTGAGTTAACCCCAGCTTTCTAGTTCTCAACCTCTGCTTTAGTGATTTCCAGTGCACAAGGCTGTTCTGTCTTATACTTGTCTTAGTAGTTTTGTTTTTCTTAAAGCTGCCTGTAAAAAAGTCCTGCTAATGTCTTCATATAATGCATTGGCTTCTGTTAGGAAAAGAGAACACGAAATCTTATAGAGTTACAGCAGGAACTCTCTGGCAATTCTTTTTCCACATGGAAATTCTTTCTCCCTGGAATTCTCTCTCCTTGATGGCTCCGTCCCCATTGGGTTTGACCTTGTACCATTATACTTTCAGTTCTGTGCAAAAAAAATCTCCTCCTTTCCTTTGACACAAGTTAAATGGGAGTTTGATAGTTTTAAAAGAAATTCACTGAATATTTATAGAGAATAAAAGTGCAATACCTACAAGAAAAGCACGTAAATATTTATTGCCTAAACACAGATTTTAAGCTAAACAATTATTGTAAACCTGTGATTATTATTTACTTCACTCCATTTAAGTATAAGAAATGTCACATTGTGTTATCATCTTAATTATTATTTTTGCTAAATCTGACTCTGAGGTTGCCATCTCACTGTATGGTAGAACAGTAAATCCAGAGGTGCTACAAAGGTCCCAGAATATATGAGGAAGATTGTCTGGTCTATTCCATCACTGCTGATATTATCCACTGGAAGCTCAAGAATTTCCCTTTAGGAATGGTTTGTGATTGCGTGTAATCTAGGTAGAAGGAACCAGATGACCTGAATTGAAACTGGGCTTACGTAAAAAACATACTGGTTTTATTATTATTATTTTTTAAGATTTTATTTATTTATTCATGAGAGACACAGGCAGAGGGAGAAGCAGGCTCCATGCAGGAAGCCTGATGCAGGACTCGATCCCGGGACTCTAGGATCACATCCTGAGCTGAAGGCAGGCGCTAAACCACTGAGCCACCCAGGGATCCCCATACTGGTTTTATTTAGATTGTGTGTTTGTTTGGTAGTGAGGTTGACAGTGGCACTGATGGAGATTATGAGAAAGGAGGCTGAAACTTTTTAAGTACTGCTTGGCACAAAACATTTCATGGTGGTAGTCTACATGATTTCTTGGAAGGTATAGCACATCTGGGAACTTTTCCGAGACTGGCAGCTTTGGGTATCGAATCTAGCCTCTCTCTCCAGGTGTGCACTTTCTAGGGATGGTGAAAAGACAGTGGACTTGATTTGCATTCTTCCTGGAATTGGCATCCTTTGCCCTTCCTAATCCTGGGGAAGCTATCCTGACTCTAGACTTCCACCTCTACACTCTCTTAGTCTCTAAAGTTTTTTTCTCTTCTTAGGACAGTCTGATTCTTTTCAAAAATTATGATATGGGAGTAAGGAAACTATCCCCACCCCCCACCCCTCCCCCCACACACCCATACCCATGTTTTCATCCTCCCCTCCAGTTCAGATCCCTTCTTTACTCTTGGTGGAGCTGAGTAGAGAAGGCTAGGTGAGTAGAGCTATCGTTTATTTTTTCAAATGTATCAAAAACACAACTCTGGCTTCCTAAGATGGTAGTACTCAGTACTCACTAACACTTCTTTGGCCTTCTTTCCCTCTTTATTGTTTGCCTTTCCCTACTTGAGGAGCAGTCTTGGGCAAGTTGTACAATTCTTTGAAAGCAAAAGACTCTGGTTGAATTCTCCTGCATGCCAAGAAAGTTCTCCTTTCCATGCTGATTGAGAAACTTGTCCTGTCCATAGAATTGCACACGATAGTGACCAAAGTATCCCTTTCTTGCACATAATAATTATTTTTATGGCTTTTCATTGTAATGCAAGGTGCCCTGAAAGGTGTTAAATAAGTTCTGAGAATGGGAAGAGTACTAATGGTGACTTCTGTCTTGTTTTGTACTAAAAAAGAACACATGTATTTAAATAAACTGAGGACATGGGAAGACCAGAGGAGACAAAATACCTCTTCAGCTTCTCACTTATAAACATGCTAATGGTGAGCCAAATGCCATCAATATTAAGAACGATATTGATAATAATAGCTTTTCTTTTTAAAAAAGATTTTATTTTCAAGTAATCTCTATACCCAGCGTGGAGCTTGAACTCACAACCTCGAGATCAAGAGCTGTACACTCCATTGACTGAGCCAACCAAGTGCCCCAGTAATAGCTTATTCTTGATGGAACTTTACAGTTTAAAAGCATCCAAGTTACATTGTCTCTGACTTTTCTCTCTACTCTGTGAGGTAGCTTTTGTTTTGTATTGATTTTACCTTTGAGGTAACTGAGACTCACAAAGACTGTGTATCACCCAGTTGTTAAGTGACAGAGCTTGTTCCAACCTAAGATTTTATTTTCCAAATCTAGCACTTCTATCTTTGAACATAGCTCTAAGGTCTGAGGAATTATACTGAATGCTCAGGTTGTCACAGTAAAATTATTAAAGAGAAAAGTGGGGGCATCTGGGTGGCTGAGTAGGTTGAGTGTCTGACTCTTTTTTTTTTTTTTAATTTATTTATTTATTCAGAGAGAGAGAAAGGAGGCAGAGACACAGGCAGAGGGAAGAAGCAGGCTCCATGCAGGGCAACCCAATGTGGGACTTGATCCTGGGCCTCCAGGACCACACCCCGGGCTGCAGGCGGCGCTAAACCGCTGCCCGAGTGTCTGACTCTTGAATTTAGGTCAGACCATGGTCTCAGGATTGGGAGATCAAACCTTGTACCACCTCCATGCTCGTTGCAGAGTCTGCTTGAGATTCTCTCCCCCCCACACCCCATCCCTACTCATGCTCTCTTTTTCTCAAATGAATAAATAAAATCTTAATTTTTTTTTTAAATGGCTGGTTCTACCATTTTGAGTTGCTTAGGGATTGGTTTTGTTATTGATCTTGAAAGTAAGACTAAGTGATTTGAATCCCCTCCACACCCCCACACAAATATCAAATAACCTAATAGTAAGAAGACAAAGTGATTAATTCATTTTTGGTTTATTATAGCTAGCATATTGACTTTAGTGAGATTTATGAAAGCTATTTTTATATCATCATAGATAATTTGTGATATATTGGAACCCTTGGTATAACAAATATGCATAGTATGTGGATGCCCATTTGAAAATACTCATATTATAATTTTAAATTGTAAAGATTTACAGTTGTTATCCTTACTTTTATTGCATGTTGTTCCTTTCTCTGATTTATTTGATAACGAGTCTTTGTTGAAAAGCACAATCCCCAATAACATCATTCTTCCCATGGGAAAATGATATTTTATGACCTGGTTTCTAGAACATATTATGGCAAAAAATACAGAATAAATGTGTCACACATATGAACACAGAAGGCTTTTGTGTTTCTACTTATAGGATTAGAATTGCAGCTACCTTGATTGCATTTTGTTTTCAATCAAGTATCGTATTTATCATCTTTGATCTTTTGATCTGTTATGGCCTACTGTTTGGGAGCTTTCACTATTGTGTTGAGTTTTGGAAATTTAAGAGTCAACATGACTCTTATAGGTTAAAATATTTACAGAATTGGAAACAAAACAGTATAGTTTAATACAGAATGCAAGATATGAAGATAAGGGATATTAGATGAGAAGTACTATACAGGCACTAGTTCAGTGGTGTAGGAAGTTCTGGATCGCTAGGACATATTTCAGCTCATTTGGGAAAAGCTTCATGGAAGAGTTAGCTTTAGGAAATCCAAGGTTTGTAATTGTGATAATGAGAGCATTGGAGCTTTCTAAATTTTGGGATCCTAGGAGCACTAGTTTGCTATCACAAGGTACTTTGGCAAAAGACTGTAATCTGGTTTAACTGGACTATGGGGCACATGAAGGTAGTTGTAACAGAGATAGAAAAGACAGGTTGAAGACAGATTGTGAAGAGAACTTTCAATATTGGATGAAGGAGTTATGGCCTTTTATCTGTGAGCAATGGGGAACCATTGGAGGCTTCTGACCAGGAAGTGACATACTCTAATCTATATGTTAGGATTAACTAGATGATAGCAGTATGGGTAATGGATTGAAATGGAGGAATACCAGAAAGAGGAAGCTGAATTAGGAGGTGATAGGTAATGAGGCCTGTGTTTGTGTATTGATAATGGGAACAAAGAAGAGGAGAAGGATATGAAAGACTCTTTGAAGGCAGAGTTCACTGATTTGACAGCTTTATTTGAGTATGAGAAGTGAGTGAGCATAAGGAATCAAAAATAAGTACTAGTCTCACGTTTGTTTGCTTGTCGATAGTATTGGTATAAAAAGGAAATAAGGAAACCAGAAAGGGAGCTAGTTTAGGTTAGAAGTAGTGGTATAATATATGAGTGAAAATGTTCAGGCATTTGGAAATGTGGTCCTTCGGCCTCAGAGTCAATCCCATTGAAATAATAGTAGGACTCCTAGAGCTGGACAAGTTTTCTGAGGGACATTTTGAGAAATGAAGAGGAGAAGTGAAAGTACTGGGAAGTTTACCCAAACCACACCCACCATAAGGGCTGTCCACCTCTTTCCCGTTAAGAATCATGACCATGTTGGGCCACTGTTACTGATAGGAATATTTTATTCCTGAGATATGTATGTATCCCTGTATATATTTCTAAGATTTTCCCAATAGTGGCATCATTCTCAGTCACTTGCCTTCAAATATTTTGGAGTGGGAGAAAATGGGATGGAAAATTAACAGTTGTTTCTTAGGCATTGCATTTATTCAGTGTACACTCATGAAGATGTGTTGGCCTTGCACACTTTGTCCATTGGCTATGTTATGGCAGAAAGTAGGTGATGCAGTCAGTAATGGGGGAGCCTGAAGGCACTTTGATCTGAAATGTACCGGAAACAGGAGTGTACTGGGAGAGGATAAGCAGGAAGACCATGATCAGAGATAACTCTGTATCATTTGGAGGTTTGAAATAGGGTAACCATCAGTGGAAATAATGAAAAGTGTGAAGCTAAAGTGATAATGTGCAAAAAGAATTTAGTAAGAGATCTTTGCTGTTGGTAGTAGCCACATACTCATTGAATAAATTTTACTGGGTGTACATTGGTATTTAAAGTGATAATGCCCCCCTTTAAGTTGTCATAGCAAAATAATTTTAAAGATAATTTATTAACTGAAATGTTTTTGGTTTGTGTTTGTTACCTTGAAATCAGGGCCATTAAAACTGAGAATAAGGCAAGTTGCTCTTTGTTTCTGATTCTGTCCTTCTAATTTTACCTTGAATAAGTCCCTTCTCTTATGTGTAAAATGATTTTAGGTGACTTAAATGCTCTGGATATTTGAATTATGATTTCTCTTCAATATTTCTCAACTGAGCCAACATAAAAAAATGTAAAAAGTATAAGGTATGATATGATTTACCTGCCAAAGAATATTGGGCTCTAACAAAGATACATTTCTTAAAGACAAGAACTGTCCAAAATATTAATGATTTGTTACAACTCTGACTTCTGGTGAGAATACCGGTACTGGAGTCAGCGGATTGTGTTAAACTTCAGTAGTATAGAAAGCCAAGCAGCATGATTTAGCTTTGTCCAATGTTGACAAATCATGCAGGGAGGAAGAGATCTATGTCCTACGTAATCTTGATTGGATCAGTACTTTTGCCTCATTTTTAGGTTCCTGAATCTTAAAAAAAAAAAAAAAAAGTTTTTATTTTGTGACTTTAAAGTTAAGCTTTTTTTTTTTTTTTTTTTACATACTCACTGTAAGCATATAGGTTTGAACAGATCGATTGATGTTATTTTTGAATATTTGCCAAAACAGAAACATGCCATTGGAAATTTACTTTAAAAATAGATATTTGGGGGCACCTGGGTGGCTGAGTCATTTAAGCATCTGCCTTTAGCTCAGGTCATGATCTCGGGGTCCTGGGATTGAGCCTTACATCAGGCTCTCTGATCATTGGGGAGTCTGCTTTTCCCTCTCCCTCTGTGCTCTCTTGCAAAAAACAAAACAAAACAAAACAAAACAAAAAAAAGAAAATTTGAGAGCCTTTTTGGTATGCAATGACAATTATCCCTGAAAGTTTACTGTAAAATATTCAAGTGTTAGCTCAGAATAAGCTCTTTAAAATTTATTTTTAACTTATATGCAGTAAAATTTATTCTTTTTGTTTTATGTATATGATAAACAGGGCAGTTCTATCACTGCCGAAAAACTCCTTCATACCTTTCTCCTTGACTCTTCTGACAACCACTGATGTGTTTTCTATCCTTATGGGTTTTGCTTCTCTAGAATGTCACATAAATGGAATCATACAGATGCAGCGTTTTTAGTGTGACTTCTTTCACTTAGCATAATGCATTTGAAATTCATTCATCCATGTTGTTGTGTGTATCTGTAGTTTGTTCCTTTTTATTGATGAATGATATTTCTTTTTTTTTAATAAAATAATTTTTATTGGTGTTCAATTTACCAACATACAGAATAACACCCAGTGCTCATCCCGTCAAGTGTCCCCCTCAGTGCCCGTCACCCACTCACCCCCACCCCTCACCCTCCTCCCCTTCCACCACCCCTAGTTCGTTTCCCAGAGTTAGGAGTCTTTATGTTCTGTCTCCCTTTCTGATAATTCCCACACATGCTGAATGATATTTCATTGTATGGATGCTCCACAGTGTTTTTAGCCACCGATTGAAAAACATTTGCATTGTACCCAGTTTTTGGTGATTCTGCATAAAGCCACTACAAATATTCACAATGGTTTTGAAGTCAATGTAAGTCTTATTTCTCTTGGGCAAATACCTAAGAGTGGAATTAACTGCCTATAGTGAGTGTGTATTTAACTTCATAATAAACTGCCAGATTATTTTCCTAAAGGGTCCGTACCATTTTGCATTTGAGAGTTCAGGTTTCTCTGCATACTAGCCAGCACTTCATATTGTTATTCTTTTTGTTTTTAATTTTAATTATTCTACAGAGTGCATATTAGTATCATATTGTGGTTTAATTTGAATTTCCCTCCATGACTAATGATATAGAATATCTTTTCCTGTGCTTATTTGCTTTCCTCATATCTTCTTGGCTGAATTGTCTTTTCACATCATTGGTCCATTTAAAACATTTGGTTGTTTCATATCGTTGAGGTTTGAAAATTCCATATATATATAATTCCACATATTTATAGAAGTTCTTTGTCAGATATATGATTTGCAAATGTTTTACTCTAGTCTGTGGCATATTTTAAATTCTTTTATATTGTCTTATGCAGAGTAAAATGTGTCTTTTTATAGGACAAAGAAAACATTTTTAATTTTGATGGAGTCCCAATTTATCAATTTCTTATGGATAGTGCTTTTGGTGTTATACCTAAGAATTTTGCCTAGCTAAAAGTCACAAAAATTTTTGCATATGTTTTCCCTAAATGTTTTACAGTTTTACATTTATATTCAGGTCTGTGGCCCATTTTGAGTCAATCTTGGAGTAAGATATGAGGTATATGTCTACGTCCTTTTTTTTGCATTTGGATATGTACAAAAGATGATCTTTTCTCCACTGAATTGCGATACCTATGTCAAAATTAACTGATCATAGTATTTATGTGATTGTATTTCTGGACACTCTATTCTTTATTGCTCTATATGTGTCTATCTTTTCAATGATATCACGTGATGGCATTATTGTAGCTGTATAGTAGAATTAACTTTCAAACATCTTTGCTAGAAAGAAACCAGTCTTCTGCAGTACACTAGTCAAATTCCTTTGAGACTTTCTTCCAAGCAAATGGATCACTTCTCAACAATTTTAATGTTTTCTGTCTTCATTCAGTTATATACTAATTATAAATTCAGAATAGGCCATAGTCATACTTCTTATATTCCTTCTGTGGATTGAAAAAGACTCCCATGGACTGTGGGATTCAGTTAGGGCTTTCTCTACATCACAATCAAAATACAAAAATTTGGGGCACCTGGGTGGCTCAGTCAAACTTCTGACTCTTGATTTTAGTTTAGGTCATGATCTCCAGTCTCTATTTAAGATTGAACCCCTCATTAAGTTTCTCTCTCTCCCTCTCCTTCTGACCCTCCCCACCTTCTCTTTTTCTCTCTCTCAAATTAATCAGTCAATGAAATATTTTCAAAAGCACCATTTTCTAAGCTACTCCTCTGTAGAAGTTCCCTAAATGGGCTTGCCCTCTTTTTTATAGGACCCACTACCCAGCCTTAGCTGCCTGAACCGTAACACCCATGGACAACCAGCTTCCTGTCTGGTGGAGTGACAGTTGGTGGAAACCAGCTGTTATGATTCATCCCATTTAAGATTTCTGTCTTAGTGACAGAAGTGACACTTATAGAGCCAGGCTGAATGGTGTCTGATTGGGCAAATTTTATGAAAGAGGTTTGATTTTTAGTGACTCAGCAATTGAAATTTTTATTTTTTAACAGGTACATTCCAGGTTCTAGAGTATGTATGAGCTTAGTTATATAGATAAATGTTGTTTTCATCAAGTGTTTATACCGGCTGTTATTTTTTTCCTAAAAAAAAAACAAACAAGCATGGAAACTTCTATAAAAAAGGTTCTTGCATTACCAATTCTTTAATAGTTTTACAAGCTTTTATATTTCTGATGTCATCCAAAAGGCAAAAATTCTCTGCCCAAGATCTTACGTGTTACATTTTGGATTTGGTGAAAGAAATCTTATGGCCTAAGGGGATAACCTCACATACTGTGAGGACATGACATGGCTTTTCTCTTGGAATGTTGGAGCCAATTTCATCCCTCTTCACTTTTCTTTGGTCAGTTTCTTAGTTCAGATGAACTTATGAATATTATTTAAAAGCAGAATATCTGTTAGGAGGTTGAAGAAATTTGCAACCATAGGGACAAGTTTTTGTGCTGGTCAGTCAGTAAATACACTGAGAAGAACAATATAAGAAAAATACATTGCAAAATATTGGTAAGGGAAAAGTGTACTAGGCTTTATGAGTGATCTCAAATTAACATCATCCGTACTTCTGGGAATATGAGAGAGCATCCTGATGAAGGAGAATGACAGTGATTAATTTGGGGACATAGCAGTTGTAGTACCAGTCCTGTGCAGGGACTGGGATAGAGCCTGTTACTGCAGCTTTGTACAGGATGCGCAGATTTCTGTAGCAATGCTGTATAGCATCTGTGCTACATGCTGAATCATGCCCCTAAATATGAGAAAGTCAAATTGTGGCTGGAATTTTTCTAACACTAACAAATGCTAGTTTCCTATAGTTGAAGTCATGCCAGAAGTTCAACATTTTATAACATTTGGTAGTAATAAGTGATTTTTAGCTTTGGACTGGTGATACCCTCGGGCAAAAGTTCTCAACTCAGTGTGCATAAGAATCCCCTGGGGAACTTGTTAAAATTTAGGTTCCTGGGCTCTGGCCCTCAAAGGTTTGATTTAGTAGGTCTGGGAATTGGCCAAGAATCTGCATTTCAACAACAACTTCACTCAGTTTGGCACCCTGAGTCATCTCTCAAGAAGTTGCAAAATTTTCCTAGGGAAAATTGTTGTTTCTCAACTGATTTTTTTTTTTTTTTTTTTTAAGTAGCCTGAACTCACAACCTTGAGATCAAGACTCAGGTTCTTAACTGAGTGAGCCACCCTGGTGCCCCCTCAACTGAATTTTACAATACTATTTCACTTAGCACAGTAGTGTTATGAAATTTAATCATTGAGCTTCAGAGTTCCAATAGATTGGATTAGATTAGATAGATTAATCTCTGAGCTTCAGAGATTAGCAATAACTAGTTTAGATTCCCCAGGTATAAACTAAGTAAGATATAACATGCAATGAAAAAAAAACATGCAATGAGCAGTATGTATAGCCTCAAGTTAGATTTATTTCAATTAGAAATTATTAGTTACACAATTTCCATTTCTAGGTCATCTGTGCCTCCACAGATGGTATTGGATAAGGAAGGTAGACCAGGCATAGATATCTAGGGAATTTCACAGGGTTCTTTATAATCATTTATTGCCTACTGTGCCCTTAATGATGTTACTCAGGATCCCATTAAGTTAGCTGTGAATATACTAATTGGTCCCTTGACAATAGCCAGGGAGTGTCAAATCCTGTCCCTCCACCCCATTTTGGCTATGTTGGAGACAAGATAGAAATTGTTGCCTGTGTAAGGGTACTTTTCTTTCTGGGAACAAGGCACCTGTGGGCCAAAGGAAATTTCTTAAAACACAGCAGGAATCCCTAGAGAATCTTTGTCTAATTCAGACAAGCACTTATGACCTACTTTTAAAAGTAATTTGAAAATCCCATCAAACATAAGCAATCAAAATCCCAATTTTCTACCAGGTATTCTATAGACCTAGCATGGCATCATTTCTGCCTGCCCATATGAACAGCATAAATATGTTTTGGACAGGCTTTTTCCCTTCCTTTGTTGATACTTAGGTAAAACGGAGCATTTCTAGTTACTGGACTCAAAGCAACTATAGAAGTGAATACAATGCGATGTAAATTGGTTCTTTTTGTACATAAGAAGGGAATCAAATTTGCCAACTTGGTATTTAAATTCAGACAAAGTACTGCAGTTTACAAAATTAAAACACCTAAGCCAGAGCTTATTTTTCCTTCCTTTGAAGCCTTTAGCTTGTGGTTTATAAATGCATCTGGCTTATATGAAACTTTTTTAACTTTTCAAAGCAAAATTTTAACAAGGCAGAGTTTCACAAAATCTTCCAGAGTTGAAAGGTACATTAAAGAATATCCAATACTATTTCTTACCTAATTTTTGAATCTCATCTTGCTTCTATTTTAACTCTCCCACTAAATGGTTAGCTTCATAAGGAAAAGCTTCCTACTCGTTTGCATATTTAATACCATGAGATTTTATTAATAATCAAGTTTAGCTTCTTGAGGAAGAAGGTTTCATTTTGCACAATTGGCCAAATAAATATTTTTGAATTTGATCAATCAATAAGTTGGCAGATGGCTTTTTTCACTCCCTATTTTGCTCTTGCATAGGTTTGGCTGCCATATTGGCTTAGTTTAGATATTTGCCTTGTCTCTTGCCAGGTGTGTGACTTTGGGCAAGTTACTTAACCTCTCTGTGCCTTAGTTTTCTTTGCTGTAAGATGGCACTCAATAAACGATAGCATGATCCTCATCACTACCAGCAGACCTTGCTGTTTGCATTTTAATCATTTCAGATTTCTGTTATTTCTTCTATTTGCACTGGTGTCTTTAGCTAACCCTACAATCAGTCTGATTTTCTGCATTTATTCATTTCTGGCTATATTTTGTCCAGTAGAATTCTGCAATATGAAGAATTGAATGGCAGTGATCTAGGCTCTGGGAAGGAGGCTTAAAGGGTTGTGAGATTGTGTAACATAACATAGGCTGTGATGCAGCCTGTTATGATCTCAGATTTGCCACTTACTTCACTTTACCTCACAAACCTCAATTTCTTATAGATAGAGTGGAGATGATAATAGTACACTTGGAATGAGGTATAGCATTAAATGATTTAACATATGTAAAAGCACTCAAAATGATGACTAGTACATAAAAGAGATACCATGCCCAAGCTCCATCCTGAGATTCTGATTAAATTGATCTGGAGTGGGGTTCAGGCCTCTGTATATTTAAAAACTCTTAGGGGGACTCTAATGTGCAGTGAGGAATGAGAACCACTAGACTACATGATTCTCACAGTCTAGCCTAATTAGCAGGGTACAGGCTTACATACTTAAGCTTCCTATCCTTTCATTTCATAGTTTAAGTTCTGTCTAGAAAATACTATGGGAAGACAGAACTTACTTGATGGCTGTTGAGAGTATGACAAATTAATAGTTACAATTATTTAGTGTGTATATATTGGATATACTTTATTATGGTAAATTCCTCATGATTCTGCGTCAAGCAGTTTTTCAACAGAAACTGTAATAAGGAGTTTTTAGGCTGTTTTAACTTATCGTCCTACAACAAAATATGGAAATCACTGTTCAAAAAAAAATAACTTCATGATTCAGTTAACAAAATCAAGGTATGTATGCTCATGTAGAGCAGAAGAGTAAATTAATTGGTGTTTAGAGTCTGATATGTTATAATGAACTGGGTTATCAAGTGGTGACTTAATTAGCTATTGAATGCATTAACACCCCATAAATGTGGGAAGTTCACACTCAAGTTTTGTCACTTTTGTCAGTGAACTGGTGGCAGTATCCAAAGGATCAAGGTGCATTTCTGAAAAAATCTGAGTGGTTCCTATTAAAAAATAAGTATGAGAGGCATTAGGGACCTATCATGTAATGGAACTAATGTTCCCTATAATATGCACTACAGACAAACTGGGAAAATACAGAGAAATAGAAAGAAGAAAAATAAAACCACCAGCAAGCCCATACCGTAAAACACCCATTACTAAGAACTTTATATACCATCTTTTTATAGCCACAATTATATATAAGATTCAAAGTATGATCATACTACAGATGAAGTTTTGCATTTATCCCATTAAACAAACTCACTGAGAGCATCTTGCCAGACAAAACAGTTTTTAAACTTTGCTTTCTCCTAAGTTATACATGAGATATACTCAACAATATTATTGGTTCAAGATAAAGGATGCAAGTAAAAGGAAGATTGATTCTGCCCAGGGTACAGAAACAAGACAATGAAGAATAATGTGTTTTATTTCTGAATCTCATTTTTACTCATTAATAAATTATTTATGGAAAAAGTGTTTCAGAGGGAAGTGGTTTAAGTTCACTAGTGATCTTTTAGGGAATGGCTCAATAAGTAATAATTGTATGAATGAGTTAAGGAAGAATTAAACATAAATAGTCCTCAAAACCTTAAATTGTTTTTCTCTCCCCAGACTTATTCCAAAGCCCCAGTATTTTCCCCCATTCTGCCGTTTAGGAATTTTAATTTTAAAAAATATAGAAAGTGTTACTCTTGGTCATACCTTCCTTTTTAAAATGTAGAAAATATGGAAGCATACCTGGGTAATAGTAGATATAAACACAAAGAATTAGGAGATAGGTGCTTACAATTCTTAGTCTTGGCTTATATTCCATGGTGGAAAGTCTCCTTTAAAGAGAGAGACAGGCAAAGCTTATCTTGCTGAGGGTTTCTTGGAGCCATCTTATAATGAAGACTGCTTTTGGGACCCGTTAGAGTTCACCATTGGGCCCATGCCCCTGCCATGCAGATGCTGGAAGTTCATCTTTTGATTTCTAGTGACCTCTGCAGCACTGATTACATGATTTGCCAGGCCTAGTGCAAAGTGAAAATATGGAGCCCCCTGTTCAAAAAGCAAGAAAATTAAAATATAAAGCTTTTTCCTTTCTTCCACTGTCTTTTTCTCTATCTGTAATGGTGTTTTTATTTTCTATGTAATGTTTTATGGCCTTGGGCATGGGGATACTTGCCCAGCGAATGCAGATTGTCACAGGGTACCATCCTGTGGGTGGTAAGCACACATACCACCCACTGGCTGCTTGGTTTCCCCTCCCACCAGCCGCTGGATGTGCCCCTGTGTCCCCTAGGCCTGCCCTGTGTGGGAACCCATGGCGGATGAGGGACCTCTGAGGGTAGGGCAACCTCCCTACTGGAATGTGGTGGGTACCTGGATCAGCAGTAGGTGAAAGACTGTCTTCCACCCACCAGTTGCCAGTGAACACTCCATTGTGCTGCCAATCTGAGATGCGGATGGTTGCCAGCATACCTCTCTGAGTTGTCTCAGAGAACAAGGGAGCCCTTCTGTTTGTGCCCAGACCCCTGCTGGGGCTGGAGGGCAGCAGCAATTGCTGAATGAGAACCTGAAAGAATAGGATCCCAAAGTGTCAGAGCAGCTGAGAACCCATCCCAGCAAGGTAGGGAAGTATGCTGATTGTAAGCTGAGGCTCCATGCTCCCAGAGCATGCTCTGTGGTCTCATAGGACTTCATTTACAAAATGGAAACTCAAAGATAAAATTATTAAGAATTTCAAGGTGGAGTATTAAACCTCATGTTGGAGGAAGGTCTTCTAAACCAATACTTACATAGTTAAACTGGCTGCATACAAGTGAAGCAGACCCTGAGCTTCATGAATAACCTTCCTGACACCGAAGTGAAGGAACTATTTTTTTTTTGATAGAATGAAAAATACTTGAATATCACTTTTATTTCTTATATAACAGTGCTTCTAAATTTTAATGTGCGTAAGAATTATATATGAGGTTCTTGTTTTCTAATTAGGGAGTTCTGGAGCCTGAGATTTGCATTTCTAACAAGCGGATGCCATCCATAGCTGGTCTGGAAACCACTCTTCCACACCTGACTCCTTTAAAAGCATTTTATTTGGAAATAATTAGAGACTCACAAGAAGTTGCAAAATTAGTAGACTCCTATATAATAAATATTCTCTTAACTCCCGATGGTGACATCTTACATGTAATGCAAATACAATATGTGATAAGACTGTTATTATAATATCAAAACCAAGAAACTGACATTGATACTGTCAAATAACAAAAAAATAATACAATTTAGCAACAAGTTGATGTCTCTTATTAAAGGGAAAACAGTTCATGAATTGGAGAAATACAATGCCTCACAAGTAGTAGAACATTGTTCCTGAGACACTTTGAGGTAGAGCAAGTTTTATAGAATGTTATGAGAGGCAACATGGAAGCAGGCATGGTTCGCTAGAATTTTGAGGATTTTCTTGTAAGACAAGCAGGTCCTATTTTCTAGCTAGCTAGCTAAAGCAGAGTTAGAGGATTATTATTAGTGTATGTTAGGTTTCCTTGATAGGTGTTTCCTATGAATGTAGGCTGACTTAGGTGTATATTTGTGACATGGACTGGGCCCCTGGGATGTCTTCCATTTTATGGGTCCTGATATACAAATTAACTTTATCAGTATGGTATTGTTAACTGGACTACAGACCAGGTTCCATTTTCATCATTTTTTACGTGTGTGTGTGTGTGTGTGTGTGTGTGTCTGTACACTTATATATAATTTCATTTCATGTATAGATTTATGTCACACCAAAATCAAGATATGGAACTGTTGTATTACCAAAGAGAATTAATTCATGCACCCCAGACGATGGATATAATTCATTAGGAATTCTCAGTAATTCAAACAATAACAATTCCTATTATTTTCTCATAGTTAGAATTGTACCCATAATCCAACAAACCATGAGCTTGGCAGTTTTAAGTTCAATGAAGCAATAAAGTGAGATGAAGCTTTGGGGGCAAAATTAACAATGTTCATTGGAGGAAGTACAACATTCCTTGTGCTATGACCGAAATCAAATGTAAATTTGGGGGAATCTTTACAAAAAAGAGACATAAGGAAAATAAGAACCAGATATACCCAGTAGATCTCCAGGGCTCAGTATGGAAATTGATAAATATTAATTGATAATGACAGAGTAAGATGTTAATCATCATACTGTTTGGTGGACCTGCTAATTGCTTATTCTATGCATTAGACAGCTTTCAAACTTCACACATCTTTATAATAATAAGCCTACTTTATAATGCCACTGAAATAAGACTTCTTACCTATTACATGCATTGTAAATGGAAACGTTTGTCAGATTTGGTAAATATGGCTCATAATTATCAACTTCTCTTTGTATTTTGGTGGTATAGCATAGTGGTTAAACACATTATTCTTAACAGTGTGACCTTGGCCAAGTGACTTAACATCTCTGTGCCCTAGTTTTCTTTTCTATAAGTTGGAAGTGAGTATAGGCCCTAACACATGGAGTTGTTGCATAGGTAAATCATATGCAACAGTGCCTTGCAAAGTGTAAGCAGAGTCAGTTATAGTATCATTAATAATAGGATTAGGCCAGCCTTGGGTGCCTTCTACTAACAATTTCCCCAGATTTTGGTTCTTTATATCCAAATTATTGACCCCAACAACTTTTTTTTTATTGAACATGTGTAGATTTTTAAGATTAGAGTTTCTTTTAAATATAACCATTCACTGTATAAACTAAAGTTAAGCACATAGACTCTGGATTCAAGTTCTAGTACTTACTAACTGCAGAGTAATTGTGATGCTTGGACAAGGAACTTCTCTAAATTGTAGTTTTCTTATCTATAAACAGGGGCATAGTAACAGTATTTCCCCCATAAACTTGTAAAGATGAAATGGAACAGTTCATGTAAGGCATTTGGCATGTAATTAGCACTTTGTTGATAGTCACTGTTTTTTGTTTTGTTTTGTTTTGTTTCGTGGATTTCTGGTTTTCTCTGTAAGTGTACGTAGTCCACAGACTTTCAGGGGTACTTGGGAGAAGTGATACAAAACCAAATATGAACAAGCATAGCTTCAGTCACACCTTAAGGACAGAGAAGTTGGAGCTCCTAACGATGTAGATTCCCAGGTGCCACAGAGACTGCTAACTATTCCCTGATATCCATCCTCTTCTTTCTTTCAATAATTGAACCCTGCCCCTTGTCAATTTTAGGAGGGCACATGGCCAATAGAGCTGGAAACTACATTTCCCTGGGCTGTGTTGTAACTATATGTGACCATGTTTTCTGCCAATGGGAGTGTATACAACTTCTGCACTTCCTGACGGATTGATTACTCCCTACTTCCATGTGTTCCCATTCCCTCTGTTAAGAGTGTGATAGTCCATGGACAAGGTAAAGGACAAGTTTTCTACCATGCAAGCAAGACTGCACCCTTAGACTGACAGACCCACAAGGCAACATGAATTTGATTCCTTGAACCACTTTAAATAGACCTACCTTCTTCCCATTGGCCTCCCTGTATAGTACAGGCCTATTAAATGAGAAAGAAGTCAACTTGTATCTTGTTGGCGCTACTGTATTTTGGAGTCTCTTGGTTACAGCACTTTAGACTATATCTTAACTAATTTATGAGGTCCATCTCCAAAGATGTTGAATGCTGGAAAAGATATACTTTAATAAGATCCTCCAGGAACTATGATGCCAGCAATCCAGGGACTATCCTTTGAAAAACCAACACTAATGTGCTTCAAAGATGTCTCATTATCTCTTAGCAAAATAGAAGTTTTGGAAACGAGTCTAGAATTTGGAAGATAGACCTCTTGTTAAAATTTTATTGTATTTGAACTGAAATCTGTTCAAGAATTCTGAAATTATTAACAGGACACCTCATTTTACATTAACAGTATGATTACATTTTAAGTTTAAAAAAAATTTATTAAAATGAATGCCTAAGAGGTTCTTTACAATGTTGTTTTTTATAATGACCAAAAGAGTGAAAATACTTTGGATATCAGGTTGTTTACTTCTATACCATCAAATTACAAGGATGAGGTAATTCTGTATATGTTGACTAAGATACTCAAGATGTATTAAGCTAAAAATATAAAGTACTATAAAAAAAAATACGCCAGAGACAAAAGAATACATTTGGTGTGACTCCATTTATTTAAAATCTGAAAACAGTAGAAGTTATAGTTCTTAATGTTGTGTGCTTAGGCAGTAAAATTAAAAGGAAAAATAAGGAATTGGTTAGTGAAAGTCAGGGTACTAGAAACCTTGGAGAAGGATGGGGGAAGAGGGTGGTAATTAGGAGGAGTTACAAGGAGAGCTTCTAAGGGGCTGGTAGTGGTTTACTTCTCAATCCGGGCAGTGATTGGATGGGGGTTCACTTCGTTATTTTGCACACTTATCTATGTATATATTATATTTCATAATAAAAACCACCAAAAACATATTTCATAATTACATTAGGCATATACATATTCTCTCTTTATTTATATTTATATCTGTCTATCTATCTATCTATCTATCTATCTATCTAAAATGAGTGTATTCCTGTGTGCTCGTAGAAAACTTCACAAAGGACACACACAAGAGTTGTGGGCATTTGTTATTACCATTGGGTAGTGGGAATGTGGGATAGGAACATTTTACTTTGCATTTTACAATTTGCATTTAATTTATAATTTGGATTTTCTTCAGAATCCTTTGTTACTTTATTTAAAAATAATCCCTCAAATATTGTATGTGAATATAGATCATTTTATTTTATTTATTTTTTAAAGATTTATTTATTTATTTTAGAGACAGCAAGATTGCATGAGCAGGAGAGAGACAGAGGAAGAGGGAAAGAAAGAATTCCAAGCAGCCTAACACCAGCTCAATCCCAGGACCCTGAGATCATGACCAGGCCAAAATCAAGAGTTGGACAGTTAACTGACTGAGCCACCCAGCCACCCCTAGATCGTTTTATTTTACATGCTTTTGTACTATTTGAATTTTGTTTATAATCATGTTACTTAAAAAATTCTTTTTCCAAATTTGCATGTGTATACATATGTGTATGTTGTATATACATACTAATATATGCTTGGACAATTGTGGAGTGATACTCATGAAACTCTTAACAGTGGTCACCTCTGAGGGATATACCTGGGTTAATTAAGAGAGGGGAAAACTTTCACTTTTTACTTTATATACTTACAGTTTGTTTGAATATATTCTTTTACAATGAACATGTGCTACTTTTAAATTTATAGCATACATAATAAAAATAAAATAAAATCTTAAAAAAAGAAGGGGGTGTCTGGCCGGCTCAGTTGGTAGAACATGTGACTCTTGATCTTGGGGTCATGAGTTCAAGCCCCCCTTTGGGTGTGGATCCTAATTAAAAAAATAAATAAAATGGAAAAATAGCTGGATCAAGAGGATTGTGTTAAATTTTTTTTCATTTGAAATAATATAGAACTGTAAATTTAAAACACACACCAAAGGTGGTATATAGCATATTCCAGCATGTTTTGTTTTTTAGGCAGAATGGACTTAGAGGGCTGGAAAGGGTCTACTTAAAAATGTGTCCTATTTGGGGAGAAAGTTCATGTATTGGAAGAGATATGCTGGAATGCAAATCTAAACCCCTGCCCCTTCACACATAGGCCAGAGGCCCTGGGCTAATCTGATAGAAATCTTTGAAATTAAATCACTAAGACACAATTCCTTAAAGTCAAGCATGGCCTGGCCTATGCAAAGTATTCATTAATTATTTGTTGAATTTATTGAAGAACGATGCAGTATTTAAATGATACTTCATGCACTAAAGCTTCACTACTTGTTGATACTTTATTTTATAACACGTTAAATTTTCTTGGTGAGAGGATTGAGAGGTGCAGAACATGATTGATGACATGCAAGTGGGTCATTTCTGGGGAAATAAATACTAGCATTTAGGTCAGCTAGTATTTTAGTCTGGTTTTTAAAAGCCTAGGATACTTTTAAGATTGTTAATTGACAGTTTCAAAATGGCAGAAGAGTAGGAGACCTTAGTTTCATCTGGTCCCAGCAGCTAGATAGCTGTCACATCATTCTGAACACCTGTGAAGTCAACCGAGCTCTAAGAATTGCTGCAATTCTACAAATAGAAAACCACCACTTTCTGCAAGGTAGGAAGTACAGAGAAGTGAATCTGAGGCTGATATATTGGAAGATAAACCTTGTGTGGGGTGGGGGTGGGGGGCTCATAAGCCAGCTGCCAGAAAGTGATAGACCAGTTCAGCACAAAATCAGAACTTTTAGCAGTCTGCTCCAGTGAGGAACATCCCTGCCTTGAAAGGCACTCAGGTGGTGAAGTGGCGCAGAATCCTATGTGGGACAGTATGGCCTTGGGAGCCCCAGGATCAGAGAAACACTGGGGGTGCTTGAGTGTGGCAGTTTCCAGCCATCTGAGCAGGGAACTTGGCTACAATTAGCAAGCCCAGGAGTGGGCTCTCACTCGGGGTTGCCATAAACCATGACCTTGGCATGGTCAAGCCACCACTCTCTGAGCAAGGGCTAAGCAAGGAGCAGAACCAGTGAGAACCCTCCCCACCCCCATCCTCCACCAGGAGGAGCGACCCTGGTGTGCAGCCTCTGGAGGCTGCAGGGTTTGGAGACTTGAATCGGGGTTTAGGGACTGAGATAGAAACGCTCCATCACAGGCTGGATGAGCTTGGAGTGGGGATGGAGACCAGGGAGACAGGAGTATTGGCTGCTTCTTCCTGAGGGCGCACTGAGGACTGAGGCCCTGAGCTTTTGGCTCCAGAGCTGGAGATTGGGAGGCCTTCATTTCCACACGCATCCTGTAGAGCTGCACAGAAAGCCTTCAGGGAACAAAAGCCACATAGAGCCATCCGGAGCAGATTACTTAGCCTGGCCCCCTGGCAAGGGTGTTGCAATTCTGCCCGGGGCAACGACACCCGAGATTCAGCACAACAGGCCCCTCTCCCAGAAAATCAGCAAGAACATTTGGCTAAAATCAAGTTTACCTATCACACAGAACTATAAAAATCCAGGACTAGGGGAAAATAGTCTATAGAATTAATGGTATTTTCCTCATGATTCTTTAGTTGTTCAATTTAAATATTTTCTCTTTTTCCTTTTCAACTGATTTCTTATTTTTTCCACCTGTTTATATTCTTATTTTTCTTTCTTTTTTTTTGTATTTTAGTTTTCATTCTTATAGTTATATTCTATCCTTTCATTGTACTTATTTTCATACATATTTAAGTTTTTCTTTCTTTACAATTTTGGGACCTAGTTTTCTAACAAACAGAGCAAAAATACACACAGGATCCAGTGTATTGTTCTGTTCACCTATCTCATTATATTCTCTTTTTTTAATTTTTATTTTTTTGTTTTTTTTTGGGTTTTTTTTTGGGGGGTCTCTTCTGATTTAGTGTATATTTCTTTGGGGTCATTGTCATTTTAGTATTTTGTTTTCTTGTTCATCAGTTCTTCTCTGGACAGCATGACAAGATGGAAAAATTCATTTCAAAAAAAGAGAACAAGGGACAGTACTGAATGCCAGGGACTTGATCAGTATGAATACAAGGAGGATGTTGGAACTAAAGTTCAGAATAATGATTATAAAGATAATAGCTGGGCTTAAAAAGCAGGGAATACACTAGAGAATCCCTTTCTGGAGAGTAAGAGGCTAAAATCTAATCAAGTCAAAATTAAAACGGAATAATGAGATGCAACAAAACATGGAGGCTTGAACTGCTAGGATAAATGAGACAGAAAGAGAGTTAGAGATATAGAAGACAAATGAAGGAGAATAAAGAAGCCGAGAAAAAGAGAACTACTGGATCTCGAGAGGAGAATTCAAGAGATAAGTGATACAGTAAAGCAAAACAATATTAGGATAATTGGGATCCCAGAAGAAGATGAAAGGAGGGGGAGGAAGTATATTGGAGCAAATTATAGTGGAAAACTTACTTAATTTGGGGAAGGAAACAGCCATTCAAGTCCAGGAGGCAAAGAGAACTCACTTCAAAATCAATAAAAATAGGTCAACACCTTGACATATAATATTGGAACTTGTAAATTTCAGAGAAAAAAGAAAATTCTGAAAGCAGCTCTGGGCAAGAGGTCCTTAACCTACAAAGGTGGAAACATTAGACTGGCACAAGCCCTATTCACAGACATCTGGCAGGCCAGAAAGGACTGGCATATGTTCAGGGTAATAAATGAGAAAAATATTCAGTCAAAAATACTCTATCCAGCAAGACTGTCTGTCAAAACAGGAGATAAAAAGCTTCCAGGACGAACAGAGACTAAAAGAATTTCTGGCCACTAACCTAGTCCTGCAAGAAATATTAAAGAGCATCTTGTAAGTGATGAGAGAGCCCCATCGAATGTAGACCAGAATATACAGAAACATTGGCCTTACAGGTAATAATGGCATTGAATTCACATCTTTCAATAGTTGCTCTGAATATAAGTGGGCTAAATGTCCCAATCAAAAGACATAGAGTATCAGATTGGATAAAAAAGCATGACCCATCAATATGCTGTCTGCAAAAGACTCACTTTAGACCCAAAGACACCTCCAATGGAAAGTGAGGGGGTGGAAAACGATTTAACATGGTAATGGACTTCATAAGAAAGCTGGAGTGGCAATCCGTATATCAGACAAATTAGATTTTAAACCAAAGACTGTAATAAGAGATGAGGAACCACACTATATCATAACTAAAGGGTGTATCCAACAAGATCTAAGAATTTTAAATATTTTTGCTCTCAATGTGGGAGCAGCCAATTATATAAACCAATTAATAACAAAATTAAATACATTGATAATAATACATAGAAGGGAACTTTAACACCCTGCTCACTGCAATGGAGAGGTAGATCATCTAACTAGAAGATCAACAATGAAACAAGGGCTTTGAATGACACACTGGACCAGATGCATTCAGATATATGGATATATTTGGAGTATTCCATCCTAAAGCAACAGAATACAAATTCTTCTCAAATGCACATGGAGCATTTTCCAGAACAGATCATGTACTGGGTCACAAATCAGGTCTCAAGCAGTATTCAAAGATTGGGATCATTCACTGCATATTTTCAGACTACAGTGCTTTGAAACTTGAACTCAATCACAAGAGGAAATTTGGAAGGAACTCAAATACATGGAGATTAAAGACCATCCTACTAAAGAATGAATGGGTCATCCAGGAAATTAAAGAATTTTAAAAATTCATGGAAACAAATGAAAACAAAAACACAACTGCTCAAAACCTTTGGGATGCAGCAAAGGCAGGTCTAAGAAGGAAGTACATATCAATACAGCCTTTCTCAAGAACCAAGAAAGTCTCAAATGCACAACCTAACCTTACTCCTAAAGATTCTGGGGAAAGAACAGCAAATAAAGTCTAAGCCCAGCAGGAGAAGAGAATTAATAAATATTAGAGCAGAAATCAATGAAATAGAGATCGAAAGAACAGTAGAACAGATCAACAAAACTAAGAGCTTGTTCTCTGAAAGAATATGATTGGTAAACCCCTGGACAGATTTGTCAAAAAGAAAAGAGAAAGGACCCAAATAAAATTATGAATGAAAGAGGAGAGATCACAACCAACACTGAAGAAATACAAACGATTATAAGAACATATGAGCAACTATATGCCAACAAACTGTGCAATCTGGAAGAAATGGATGCATTCCTGGAAACTTAAAGACTACTGAAATAGGAAGAAATAGAAAATTGGAACAGACTCATAACTAACAAGGAAATTGAAGCAGTAATCAAAAATCTCCCAAGAAACAAAAGCCCAGGGCTGGATAGCTCCCAGGGGAATTCAACCAAACATTTAAAGAAGAAATAATACCTATTTTTCTGAAGCTGTTTCAAAATAGAAGTGGAAGGAAAACTCCCAAACTCTTTCTATGAGGCCAACATTACCTTGACTCCAAAACCAGACAAAGACCCCAACAAAAAGGAGAATTACAGACTAATGTCCCTGATGAAATATGGATGCCAAAATACCAAGATACTAGCTAGTAGGATCCAACAGTACATGAAAAGGATTATTCACCCCTACCAAGTGGGATTTATTCCTGGGCTGCAGGGTTCAACAATCACAAATCAATCAAGGTGATACACTACGTTAATAAAAGAGAGGACATATGACCTTCTCATTTGCTGCAGAAAAAGCATTTGACAAAATATAGCATCCTTTCTTGATTAAAACTCTCCACAGTGTAGGGATAGAGGGAACATACCTCAATATCAGAAAAGCCATCTATGAAAAGTCCACAGTGAATATCCTTCTTCATGGGGAAACACTGAAGCTTTTCCCCTAAGATCAGGAACATGACAGGGATGTCACTTTCACAACTGCTGTTTAACATAGTACTAGCCTCAGCAATCAGACAACAAAAAGAAATAAAAGGCATTCAAATTGACAAAGAAGAAGTCAAACTCTCTCTCTTTGCAGATGACATGATACTTTATGTGGAAAACCCACAAGACTCCACCCCCAAATTGCTAGAACTCATACAGCAATTCAGCAGTGTGGCAGATATAAAATCAATGCACAGGAATCAGTTGCATTTCTCTACACTAACAATGAGAGAGAAGAAGGAGCAATTAAGGAATTGATCCCAGTTACATTTGCACCAAAATGTCTTTAAGATTCTTAGGAATAAACCTAACCCAAAGAGGCACGTCTCAAGATGTGTCTAGCCTATCACAATCAAGACCCCCAAAATAAATAGTCAAGAAATGGGCAGAAGACAGACATTTCTCCAAAGAAGACATACAAATGGCCAACCGACACATCAAAAAATGCTCCATAGCACTTGGCATCAGGTTAATACATATCAAAACTGCAATAGATACCGCCTCACACCAGTCAGAATGGCTAAGATGAACAACTTAGGAAGCAACAGATGTGGTGATGATGCAGAGAAAGAGGAACCCTCTTATATTGTTGGTGGGAATGCAAGCTGGTGCAGCCACTCTGGAAAAGAGTATGGAGGTTCCTCAAATAGTTGAAAATAAAGCTACCCTACCACCTAGCAATTGCACTACTGGGTATTTACCCCAAAGATACAAATGTAGTGATCCTAAGGGGCACTTTCACCCCAATACTTAAAGCACCAATTCCACAATAGCCAAACTCCGGAAGGAGTCCAGATATCAATTGACGAATGGATAAAGAAGATGTGGTATAGGGACGCCTGGGTTGCTCAGTGGTTTAGCACCTGCCTTCAGCCCAGAACATGATCCTGGAGACCCGGGATCAGGCTCTGCGTTGGGCTCCCTGCATGGAGCCTGCTTCTCCCACTGCCTGTGTCTCTGCCTCTCTCTCTCTGTGTTTCTCATGAATAAATAAATGATATCTTAAAAAAAAAAAGAAGATGTGGTATATATTGTATATGTGGTATATATATAATACACACACACACAATGGAATACTACTCAGCCATCAAAAAAGATGACATCTTGTCATTTGCAATGATGTAGATGGAACTCTGGGTATTATGTTAAGTGAAGTAAGTCAATTAGAGAAAGATAATTACCATATGATCTCACTCATGTGGAATTTAAGAAACAAAACAGGATCATAGTGGAAGGGAAGGAAAAATAAAACGAAATCAGAGAGAGAGAGAGAGAGACAAACCATAAGAGATTCTTTTTTTAAATTAAAAAAAAAGATTTTATTTATTTATTTAATCATTTGAGACACAGAAAGAGAGAAGCAGAGACCTAGGAAGAGGGAGAAGCAGTCTCCCTGCAAGGAGCTTGATGCAGGACTCACCCTGGAATCACACCCTGAGCTAAAGGGGGACGCTTAACCACTGAGCCCCCCAGGCATCCCAAGAGATTCTTAATCATAGGAAACAAAGTGAGGTTTGCTTGAGGGGAGTAATGTGGGGGAATGGGGTAACTGGGTGATGAGCATTAAGGAGGGCACATGATGTAATGAGCACAGGGTGTTATATAAGACTGATGAATCACTGAACTCTACTTCTGAAACTAATAATACATTACATGTTAATTAATTGATTTTAAATAAAAATTAAACTTGTTCATTAACAGTGATATTCTATCCTAGTCATTATGAAGCTCAGGGTAATGATTTAAAATTCAGTAAGAAGGACTCAACCAGACAATAAAAATTCACTCAAAGACTAATGGTATTATAGAGAAGCAGCACTGATATTAATCAAAGCTCTGATACTGTACCTAGTGAGTAATCTAAGTAGATTTAACAATTTGTTCCTGGTAGATATTGCCACAAATAATAATAATTTTTTTTGGTAACAGAGGCGATCAAATATAGAGATGTAGAAGTTAGTTCCACACTGAAATAGAGCTTTTTTGGAATAATGTCCCAATGCCAGTATAAAAATGTGCTGCCTGAGACAGTAGCAACTAATTGACATGTGACTACTGAGCCCTTGAAATATGGCTAGTCTCAGTTAAGATGTCTTGTGTTAAATTCACACCAGATTTGAAGATTTAGTTTTTGGTTGTAAACCATTAATAATAATATTAAAATATTGATGTTTTAATATTGATTCTATGTTGAAATGTTAATAATTTGGATATATTAGGATAAATAAAGAGTATTAAAATTAGTTTAATCTGTTTCTTATTTTTTAATATAGTTACTAAAAATTTTTAAATTATCAGTGTGGCTCACCCTCGTAGCTCACTTATGTTAGATGGTGCTGGTATAGAAGGTTTGAATTAGAGGTGAACCAACAGTCAGTATTTTCGCTTCGCTTATATTCCACACAGGGAAAATAATTCCACAGAGGAAAGAGATTTCTTCAAAGGCACACACATAGTTGGGAAGAAGTACGGAGTAGAACCTCCATCTTTTGATTCTCTATCTCCTTACACAGCTGGCTCCTGATGGAAAATTTGAAAGCAGGCAAACTTCCTTAGGACATCTACCCATGGGACATTATATTTCTTTAACATTTAAGAGCTAGGCAATGATTTAAAAAAAAAAATTCTAGGGATTTGGAATAGGATTGAGAATAGATAGAAGTTAGAAGACTAACATGTAATTTTACACACCTCTGTGTTATTTTTAAAACTTGGGCATATAGGGACGCCTGGGTGGCTCAGTGGTTGAGAGTCTGCTTTTGGCTCAGGGCGTGATCCCAGTATCATGCTGGTATTGAGTCCCACATCAGGCTCCCTGCATGAAGCCTGCTTCTCCCTCTGTCTCTGCCTGTGTATCTTATGAATAAATAAATAAAATATTAAAAAAAAAACTTGGGCTTATATTACTAGGAAGGAAGGAAGAAAGAAAGAAAAGAAAAAGGCAGGTTGAGATGGAGGATGAAGCAGATAGATAAGGTTCAAAAGAAACCATGGTTTGAAATTCAAATTTGGAGATATTTGAAGTGGCTTTTTCTACCATTATCTTCTTTCACATCTCTAGATGCCCTTGGTTAATTCTTTCTGCTCTCTCTGGGTGGTTTACTTTTTACATTACTAAAGCAAAATCAACTGGTGCAAACTAATTCTTGATCTGCAGCTGTAGCTTGAAAAACCTACGTTTTCCCTACTTTAATAAGCAGCAGGCCAGCAAGAATGGTTGGTGATTTTGTTTCAAGAGAATTGAAGTCCTCCATTCTAAAGGGCACTTCCCAACAGACTAGATGTTTCTGTTTGAAGCCATTTGCTACAATCATCCTTGAGATTTTTGCTCATGGCATCCAGAGCTATTACCTCTAAAGACAGATTCTTAGAACACAAGTTCATTTAGCTTCAGAACATACACAGGCTCCTTATTGGAGCAGCTGTGCTGAGTTTCTGAATGGAGAGATGATTTCCACAGTGTGTTTTATAGCCACACACCATTCCTGAGCATAATCTCAAACACAGATTATTTTTATTTTTACTCCTTCATTGTAGGAGAGAAAGACATACTTGGCTAGTCTGAGGAGTAATGTTTACAGCAGCATTTTCTATTTTTGTGGCAGTTTCCTTCAGGCCCTTGCTTTGTTGACTTTCTTTCTGAACCCTAGAACTTGATTTTGTGGTTTCCTAGACCAAGCAAGGGTAAATGCAGGTTGCCTGTGCTTGAAAGGCCTCTTGGAATATGTATGGGTATGGTATATATTCCTGTTTAACTTTTTGTCGATATTCTTATTTCTTCTTATTTCATCCCTTTCAAGCTTTTAGCCTCTGAAACAAAAAATAATCCTGTCTTGGAGACTGAGGTCTTCTTCTCTACCCACTTTTCTGAGGCAAGTACAAAGGTTCTAAAGGAACTTTTTTTTTTAACTGTTGAAAACCGGTTTTTATTTTAAAGTACAAAGTATTTTTTTAACTGTTAAAAAGTTGCTGTTTGGTGACCGATCTCTTTTGATAATTATACCAGGTACTTTATTTCCGATGTCCTTTCTATTTATATTGGACACTGAATTTCTTTTTTAAAAAATAAAGAATTATTTTTGTTAACATTATTTTTAGTATCGTTGACACATTAAGTTACATTAGTTTCAGGTGGACAACATAGTGATTCTGCATCTCTGTACCTTATGTTAGGTTCACCACAAGTGTAGCTACCATCTGTCACCATAAAACACTGTGCCTTTTATTCTCATGATCTCATTTTGTAACTGAAAGCTTGTATTTCCCACTCCCTCTCACCAATTTGGCTTATCCTCCTATCCCCCTGTTTTCTGGTAACTGTTGGTTTGAAGGGACTTTTTGACTTGATTTTTTGAATCAAACACATACTCAGATATGTGCACCCGTCTGGAAGCTGAGTGGTCCCAGCCTCTTGAATTCCAAAATCCTCACTCATTCATTTCACAGTTAACAATTTTAAGCACCAGCTGTGTGACAGGTTGGGGTTATATCTGTTAGAAATAACCATGGCTAAGTGAAAAATACTGCACAGAGGACTTTCAGAGTGGCAAACAGGGTGGAGAGGACAAAAGTTGACAAGACTGGGATTGCTGAGTGTTCCCACCTCTAGAAATAGTCAAACAGCACCTGCAGCCTCTGGTTTGCTGCATGGGGCTTTAGATCTTTCTTGACCTTCGCTCATTTGCTGTCTCTACAGCTCCAGAAACTGGAGCATTTACATAGAACCCACACCTGGGTCCCGGTCTCAGCTCTATCAAAACACCAGCTATGTGGTATCATAACTAGGAGTTGCTGCTCTTGGTCATTTACTCTGATATGCAATAAAGAAGGAGAACTCTTTTTAAGCATTAAGTGTTAACCATGCCTAAGAGAAGTAGAGGTAGAACTTCTTTGCAGCTCCCTCTTGGAAAAGGCTGTCCAGTAACAGGGGGCTTCAGTCACACCAGTGGTGTTACACACTGGCAGTTTTGATGATATGTATGTGCCTGGACCCTGTCCCAGACCAATTAAATAAATTATGGGAAGTGGGACCTGAGGATGAGTGTTTTTTAAAAGCTTGCCATCTAATATGCTGCTGGTATTAAAAACCACTGGTAATGAAAGTATCAGGCCTTGAGAGGGACAGGTGTAGGTATAAAATCCAGAATTTAAATCCATGAGGCTCTCTGCCTGTCAGTTTCCTAATCTGTGAAATGGGGACAAAATTGTACCTTCTTCAGAGGTAAGTAACGCATAGGAGATACTCAATGAATAGTAGGTATTGAGATAAGACTATAGGTATTTTGTCTAATATGATAGTCATTAGCCATATGTGAATATTTAAATTAGAGGAAGTTAAAAATTTGTCCCTAACTCCTACTGCTCAACAGCCACGTATCAGATATTAGAAATGTCAAACATTTCCTTCATTGTAGAAAGTTCTATAGATTGGAAAACACTGTTTGTAATGTCTGCTTCAGTAAGGCCTAACTTTGTGCAGAAAAATGTCCTTTTAAACTCTGTTGTGGAAAACCTTTTATATTCGTTTCTGTTAGGTAAACAGCAGGCTTTTTGGCTTGAGCAGAAAAGTGAAAGAAATCCGGGAACCACCTCTTCTGTGGAGACTTTTTTCATGTTCCTATATACCTGTAAATGAGTTTACCTCAAGTAAACAAACAAGTGGGAACATCCAATCGATTGTTCAAATAATGGTGTCTCCTCCCCTCCTCACCCTTGCCAGTTCTGAGGCCTCACTTAACCATTCAGTCCACTTTTGAAGTAGAATATTAACTTTTTCCTGCTCTATTTTTTAGTATCACAGGTACTATCAGCAAAACTACTGCCGGCGTGTGTGTGTGTGTGTGTGTGTGTGTGTGTGTGTGTTTGCTGGAAAGTAGAAGAAGAAGGGGCAGTAGTGGGGAGAAAGAGCTGGAAATATCTGTCAGTGGGAAAAGAAATGCTACAGATAGAGTATGTTTTATGATTTTGTTAGCAGGAATGTTTATTTCAGGTATTTTGATATCTCTTCTAAAAATTCTTTAGTGTCATTTTCATTTACCTATAGTGGGTAAGAGCACAGGCTCTTAAATTAGACCTCCTGAGTAAAAAAAAAAAAAAAAAAAAAGAAAAAAAATTTAGACCTCCTGTGTTCAGACCATACTACAGTGTGAACTACCTGAGTGACCTTGGGCAGATTACTTAATTTTAGACTGTTTTTCTATCTGCAAAATGAAGATAAATGTTAGTATCTACACTTTTTAGTATTATCACAAGGATTCAATGAGAGTATATATGAAAGTCCTTAGTATAGAGTATAACACCAGATAAAAGATCAATGAATTTTTAAAAATTATTTAGAGAAAAGAAAGAATATTTTCAGTAAACAAGTGGTGTGATACTTTTGACTACAACAAGTATAAGCTAAGTATATTCTCCTCAGGAGTTTTAAATCTGTTTTAAAATTTGATGTTCTTATCCCTTTGTCATATCTTCTAGAATGAGTAGGCCTCTTTGTTCCTCAAAGAACATTTATAGTTTCTGTGTTACATAAATGTTCCACTTGTGCTACTGTACTTGTTTGGTTAAGCATAGGCCTAGCAGCTTGGGAAGTGTCAAAGTCTGAAGAGCAAATGTATTGTTGATTTGAGCTACCATGTGTTAAAAATTGCTAATATAACTAAGCAGTCTTTAAAAACAAAGAAAGTCATGGTTCTTGATAGAAAAGGACCATAATTTGCCTCTTAAACTCACTTTATATTTGTTTTGTCTTCCTGCAATGATGTTTCTATTGGCAAAGTTACTTTATTATTTTTTTAAATCCAGAAACATGGCATGTCTTTTGGGTATTTTATTATTTAGATGTTTCACACTCTTTTGTTTTGTTATGCAGTGTGACAGTGTGACATACCTAAAACTAACTCCCCAGTGAGTGGAAAGTGCTATCATTTATTTTTAGTAAGGAAGCTGTACTGGTTCATATAGCTGCTTTCCCAGCTGAAATAACATAGCAGATTGGTGCTGTTTGAACACTGTTAATTGTTGAAAGTTCTTAAACTTAGTAAATAGACCTGATTAGCCGGAATCCAAACGGTAACCCAAACAGACCAGACCACTTTTGATAAGATAAACACTCTACTAACCCTAAACATTCCATCTAGATTATCTTCCAATAGTATGAAATGTTAAACTAAAAATGTTATTTATTTATTTTTATATTTAGAGAGGTAACAGGCAAAATTGTTTGGGATATTTAAAACCAAGTTAAAAGTCATTACTTTCAGTGTATGATTCAGTAGATAATGAATCAGCAATGCTAGTACTGTATCATTAGCTCATTAGAGTTGAACAGTAAAGGTGGACTAGTTATAACAGAAAGTCCTGATGTAGATCACATTGTACTTTGTCATTTCTATTTGGGCAACTACAAACAAAGAGTAGTAACCATAACAAGGGAACAAGGAGCTTTAAATAAATAAAATGTCTTATAGGTTCACTAGGCATCTTAAATCTCATAACTAGAAAAGTACTTAGAATAAAATTCTACTTTTTTAAATTCAGTATTTGAAATATTCATTGTGGGGCACCTGGGTGGCTCAGCCAGTTAAGTGTCTGCCTTCAGCTTAGGTCATGATCCTGGAGTCCTCAAATTGAGCCCAGTATCAGGCTCCCTGGCCGGTGGGGAGTTTGCTTCTCCTTCTGCTTCTGCTTCTCCCCTTGCTAGTGTTCTCTCTCTTGCTCACTCTCTCTCTCAAATAAATAAATAAAATCTTAAAAAAAAAAGACATTGGAAACATAACTTTAAAATTCTTTCATATTCCAGGTTCTAGACCATTCATATTAAAGTTAACCTTATTTGAGACTAATAATTTAAAAAGCATTTTGATTAAATATTACCAATGTGAACTGTGGCCATTTCCTTAGCCTTAGAAATAGACTCTGGAATACAACAAAAATTTCCTTACCAATGAAGCACAGAGGCTGAACCAGTTTTCTAAATTTTGCAGTTCAAAAATTAAAGAATAAGGTGAATATTTATAAGATTAAAAAAGATTATTATTTTTTTGGCTCAGTATTGAAAAAGAGCAAGCAGGAAGAAGAAAAAGAAAACATCTGTAGTTCTACTAGCCATCATTAGGAATACGTTAAATTAACTTCTAGGTTTTTGTTCCATACATAAAAAAAATTAAGAGTTGACTTCATACGACATACACATTTGCTTAATTCTATAGGGTTACTAAAGCTTGTGGCTTATGAATATACTAATTTCTTATTGGACATTTAAGTACTATCAAGTTTTTTTCACATTATAAATAACACTTTGATAGAAATCTTTGTGCATAAGAGTCACTCTATCCTCTGACTCTATTTAGCGTTATTTCCATAGGGCAGAGTCTCAGAAGTGGGATTACTTGGTCAAAGTTATGAATATTTTTAAGGCTCATATACATTTGCTTTCCAAAATAGTTAAAATTATATTATCATTAAAAATATTATTACTCTATAGGATTATGCCCATTTTACAGCATCATGGATAACACTGAATAATTTTACTAAAATTTTAATATGATTCTCTCATGTTTGATCTTTTAGAGTTTGGAATTTTAACTAAGTATGAAGTCATAATTTCATATAATCAAATTCCTTTGACATAGAGAAAAGCTGTCTTTCAGATCGTAGACTGTATGTCTGCGAATTGGTGGTAAACTTTAAGATTGCAAGTTGATGTAGCACAGATTGTGATTAAGATTCTAGTCTCTCTAGGTATTTTAAAGATAATAATATAAATTATTTTTCCCTGTGTACCTTAAAAAGTATCTGAGATAATGTTAGATTTTTCTTTCAGTGGCTTAGATCTTATTGAATTGATCTTTACCAGGTGATAACTATAGACTCTGGAATATGTGGATAATAATAATAAAAAGCAGCTACTGAACGTACAGGAGAGTAGACAGGCAGACAGATCCTGCTGAGAAATCCATGCTTGGAGGAGGCAAAGGAGATTAAAGAAGACTTAAATAAGTAGAGAGATGGGCAGCCCCGGTGGCTCAGCGGTTTAGCGCCGCCTGCAGCCCAGGGCGTGATCCTGGAGACCCATGAAGTTGCATGACTTCAAGGTTAATCTTCTTTGTAATGCCATGTGGATAGCAGATATCTCCTGACATCATGTGGTGAGTATACTGAGCTCCTGTGGCATTTTTTCTGAAAACCATGAGTGTAGTCTAATCATGAGGAAAAATCAAATAAACCAAATTATGGGACATTTTACAAAATATCTAATCAGTACTCCTCAAGACCATAAAAGTCATGCACGAAAAACAAGGAAAAGGCTAAAAACTATCATAGACTAGAGGAGAAAGGGAAGACATGATGATTAAATGCAATGTGATATTCTAGATGGTATCTTGGAACAGAAAGAGGACACTCATTTAAAAACTGGTGAAATCCAAATAAAGCCATCAGTTAATAGCAATATGCAAGTGTTGGTTTCTTAGTTTTGATAGATATACCACAGTAATGTAAGATGGTAACACTGGGAAACAAATTAGGTGAGCAGTATATGGGAACTCTTCATATTATCTTTGCACTTTCCCTGCAAATATAAAATTATTCCAAAATGAAAATTTTATTAAAGAAAATAAGTTGACAAGGTTATTCTAAAAATTATGGAAAGGCAAGGGACCTAGAACGGCCAAAATGATTTTGAAAAAGAAGAATGAAGTATTTGGACTCATTTTAGGACTTATTACAAAACTACAATAACAAAGACCATGTGGTATTGACATACGGGTAGACACATAGAAATGGAAGATAATAGCTTAGAATATATCCCCTTTTATAAAATTAATTGATTTTCTATTTTTTAAAAAGATTTATTTATTTGAGAGAGAGAGAGACTGAAAATGAGAAAGAGCAAGTGAGCACAAGCGGGGTAAGGGTAGAAGGAGAGGGAAAAGTAGGCTCCTCTCTGAGGGGGGAGCCTGATATGGGGCTTGATCCCAGAACCCTGGGACAAGATGCTTAAGCATCTGAGCCACCCAGGTGCCTCAAGATTAATTAATTTTCAATTAAAGTGCCCAGGTAATCCAGTGGGGGAAAGGACAATCTTTTCAACAAAGGTGTTAGAAGAACTAAATATCTGTGGAAAAAATGAACTTTTCATTTTTTTTCCCTCACCTCAACCTTATATAGAAATTAACTTGATATGGACTGTAGACCTAAATTTAAGAGTTTAATGCTCCTAACCTCCTCCTTCCCCCCAAATAGGGGAAACCCTGGGTTAAGCAAAGATTTTTCTTTTCTTTCTTTTCTTTTTCTTTTTTCTTTTTTCTCTTTTCTTTTCTTTTCTTTTCTTCTTTTCTTTTCTTTTCTTTTTTAAGATTTTATTTATTCATGAGAGAGAGAGAGAGAGAGAGAGGCAGAGACACAGGCAGAGGGAGAAGCAGGCTCCATGCAGGGAGCTCGACTTGGGACTCAGTCCCAGGACTCCAGGATCCCATCCTGGGCCGAAGGCAGCACTAAACCGCTGAGCCACTGGGGCTGCCCTAAGCAAAGATTTCTTAAATAGATATAGAAATCATGAATCTTAAAAGAAAACTAAATATTTAAATAAAAATAAATAAAAATTGTAAATACAAATTTAGACCCACTTTGTGAAAGACACAGTTGAGGCCATGAAAAGGCACCATAGACTGAGGGAAGATATTTGCCAAGCATATATCTGACAAAAGGCTTGGATTCAGAATATAAAGAGAACTCTTATGACCAATAATAAGACAACAACCTAACAAAAAATAGGCAAAGGGTTGGAACAGACAATCCAAAAAAGAATATGCAAATATGACCAATAAGCACTTGAAAAGGTGCTTAACATCACTAGTCATCAGGGAAATGCAAATTAAAATCATAATGAGATACCACCACACATTCATTAGAAAGACTAATATTAAAACCCTGGCAACCTCAAGTATTGACAAAGATTTGGAGCAGCTGAAACTCTTCATACATTGTAGGTAGAATTGCAAAATGGGTCAGCTACTTTGGAAAACAACTTGACTGAAAACAGCTTGACTGCTGTCTTAGACAGTAAGCATATACTTATCATAGGACCTAGCATTGATACTTCATAGTAATATACCCAAGAGAAATGAAAGTATGTATTCATTCAAAGGCCTATATGCGAATATTTATAGCCACATTTATTTATTTATAGCCTCAAATGAAACAATCCAATTATCTATCAACTAACTGGTTAATGGATAAAGAAGTTGTGATATAACCCTGCCATGAAATGCTGACAATAAAAAAGAAACAAAATGCTGATAATACAACAGCATGGATGAATTTCAAAAACTTTATGCTAAGTAAGAGAGGTCATAAAATTATATTCTGTATTATTCTGTTCCTATGAAATTCTGGGAAAGATAAAACTATAGTAAAGTGGATCAGTGGTTGCTTGAGGCTGGGAGGGGATCAACTGCAGAGAGGAAATTTTTTTAGGCTGATTGGAAATATTCTACAACTTGATTGTGGTGATGGTTTATATGATTACATACAATTGTGAAAACGTAAACTACATTTAAAGTGAGTGACTTTTATGTTAAATTCAATAGAAATGTAAATTGAAAAAAAGAATTTGAGCCTTTGAAATTAATAACACACTATTAAAAGAATAGAAGCAAAATAATAAAGGAAAAAGTTAATTATATCTAAAAACCAGCTAACAGTAATTATTGCAGTTGAGCACTAATTTTAGCTTCAAGTTCCCTAGTAGATAATACAAAAATGAAAACTTCACGTGCTACTTCACTTTTTATTATGTCATAAATGGAAGAGTATTTGCCTGTCTGAAGACTACATGGGAAAAAGTAATTATTTTTGAGGATCTTCACATCAGAACATTAAATACCACACTGGACAGTATTTTTTAAAGGACTAGAAAAAGTTGAAAAAGTTGAAAATATTCTTTATATGATTGTATGGTTGATTCTTAGTTACATTGATCATGAGTTATCCATTTTTCCCCCTAGGAGCCAAAGTATCTTCTTGTTATTCTACCCTTAGGAGCAGCTTTTCAGATATCAGTAATCTGACCAAGACAAGTTTATGTGAGCTCAAGGGTGAAGGAGGTATGTTGAAGTTCACAGAGGAAGACTGTGTATAATCTATGAAACTTACAGATGTTGACATTTTTTTTAAATTTTTTTTTTTTTATGATAGTCACACACACACACACACACACACACACACACACACACAGAGAGAGAGAGAGAGAGAGAGAGAGGCAGAGACACAGGCAGAGGGAGAAGCAGGCTCCATGCACCGGGAGCCTGATGTGGGATTCGATCCCGGGTCTCCAGGATCGCGCCCTGGGCCAAAGGCAGGGGCCAATCCGCTGCGCCACCCAGGGATCCCAGATGTTGACATTTTTATAAGAATTCAACACCTAACCCCAGGAGAACTCATCCCACCCTGCGTAGAGTTTGTTTTTAAATGTTTAGACAAGCATTCTGTTGAAGTCTGAGTTTTTATTTTTTTAATTTTAATTTTATTTTTTAAAGATTTTATTTATTTATTTGACAGAAAGAGAGAGAGAGAGAGAGAGAGAGAGAAAATGAGTACAATCAGGGGTGTGGCAGGCAGAGGGAGAAGCAGGCTCCCTACTGAGCGGAGAGCCTGATGGGAGGCTCTATCCCAGGACCTTGAGATCATGACCTGAGCAAGCAAAGGCAGACACTTAACTGACTGAGCCAATCCAGTGTCCTGAATTCCTAGTTTTTATATCACAAGCAGGGAAGACAAATTCCACTGATAAGAATCAATGGTTAGAACTTGTTCGATAGAACTCTAATAAGGACCATGTACAATGTTTTGATTTGAGCTGGTCTGCAGCCTAATAAGCTTGCCAAGTTATCTTCAAGATATAACCTTAGGTAATGACATTGGTTGACCTGTTGAATTATTTAGTATTTTCCATTTGAGTACTGCTGAAATTTACATGTGGAAAATGAAGATTTGGGTCCTAGCATACTTGATGTTGGATTGTTGTTGATTTCTGAAGCAGCAGATCAACAGATTCAGTTACTTCCTGTGGGAAATATTCTCTCATTCCTACCTCCTGTGTCAGGACCCAGTTGAGACTATTTAGGTAGAGGTACAGGATTTGGAAACAGTTACATTAAATCCCTTTGAGGTTTGGAATATGCTTTGTGAAATCTTCATCCCTGCCACTTTCAGATGCCTCTGCAATGGACTGAATGGTTATGTCTCTCCAAAATTCATATGTTAAATCCTAATCCCCACGGTGATGGTATTAGGAAGCAGGGCCTTTGGGAAGTGATTAGGTCATGATGGCTGCATTGGATTAGTGCCCTTATAAAAGAGACCACAGGATGATCCCTCATCGGTATGAGGACATAGCAGAAAGACAGTCTGAGTACTATGAAGTGTACTCTTAATTGGACACCGAATCTGCTGGTGCCTTGATCTTGGACTTATTAGCTTCCAGACTGTGAGAAATAAATTTTTGTTATTTATATGGCACCCAGTTTATGGTATTTTTGTTATGGCAGCTAGAATGAGTAAGAAAAACCTCTTAATTTCTATGCATGACTCAGATCTGGTAAATGAGACAGTTGCTTTCCCCTGGCTCCTTGGCCACCATCATAAACAGGACAGCAGAATGGCTAAAAGCCTAGGTTCTGGAAATGGACTGTGTGGTAGACAAATGACATCAAGGCAGCTTAGTATCTCTTGACCATCCACTCCATGTTTGATAGTTTCCTGTGTTGTGAATTTTACCTCTCCCACGGTAGCATAAAAACAAGCTGCTTTCCCCAGTTTTCCTATAGCTAATGTCCAGATAGGTAACTTAAATTTAAGTTAGGAATTTGATGCCCTAAGGAAGACCTTGAGTCATAAGTGATCTGTAGAAGGAAACAGGCTGGTCACAAGGCATTATTTTGCTGGCTTTAGAGTGGATGGCAGAAACCAACCCTTTGTAGGATCAGTGGTAGCAGCAGTTTCATTCATGGAGTTCTTGAGTGTGCTACTGGCCCAGCTTAAAGCTCTAACTTAAGACCCAACTCAAAAATTTTTTCGAATATTCTTGACTCTGGTGAGTCAGTCTCATCCTCTTTTGTGCCTTCCTTTAACAGTGATAATTAATTTTATAATATTTATAATTTTATATTAGTTTCTTTGAAAACTTTATTCTAAAAGCTCATGTAAAAATTATCGGAACTGAGAATACTATACAAGATCATTCTGGCACATAATTACCACTGAATCTAATGGAGACATCTATTTTTCTACTGTATCATACTTGTTTGTGATATGAATGAGTCTTCCTAGGACTCAGCCCAGTAATGATTCTTAAAACTCAGTGTGTACAGTCACCTGTAGAGCTTGTTAAGATGTGTATTCCTGAGCTCTACCCAGAGATTCTGATTCGTTTGGTTTGATGTGGGGCCCAACAATCTGAATTTTAATAACATTTCAGCTGATTCAGAGGCAGCTAGCCCACAGACCATACTTTTATAAATATTGGACTATAGTTGAAACTCCTTACGCATCTTTACCTGTATCTACCCTCATTCATCAATGTTAGTCCCATGTCTGATACATGGTAGATACTCTGTAAGTATTTGCTTAATGGCTGAATCTCTTTACTGCATAACGAATAACAAAGGACAGAAATATTTAAAACAGTCACACTTTACATATACATGTTGCTCAAAATCTAAGAATGCTTTGGAATTAAAGAAGCAAATTGAATAATATTTTTCTGTACAGGGATTCAACAGATTCTCTATCATTAAACTTCTGGTTCAGTGGGTTTCCCACTAAAACCAGGATTCAATTTTAATGTATGATCAAACATAAGATTCTACATACTAATTTTTGGTTTGCATATTTATCAGGGAAGATTGTATCCATACATCTGATTTGTTTATTATTGAACAAGGTTTTTTTTTCCTAGAACTTTAATGCTTGAGTTCTAGCAGGACTTTGCCTCCTGCTGTTCTTCTAGCCCTCCCCTCTGTGACACTTTCTCTGGGTGTCAGGAGCTTAAGTTTGAGAAAAACAGCATTTGTGAAATAGTAACTTCAGAGGTACCATTAATGTATTGACGTGGAGATGACAATCACAGGGCTCAGATGAAAGCTTATTTATTTCTTTAGCTTTGGTTCTTTGTCTGCTGAAGTTTGACTAGTTAGGCACAATAACAGCCAATAGCAGGTGAACATGGCTTGAGAAGAGAAAGATCAGGAACTATAGCTGAAAGCACTCAGAAATGGGTGTACTCACTGTTGGCCCTGGTCATGGAAGTCTTATACTGTTCATTTCCACTTGTAGAGATTCTGACCGTCATGCATTGTCTCATTTGGATGGCACCTCTTACAAGAAAGACTTTTTAAAAATTTTTCCACATCTGTATCCAGTAGGATCTTGTCAGAAACCTCTATTTCATAGTTATTTCTATGAATCCTTTATCTGTTCTGCCAAACTGTTAGCATCCTGGGGCAAGGTAAGTGAACTGAATAAGGACTCCACAAAAATGTGAATGGGCTGCTTGCAAAGGGCCCATGTTTTCCTGCTATGAATGGAAGGAATAGGACAAATATGCTAAAATGTACTAAGGGCTTTTGAGAGAGGCTTTTTTTTTTTCCTTTTTTTTTTTGGAGAGTCAGGGAGAAGGAGGGTAAGAACCTTAAAAATAAGAGTAGAGAACTTCTGGGAATTGGTGATGTACCTATTTAATGAAATACTAAACAACAATGAAGAAAAGGATCTTTGCAAGGGGTATAAATGAGGCAATGATTCATTCACTTTTCCTACTTAAAAACAACTTGCTAAGATGTATTTTACATATTAAATCCATCCATTTCAAGTGTACAATTCAATGATTATTAGTAACTTTACTGAGCGGTGCAACCATCACCATACATCAGTTTTAGAGCATTTTCATTTTCCCAACAAGATCCCTTATGGCCATGTATAGTTAATCCTATTAATATTCCCAGGCCCAGGCACCTACCAATCTGTTTTATGTCTATAAATTTGCCTTTTCGGGCACTTCATATAAATGGAAGCATGCAATATGTGGTCTCTTGTGTCTGGCTTCTTTCTCTTTGCATAATGTTTTTGAGGTTTTTGTGTGATGTAGCATGTGTTGGTAGTTCTTTCTATTGTGAAATAGTATTCTATTATATGGATGTACCACACTTAGCATATCCATTTACTGGTTGATTGACATTCAGGTTGTTTCCAGTTTGGGACTATTATCAACAGGTCTGCTATTCAGCAATGAAAATTTCCTTTTCTTTTTTTTTTTACTGAAAATTTCTATACTAGTCATGGTGTAGACATATGTTTTAATTTTTCTTATACTGATATCTAGGAGTGGAATTGCTGGGTAATTTGGTAGTTTTATGTTTAGTTTTTTGAGAAACTTCCAAAGTGTTTTTTAAAGTGTCTGCAGCATTTTATATTCTCACTAGCAGTGTATGAGGGGTCCCATTTCTCCACATCCTCACCAACATTTGTTATCATCTGCCTTATTTATATAACCATCCTAATGGGTGTGAAATGGTATCTCATTCTTATTTTAAGTTACATTTTCCTAATGACTACAGATGCTGCACATCTTCATGACTTTATTAGCCATTAACCACTTGCATATCTTCTTCTCATATATTTTGCCCATTTTAAAATTGGGCTGTCTTTTGGAGGACCTGGGTGGCTCAGTTGGTTAAGTGTCTAACTTTCAGGTTTAGCTCAGGTCATGATCTAGAGGTCATAAGATCAAGCCTCATGCTGAAAGCGGAGGCTGCTTGAAATTTTCTCTCTCTTCTCCCTCTGCCCCTCACACATCCCACTCACATGCACATACTGTTTCCCTCTCTTAAAAAAAAGGAGTTGTCTTTTTATAATTGAATTGTATGAGTTATTTGTATATTGTAAATATTTTCTTATAGTCTAGTCCTTGTCTTTTTTTATTTTCTTAAAGCTGTCTTTTGTAGTGCAGAAGTTTTAAAGTTGGTTAAGGTCCATTTATCAATTTTTTCTTTTATGGAATGTGCTTTAGCATAATATCTAAAATTCTTTTCTCTTACTCAAGGTCTCAGAGATTTCCTCCTACAGTTTTTCTATTTATTTCTTACATTTAAGTCTGTGATCCTTTTGAGTTAATTGTTGTATATGGTGTGAGGTGGGGGTCTAAGTTCATCATTGGGCATGTGGATAACTAATTGTACTAACTTGTCTTATAAACTGACTTCTAGGGGTGCCTTCAGTGGTTGAGTGTGTGCCTTCAGCTCAGGTCCTGGGATCGAGTTCCACATCAGGCTCCCCACAGGGAGCCTGCTTCTTCCTCTGCCTATGTCTCTGCCTCTCTCTCTGTGTCCCTAATGAATGAATAAATAAAATATTTAAAAATAAAATAAAAATAAACTGACCTCTATTGAGTACTTGATTTTAAGGTAGGCACTGGTGATACAAAAATGGATGATATGATTTCCAATTCCCAGTACATTCTAGGGAGGAATATAGCATAACCAAGGAGTATAGAATGGAGGAACACATCATCTCAAGATCTGGTGACTTCAAGAAGAATAACTCAGAGTTAAAATCAAGGAGATGGCTCTGATGTCCTTAAGGAAAAGACCTGTACATATTAGCCCAGTCTAGTGTAATGATTTCTACTTCTTTGGTCTCTTAACACACTAGTTTGTCACCATCTGTTTTAAGATGTATCTCCAAAAATTTATGATTAATGAAAAGTTCAGATACAGATGTGTTTGCTAATTATTTTTTTAAAAAAACATTTGATATTTTTATAGTGGGGGTTATAGTGAGTGATATTTTAGAATTCATTACATCTCAGTTTATACCCTGAGAACATGTTTCCCATTTGGACATTATTTTTAAAAAAGGTCCAAAAATTCTGGTTTAGTGGTTGAACATTAGATTGGGAATCGAGAGTTAGTCTGGGACTAGCCTAATGGCTTTGTGTTGTTGGAACATTACAGAACATCTGAGACCTTCAGTTTGCTCCCAGTTTAACATGGCAGTTCATTTTCAAGCTCTTTACCTTGGAATGTTCTACTTGTTCATTTAGTTAACATTTATTGAGTACTCACTTTGTGCCAGGCACTGTGAGGCACTATTAAGAAAAGGTAAGACAAAGAAGCCAGATGCTTTTATAGAGAGAACTGAGAAAACAAATTAGAAGATAATGTTGCACATCTATGATTTCCCTGGTCTAGAATTACATATCTCTCCTGACTGGGGAGTTGACTGGGGAAAATAAAACAAGACGGAAAACAACTCCAAAAATCAGCTTCCAGAATGTGCTCTATAGGAAAGAATTCACGTGTTAGACATGTGACAGGTGAGTTCCAGACTCTATAACTGCAACCTATCTTTGTACAATGAGATTTCTTTACATTGTGGTAAAAAAGTATATTTATTTCCCTAAGAGAAGTAAAAGGGAAAGGTATATAACACTCAGGACTACATAAAGAACTTGGTAGACATTGGTATGTAATTCTCTTGATTGTACTAAAGATTATAATGGGAACTTCTTGTATCTCAGGTTTTCCTAAAGAGCAAATCTATAGTATGAAACATTTTGTTAAGAAGTATGTTTTTAATGTAGTGCAAGAACATGAATGTGATATAAATCAACTTCATGCCCCTGTTTTCAAGACTTGTCTTTTAGCTTCTGAGTTGCATTCTTCAGTAAATTTTCTAAACTTCTCTTTATAACTACAGTACCTTCCGACTTGAACCTAAATTATCTAATAGTCTTTTGCATAATGTAAAGACATGAAACCTCTGACTTTTGAAAAGTTTTCCAGATTAGGGGTGTCTATGCTCTTTTGGCTTGAGTTTATCATCTAGTTTTCCAGTTTACCTCCACACACATGTATGTTTTCTCTTTTTGATAGTAGATAGTCTGGGGCTGTTTGTATGTAATTAGTGAAAATGTTTGCAAAGTTATAAAATAAATAAGCTAACATTCCATTCCATTCATATAACTTCATAATCTTTACTTGGTAGATGTACTATTTAGGGGCAACCATAGTTCAAGTGTACTTAGACATGCCTTACCTATACATTGTGTTTTGAAAAGGCCTTGCCATTGTGTGTTAGTCAGGCTGCTTGGTTACAATACACAGAAAATCAACTCAAATTAAGTCCATCAAAAAGAGAACTTATTGGCTCTTTTCACTAGAAAGTCCCAGTGTGGAACTAGCCTTGGCACAGCTGAATCCAGGGACTCGACAGAGTTCTTGGCTCTCTTGACCCGTCACTCAATTCAGTATTCCTCTGGGTAGTGACATCATTCTTTAGCAGATTCTGTGTGTGTGATGGCCACAGGCACGTCCAGGCTCCTCTGGTCTTTTATAAGTTGAGTTCAGAGGAAGACTCTGGAGTCCATATATTGCTTCTCATCAGGGAACTCTGGTTATTCTTGGGTCATATGTTCATCCCCATGTACCAATTTGTGAACACAGAAGGTATAAAGATTGACTAGCCCTGGAGCTGTCCCAGCTCATGAAGTCAGGTCAGAGTAAAGCCATCTCTGACAAATTCTCCAAATCCACATGGGGTGAGAGAAGAGCAGATCCCTAGTAGATGCCAGGTAGGCACAAACAACAGATGTCCACTGCATTTGGTAAGGTGTTACTAAACACTTTTAAGTGCAAAGAGCACTGGCTTTTGTTTGCCACAAAAACCTAAAGCTGCTACTAATCATGTTGCAATACGTATTTATCTTTGAAACCATCTCAAACATTCTAGAGATCTATATAACTCAAGAGAGAACTTGATCTTACTTATAGTACTTGATCTTACAAACAAATGCTTTTTTACTGAATTAACATTCATCATCAGTTCTTGAAATTAACTTTCAAATCATCAAATTTTTGTACATATTCTCATTGTGATTACTTGCACAAACTATGTTTATTTCACAGTAAAAATCACAGGTATTTTAGTTGAGAGAGATTATTTAAAAGGCAGTTTTTAGATTATTTGGGTGTGTTAATGGTGTTGGTTATGTAGAATTAAAAAAAATTTTGGATGGAATTTGTTTCAAATCTTTACTTAAAGACTAGATTAGAGGATTTTTTTTGAATATTTTATTTATTTCTTCATGAGAGACACACAAAGAGAGGCAGACACAGGCAGAGAAAGAAGCAGGCTCCTCACAGGGAGCCTGATGTGGGGCTCAGTCCCAGGACCCCAGGATCACGCCCTGAGCCGAAGGTAGACGCTCAACTGTCGAGCCACCCAGGCGCCCCTAGAAAAGAACTTTTAAGTGACCACAGTTATAAGCTTCCAGTAAACCACATTTCCCTTCCTTTTAATTCTCAGATCTTGACCCTGATAAGCTTTCTGATAGGGGAAAATTCCAAAACACACATGAAGGAGAGAATTACATTGAGGTGTTTTAAATAGCAAGTCCAAATACAGTAGTCTTTTTTTTTCTTTTTCATACTCACAAATTAGGACAGCTCCAGCTTTTAAAATAGAGTAAGAAGAAGGGGTGGCACACATACAGAGCAAACCAACATTTAAATTTAGCACATTAGAATTCTTTGCATATCAAAGATGAGTTATAAAATGTAAGTTGATTTTGGTTTTAAAAAACGTTCTGGATATTGGCTGCGTTGCCATGCTCTGAAGCTTTATGAGGTCTGCATCACAGGATGAAAGATGACCAAAAGGCCACGCTGTATTGTTACCATTAAATCTTTCTGGACTATGCCCAGTGCAGATGTATTATATACAGAATTTCTATGTATATGCTTAATTTTAGCAAGAGCATATCTTGTTCTTTCAATCTCCTTTTCATAAATTAGAAGCATTATGTGAATGACTTGTTCCTAGGAAATACACACTGAAATATTTAGTGGCAAAGGGCATGATGTCTCCCGCTTATTCTCAAATGGTTTAGAACAACAATAAGAATCATATGATGTTCTATTATATAAATATTTCATTATTTATTCAGTCAGTCCTTTCTTGGTAATTATATGTGGATGGAGAAAAGAAAACTGGATAACTTCAATTCAGGCAATTGAGTTTTCTTTAAGTAGTTTTATTATTTGGCTTGTAATACTATACATTCCAAAGTTAAACCATTTTTGAAAGTCAATATACGTGCCATTAGAGTTAATAATTGAGTTGACTATACATTTAAAGTACTACTTCAAAAGATTTCTGGTAAAATGTGGGAATGGAGTCATGAGTAGATGAGAGATTCCAACACTATTTTAGAAAAAAAAAAAAAAAAAGCAAAAACTAAGATGCTAGAACATGAGTCTTCAGTTTGAAAGGGCCCACTGAAGTGTCTAGCACTATGCCTAGCACAGTGAATGAAAAGAGACACTTTTAAAACATGTCTTCAGAAAATTTCAGCACCCTAGGATTAAAGAGGAAATGCTGGGAGACCACATGATATACAATAGCTAATAGAATGGCATAGTACATCCTAGTAGAAATTTTGGAAGGTAGAAGACAATAAAGCAATTGCACTAAAATTCTGAGAAAAAAGGCTTTTCAACCTAGAATTCTATATTCAGCCAATCAATCAAGTGTGAGGGTAGACTTGGAGTCTTTTCTTAGGAAGTGACTGGAAGATCTATTCCAACAAAATGGGGGTGCAACCCAAGAAAGACAAAAAAGGGTCCAAGGCCCAAGAACAGAGTATATAATTTAGGTAATTGGCAAAGGAAGTTTCAGCTTTGCATTGAGCCTAGAGAGCTACCAGCTGCAAACTGCAGCAAGAGGATACAAGTTCTATATGGAAATAGGGGCTAGAAATGAAAGGGATGGATTATTTGATTACACTGTGCTACTCAGCAATTAATTTTGATGGGTCTGTGATCAGTATGATGGAGCATTTGGGAAAAAAATTATTCAAATTTCGAATGTTGATGATTTAAGGAATTTAGGTATAAATATATTATTTAGAAGCACAGAGGTTAAATGACTAGAAGAAATAGTGAAAGGGATAAAAATAATTGTTCATGAGGAAGAATATAGCAAGGACTGATGATTTTGATTATCTGCTTTTTAGTACTATTTGATATTATCAAGTATATCGGCTATGTTGATTAAAAATAAGAATCAAGTGGAATTAAAAGTAGTTCAAACTAAAATAAACTATGTAAAGGTGTTAATAATGGGGGAAACTGGGTGTGTGGCATATGGGAACTCTTCTTCACAATTTTCCTGTAAATCTTAAGCCGTTATTCTAAAAAATAAAGTCTTAAAAATTGAACTTCAGAAACAAGAGATGAAAAAAAGTATGCTATAATGCATAGTATATATCAAGTACAGTCAATAAAATTAATGAACATCAAAATATGCAAAAAATAAAATTGATTTCATTACTGATTTTCAAAACAAATTATTAAAAATAAAATATTGCATTATTGTTAATAAATCTTGTGTATTTGTCTTGTGTTTTGAATTATTCAGTATTACCAGTCAGTTTATTCTTTTTTCATGGAAACCTAAAATTTTTTTATGTAGTGAATGAATGCCCTTGTTTAAGATTAAGTGGTTGGGATGCCTGGGTAGCTCAACAGTTAAGCATCTGCCTTTGGCTAAGGTCGTGATCCTGGGGTCCCAGGATCCAGTCCTGTATTGGGCTCCCACAAGGAGCCTGCCTCACCCTCTGCCTATGTTTCTGCCTCTCTGTCTCTCATGAATAAATAAATAAAATCTTTAAAAAAATTAAGTTGACATATTTTTTCAATCAGTGGACTAATTAGTTTTGAATTATGATTTTTCAAGTTAACCTCTTCATCCCCACTTAAACATCCCAAACTTGTAAGAGCAGACTACAGTTAGAAGTTGGGCAGAATAGTTGGGTTTGGATAATGAATGAGCATGTCTAGCTAGGCCACTTCTTCAAAATGTTGTATTATCTATTGGGCATTATTTCTCCCTTTTTCTTCTCCATTGGTTTAGATAAATAAATGGTAGTTCAGTTTTATAGGAATTAAGTGATTTATCTGCTGATCTAGTTGTAGACTGAGACTTAGAAATTGAGCCCTCTGTTGCCAGGGGTAGGGGTATAACGTTATCTTGGGACACCAAAGGTAGTGGTGTTTCTTGTTGCTGTCATCATAATGGGCACTAAACTTGAAAGTGTAAATTTCAGGATGGTGAGATTGACCCTAAAGCAAAGCCATGATGGGCATATAGTGCTTGGACTGGGGCTGGTAGCATGTTTTAGGGCAGGTTTACTAATTCCCTTATTACTTACTATGCTTTTAAGATCTCTTTTTATATTCTAAGAACTGTAGGAAACTCCTCTGATACCCTGTTTTCTCTCTGTAGATCCAGCAAATGAAAATGACAGCCCTTCAATAGCTAAATATCTAAGCTAAAACATATTTTAAAAGCCCTAATTGGTATAATAACCTGTAATTTTCTTTTCTTTTTTGGCATCACCCATTTTGTATCTTGCATTTCCAGTTTCCCTCAATCACATAATTATCAGATATTTTTGTGGATTTTTAAGATGTAGTTTTGGTGTCATATTTTTCAATTAATTGACCAGTTTACTTCCATTAAGTGTAATCTCTTGTGCTTTGACTTCCTGCCTATGGGACATTTGTGTTTAGTAGAATCTTCGGAGGCTTTTTTCTTGATTTGTTGACTTAAATACTAGTTCCTGGTTCAAGTGAGAAATGTTGGAGGTGGTACAGAGAATATTCTTCTGTGTACTTGCAGATTAAGCTTCTTTAAGAATAATGCTACTTCTGGGTGCAAGATTGGATCAACTACCTTAGTTCTTTTGAGTTTCATTGTGTGAATAATGGCTAGATAGACTTTTCTCCGTTGGCCATTCTGTTGACATTTGAACTTGGTTACAGGTCTTTTGTGGACTGTTAGAGACTGAATGTTTGTGACCAGTCAAGATTCTTATGTTGAAACCCTACCCCCACCAGTGTAATAGTATTAAGAGGTGGAGCTTTTGGGAGAGATTTAGGTTTAGTTGAGGTTATAGGGCTGGTACTCCCATGATGGAATTAATACCCTTATAAAAAGAGGAAAAGACATGAAAGCTTTCTCTCTATGAGCACACAGTAAGGAAAGGCCATTTGGACACACTTCTCAGGCAGCTGTCTACAGTCCAGGAAGAGAGCACTTACCAAGTATCAACTCTGCTGGCTCCTTGATCTTGGACTTTCTAGTTTCCAGGATTGTGAGAAATAAATATCCGGTTTTTAAAGCCACAGATCAGCTAATGGCATTTTGTTATAGTAGCAGCCTGGCCATCTAAGACATAGGCCTTTTCTAGTTTTTGGATTCAATATAAATAGAATAGGGCAATTAAACCTTAACCAGTATTGAGCATGTGGAGGTGATAATAATTCTACTTCCTTTAGACCTAACAACATTCACTTATACTATACTGTAAGTCAAAAATTAGATAGTGTGACTCTGCCAACTTTGTTCTTCTAGACGTTTGGCTATTCTATGCCCTTCTGCATTTCCATATAAATAAAATGCTGTGACTTTCCCCAAATTAAAAATAATTAGTTAAGAATTGCATAATTTTTCAAGCTAGTAGGACTAGTGAATTATACATTGTTTCTAATGCCATTGTCACTTGAACTGGTTAAAAAAATAATACTCATCATACTTTAACAGTCCTTTGGGAAAATAGGTATTGAATTATGCCAGGTCTTCAGAAATGTATACCTAAGATGCAAATGCCTTGTATTTTTATCTTTATAAACCTGTAATGTGTAGTACATTTATAGAGAAATACATAGGAAAACTAACAGTATTTTGCTCTGGGGGACAGATGGAGTCGGTGTCTGGTAAAGGACAGAAATTTATTTTTTTGAATACCCTTGAAATCTTTTAAGTTAAAAAATATATAATGAAAATTTTCAAAACAAAACATAATATGCACTTTTATTATTCATGTATGTTTAGATCTATCTCTAAATCATAATTCCCTTGTATGCATGAAATCTGTTCTGATTTATATTTGTGGGTGCTGTTGGTAGTTAATGTCACTGCAGTTTTCCCTCTTTCCTGGCTCAGCTCATGACCTGGACTCAAAGGAACTTTAATCAACCTAAAAGATGCTGCATTTAACAAACTTTTTGATGTACCTCTTAAGATTTTTATGAGTCGTTACTCAAATTAACTCTCAGGTTCTTGTGTATTCTAACTGTACTTTTTAAAAAAAATTATTATTTTTTTATTGGAGTTCAATTTGCCAACATACAGCTATCATCCAGTGCTCATCCTGTCATGTGCCCTCCTCAGTGTCCGTCACCCAGTCACCCCATCCCCCCTCCCACCTCCCCTTCCACTACCCCTTGTTCGTTTCCCAGAGTTACGTGTCTCTCATGGTCTGTCACCCTCTCTGATATTTCCCACTAATTTTCTCTCCTTTCCCCTTTATTCCCTTTCACTATTTTTTATATTTCCCAAATGAATGAGACTATACAATGTTTGTCCTTCTCCGATTGACTTACTTCACTAGGCATAATACCCTTCAGTTCCAATCATGTTGAAGCAAATGGTGGGTATCCATCGTTTCTGATGGCTGAGTAATATTCCATTGTTTCTGTAGACCACAGCTTCCATATCCATTCATCTTTCGATGGACACCAAGGCTCCTTCCACAGTTTGGCTATTATGGACATTGCTGCTATGAAGGGTGCAGGTCTCCTGCCATTTCACTGCATCTATTTCTTTGGGGTAAATCCCCAGCAGTGCAATTGCTGGGTTGTAGGGCAGTTCTATTTTTAACTCTTTGAGGAACCTCCACACAGTTTTCCACAGTGGCTGTACCAGTTCACATTCCCACCAACATTGCAAGAGTGTTCCCCTTTCTCCACATCCTCTCCAACATTTGTTGTTTCCTGTCTTGTTAATTTTCCCCATTCTCACTGGTGTGAGGTGGTATCTCATTGTGGTTTGGATTTGTATTTCCCTGATGGCAAGTGATGTGGCCTAACTGTACTTAATCTCTACAGGCCTCAGTTCCCTAACCTGTGAAATGTGTTGGCTAAAGTGTGGTCCAAAATCTCTTTTGGTCCTGTGAGCACATAAGTTTGTCTTCCACTTCATTTCATTTGATTCCATTCTTGATCCAGATGGACAGTGTTGACATAGTCGTCAAGACAAGACATGCTCATAGAGAGTGTTCAAGCTTCAGGAAAGTTATGCCTGTTCTTTGCTACTCCTTAGGCCTATGATTCAGTGTTCTAGTTTTAGAATATTTAGGATGTCTATAGTTACCAACAGGTGTGATAGATTGAATCATGGGCCCCTTCCTGCATCTGCCCTCCTGCCATGGCTTCATTGTGGGCATAGGGTACTTCCTTAAATCCTTGACTTGCTTTGGCTAATGACATATGAGCAACAGTTGTGTCATTTTTCAGTGTAAGACTTCAGAGGGCTTATATACTTCTAGCTACTAGTCGTCTTGTGCTTCTGTTTCTGCTGGTTCAAGGAAAGGGCAGCCCCAGTGGCTCAGCGGTTTAGCACTGCCTTCAGTCCAGGGTGTGATCCTAGAGACCTGGGATCCAGTCCCATGTCAGGCTCCCTGCCTGGAGCCTGCTTCTCCCTCTGCCTGTGTCTGTGTCTCTCATGAATAAATAAATAAAATCTTAAAAAAAAAAAAGGAGAAGGAGAGACATGGGGAGCAGATCTGAATGAGGAAGCAAAGCCTCTGTTAATAGAGCCCCGCTTGGGTTAGCCAAGTCTCAGTTGACCTGTAGATCTTTAAGAATAAATAATTATTGTCTTAGTGTTGTCTGTGACAGCATTTTTGTGATAAAACAGGTACCATTAACTTCTACCAAAATTATTTTTTATTTTTTTAAAGATTTTATGGTACCCATTTGATTGGTTTCTTTTGTATCCTTCTAAAATTTCTTTATGTAAATACAGACACAAAAATTTATAATCTTGGCTCCCATTTCTACCATTTTACAGTTTTTTACTTTGTTTTTTTCATCTGTTATCTTAGATATATTTGTCTATCAGTAAATAGAAAACTTCCTTACTCATTTTTACAGCTGTTTTGATAGCTTTCATAAAAAATAATCTATAAATTATGTGGGTATGGATGTGTATTTAACTGTACCTTTGGGAATCCTATGAATTTCCACTTACAAACCTGAAGATATAATAAGATATATAAGAAACCATTATGATCTCAACTCACTTTCAAACTTCTGTGTTTATAATTGTTGAATTTGGGGATCCTTGGGTGGCTCAGCAGTTTGGCGCCTGACTTTGGCCCAGGGTGCGATCCTGGAGGCCTGGGATCGGGTCCCGTGTCGGGCTCCCGGCATGGAGCCTGTTTCTCCCTCTGCCTGTGTCTCTGCCTCTCTCTGTCTCTCTGTCTATCATGAATAAATAAATAAATCTTAAAAAAAATAATCTTTATAATTGTTGAATTTTTAGAAAATGTGTTCTTTAAAATGGGTTTTGGGAAACGTGTCTAAGTGTCTGTTTTGTAAGGTACATAACATACTTTTGGCACAATTACAATATCACCTCTAATATATATTCATTTAATATTCATATTACTCCTGTGAATTATAGTTATTAATATTTTAATTTTACAAGTGAGGAAACTTAAGCTCAGAGAAAGGGGTTGACCTTCTCAATATCACCCAGATAGTGAGAAGAAGGATGATAATGAGTCATAATTACTGAGTACTGTATATTGGGCACATTGCACTTGATAAGAATTTTGAAGGCAGATACCAGGTTTTACTTATTTATTTTCCTGTACCTTATATCATGCACACAGGACGCACAGCTCTGTTGCTAAAATGATTTCTGTCACGTGTCCTTTGCCTTCTTGCTTTTGTACTCTCTCAAATTTGGGGGCCATCTTTTTTTTTTTTCCTACTTTTCTTTTACTTTTCTGTTTTAATTCTTATAAGCTTTTAGGAGCTTAGAATTTTAGTCAGTGTTGCTGTCCCCTGTCTTATCAATTATTAGGATTTTTCATGGATAATGTAGAAGAAAGAGGTGATACTCTTTCAGAGTGTTGGGTGATGATTTTGGCTTAGCTGTTTAACCTGTGCTGCAATCCTTCCAGGGCTGGACCTCTGACAGATATTGACAAGAAAAATTCAAAAATTTTCAATTCCCCAATGAATACAGTTGGAATAGAAGGAACTTGTTCCTTACTATGCATAAGCCCTAAATCTAAGGTCAAAATGTTATCAAAGAGCAGATCCTAAGGGTTGATGAAGTGATAGATCCCAAAGACATTTTTCTGTTTTTCTCCTTTTCTATCTGTATTTTGTTTCTTAAGTAAGATCTCTCTTTAACATTTTATCATCTCTTATCAATTAGGCTCAAAGTATGTGATACATCTTTTGTTTAGAGAGTAAGAAGTCCTCCTCAGCCTTTCTTACAACTTAGCAGGCCCATTTTCAGCTGTAATAAATTCCAGTTTAGCTTTCATGTACTATGAAAACATTTCTTTCATAGTTCTTCAATAGATGACTCATGTTTAAAACAGTAACAATTAATGGTTATATAACGTTTGGTATTAGTATCATAAATCAATAAATCTTTGTTTTGGGGCACCCGTGTATGCCTGTGGCCATTGTAAAGCCTAAGAAAACAAGATGTAAAAATAGTAGGCCCCCTTTAAGCATTTAGGCATACTCAGAATTAAAACTAGAACTTAAAATTTTTGACCCTACTTAGAGATTGAGAAATTTTGTTTAGATGGATCATAGACTGTGTGAGCTAAGCCACAAAATGTGGAATGTGTCTCATTCTCCTAAGGTTACAAAAATTTATATTAAAGTTTATATAGGACAAGTTTACTTTATGTGGAAAGTAAAACCACATGCATTTCATTTTGAAAAATCCTAAGGCCAATATAAAATCTGAGATAGTTCTTTCAATTTATTCCAGGTAATTGCTGCTGGTACTGTGTTGTGCTGCTTACTTTGTCCTGTGGAAAATTTGAATATCTATGTACTTAATCCCTGTGCTATTCCTTCTCTTCTGCAAGAATTTTGTAAGGAATAATTCCCTACATTGAAGTCATACAGAAAATATGTAAACATCCAACACACTTTTGCAAATCTGTAAAGTATAAAGTTGAGCACATTTCACTTTCCCAATATAGGCTACCAAGGAAAATATGCAGAAAAACTATTTTGAGATATAAACCAGTAGAGCTCAGTGCAAACTATCAGAAGAACAAAGTAGGAATCATCCTTCATTTGTTTACTCCCGGGTACAAATTACTTGATAAGGAGGCTTGCTTAGATTAAGTAAGCATAGACATGGTGCCAGAGATGTCAGTGGTTATTACTGTCTATTTGTGTTATCCCTAGACAATGCAAAAGGGGCATTTGACCCCTGAAAATAAATAAAGATGACTATTCTGCATTGCTCCCTTTGGTATTAAACATACTGGTTAATCCCATAACTTCTACAAAGGGAAAGTTTGCCTTGAAACTATGTAATTTCCCCTAACATGACAAAATTTAAGTAAGATCTGTTAAAGAACACTTTTGCAGAGAGAGGGTATCTTCCCCCAATCACTCTCCTTGATAACTACACATGACTTAGAGACCTCTGTAGTCTTTATTCTAAATTCAATGTTTTTAGGATGCATGAATTTGAATTCTTCTCCTTCCACTTTCTAGTTATGTGATTGTGCTTAACAGTCATAAAGGCTATTCACTAATATTTTAGTTTCCTCCTTTTAGGACTTGGTAGGTTTATACTTCTCCTCCTCCTTGAAGTAGGTCATGACCATGTGATCTCTAGGAAGGAGTCAGGGCATAAGTCACCATCTTTCTCTTCCCCCTGCATATAGCAGCCAGCTTCATATCAGATAACAGATGCCTCATCATTCTACAGAGAATGAAGTCCTAGCCAAGCCACAAGAGATAGGTAGCATGAATGAAAAATAAAACTTATTTTAAATCACTGAGATTTTGGGGTTGTGATATTGTAATCTCACCTATCCTTACTAACAAAATGGCCTGGAATAAGTAAATAACTCCGTTAGTTTTCTTATCTGTAAAATAGAAATATTAAGTAACTACCTTGGGGCTGGTGTGAGGATTAAATGAGATTATTAAGCTAAAGCATTATGTGGCACATAGTACATCCTCAATCAGTGTTGGCTGCTACTGTTACCATCATTATGCAGAATCTTGGGGGCTAAGTTTTTTGATTTTAAAAATACATAGTATTCCTCAAGTTTACTCACTTTATACCCACCCTTTTTTAAAGATTTTTTTCCTTGCACATCTTTCTAAAATGTATCATATCCTTTTCTACCTTAAATAGAATTTGTAGACTTAGGCTCATCATTATAAATGTCAGTTATTATACTGTAATGTAATATAGAACAGGAGGACACTGAAGTGTGTGGGGCATCTTCTCTGGTGTTTCGGTGTATTTTTATAGCAGTTTTTATTCTTTGTCACATCTTTGCTGTTTTCAGTGTACTTTTGACAATTTTTAAAAAATAATCTCATTGACCTTCTAGTATACTGCTTTCTTTCTGTTGCAAATTTTGGGACTCTTTTTTTTTAGAATTATGCATAACTTAAAAGAAATTAGCCTGAAGTAAGTGAGCACGTGGTAAGTATACATTGCTATAATTCCTTATAGTAGCTTACCGCTATTTTTTCAAAGAAGGAAGAATTCCATCTAATCATCTGTAACTATTGGACAAGTTTCCACTTCACTATAATTGAGAAGTTAAACAGAGTCTAAATTGCATAGTGTTTGTATTCCATCACTTTTTGCATCCATCAGGAGTATAAAGTAGATTAGCATGACAAATACACTTCCAGTGTCAACAAATGAGCTTGGGCACCTGTGGAGGTTCAGGGTGCCTCTCATTCATTATTCCTTACCTCGAAAGCCCATCTTGTGACTATCTTGGTACTGGGAGATACTGCTACCATTCCTGCTACTTTCAGAAACCAAGGTGGCAAAGACCAATAAAGGTGGGCAACAGGGTAAGAAAAGAGAGTGGATTTTCCCAAGGCACTCCAAATATACAAGTAGAAATGGAAATTTGTCATTACCATTTCCAGGTGACATCAGCTTATTTGGGAGTATTACATGGTTACTCACAATCCTAGGTTCTCTGCTAATATTCTTAGTGTGTGTGTTTGGGGCATTAAAGAACTAACATAATTCCTGACCCATAGAACTTATCCAATATATGTTATTATGGTGAACTATCAGGGCATATGATTTCTAAAGAACAATAAGAGATAATACCTTTCTATATATAGGGTATCTGTTTTCTCATAGGCATTGGTTTACCCCTCCTCCATAACAAATACAATTACATATTTAAAATGAGGCAAAACGGGAAGCCCGGGTGGCTCAGCCGTTTAGCGCCTGCCTTTGGCCCAGGATGGGATCCTGGAGTCCCAGGATTGAGTCCCACGTCGGGCTACCTGCATGGAGCCTGCTTCTCGCTCTGCCTGTGTCTCTGCCTCTCTCTCTCTCTGTCGCTCATGAATAAATAAATAAAATCTTTAAAAAATAATAAAATAAAATGAGGCAAAAAAAAAAAGTATAAAAAAGACATCTAGTGCAGTGGTCCCTATGTATTCATGGCCAAGCATGGAAGACAGCTATGTTCTGGTTTTCTCCAGCAATCCTCCCAAGTTTAAGGGTAGTTCTTAGAACTGTACTTCTCCAATATGAACAGGCATATCTATTCATAATTCCTCTTAATTCACAGTATATAATTTTACTAGGAAGGAGCAGGAATGGAATTAGGCTCTGTATCAGTCAGGGTTCTGCAGAGAAACAGAATCAATACGTATAATAACTAACTAAATTTGTTTTCAGGCATTGGCTAATGAGATGTTGGGGACTGACAAGTATGAAATCTGTGACGCAGGCAGGCATGCAGGCTGGACCTCAGGTAGGAGCTGATGTTTCAGTCTTGGGGCAAAATTTCTTCTTCTCCAGGAAACCTTAGCTTTTACTCTTAAGGCCGTCAGTTGATTGATGAGGCCCATTCATGGTATTGAGGGTAATCTCCTTTACTTAAAGTCAACTGATTGTAGATATTAAGCACATTTACAAAAATAATTTCACAGCAACACCTAGATCAGTGTTCGATTAAATAAATGGATGCTATAGCATAGCCAAGTTGGCACATACACTAATCATCCCTCAATCTCTATGTGGCAATTATGCTGGTGGATGGAAGTCTCTGGAAAATTTTCAGACATAGCACAACGTCTGCTCAAGGGTGACTGGGAAAAGGAGGTAGAACAGGTGTCTCCTCTCTCCTCTTGCCCCTTTATCCCTCAAGACATCCCCCACACTACTTCCCTAGTGATTGTGAAGTCATGGTGGTGGAGCAGAGGGGACTCCATGCTCTAGATAAGCTAGGAAATGATGGTTTAACCATTTTTGGGAAACTTGGGTATAAGAGGTAAGGATGTAGGTAATTTTAGGATGGCTTTTAACAAATAACTCTTGTGGATTTAGGGTGAAGGGCATCATTCCTTGGTAAAAATGATAGCCTTGGTTTCGCTTTACTGATGAGAGTCTTAATAAGGTTTTACCTTGAAATGCCACTTATGGGAGTTGTTTGGGCCTTTCCTGTACCTTGACACAAAATTGTAATATTAATTAATAAATAATACTGTTAGACTGACAGCTACTCTCAAGACTAGTGAGGGATTTGAGGTTTCCAAATCTCTCTTGCTTTCAGAACCTCTGAAATATGTCTTCTTACGGCTGCTTTATGCGAAAAGACCTGTGAACGGAGACACGGAGAACAGGAACAGTCATGGAAAGATTGGATCCTGGATAAGCATAAAATTATTCACTATTTAAAAGTCTTGAAAATATGATCCAAAATATGGGTCATGGAAAATTTTAGGACATAGCAATGTTGTGAGATAATCTTAAATAATCCTGTTTTATATAACAGGCCAGTTAAATAATGAAGGGTAGAAATAAAAAATAAGACTGCAATGTGATAAGGAGATGAAATTTTGTTTCCAACTTTATCATTGGAAACATGGATAGCTAATAAAATCCTGTAGAAATAACTTTCATGTTTTTACACAATAAAATCTGACCAATGAGAAAATGTGACATATAACCTATTAATGAAATAGTTACAAAGTAAACACAGACTTTCCTTTATTTCAAAGTAATTTCAGCCAAGAAATGAAATAGCTAACAAAAGCCACAGAGGTATTATCATCCAATGCAGGCAAAGCATTTACTAAAGCCATAATCCCCAAATTGACATGAACTAAAAATTGTGCAGAAATATTGTGCAGTATTTGCCCCAAGTGACTTTTTAGCAGTCTCTATCTCTAGAACACAAAGTTGATTTTATTATTTTGAAGGGAAAGATTTTCAATTTACTCATATTGTGTCAGGGGCCGTATTTAGCAAGTTCAGTCATTTTAAAAATTTACCTGTGGTTAAAAAATAACCAAAAAATAAACAATCCAAAGGTGGGAGTTGGGGGAAGAAAGAAAAGCATACTTACATGATGCTTTATAAAGGCAAAAAGTTAAAACATTTCTTCACCTGAAAATAATTGAAAAAAGTTAATAATGTTTCACTTCCCAGTTGAGGCTGAGTAGAAGAAATATGGCAGTGCTGTTTAGAATCCCTAGAGATTGGACAAGACTTCAGTAGGACTCCCTTTTTGGCTCCTGTCAACCACAAAGAAAAGTGCTTTGTTGGCTCCAAAGATTTTACACAGAATCTCAGCAGAAACATCTGCTGTTTTACAGCAGATAAAACACCTGAGGTATGTCTTTTACAGCTAGTAGCAAGATAATAGACATTTATTAGCCCCTCACTTCCATTTTATTACCTGATAAAAACAGATGAATTAAGCTCTCTTTTTATAACATATTACCTTGATTAAAAATAGATTAATGTTATTTTATGTGAAGTAAGAACTCAAAGCAATTTTAACATTGTTTTCATATGAGTAGAAAAAAAATGTGTATTTTCCCCATCTGTTTCTAAGTCCACAGAGCCAGGGTGTCCAGTGCTCACTTTCTCAGAACTTGATGGTACACTTTTTTTGCCAGTATAATCTCATTGATTCCAAATGGAGGCTGGGCCTTTTGGCATGGTTAAATGTCATATTCCAGGTCATATTTTTACTAATTTACTTCTTAACATATTAAAAATTATTTTTTTCTGCTTCTGAGTCTCATTTAGTAAAGCTTCTCTGATTGAGTGAAAGAACTAGTGCTTGATCATTTGAGTTTGAATATAAGTAGTCTGATGCTTTTTCAGATTTCCTCCAACTAACTGAGTTTAATAAAATCCTTCTCTATTCATGGGACACCTTGGGTAGAAAGTTTAGTTGTTTGAGACAGAGCCAGCCAATACCCCCAGGCCACATGTACTCTTAGTAGTAACTCAGGAGAATGAGGTACCCGTTTGACTGTCTCCAACTTGACTCGCCATTTCCAATTAATTATGCCATTGCTTAAAATAGATGAAGACTCAAATGAGAGGAAAATAAAGATCTACTAAAAAACTTTTACTGCTGATTCAACTTAACAACAGTTATTTTGTGGGTTGTGATGTCAATGGCTCTAATAGTCCAATTTTGCTGTCTTTTAAAATACAAGGAAAATTGTGCAAAGAGGCAGAGACCAGATATATTGCACATGTGTATGGGAAAGCTGAAGAGGCAGGAAGTGAAATTAGTTTGGTCTGTGTCCACCAGATATTGAGAGCAATGGGAAAATATAGAGAGATACTTTATCGTCATTTGTTGGTTCTTCTAGTTTTGCAGGTTCTCAGCAGAACCAGGATGAAAGTCATTCTATAATAAACAAATGATTTCATGGTAATGGAGTTAAAACTTAGAAAAAAGGAGTCAAGAAACTTTCCGGAAATATTTGTTTATCTTTCCCCAGCTGCTTAGTGTCCAGGTAAAACTGAAGGCTGAGGATAAATCCTGAACTACTTCAAAATAATGTGATCATATTAGAAAAAGTACTCCCCAGTTCCCATGTCAGCCAGTGTTCAAAAGCATTGATTTGGAGAAAATACTCTTATTGCTAAAATTGTTCATGCTCTGTGGCCATACTTAAGATTTTGCTAAGCCAGGGGCACTGGGATGGCTCAGTTGGTTACGTGTATGCCTTTAGCTTGGGTCATGCATGATCCTGGGGTCCTGGGATGCAGCCCCATGTCTGGCTCCTTGCTCAGCGGGGATCCTGCTTCTCCCTCTCCCTCTGCCTACCAGTCATGGGCTCTCTCTCACTCTCTTTCTGTCTCAGGTAAATAAATTAAATCTTAAAAAAAAAAAAAAGATTTTATCAAGCCAGTGGAATTACTTCTAAAATTGCTGTAATGCACATGCCCTCCATGAAACCAATCTTTTCAATATGCTATTTTCCACAACTTTGGGGAGAATTCACAGGAGCCTGGGTGCTCAGGTATAAACACATGGTTTGAAGTCACATTAGGAAGCCAAATGAAGTTTTCAATTTTTTCAAACACAAAAAAATAAGAGAACTTGAATTTGTCATAGAGGTCTGGGAAAGCTTTCCTAAGAAGGCACTATTAAGCTGAGATCTAAAAGGCAAATAGATTTTCTTTAGCCACATGATTTGACCAAGATCTAAAAGCAAGGAAGAAAACAGAATGTAAGATGCAGCTAAATGGCTCCCAATTAATTAAATCTTGAGTGTCTTGTTTGTGCAAAACATAGCGTAAGCTCTGGGGAAATAATACTGAATCAAGACACACTCAGACACCGTCCTCATGTCAGTTCCTCTCTATGGAGGGAGACAAATTCTACTTAAACAGCAGAAATAAATATAACATCATCACTCTATTAAATAGATCAAGATGCTAGGGGAACATAGGGAAATGTGAACTAATTGTGGCTGCCAAGGAAGGCTTTTCTATGGAAGTTGCAACTGAATAGAGATCTGAGGAAGAGTAGCACAGTGTTTCAGGCAGAGGGAACAGCATATACAAAAGTTTGACTATTCCTCTTTACTATAGGGGGATCTGCTTTCCTCACAGATAATGCTTAACATGTGAGAGTCTGGACTTTTTTTGTTCAGATTCTAAATAAATTCAGAATGACCAAAAGAATAAATTAATCAGGGGCTTAAACTGAGCCACGGAGGGAGGGGCAGTGGTTTTTTATGTACACCGAGGCAGTAGACTAAGAAAGGAGTAGAGAAGATGTGGAATGATGAGCTTGGGACCATACTTAGATCTGAGAAAATGAGAGTCTGGATCCTGTGCTTCAGAGGGCTCTCAAATCACAAATATATATGTAACACATAAACAATAAATTATTTTAAAAAAAAACGCAGGCTCTTCTTTTGCTATACATTCATGCTTGTGGTCTAACACTCATCAGATACAGGGAAATGCTTTCCCACATCTTTTAACTAACTCCTAGAAATAAAAAGCAATTACATCTGAATGCTGTGATATATTGTGGGTTATGCTACCTCCAACATGAGACAAGGAGAACACTTCAGAGTCCAGGGAGGATTTGAATGGGAGAAACATTTAAATAAGAGAAAAGACAAACTAATTAACTTGTCAAATCCTTCTTCTCACAGCATGAATACATTGAGTATCTGCATAATGAAGTTTTATTTCCCACTAGTGCTGAGCATCCATTTTCTTGCTTCTCTCCACATAAAGCAATTTATGGTTCTGGACTTACTCCAGATATCCTCAGTATTTGCAATTATTATAAATGATGGCTGAAGAGTATTTCATAATATTAAACAATTAATATTGCAGTCTTATATTTGTGTGCATCTATGTCTAGATGTAATATGCTTAAAGTGTGATACCAACTCTTAAACTTTGGCAACTAGATGGACATTGAATGCTAGAAATGCAAGTAGTTTTATTTTTGTTTAATGAGAGTATTTAAATTATCAAAAAGTAAAATAAAAATTCAGCATTTAGTTTTGGTTAATAATCTGATAATTCATTATAGTTGATATTATCTTTTGATCTTAATTTTGTATATTTTAGAAGAAAAAGAACTATTAACACATGAAAAGTTTTCGTTTTTCTGCATTTTAAATTTGCATTTCTGATTTAAAAATATTTTAATTTTGTACTCTTTATACAATTACCTTTTACTTTTTACTCTTTTAGATCCTTGAGAATGAGGGCCAATGAAAAACAGAATTGTGATAGAAATGGGGAATTCAAAAGTACATATTAGAAAAGAAAAAGGAAATACAGAATTTTCAGAATGAGGGTCTACTTAAGTTAAGAATAATAATATGGGAACAATGTAAGTGAGCAGACTGTTGAGCATAGCCCTAATAGAATTTGCAAATAAGAGATTACAAGTTCTTATTTAATGGAGATTTTTTTTTTTTAAGATTTGATTGATTTATTTGACAGAGAGAGAAAGAGCGTAAGCACACAAGCAGGGAGGAGGGCAGAGGGAGATGGAGAAGCAGACTCCCCAAGGAGCAAGGAACCTGATGTGGGGCTCAATCCCAGGACCCCAGCATCATGACCTGAGTCAAAGGCAGATGCTTAACCAACTGAGCCACCCAGGTGCCCCAAACATTAACAGTTTAAAGCAAAAATCAATGTTACTGAGGTTCAGAAAGTTAGGCTTAGCTGGGCACTTCTGGGTGGTTCTGGCCCTGGATCTCTCATGAGGTTCAGACTGGGGCTGCAGTCATCCAAAGACTTGACAGGTGCACAGTCCAGTTGCAAGGAGGCTTACTCACGAGGCCAGCAAATTGGTGTTGGCTGTTGGGAGGTGCCTCAGTTTCTCCCCACCAGGACCTCTCTAGTGTGGACCCTTTACGCCTCCCTCTGTCTCTCGCTAATACTCCTGCATTTGCTGAGTCCGTGAATCCTTGAGAATCACAGGATACCTGGCCAAATTGCAGCCAGCCTGTAGCCTCCAGGCCCTTCTACCCTGAATCTGGAGTGGGCTGGTGCTCGCTTCAGCAGCACATATAGTAAAATTGGAGTGGGCTGAATGGTGCGCTCCCCTCCCCCCAAAGAGCACAGGTCCTAATCCGTGGGACCTGTAAATGTAACCTCATGTGATAAAAGTTTTACAGATGTGAGGAAGTTAAAGATCTTGAGATGCAGAGATTTTTCTGGATTGTCCAACCAAGTCTTAACTGCCATCACAGTGTGCTCACAAGAGATGGTCAGAGGGAGATCACATACAGAGGAGAGGCCATGTGAAGGTGGAGTTGGAGATGGGGTGGGGCAGCCAGAAGCCCAGGAATGCCAGCAGCCACCAGAAGTTGGAAGCCACAGAGAACCGACTCTCCTCTTGAGCTTTTGGAGGGACTGCAGCCCACCTGACACCTTGATCTTGGCCCAGTGATGCTGATTTTGGACTGTCCTCCACAACCCTCTTCCCCGCAGTGTACCACTGATCAAAACAATGCAAATTAACAAGAACATTATTCTCATCAATACACAGCTTAAATAAGTCAGATAAAAACCTCTCTCACCTTTCCATTCTTTATCAAATGAAAATTTAATTATTAGTTAAAACAGTGAGATTGAAAAAGAGGATTAATTTTGTATCACTTTCATAATCCAGAAACAACAAAAGCAACTCTGTCCTGCCAGTTAGAAGATGGAGAAATGAGTGGTCTTTATATTAGCAAATAGAGGAAGAATACTCCAGAGTATTTGACTGGATGATGATCTTGGAAATGGCAATTCCATATCCTTCTGACAATGTTGCTAATAAAACACATTCAGGTTCAAATTAATGATAAGAATCTTCCATTGCATGAACATGCCAGAATTTTTAATATTTCATTTTATTCCAAAATTTTCAAATAGGAGGTTGTAGAAACTGGTTTTTTTATATTCTCTACTTAGAAGCTACTTTTGTTTTCATTTGTTAGTATATTTCCTAACCAATCTTCATGATTGACTTCAGCCAATGAATGTATTTGTGATAGGGAACACTTAAATTCTCAATTAAAATGCCATGAAATGTCATTTGCACACAAAAAAGTTTGGATATAATTACTAGAACTGAAAAAAAAAGTATGAAATAAACTGCAACCGATAAAATTCCAAAAATAAAAATAAATGTCAGACTAGCACATGGGCACAATGCTCTTTAAAGAATGTTTTGTATTTATTATTCATCTAAGCTTAATGATACTTTTTGTAGCACAGCAGCACAATATTTGTAGAACTTAATGGCAAATATCTAGGATTTGTAGAAATGATCTTGAAATTTGAAGAAAGAATGACCAAAAATTTAAGATGGGTAAAAATTAATGAAAAAAATGATGACTGTGATAGAATTAAACAAATGAACAAAGAGAAAAAAGCAGAAGCAGATCTGTAACTAGAACAAACTGAGGGAAGAGTGGTCAGGGAATGAGCAAAATGGGTGAAAAGGAGTGGGAAATACAGGCTTCCATCTATGGAATGGATAAATTGTAGGAATAAAAGACACAGATTAGGAAATACAGTCAATGATATTGTAATAGTGTTGTGTGGTAACAGATGGTAGCTACACTTGTGATGAGCATAGCATAAGGTATAGAGAAGTTGAATTACTATGATGCACATCTGAAACTACTGTAACTTTGTATGTCAACTCTAGTCAAAAAAAAAAAGGAAAGAAGGAATTTTATCTGAGACTAATAAAAACATTACATTAAAAAAATAAAAGACTGTTGAGGACAAAACTGTGATAGTGGTGCTAACATGGTTGATAACATGAAGTGATTTTGGGGAAAGATTCAGAATGATTCTTTATGTAATTTATGGTACATAGTTTGAATTTATTGCTGAGAGAGATTGCCTCAATGTTGCTGATATTGTTGATGTTTTTTGGAACAGTTTAAACATTATATATTTTCTGGATCTGTTCAAAGGTGGAACATCTTGAGATAAACATCAAATTTGATCTAATACACATAGATTAACAATGTTTTCTTGATATTAATATTAGCAAAAGCTTAGAAGAAAACAGATCTGAGTTTGGGTACTTCACTTTTAAAAAGATTAGAAAACAGTTAAAATTTAGCAAAAATAGTTTTTATAAATAGAAACTGCAAGAGCACTATGCAGCAAAAGTGACAATTTGAAAAAAATAAGAAAATTAAAATGAAGAAATAAAAATGGTCAAAAAACTACAAAGGAGAGGATTCAGATACACAAATGAAGAGTCCCCAAACTAATTTCTATAAAGGCTATTTTATGGCTATTAGAGACTAAAAAACAATTTGAACAAATTGAGCAACATGCTTCTGTTTTCAAGGTTTTTTTTTTTTTTTAATATTCCAGAATTAAAGAGTGTAAAAGCAAAAGAATTAGGAAAACTGTATGAATCTAGATACTGTTTTAAGAGATCCTGAAAAATCATGATGTGATAGCAATGTTTATGATGAAATTCAACTGCTTGGTAATATTGTTTTGCAATAACAATGTATCATAGGCAGATCCATTCTAATGTTTGAGCATAATATGTGAAATAAATGTTCACTTCTGAACTGAGTATCTTTTTAAAAATTTTGTTGACAATTCCATTCGTCACTATCTCAGCAGAGCTAAGTTTTTCCAAATGAAATAAAAACTGTGTAATACTTTTGGCCCAGGAAAGGTTGTCTGTCGAGTTTGGCATTGTTTGTCCAGTTGACAGTCTCCTGTCAGTAGAACTCAAATTATCTAAAAATCTTGATTTAATAACATCATTAGTAATCTTGGTGAACCAAAGGCAAGAAAAATGTATTTTATAGAATAAAAATGTAATATTTTATGAATTACGGACATCTTGACTGCTCATCCAAATATTAGGTATAATAATAATTGAACTCAGTAATCTTGTTATTTTGCTGACTTTTAGTTGTATAAAATCCATAGCTTTGTACATATTTGAAAAATTTTGTTATGAAATTGTTAAGATAGGAAGATAAAACATATTTTAGCTAACAGTTTTGTTAGCCTGATTTATTACTTTTTTTTTATTTATTACTTTTAATAAATGGGCCTTAATTTGTATTCTTGCCCTGGTGCTACAAATGTTAGAGGTATAACTACTTCTCTCACATGTATAAAATTTTCTAGATAGAAGGAATGCACCTGCCTGTTAGACAGTATCCTTGGTCAGCCTCCTTTGGGTAATCATTGGTAGGATAGGACTATGGACAGCTTGGAGGTAGGCCATAAAGATAGACAACAAGCAATACTAATTGCTATCCCATGAAAGATTTAGAGCAGGATGGAAGGAACTTAAGAACCCAGATGCCTGGAGGTGCCTGATTGCAGACCAATCAAGGTGGGTGGGAAGGAGGTTACTTTTAAGTCGTGCTCGTTACCAGCCCTTCTCCCCTTCATCTTCCACCCCAATTCTGGGGTGCCCAAGTGCTAGACTATATTACCTGAGTTTATTTTTAATGCTTACAAAAACCTCTTGTGCACTTCATCTAGCCTGTCTGAGTTTCCTTATTTAATAATTTTGAGTTAGGGTATTAACTTATTATATCATATTGCTTTGATGTTTGGAGGTACAAGTAATTATAAAATACTTGGCAAAAATAAAGCCCAAATGAGTGTGCCATGATAATATTTGCCATCCCTATAATACATTGAAAATTTATTTATCATGTTGTTATGGTATTTGCTGTATTTTTGCTTACTTGTTACTTCCTTGGTAATTTTTTTAAGTGTGATCAAAAAATTATCAGAAATTTAAATGAACTTTCTTCAGACCTAATTATAATTATAGACTAATTTTCCCAGAGCATGACCAAAAAGAAAACAAAAGCAAAAAAGGGAAAAAGAAAAGGAAAGAATGAAAAAAGAAAAAAAATCTACCTTGGACAGAGGAAAATTCAGTTCTGTGTATTTTCAGAGTCTGGCATAGCGCTGAGCTGGATTTACAAAAGTACTTCTACTCACTTGGTAAATTATTTGATATTTCAGTCATACTGGTTCAAACATCAAGTTCAGGTAGATACTTCCATTACTTTTTAGTTGAAGTGACCTTGCCCTGATAGTTTTGTTCTACTTTCACTCCCAGTCCTTGATAAAACAAAATACAAAAATTAAAAATGTTTGGAAAGGATAACAAAATCTTAATAGGTAGGTAGGTAGGTAGGTAGATAGATTGATTGATCGATCTCAAAGTGATTTTATTTATTTAATTTTTAAAAATTGAAATAAAAATCTTGCATTTTTTTCTTCCCGTAGTTGACTACGGTATAATGTCAATATAGATCACAATGGAGGCAAATGTCTACTGTGTTTTGTTTTTCCTATCCATATAATAGAAACCTTTGCTAGTTATATGCTGATTACTACAGCAGTTGGTTAAAAAATAAACATGTATTATCTGACAGTTTCTGTGAGTCAGGGATTTGGGAGCAGATTAGCTGGGTGGGGGGCTCTGACTCAGGGTGTCTAATGAAACTGCAATCAAGAAATCAGCTAGAACTGCAGTCATCTGAAGACTTGACTGGTGCTAAAGGAACTGCTCCTGAGATGGCCATTCCCATGACTATTGGCAAATATCACTACTTAGGACCCTCCATACTTGACCCTCTGTTCAAGTATCCTCACCACATGATAGCTAGATTCTTCCAGAGTGAGTAGCTTAATATTTGAAGTCACACATCATTATGTTTGCTGTATTTTATTGGTCTTGCAGACCAATCAAGGGAGGGAGGGAGAATATCAGAGCACAAATATCGAGAGGCAGGGTCACTGAGGGCCAGCTTGGAGACTGGCTATCACAAACAGGGTTGTGTTCAGAGTCCTCAGCAAAACTAGGGTTGAAGCCAAAATGCATCCTGGAAAAGTTTTGTCATTTGAGTTCTTCAATATTACTTAATTTTTTGAGATATGTATTGGCTACTATTTGAGGCAATGGTAAAAAAAATGTTGGATGTGGCAGCCAGAAATTTCAGTTCAAATTCAAGCTCTTGACTCTACTTTGGAAGAAGTTTGATCTAAATCTGTCTCAGTTTGTTTGTTTGTTTGTTTGTTTTTTTGAAATGGAGGAATTAATACACATCCTCCTATGCTTAGTAGATTGTGTAAGATAAAAAGCCTTAGTTTTAAGTATAGCACCAGGCATATAAGAGATGAACAAATGCTAGCTTCTTTTCCTCTTCCCTTCAAGATGCTCTAAAGCAGAATTTACCAAGCATTGTGCTATAAAATATTACTTTTCACCTTGCCATCCTTCCAAAGTCCCTGGATTTATTGCCTCTGGTTGACAGTGGCCTCCTCCAGTATGCCAAATGAGTATTAATATTTTATATATTTATCATTGTGAAAAACTTGGGGAAGCACTTCTCTAAAAGAAGATTTCTTTAAAATAGCTATTAGAAAGGGCATCTAATAAGGTACTCGATATCTAATTATAATGTTTGATCCCTAAGAGAACTGTTTCATCACAGGCATGAGAATGTATTTAGCAACATCTTAGAACAGTATTCCTAAACTTCCCTGATCCTAAAAGCAGAGATTCAGACCTAGATGTGAATGTCCAAGGGATGCGTCTGGGAATCTGAAGTTTTAACAAGGACTATTAAAATTCTTGAGATTACACAAGTCTAGGAAATACTACATCTAGTAAATTTACCTTAGAAAGTGTAATGTAGGAAAAAAAAAGTGTAATGTAGGGAGTTGGGATGGGAGGGCTTGGGCACTTAGAGGAAAGGGAAAGAAATTTTGAGATTTTCTCACTGGCATGGTCACTGATTTGACATTTCCAGGTCTGTGTGTGTGTGTGTGTGTGTGTGTGTGTGTGTGTGTGTGTAAGGTGTGGAGTGGGGCCGCTAATCATCTGTAGGCGCTATATTTGCAATTTGTTTAGTGTAATTAGTATGTAGGATGTGCCCACTATGTGTAAGATACTTACTATGCAGAGGCCTCCCCATCCCTGCTCAGCTACTTTGGTGTGATAAAGCAAGGCAAAATATGTGTTAGTTCCCACTTTGCTTTTGATAGTATCACTCTAGGTATAGCTCAAATGCCTACCATGGCTGGGCATGAAATGCATGAGTGGAATTAACTGGTTTATAATGATAGAAATGACATAATGATAGGAAAAGATCTCAGAATGTAATTTCTGTGAAAAAAAAAAGCATGATAAAAAGCAGTGTGTATAATTCTATCTTTGTGTAAGAAAGAGGATAATAAGACTGTGCATATTTTCTTGTAATTTACATAAAGAGACTCTAGAAAAATACTCAAAAAACTAATAAAGAGATTACCTTGAGAGAAGTTGGGGTCATGTGGTTAGGTAAGACAGAAGTGGGAGTGAGATTTTTCACTATATACTATTTTTTAAAAAGATTTTTTTTAACTAATTGAATTTACTACCTTTTTTTTTTTTAACAAAAGAAAACAAAATATAACAATATAAAGGCTAATCCAGAGAAGACTCTGGACTAAATTTGGCCCATGAATTGCCATTTGAAACCTCTGTATTAAGTCCCTAAACTTAAACTATTGAAGTCTGAATCATTCATTGACTCATTCATTCAGCAAATATTTATTGAATGCCTCCTAAGGTGCAGTCTTCATGTTCAGAAACAAGAGTCCTAGTGGCCCCTCTTGGTGAATACTTAAAAAGAAATATCTTTGTATTGTTTTGGCAAATTAAACTAATTAATGTCTTTCCAAGTTGAATCTTCAGTAAATAGGTAAGACTTGTTTGCAGATTAGCAATTACATGTTCATATAATGTTTAAAACCATAAAAATACTTTGACCTTAACTATTTTGCAATAAATCCTTTTAGCTTTGTTTATTCTATTAATTTACTAGGCAAATATCTCTAGATAAACTTAAGCCAAGTAAATTATTTCAAATTCTAGATAAAATAAATATGTATCATTGAAGCTTAAATATATTTGCACATAAAATTTCTGGGAGCAAAGAATTTCAATGAGAGACAGGAAATATGAATAAAGAAAGGAAGGGGAACCAGAAGTAAAATAGAAATATAATCTATCTTCCTTTGTAGAAAAAAATAGATGTGACATAGCCTCCTTGAATCTGGTAATCTAATCTTGATACTAGTAATCTTCTCTTGTCTGGAGGGAGTTGTATTTTGGCTTTTTTTCCCCACCTCACCCTCCCCACCCCCATAACCTCTTGGAAATGTGCAATTCATGTAGAAAAGCAATATGTTTGCCCTCTGGTAGAATGGAGACTTCTATTTCCCCAAGCTCTTATAAAGAGGCCAGTAGAAGTTTAGATGAGCTCAAATGTAGAAATCTACTTCCAGTCATGACAGTGGAAGACATTCCAGGTTTCTGGATTTTTAAAGATACTGCTACCTGAAAGTCCTATTCAGAAGTTTACTTGGCTATGACTAATTGTTAGGCAGACAGCAGAGTTACTCAAGACTGATATTACAGGTTTTGAACTGACATTAATGTCTTTAGAAGCCTAACTATCTGTATAGAAGCAATGTTTCTGATCACAATGTTACTTTGAGATCCTCCGAGGTTAAATGACATCACTTGACAAGAAAAAGATTCATTAACATTTTGTCACATAAATAAGTTGATTTGAATAAATGATTTCTTCTGGATGATAAGGCAAAAGAGCCATCATAATATGTCGTTTAATAAAATTTATTCTAGTTTGAGAGTTAATACCAAACTAGATTTTTGCATCTGTTTTAGTTTTAGTTTTTTTAGTTTTTTTTTTTTTTTTGCTATGTCACAAAGTACCCCAAAATTTAGTGCCTAAAAGAGCAACTCAGTGCTACCACTTAAGGTTCTTTAGATTGATTGGGCTCAGTTGAGCTTGGGGCTCTTAGTTGGGCCTCTACTATTGTTTCAGTCAGGTAGTGGCTGAGGCTACAGTAATCTGAAGGCTTGATTGGGCTGGATATCTAAGATGACTTCTTGACTCACATAATTGGTGGCTCAGTTAGAATGGCTGCAAGAGCTAGAAGCTGCTGTCTTTCTCATTTCATATGGCTAGTTTGGGACTCCTCACAGCATTACAGCCTTAGGGTAGAGTTCTTACATGGGGGCTGTTTCTCCCTGAATAAGAGTTCAAGAGACCCTGACAGGACCTGCAAGCCTTTTTGTGACCTAGCTTCAGAAGTCACACTGCATCACTTTTGTTTCATTCTCTTGGTCAAAAATCTAGTCATCATGGGAGCCAACTGATAGAGCCCCCAATGGCCAAAGCAGGAACAATTTGAGCAATACAAAAAATAACATTGTAGGGGATCCCTGGGTGGCTCAGTGTTTTGGTGCCTGCATCCGGCCCAGGGCATGATCGTGGAATCCCAGGATCGAGTCCTACGTCAGGCTCCCTGCATGGAGCCTGCTTCTCCCTCTGCCTGTGTCTGTGCCTCTCTCTCTCTCTCTGTGTCTCTCATGAATAAATAAATAAAATCTTAAAAAAAAAAAGTTGCATTGGATTATAACCCATAGTATAAGATAGGGGTCCATTGAATCTATACATATATAAATACATGATTGAATAAATAATTTTCAAGAAGAAGACAAAGGGAGAAGACAAGGGAGAAGAGATAAATTTCCTTTGAAGAAGAATTACAAATAATTGATATAGATGCTCCACTCTTAAGGAGGAGAAGCAGGAGTCCTCACTCCTTAACTGCAGGCTGCTCATAATGACTTCCTTCCAAAAGTATAGAATGGAATATCTCAGCCATATGATCAAGATCAGTATCAGCAGTGATAAATCCATTGATATGATGTATCCTTATTATGATGTGATGAGAATGGCACTTCTATGATCTTCCTTCCCCAAACCCAAATCCCAGTCTAATTGTGAGAAAAATATCAGACAACTTCCAATAGGAGGACATTCTATAAAATACTTGATCAGTACTCCTCAAAACTATCAAGTTCATCAAAAACAAGGAAAGCCTGAGAAATTGTCAGAACCAAGAGGGGTAAACAGACAATGACAAGTAAATGTGATGTGGTATCCTGGATAAGATCCTGGAGCAGAAAAAGACATTAGGCAGTAATTAGTAATAAATTAGTAATAAATTACTACAGTTGGCTAATAAAAATGTATTAATATATATTCACTAATTATAATATACTATGCAAATATGTTAATAATAGGAGAAATTGGATGAGGGGGTATGTGAGAATTGTCCGTATTATGGCCTTATTTTTTTCTATGAATCTAAAACTGCCCTTAAAAATAAGGTCTATTTAAAAAAAAAATCTAGTCATAGGCCCAGATTTGAAGGGAGGGGAAGGACTACAAAAGGTGTGAATAGCAGGAGGTATGGTTCATTGGGGGAATCATCTACAATAGCACCTATTCCACTGATTTTCTTCTGAGAACTCACCTCTCTACCCTAGTCCCAGTTGATATAGCTGGAACCTCACCTCTTGGTTCCAGAGGTAGAACTGGTGACTGGCCTGAGGTAATCAATGAGTCTCATCTCCTTCCCCAGAATCAGGGAAGTTTATCTTCTTTGCCCCTTCATAATTTCAGGAGTGGGCAGTGACTTAACCCAGAGCAATCAGAGCAACTCTAGAACTACTAGCAAACTAACCTCTGGCCTTGAACTTGAGTATATGTGACGTAGGGAGCTGCTGCCTCTTGCCTTGCTGTCAGGTACCAGATACAAAGTAGAGTCTGAGCAAGAGACCAACATAATAGGGGTAACTGATAGGGGTAGACTGAAAGATGGGGAAAAAAACAAGCTGTGGGACAGTATGGAGCCCAGAATCCATCCTTGCTTGCAGGAGTTCTGCCACTGGAGATTTCAGTTACTCAAGGCATTTGTCTTTTTTTGGCTTAAGTCAGTTTGATTTGGGATTTTTTTTTTTTTTTTTTTGGTTCATTACAATGGATGAAGTTCCCAAATGATACAATGAAACAATGAATTGTCCTCTAGTTTATTCCTACGTTAAATAATGATCAAAATATGACTTGATTTTAAGACTGCTGCTTTTTTTAAGGCTGCTTTGTTTATTCCCAAATAATTCATGATTGATCTGAAGAGTGAGTAAAGTGGTTAATATTTTTAACCAAGGGCAAATTTTTTAATATTTTTAAAATATTTAAAGATTGCAAAAAAAAAAAAGATTGCATAACACACAGAAAGTGCCCCAAAATGTTAAATGTTACTTATTTATTATTATTATTATTTAAAGATTTTATTTATTTATTCATGAGAGAGAGAGAGAGAGAGTCAGAGACGAAGACAGAGGGAGAAGCAGGCTCCTTGCAGGGAGCCTGATGTGGGACTTGATCCCAGGACTCCAGGATCACACCCTGAGCCAAAGGCAGACGCTCAACCACTGAGCCACCCAGGCATCCCTATCACAGTAAAGATTAGGGTGATTATATGGCAAATTGGCTAAGAATGTGTTTTATAATGTTAGGTCTGGGTTCAAATTCCAGCCTCGCTCCTCACTTCCTGTAACCTGCAAGTTATTTAACCTCTCTGGGCTTCATTTTATCCTCCTAAAAATTAGACTAAAAATAGCTCATAGGAAGAAAATTAAATAATTCTTGCAAAGAAAGGCCCAGGTTCAATGCCTAACACAGAATAGGTATTCCATCAAGTGTGATTATATTATTTTATACTGTGTGGTAATATAATAAGCCCATAAAAGACTGGTCAAATAAATCAAGAATCCATGTAAATGACAATGTATTTTTGTATCAATATGTATTAACTAACCAAAAATTAAAGTTAGGAAAACAAAATTGCCCTAAATTAGTTTATTATGGTGGTTACCATTTTGGGGATGGTCATAACTATTGGGACAAGACACCTGGTGGGCTAGTAATGTTTTATTTCTTCTTATAACATGTGTGGTGGTTTTATGGATTTATTTGAGAAAATTCACTCAGCTGTATAATTATGGTGGATGTTTTCCTATATGTATGTTATACTTAAAAGTTTTTCCTTAAAAAATCATACACATATGAAGTAACATTCATTTGGGGAACCTGGGTGGCTGAGTTGGTTGAGTGTCTGACTCTTGATCTCAGCTCAGGTCATGATCTCAGAGTTACAGGATTGAGCCCTGAGTTGGGCTCTGTGCTTTGTGCACAAGTTGCTCAAGATTCTCCCTCTCTCTTCCCTGCTTCTCCCCGCTACACTTTCTCTTTCTCTCTTTCAAATTAATTAATTAATTAATTAATTAGAAAAAGAAAAATCAAAATAGCATTCATTAATATTCAGTGACTAATGTTAGGCACTATCTTGATGCTAAGAATATGAACTCAATCCCTGCCTTCACGGAGCTTAATCCTATTAATAAAAATAAATGTAATAATAATAACAGCAGATAACAAATAGTGTGGATTGTGTGTTGAATAAAATTTTGACAGTTTGAGTTTGAGACATCATCCCCATTTTAGAGCTGAGGATATTGAGGCATGAGGCTACCTACTGAAGATCAGAGTAAGTAGTAGAGTGAAAATGCAAGCTTAATAACTCAAACTCTGGAGTCTAGATTTTAACCATGGTGTCATAATGCCTCTCATTCTAGTGATGGGAGACAGACAAAAAATAAGGTAGGTATGAAAGGAATCTCAGGTAGCAAATACTGCAACTGAGAAAAACTAAGATCTAGTGCAGAAAGTGACAAGGGGGATTGCTGTTTTAAGTAGGATGATTACGGAAGGTTTTTGTTTTATTTATTTGTTTATTTATTTACTTATTCATTCATTCATTCATTCATTCATTCATTCATGAGAGACACAGAGAAAGAGAGGCAGAGAAATAGGCAGAGGGAGAAGCAGGCTCCATGCAGGAAGCCCGATCCTGGGACCCCAGGATCACACCCTGAGCCAAAGGCAGACTCTCAACTGCTAAACAACCCAGGTGTCCCAAGGAAGGTTTTTAAAAATAAAGTGACATTTGAAATAGACATGAAGAAAGAGAGTGAGCCATTAGATATCAGAGCAGCAAGTGTTTCAGGCAAAGGAAACAGCAAGGTTCTGAGGTATGCTTAGTAAGTTCAAGAAATAGCTAGGAGGTCATGATGGCTAAAGTAGAATGAAATAGGGGAAAATGGGAGATGATCTGGTGGGCACCAGATCATGCATGGCCTTGTAGTCCAATGCTTGTCCTTTATGAGGATATATGCATATCCAATGACAGACGTAGTACACTTACTAGACTGAATACTCACCGTAGGGAATGGGTGAGGGGATCCCGAATAAAATAAATAAGTGCAAGATTAGTACCAGCCTAATAGGCTAGAGTGTCATTAGTATTATTAACTCAGTTTTTAAAAAATTTCTTATAACTTTTTTCTTTTTTAAATGCAGTGTTAAATTATGCAGTTTCAGGTATACATTATAGTGAGTCAACAATTCCATACATCATCTGATGCTTATCACAGCAAATGCACACCTTAATCCCCATCCCCTATTTCTTTTTTAAATTTTATTTATTTATTTATTTATTTATTTATTTATTTATTTACTTACTTATTTTAAAGATTTATTTATTTATTTATTCATGAGAGACACACAGAGAGAGGTAGAGACACAGGCAGAGAGAAAAGCAGGCTCCATGCAGGGAGCCTGATGTGGGACTTGATCCTGGGACGCCAGGATCATGACCTGAGCTGAAGGCAGACGCTCATCTGCTGAGCCACTCAGGCATACCCCCATTCCCTATTTCCACTGTCCTATAATCCACCTCCCCTCGGGTAACCATCAGTTTATTCCCTATAATTAAGATTCTGTTTCTTGATTTCTCTCTTTCTCTTCCTTTACTTGTTTTGTTTCTTAAATTCCACATATGAGTGAAATCATATGGTATTTGTTTTCTCTGACTTACTTTGCTTAGCATTATACTCTATAGCTCCATCTATGTCATGGCAAATGGCAAGATTTCATTCTTTTTTATGGCTGAATAATATTCCATTGTATATGTATACCAATCTTCTTTATCCATTGATTAATCTATAGACACTTAGGCTGCTTTCATAATTTGGCTACTGTAAATAATGCTGCTGTAAACAAGGTGTACGTGTATCCCTTTGAATTAATGACTTTGTATTCTTTGGATAAATACCCAGTAGCACCATGGCTTGAGTGTAGGGTAGTTCTATTTTTAACTTTTGGAGGAATCCCTATACTATATATCTAAATTGTGGGATAGAGGTGGAAACAACTCTGGCATAGTCTTTAACCAAAGAGGACTCTATACTCCATCTCCAGATCACCACAAATTATCCAAAAATTAAAATGATTGCATCAAATTTCCTCTTCACAAAAGAAAGATATACCCTAAGTGTGTTTGGACTTCTTTATTTCTCACACTGGTGGCAGTATCTACAGTGGATGGCACTGCCTCTGGCCTGCCATCATTTTGACAGAATCTTACTAAAAGACTAATAAGACATACTTTGTCAAAAAATTCAAATCAATCCTTTAAAAAGTATATAATTTATGGTTTGATTTTTTTCTGGGAATGTTGGACACGTTGATCAACTATATGCATTGATGTTTAAAACATTGTGACTTATTCAAAACATCCTGAATGTACACCAATATGCCAAAGAAGCATCAAGCCTTATTATTTGTATGTAAAATTAAGTGGTTTATTTATTCCCCCCCCCCAAAAATATGTACTTTATTGGTAGTATGAGATCTTGCTTTACGTTAGAAAGGTTTTGATTTTATTCAGGACTTATTATTGTAAATTATGTCTCCTTCTTTAGTTTTGGGTTTTCAAATTCGGGAAAGTATATTCTAAAAAAGGACAATTGTCCTGTAACAATTCAAATGAAATAATATTTAAAAGCATTGTATCTTAGGAGTTCAGAAATTATGCTTTAAGACTTCATCAAGGACTTTCAATGAAAAAAGAAGGGTAGAAGGAGAACCACCTTCTGTGATTTAACTCTAAATTAACTTCTAGGTTTCAAGTCTATATTACAATGTAATTGTAAAAAGTTAGGCACTCTGTACATTAATTCATAATGCATGCATTAGTCTGTTCACTATTTATTGAATGTCTCCTGAATGTCAAACCTTGTCCCAAGTACCTGAGATATATCAATGAGGGAAAAGAGACATGGTCTTGCCTTCGTAGTGCTACAAGCTAACAGGGCAGTGGACATCAGTAATTACACAAGCATATAAAACTGTAAGTGTGACGAAGACTGGAGAAGAAATTCATAGTACAGTGAGAGCTTGTAAGGAAGACTTTGGAGTAGTGAGGTTGATTTAAAAAGCTGTTCTGGAAATATGATGACTACATTCTGATCTGAAAGAAGAAGGTAGGAATTAACTTGTTGAAGGAAGAAAGGAAGAAGGCATAAAAAAGAGGGGGAAAGCCAAGTAGTCAGAGGGAATGTAGAACTGAAAGTCAAGAGGGCTAGAATTCTCAGAGAAAGGAGGAGTATAGATGAAAGTCATACTCGTTTTTTCTTGTAATCCAAATTTATTATGTGCTTACCATGTACCAAATCTTGTTGTAGGTGCTGAAAATATTAGTGTTGGCTTTGTCACAAAAGTGAAGAGAAGACATTAAAAAGTTTTAGCCATGCAGATATGGGGATGGAATGTTGAAATAATCATCCAATATGGAGAGTGGATGAGAAGAGGCCAGAGTGGATTGTGTGAATCAGTAAAGAGGCTGTCATAGTAGTCTTGGGTGGGAGACAATGATAGCTTGGATAAGGAGAGTGATCCGGAGATGCCTAGAAGTGGGTGGCTTCAGAGATAATTTAAGAAGCAAAATAGGACATTGTATGCAGTAGGTTAAGGAGCAGGGAGAGAAATGTCAAAGGATGTGTCTGAGGTTTCTCGCTTACACAGCTGGATGGGTGAGCTAAAATAATGGCAGTAATAATATCACCAGCTTCTTTGACCTGAGTTTTGGAGTGGTGAGAGACTGTGGGTGGGAATTACTGAGGTGTAATTACTGAGGTCTACTCTTTAGTCAAAGTAGAGTCCTTCCTCCAAATCATTGTAAATAACCAAAAATAATTACCTCAGATCTCTACTTTGTTGTTCTTGTTGTTGTTTTTCTGGACAGAGTAGACATGTTCTATATACGTTAGAACTTCACTGGTTCTGATATTCCATGTGAACCGTGAAGAACTGTACTACTGTACCATTCAGTGTTGCCAAAGGCCTCTTTTCACATCAGACACAGCAGCTTCTGAAAAGAGCAGTAACACATTGTTCCTGAAGAGCAAAGTGAGAATGCCATGGAGGAGGTAGATCAAGGAGGGGAAGATGCATCTCAGATTCTCAGTTGGGAGCCATGTAAGATCAAAACCCAGAGTCAGGAGATATAGCCCATGAGGCTGGAATGTGGGGTGGGCCATCTGACCTGGTGGGAGATGAGGGTGAAGGAGTGGGGTGAGGTGACTTCCCAAAGGGCTCTCTGTACTTTGCTAGGGTTTGACTTCCCTGGAAGGGCAGTGGGGGGCGGAAAGGGGGTCTTTGAAAAGGATAGGAAAATGTCAGGAACAAGGTTAGATTTGCATTTTACTAAGATGACTTTATAATAATTTAAACTGTTCTTAGTGTATGTATTTTTTCTGAGTATTTTCATAATAACATAACTTTTTAAAAAGAGAAAGCTGATTTTGTCTGTGGCATGGATTGGATTAGACTTCAGTGTGAGATGAGATGCAGAAGGACCAATTAGGAAGCTATTGTGATAGAAGATTGCTAAATTGGGGGAGAGAATGTAATCTTTGGAGCCAGGAAGACTTAAATTTGGGTGAACTCTAGCTTTGCCCCTTCCTGATTATGTGAGCTTGACAACTGTTTTTCTTCTCTAGGTCTCAGTTTTTCATCTGTAAAAATTTAGGTAAGAATACCACCTGACATTGTTTTCTGTTGTGCAAATTATGTATGTTAAGTTCTAGCATATAGTATTGTCAGTAAATGTAATTCTAATTTTAAGAGTGGGAAGAGTGGGAATGAAGACTCAAGCAATGGGAATAGGGGCGGGGGAATAGATGTCAGTGATGTTAAGGAGGTAGATTGTATAAGCCTCAGGGACTGATGGAATGATGTTGGGGAGCTGCCATACTTCCTGGAAATCTCACTTGGATGGGATTAGGCAGGTGGTAATTCCATTCACTTAGAAAAAATAGGAAGAAGGTCAGGGTTATTGGTTGAGGAGGCATGGTTGGGAATGAAGGGAATTATGAACTCACTGTGGGATTTGTTACAGTTGAGATGCTCTGAAGTCAGTTGGCTCTTTGGGTGTATAGCTCTCTGGGATAGTTGGGGCTCCATGATGGATATTGAAGAAATGGTACTTTCTAAGGAAGATGTACTCAGAGTAATGAGTAGAGGGCCATCAGGAGCATGAGTGTTTTAAGAGAAAGGCAACAGAATAGGAATCAAAAAGAGCAGAGGCAGGGGGATGAGAAAAAAAAAAAAAGGCCATATATGTTAAGAGAGGAAACAGGAGTTTATAAGCCAAGATAGAAAAAAGTTTCAAGAGGGAGGTAGTGACTAATATTGTCAACTAGCACAGAGAGGTCAGGTAAGGTTGACATTGAAAAAAAAAGAAAAAGCATTAGACTTAGCAACTGGGGGTGGGGAGGGAGGCTGGTGTCACAGTTTTGCTACAGATTCTTGTATGGAGTGCTATGGCTGGAATCCAGACTGCAGTCTGTGGAAGAGTGCACAGGAGGTAAGAGGTGGGTATGTGGTGAAATTGTCCTCTGTTCTTTCTGTGAGGGGAAAGTGAAAAATAGGGATGATGGCGTTTTGTTTGTTGGTTTTAAGAAGGGAATGCTTGGGCGTGTGAAATAGCCAAACTAGAGAGAGAAAGAATAAGAGCGATTTCTGAACCATGTGGGAGGGGGTGGAATTTACCAGCACAGGTGAAAGAATTAGCCAGAAACCAGAAAAGGGAGGTCACTTCCTCTAGGATGAGGGTAAAGCTGGAATCAATAGGTATAGATAAAAATAGATAAAAGTGTGGGTTGGGAGGTATGAGATATTGAGGAAGCTCATGCTAATGATCTCAGTAGTCTTTGTGAAGAGGTCTGTGGAGAGAATGGCACAAGGCATGAGGATTAGGAAGAAAGACTTGGTTTTTTTAAGCTGTTTGGGAGGCCAGGAACAGTTGCTCACAAGTGGGCTCTAGAAAGGATTGTTGAGTAGTGCTCCAGTTTCTTTTGGAACTGAAAGTAGTTCATTGGCTGGGTGTCCTCCACCAGTGTCCCCCATTGTACCGGCAAGACTCAAAGGGGCTGACTGAAGCAAAGGGACAATACTGAATGTATGGAGGTGCTGACTGGGAAGTGAGGGTTGAAGGGAGCTCCAGGATCTGAGGATGCAGGCTTTGTGGATAGCAGGACTGGTGAGTGTGTGTTTAGGAATAGAGAGGTCAACTAGCCTCTCTTCCTTCTCCCCCTAACACCTGAATCTGAATAGAAAAGCACAGAGTGGTACACTGGGTTATCCATAAGGCTATTTTTAGTTGGTCCCTTGTTAGTGGTTCCTGTTGTTCTCTCCTTCCTGGGAGGAGGCAGCAACTTTTAAAAACTGAATTTAAAGGAAATAATTTATGTAATTTGAAGTCTTTAGACAATAGGAACACAGCGAAGATTTCAGACGCTGGCGAGACAATAGCAGTATTTACAGAGGGATTACAAATAACTACAAACCCTATTCTTTTAGTTAACTGAAAAAAAATCATTACAAGACAGTGCGTGTATCTACCTCCTCTTCTCTTCTCTTCTCTTCTCTTCTCTTCTCTTCTCTTCTCTTCTCTTCTCTTCTCTTCTCTTCTCTTCTCTTCTCTTCTCCTCTTCCCTTCCCTTCCCTTCCCTTCCCTTCCCTTCCCTTCCCTTCCCTTCCCTTCCCTTCCCTTCCCTTCCCTTCTCTTCTCTCTTCCCTTCTCCTCCCTTCCCTTCCCTTCCCTTCCCTTCCCTTCCCTTCCCTTCCCTTCCCTTCCCTTCCCTTCCCTTCCCTTCCCTTCCCTTCCCTTCCCTTCCCTTCCCTTCCCTTCCCTTCCCTTCCCTCTCCTCTCCTCTCCTCTCCTCTCCTCTCCTCTCCTCTCCTCTCCTCTCCTCTCCTCTCCTCTCCTCCCCTCCCCTCCCCTCCCCTCCCCTCCCCTTCCCTTCCCCTCCCCTCTCTTCTCCCCTCCCCTCCCCTCTCTTCTCACGTCTTGTCTCATCTCATCTCATCTCATCTCATCTCATCTCATCTCATCTCATCTCATCTCGTCCCTTCCTTCCCTCCCTCCCTCTCTCCTTTCTTTCTTTGCCTGTCTCTCTCTCTCTTTTTCTAAATTGTCCTAAATGTTTTATGTCTGATCTTAGAGGAAATAAAATGGGTTATAAGTAGCTATTGATACTGGATTTTTCATTTAGGCCTCTGTGTGTGTGTGTGTGTGTGTGTGTGTGTGTGTGTGTGTGTAAGAGTCCTCTTTCGCATTCTGTGGTTTTAGATGTCAAGTAGGAGTGCTAAGCAAGAATGTCTGTAGGAGTTATTATCAGTAGCTAAAATTCTCTTTGGAGTTATTTTTTTTAATGATAGGAATAAAGTATTGAAATCAGACTGTTAAAACTTTGTCTTTCAAGTAAAAATATCTTTAAAATTCTGGCAGGAGATGGGCAAGGAAGCAGTCAGTCTGGGGTTGGAGATAGGAGAATAGTTCTGGAAGTGGTCAGTTATGCCAATAAATGCTTGCTCTTAAGTGTTGCCTTTTTTTTTTTTTTAAGTGTTTCCTTTTTAAAGGCGTGCTTGCCCTTTTTATAGGTTCTCTCCCTACCTTGCCTTGAACCAGTCTGGTTGGGGGAGGTAGTGAGGAAAGCCTTTTAGGGGAGCCCATTGATGATTCTTGTGGGTGATGGGGTTAGTTTGATGGCAGCCAGATTTCCTGCCAGAAGTCACCCTAGTATTATGAAATGTCTGTTCATAGTACCACTGTTCTTAATAGCCCAAAAATGGAAACACAAAAATGCTGACCACAGGAGAAAAAGATAAATAATTATGGTTGATTCTCACGATGGAATATTTACTTGCAATGAGTGAAAGTACAGATAACAGCAAGATGAATCTGTCACAAAATGCTGAGTGAAAAAGAAAATCCCAGAAAACCATATATAGTACAATACCATTTTTGTAACATTCAAAAACAAGCAAAGAAAAAATAAACACAAAGTTTGGGATAGTGGTTACTCCTGAGGTGGTGAGGGTGGAGGGCAGACAGAGGACAGCATGGGGAGAGCATATAAATAGATATGTTATTGTTAATATCATTTTTGGGTTAAATGGTCTAGTTATAGGTGTTTATATATTATTTGAAATCAGATAAATAAGAGAGCCATAAATGGATTGATGGAACTAGTGCATGAGAAATCAAGTAAATATACATTTCAAGCAGCATGACATTGTAAGCAGAAAATACGTCCGTAACGTGGATCCTCTTGGCAAGTGCAGTCCTTCTCACCTGATAAACAAGACTCAAGAGTCTTCCCACATTGGTTTACCTTATAGTATTGATGGACTGCAAATGAAGGATTTTAGAAAGTCATTAAGTACCATGAAAACAAAAACAAAAACATAGCAATATCTTTTTGAGTTGGTATGTATAGATAGGTGCCCAGAAATAGCTTGAGTTGAAGGGTATGTACCTTTATTTTTTTAAAGATTTATTTACTTATTTATTTATGATAGACATAGAGAGAGAGAGAGAGAGAGGCAGAGACACAGGAGGAGGGAGAAGCAGACTCCATGCCGGGATCCCGATGTGGGACTTGATCCCGGGACTCCAGGATCGCGCCCCGGGCCAAAGGCAGGTGTCAAACCACTGAGCCACCCAGGGATCCCCGGGTATGTACCTTTAAAGTTTTGATAGATACTGCCAAATTACTCTCCAAAAAATGTGCTAATTTATATTACCATAACCTATTTTTTTTTTACCTCTTTGCCAACACTGGTAATTATTGATGATTATCAAGCTTTTGGATTAGTCAACCGGAAAAAATATGATAAATCTCATTTTTGCCTCAATCAATCTTTAAGTGAGCTTTTGTTGTGGGAGTTATTAGCAAATTGAAGACTGCATATTTTTGTTCCATTTTTGGTGAAAGAATGGCTGTAGTTTTCTTTGCCTAAAAATTCTTTGGGAAGAATTTTGACCTGTGATTAGATCTATTACTCTAATCCATTTAGTCAGCAAGTAATACTACACCTGTACACCTGTGGTGTACATTGAAATCTCCTGGGGAATCTGAAAAAATATTCATGTCTAGATCCTACTCTTAGAGATTCTGATGTAATTGATCTGAGGTGTAGCCTGGACATTAGGGTTTAAAAAAAAAAAAAAAAAAACTGATAGAGATTCTCCTTCCAGCCAAGGTTGAGAACCATTGGTCTAATTTAGTGATCTCCAGATTTCTTTTTAGACTTGCATTACCTATAATTTGATTTTGTGACACTCTCTTGTCACCTTATCTCCTAAAAGTTTGGCAACTTTTTTCTTTGGCTTATTTTGAGACTTTTGGAAAAATTCCATGATAGACTTTGGAGTAATTGCAGCTATCGTGGTTTGAGATGGGTAGAAAGACTTCATTACTAAATTGAGGTCAGGAATTGCTGAGCTAATTATTTCTCGGATCTTTATTTTGCAGTTTTTAAAATCAGTAAACCAACTGCAGCATGACACAAGCAATCTTCTCCCTAAATAAGAGTATCAGCAAAATATTACTATCACTTAAGATTTTTGCAAATACATTTTAATCTGTATCAAATAGGGCAGGTCAGGGAGCTCAAAAAAGGAAATATGTCATCTGATCTGTAATAAATTAAGTCTTGTTCAAATTTTATTCAGTTTTTCAGGAAATATTTACTCACTGCCCTATACCAGTAAAATACCTTCTGGTTGTCTTCCAGTCTTCCACATACACATGATGAGCTTAGTCAGTAAAAACATTTCCTCCATCGATGATATCAAGATGCCTTCCCCTCCCCCCCCCAAAAAAGATGCCTTCCTCACCCTGCCATGCAGCTTTAGAAAAACTGGCATCATTATTTTGGCAGCTCAAATGGGGCTCATAATGCCTCTTAACTCATTCATGTGTTGTGGCTTAATTTTAATTGAAGTATAGTTAACACACAGTGTTGCATTAGTTTCAGGTGTATAACATAGTGATATGGCAGCTCTATACATTGTGCTATGCTTGCCACAGGTGTAGGTAACCAACTATCACCATACAATACCACTACAGTACCACTGACTATATTCCCTATCCTGTGCCCTTCATCTCCATGACTTACTCATTCCATAACTGGAAGCCTGTATGTTGACCTTCGATATTGCATGTCTTTGTGGTGCAGGCAGCAGTCCATAGGAGAACTATGTGGCAATTCTAGCAGAGGCCTTGTTTTTTCCTTTCTGAAACCCTTACTATTATTGTTAATATTTTTACTTACAGTCCTTTCAAGACCAATTTAATGTAACTCTGACTGTGGAATCCTATTCAATTTATGTGTAAACAGGGAGCTTTTCCTTTCTCTTCTAGTCCTCTTTTCTGTAAGTCTTGTTCATCATGGCCTAGTCTTAAGATCAGCTTTGCAAAAACCATGCACCAGAAAAGGGACCAAGTATGGTGGTATGGGAAAAGCCAGAATTGGTGGACTTTGCTTTTAATTCCACCTCAATAATTTCTTATAGAATTTTGAGTTATTCTGTGTCATAATTTCCTTGATCTACAAAATGGAGATAATAGTTCCTGAGGACCAAACAACAGACTGTGTGTGAAAGCACTTTGAAATACACAAAGTGTAGTGTAGTTCAGTATAATTTATTTTTAACTGGTCTATTTTCTTTGTAATATATGATAAGTTAGTAAAATAAACCAAAAATCGTCTTGAAGCTGTACTGTTGTGTGTGCTGAGTATGTAAGATTCGAAGTTGAAGGCCTGGTGTGAATCAGGGCAAATCATTTCATCTCAGCCTTAGTTTCCATCTTAAAAATGAGGATACTAGATCGGTACCATCTGAGAGGGTGGGTAGATTAAATGCTCTCAAGAATATGAATGTACTTTGTAAATAGGAAAGCACCTCACAAACATTAGCTAAATCTCTAAGTTTGGGAGTGTGACTCATCCTTGAAGTTAAGATTTATCCTTCAAGTTGGCCCCCCAAGGTGCAGAATCTCAGTGGAACTTCCAGAACTCCCACTTTTTCCCATTTGCTACTCTTTTACTAGGTGCTCCCATGTGGATATCCCTACCTTCTGACCTTTCTTTCTTTTACCTTTTTTACTCCCAGCCTTCCCCCAAGTTATATTGACATTTTCCTTCCTTCCTTCCGTATATTTTCTTTATTATGAGATTACACTTCTATTCATATAGATGAAGATTACACTAGTTTTTTAGCAGCTTATTTACAGCTGCTTGTGGCCATCATTTTAAGTGACTGGTTAATCTGTTGAATTAATCCAAAATAAAGGTTACTAGATGGTGTTATTCCTAAAGACAGTATATTTTAGCAGTGGTCAGAGTACCAGAACCCACAGTAATAACAAATGTATGTATTTCAGATCTGTGTTAGATTTGAAGTAAATATTTAAGGAAAAATGTGCCTTTTGTTACCAAAGTACACCTTCTAGTCAGCTCCTCACTGTATTAAACTATAGTGCTGCTCTTAGATGGGGAAAAAAAAATCACACTTTTTTTTCCTTTTTTTTTTTGGATTCAGATGAAAAGTTATTAAATAATATCTTCACTATATTTTAAACAAGTTTAATAACATTTAATCTATATTTAAGTCTTTTGTAGAACTTTGATTCAAATATAAGATGATAAACTTTTAAAATATTACACAAATACTGAACACATATGTAACATGACATCTCTACCTTGAAAAAAACAAAACCTCAGTCAGTTATATTCCGATTTTAATAGTATTGCACAATGTTTTCTTCCACAAGAAAAAATCTCCAGAATCTTTTTTTTTTTAAAGCATCAATTTTAAGGAGGATGTTCTTCTAAGTACAGAGTTCCTAAAATCAACTGACTTCCTGCTAGTCATGAATACCTAACATTGAGTAGTTGATTTTTGAAACATTTCTGTGAACTCACAGGAAAAAATAAAAAGTGAAAAACCAAACTAAAACCAAATAAACATCTCTGATTATCCTAGAGATTTTTCTTTTTGCAAGTTATCTCTTGCTTTCTTCCAGGTGTTTTAGTAAGTCACAAATTTCAACAGCAAATCTTCCACTACTATGTTTGTATTACAACCCTCGACCCCAACCCAAATGTTGCTTCTCCTGGTTAACTAATGACTTCTAAGGCATTGTTAAAAACAAAAACAAAAACACCACCTCCTTTCCTTGGGCCATAAGACTATTCAGGCTGAAAGAGATTGAGGGATTATTTTGCTTCAACTACTGTATTTATTCCCAGATGTGGAGACTGGGCCCCAAGGAGGTGACAATTTACTTGAGTTCACACAGGTAACTCACTTTATTAGGGAGTTCTTGAGAAAGATTATGGATAGGCATTTCTAGATATGAGATAAGAAATATCTGAGTTGGGGATCCCTGGGTGGCTCAGTGGTTTAGTGCCTGCCTTCGGCCTGGGGCATGATCCTGGGGTTCCAGGATCGAGTCCCACATCAGGCTCCTTGCATGGAGCCTACTTCTCCTTCTGCCTGTGTCTTTGCCTCTCTCTCTGTCTCTTATGAATAAATAAAATCTTTAAAAAAATATCCGAGTTGTATTGGTTCATTAATGAACTATTTGTCATTTTATCATTCATTCATTCACTCATTCATTCATTCATGCTTCTGTTTTCTTGGGAAGGTGGGATAGTAGAAGCAGGATTCTTGCCCTATTGCTGCACTCAGAAGAGTTTTATATATAATATAAATGTTCAAGGAAAAGGAAAGAAAAATTAGCCTCTTTTTGAAATGTACTCCTTCTCTGGCCTGGTGTGATCTTAGTTCTCAACCCATGGTCTTAGAAAAATAAAATTTTAAAATGTGTATCAGAGCAGGGGGTGGGGGGTGGGAGGGCCCCAGCATCCTCAAGAAGAGCCTTGGCTTAGGCATTTTGAGGGCAGAGGCATTAATTACTACCAGCTTCATTGTCAGACAGCTCTAATTGTTTGAATGTTTTTCATTATATTGAGTTAAGATCTGTTCCCTGTAGTTTCTACCCACAAATCCTAGTCCTTTCTAGATAAACCCAGACCTAATATATTCAGTTGAGTCCCTTCTTTCTCATGAAGACGTTTCCTTTCTGGAGTAACTATCCTTTCCCTTTCAGCTTTCCTCCATAGGGCATTATTTTCAGACCTCTGATTGCTATTATTGGGACTTAGTCAGGTTTTGAATGGTGTCTTTTTTTTTTTTAGAGCATTTTATTTATTTATTCATGAGAGACACAGGGAGAGGAGAGACATAGGCAGAGGGAGAAGCAGGCTCCCCACAGGGAGCCTGATGTGGGACTCGATCCCAGGACCCCGGAATCACAACCCGAGCCAAAGGCATATGCTCAACCACTCAGCCATCTATGTGCCCCTGAATGGTCTTTTAAAACATGAAACTGAGAGCTGAGTATTTCTCCAGATGTGATTGTCCATTATGGGATATATGGCAGAACCATAACATCTGCTGGCAATACTCTATTTCTATTAATAGAGACTAAATGCACTTGCTTTCTTGGTAGTTGTCTTTATACTCTTGACACTTATTAAGCTTGGAAACAACTAACCCCCGTGGATATTTTCTGCATGAAATGTTATCCTTTCAGGTCTCCACTAATCTATGTTTATGCAATTAAATGTTTTGAACTGACATTTATCTGTGTTAGATGTTATATTTTGGTTTCATTGTGGCAAGAGTATTTTAATTCTTGATCCTGTCCTTGATTGAAATCATTGTGTATTTTTCTTGTGGTAAAAGAACAGTTTTCAGCATTTTGAAGGATGAGGTGCATTATTTTTCTTAGAAAAATCTATCAAGGGCAGCCTGGGTGGCTCAGCAGTTTAGCACCTGCCTTCAGCCCAGGGCGTGATCATGGAGACCCGGGATCGAGTTCCACGTCGAGCTCCCTGCATGGAGCCTGCTTCTCCCTCTGCCTGTGTCTCTACCTCTCTTTCTTTCTCTCGGTGTCTCTCATGAATAAATAAGTAAAACCTTAAAAAAAAAAAAAGAAAAATCTATCAAAAGAAGCATTGTTTCTTGACCTTATCCTAGATCTCATTACAAAAAAAAAGTGTGTGTGTGTGTTTGGGGGGGGGGGGTATGAGTTTATACTACCTGGTGGGTACTGTAGACTACTATCGAGATCTCCCCTTTCAAACCAAGTCACTAATTCTTCCAGTGACTGAGAAGTTGGAGACTGAGGGCTCTATGCTAAGTCTCTCTCTGGGTATTGTCCCCAGCCAAAGGGTTGTCTCACACTAGATCACACCACTTTCCTAGGTGCAGCCTATATACAATGATTGGTCAGGTAAGGTAGCAAAACCTCAATCGCATTGCTTTGAGGAAGGGCCCTCCCAGCTCCAGAGATCTCCACTGTGACAGCTGAATTCTTTGTTATGACTGCGTTGAACCTACTTCCTTTACTCCTCCACAGGTGTCTATTCGAAGACCTCCTCAATAGACTTTCTGCATTCAGAACTCCTTCAGAATATTTTCTAGGGAAATTGACCCAAATGATTTGGTACCAGGAGTGCTCTAAGGAAGCTGACTGTAAAATAGGATTTTGGAGCTGGGTTACTGGAGCTGTTCTGGCAAAGGCACTTAGTCCCAGTCATGAAGTAATCATTCAGTTGTTTATGCTTGTCACTGGTGATGAACTGCATGGGGTACTCATGAAAGAGAATGAACTGGATGGTGCAACATCTCAGACTTTTGAGAGATGAAAGTACTAATTATAAGGATAATGGAATTCTGTGCCTATGCCAGGTGTCTAGTGCATAATAGAAAGACAATGATTAGTTACCAATCAAAGAGGACGTATGGCAGTTGGGACCTCCTTAGCTGTGAATAAAGTGACTCATCTCCTGCAGCTTGAGGCCAGAAAGCACTGAGGACCACAACCAACATTTAATTTTAAGGATAGCACATTTTCAGATGCCTGGGTGGTACAGCTGGTGAAGCATCAGACTCCGTTGCAGCTCACATGGTGATCTAAGAGTTGAGTTGGACCCCAAGTTGGGCTCTGCGCTCAGCCTGGAGTCTACTTAAGATTCTTTCTTCCTCTGCCTCTACCCCTCCCGCTCGTGTTCTCTCTTTCTCTTAAACAAACAAACAAATAAATAAATCTTAAAAAAAAAAAAAAAAGAATAGCACGTTTACAGAAAAGGTTAAATTTCTAGCCCAAGCAAATTTGTTATGCCAAGGCCATATGACAAATTTTGCTATGCCACCTTTTCCTAGTTTTGGAAAAGAATAAGACCCTAAAGCTTGAGAACATCTGTATCAATGAACTTAAGTCTCCCTGAACTTTTTAGATTTGCAAAAGTAGCCTTTTCTTTGTTAGAGACTCCATCCCCTACCTGAAGGCAACACAATCTTTGCCTTGCAAAACCACAGAGGCCACCCCCCTCAGATCCTGACCAATAAATAGCTAGTTTCAAGTCAAATTTTATGTAGCCAGGGAAGAACTGAGCTTGCTAAGGAAGGATAAAAGGAACTAAACCCCAAAGGAAATGCAGAGCCTCGCAGGCTGGGTAATAAGGAAGCTGAAAGCAAGTGCCTTAATAAAAAGCCACAATTCTTTGCTCAGATTTTAGACTTGAGCCAGTTTTTAGACTTAGAAGCCATAAATTGGAAGAAAGGTTAAGTTTTTAGGAAGAAGCACCCTGCAAGAGCATGCCAAACATATATGGTAATGGTTCTTTTTTTTTTTTTTATGGTAATGGTTCTAATAGTACTTCCCCAAAGGAACTAAAGCCATTTACTTAGATAACTGCATAAAAGGGGAATGCTTAAACATTTTGAGGACTGTTGGAGACAGAGTCCAAGTTGACATTGATGCCTACAGACCTATGGTTCCCTTCTGTGAGAGAGGTAGGTAGATTGTATGAAAGCCAATAATAAATGGAATTCTGACTCAGATATGGCTCACAGTGAGTCTAGTAGGTCCGCAGATCCACTCTGTGGTTACTTTACTGGGCTCAGAATGTATAATTGGAATGTGTATATAGGTAGTTGGCAGAACTTCCCTTTGGTTCTTTGGCCCTTGGGGTAAGAATTATCGTATTGAGGAAAGCCCAGTGGAAGTCTCTGAAGTTACCCTTCAGCCCTAGCCAAGAGAGTAAATCAATAACAATATCATATCCTGGAGGCAATAGATAGAGAGTAGTGCCACCATTAAAGACCTAAAGGATACACATGGTTCCTATCATATCCGCATTTCTTTCACCAGTCCTGTCTGGCCTCTTCAGAAAATATACAGATCCTGGAGGATTAGAGAAGACCACTGCAAAATCCGCCATGCAATTGCCCATTTGCAGCTGCTGTGCCAGATGTGCCTATGCTTGAACAAATTGACAGAGCCTCTGGTACATTGTATATAAACATTAGTCTGGTGTTTGTGTTCTTTTCCATTCCTAACGGGAAGGAAGATCAGAAACAGTTTGTATTCACTAGAATGATAATAGTTCTAGAATTACATTAATTTTCTCACCTTCTAATGTAATAAATAGTACAAAGGGATATACACTGTCTAGACATTCTGCAGTATATCACTTTCATCCTGCGTATTAATAATACCACATTTATTGGACTGGGTGAATAAAACATGGCAAGCATATTGGAAGTGTTGGTGGATACATGTGCTTAAGATGGTCAAAGATAAACCCTATAAAGATTCAGATGCTTACCACAATAGTGACTTTCTTGGAGTATATTGATTTGGGGCACACTGGAATATCTGTTCAAAATAAAGGACAAATTGCTGTGTTTTAAACCTCCTAGCACTAAGAAGTAAGTACAGCATTTGCTAGGCCTCTTAAGTTGTAGAGGCAATATAGTCTATACATGGGAACATTTCTTCAACATATTTTCTTAATGATACAAAAGACTGCCATTCTTGAGTCGGGCCCATTGTAGGAAAGTGTTCGGCACTAGTTCTAGGTTGTGGTGCAGGTGGCCTTCCTGCTTAGGCCATATGACCAAGCAGACTCTCTGATATGACGGGTATTGGTGGTGAGAAAAAACACTGTGTGAAGTTTGTGGAAATCCCCCTGTATTAGTCTGCTCGGGTTGCCACAGCAAACTACTGGAGACTGGGTGGCTTAAAAGAAATGTATTTTCTCATAGTTCTGAAGGTTCGAAGTTCCAGATCAAAGACCAGCAGAATTGGTTTCTGATGAGAGCTTTCTTCTTGGGTTACAGATGTCTGCCTTCTTACCTTGTAAGGCCTTTCTTCAGTGCATGGGCAGAGAGATAACGAGTTAGATAGATATAGCTAGATAGTGAGCAAACTCTCTGGTGTCTCTTCTCATGAGGACATTAATCCTGTTAGATCAGGGATCCAACCTCATAACCTCATTTAACTTTAATTCCTTTCTTAAAGGACCCATCTCCAAATATAGTCCCACTGAGGGTTAGGGCCTCAACATATAAACTTTGAGGTACACAAACATTCAGTCTCTAACAACCACCTAAGGAGAATCACAGTGCAGACCCCTAACACATGCCATATAGAGAATTGTACACGATTCAATAAATAGCTCCTGGAGTGCTCCTGGGCCCTAGATTATGGGATACCAGAACACCATACAGCCAGAATTGTCTATCATTAACTGAGTTGGATCACACAATGAAGTCTAAAAATCTGGTGAGCCCAGGAATTGTAAATAAAAGTTGTATATCAATGAAGCCATTCACCATTATTGCACTGAGGCTTCTTTCTCAGGTCATGCAGAGGACTGCTCGGACCAAGGTTCTTATGATTAACAGAGGAGAAAATATCAAGCATTCAATTTTTCATTTAAAGTTAATGCTGTTGGGGATCCCTGGGTGGCTCAGTGGTTTAGTGCCTGCCTTTGGCCCGGGGCGCGATCCTGGAGTCCTGGGATCAAGTCCCACATCGGGCTCCCTGCATGGAGCCTGCTTCTCCCTCTGCCTGTGTCTCTGCCTCTCTTTCTCTCTCTCTCTCTGTTTATCATGAATAAATAAATAAAATATTAAAAAATAAAGTTAATGCTGTGTGAAAATGGGTACATAAGACTATTATTTTGAATCTCAAGTAATCTCATTCTTAAGATTATATTTTTTATTTATTTTTAATTTTCCTTTTATAATTCAATATGATATGTCCTACTGGCCATGAGAGGGAGAAAGAAATTGATAGCAAAAAGATGATAGTTTTTTTTTTTTTCTGTTTTTGACTCCATTATTTCTTGATGCTATTGGTAGGTGGTAGTTGAAGCTAGGCTTAGTTCTCTTATCTCTTGCTGCCATGGGCAATAGTGAACATTGAATAGAGATTATGTCAGGGAGTGGAGAAAGTTAGAGACAGACCCTCCTAAATACAAGGCCTCAAGCTTTTATCTAAGTTGCTTTGCTCAAAGCTAGCTTTGGACATATCATGCATGTTGCAAATAATATTTCCATTACAGTATTGTAGACAGCTGTTGAATGATGGGCAAAAGTATGTAATTGCAACTCTCATAAAGATTTCATCTTTGTATTTTCAGTAAATTGATGATGATTAAATTTATGGACTTCAGCCTTTACTAATTGCAGAATGTGCTTCAGACTCTGACCATGGAGGTAGTTATTGTGGTGAGGTCTCTTGGTGCTATCTGTTTATAGTTTATTGCATTTGTGAAACTTTTCTTCATTCGGCCTGATTTTCACAAGTGATATTTATTGTCTGTGGTTTGTGTTTTGTGGCCTACAGGAAAAAAAAAAAAACCCACTTGGTTAACTATTTAAACAGTCATAGGTCTATAGTTTCCTGAAATAACCCAGTCCAACTTTCTCAGAAAAGTATGAAATTCCCTTTTCTGGGAATTGTTTTTTGCTTCTGATTCTTGTCCTCAGTGACATCTATGCTGATATCTTATTTCCATGCTAAGCAAGGGGTTTAAAATTTTAGCATAAAAATTAACAACAACAACCAAAAAAAAAAAAAAAAAAAAGGAAAAAATAGCCAGGCCAGCTATCCCCATTGCTCATTTCCCTTTATTCTCTTTCTGCTGACCTCATATGTTGTTAATGGCTGTATTGTAGGATGTATTTCTGGGTTAAACTTTTAAAAAGGCTAATAATTGTCTTCCGGTACCTGTTTTTCCTGTTATCAACATTTCTTAGGTATGATTTTCTTCTAAAAGTATTTAAAAGAAATTCCTAATGAGGGAACTCAAAAGGCTGGGGTTTGATGCAAGGGGCATTTTTTTTTTTCTTGATGTAAACCATGAACACAGGTAATTTTTTTTTTCACTTTTTTCCATCGCTACTTCTTCAAACTTTGAAATTTGGAAATAAGCTTCCCCAGACAACAGGAGATTGAGCATAGCTGAGAGTTATTGCCTCTAATTTTTATTTAAAAAAAGTTTCAGTGCTATGAAGAAAAAGATTATTGAGAGGAGGAATACAGTAGGGCCTTTGGGGTGCTTTATATCTTCATTTAGAGTGGTTCTTTTGTAAGAGAGAGAAAGAGTGTGTGTGTATGTTTGTATTTATATGTGCAAATTCATTGAATTGTATGCTTACGATTTTTGCTTTATACTGTATGTATGTTATACCACAATAAAGCAAATTAGTATTTTCTAGTTTTTAAGGGTATTTTATTTTAAAGCATTTAGAACATGAGACAAGGTAAGGGAAAGAATTTTTAAAGTGTGAAGTTTTATGCAACTGAAAGATACCATGCTCTAGAAATATAACTGGGATATTTGGTATGCAGAGTGAATTTTCTACCACCCTCTAGCCCTGGATCTTTTTTTTTTTTTTTTAATTTTTTTTTTTAATTTATTTTATGATAGTCATCAGAGAGAGAGAGAGGCAGAGACACAGGCAGAGGGAGAAGCAGGCTCCATGCACCGGGAGCCCGATGTGGGATTCGATCCTGGGTCTCCAGGATCGTGCGCTGGGCCAAAGGCAGGCGCCAAACCGCTGCGCCACCCAGGGATCCCTAGCCCTGGATCTTTTAAACTTTGCTTCAGTCCCTCAGCTTGGTGCCAGAAAGAATTCTTTTGGTGCCAGGATAACTCTTACCTCTGACCTGGCTTTGGAAATTAAAGGTTTATTTTTAGGGCAGTAAAGCTACAGATCTTGCTCACAATCTGCTGCCTCTCTATGACTTAATGAAATAGCGCACATTATCCCTTGGATGATCATGGACAAAGTTTCCAACAGTTGGAGGGGAATTCAGTAGGATCAGGGCTGCATTAAGGAAATCTGTCCTAGAGGTAGAGAGAACACATCATGAGTTTAATGAGCATGGGAACAGGATAGACCATTCACATTGCTGTTAACAATTTGTTAAGCATTTTGTGATAGAACTGTTAGTGCTGGCAAATTAATGGAGAAGAAAAACTGTTCAGAGTTGTGAACAAGGTCCATCATTAAAAGGTTTAAATGTTACTTGGACTCTGTCAAGGTACAGTACAGTTGACCTTTGAACAACATGGATTTGAACTGCATAAGTCCACTTGCACATATTTTTAAAAATAAATACAGTACAATATGTAAATATATTTTCCTTATGATTTTCATATTAACATTTTCTCTTCTTTAAGAATACAGTGGATAAGAAATATCACAACTGTTTTCTCTAAGGCTTCCAGTCAACAGCAGGCTATCAGTTAAGTTTTTGGGAAGTCAAAAGTTATACACGGATTTTCGACTGTATGGGGGTCAGAGCCTATAACCTCCAAGTTGTTGAAGGGTCAACTGTGTATATTCTTTTAGCATAAATTGTATGGAGAGAGTCAGCCTGAACAATAGGGCCCTGAGAGCCACACTAGCTCCCTTTTGCTACTGTGGAGTTTGATCTCCTATGATTACGATCCATCTGACTCTGTACTGATTCATTTGTTTCCATTGCTTGCTATTTGATGATAGCTTCTCTAGTTCCATCTCTTTTCTTCTGTCTCTGCACTTTCCACTTTTCCCCTCCCATTTTAAAGTCTTTCCCTGGGCTTGTTCTAGGTGCAAATCCTTGGGTGCAAATTCTGCTGTTCTTCCTCTTGTCTGTCTCTCCTTCAATAGCAAGCTCAGGTTTCATACCTCTCACCACCTCAGCCCATACTGGTCTCCCTTCTCATGTTGTACTTGCTGTCTGTAACTGTCTATGTGGCACTGTATAATTCTGACCTCATTTTTTTAGTGCTTCATATGAATAGTTTATTTCTTCAAATTTCTTGGAGGGATAACATTACCTTCATCTCATATCCGCTTCAGGGGATAACACAATGCTTTTAGAGGTACTAGGGAATAAAAGTATATCTGAGGAATGAACAAATTCTGTATTCAAGGCTTCTGTAATATCACTCAATTTGTGTTTAAAGTTAATGCTGTGTGAAAATGGTTACATAGGAATATTATTTTGAATCTCAAATAATCTCATTCCTAAATTGTATTTTTATTTACTTTTAACTTTCCTTTTACAATTCAATCTGATGAGGGGGTCCATTTGTGTATGTGTAGAAAATCTTTTGCCCAATATAAGCTTTCAGTAAATACAGGTTTTAAATAATGCAATATGAATACAGCTCATTATATTCTCTAAATAATTACCAGGACCCTTCAATAAGGGAAATACTTTTCTGATGGATCATTAGAAACACATTTGTGGTAGACTTTTAAACCATTAAAAATCATAGAGACTGTCCTAATTGCTTTTGGAGAGAATCCTTTTGTAGTATGGAGAACCACTTGCTAATTCATCTGTTTTGCTAGACTGGATTTTCTTAAATTGGCTTGCTTTAAAATGAGCATACTTGCACTTTAAAAAGCTCCAGAGACCTTCCATCTATATACAAATACAAAAATAGCATTAACGACTGACAGTCACCCTCCTTTCCCTCTGTCAGTTATGGGGACTATTTAAGGTTCTATCTTTTTCATGCTCTAGAAGTAATGTGAGGTTTACATTCAACTCCCTTTAATCTGAAACACTGACTGAGCTCCAAACCACTTAGCAGCCTGCCATTTTTCAATGGGAGGGGAAAGCAGCAATGTAATTTACTGTCCACATTTTATACTTTTCCTTTTAAAAAACCTGCTTATACAGCTCCTGTATTTGCAGAAATTAGAGAGTGATAAGGCTTTTAAATGTATCCCAGTCTGGGCAATGCTGGGAAACCCAAAGCAGCTGACAGCCACCAAAGTTGATGTACGGCGATGAGAGATAAGAGGCTCTGGGTATAAAGGTGTCAGGGAGAGTGTGAAGGAAGATGAGGGCAACACAATAGGTTTGATGAGCCGAAAGGGGAGCACAGTATGGGAAGGACAGAGGGTCGAGGCTGGCCTGTGCTACTGAACTTAGGTACAGAACTAGATAATAATCACATGATTGTTTTAGACAGGCTGCATCATTTACTGGGTACTGACTCACTGCTTGGGAGTTTCTTCACCACTACCCTGTCTGAACCCTGATCTCGTAAAGATTTAGCCAAAAGAACTTCTGGCCTCATATATTGTCTGTTACTGAACAGGCACTGTCTGCCCTAGGCCTTGGCTAGGAAAACTGGAAGAGAGGTGGGACTCCTGAGGCCTTACCTCAGGGTGCTGTCCACCTCACCATGCTTTTCCCTGCTCTCCTTGTCCCCATACTCAATTGCCTCACATTCTTCAGCAGTTTTCATCTTCTATTCACTTCATTCATTCATTCATTCACTTCCAGCTCTACCCACTCATGAAATAGTTACTGAATCTCTTCCATGGGAGAGCACATGCTAGAGAGATACTGTATTAGTTAGGGTTCTCAGAGAAACAGAATCAATTACACACACACACGTTTATGATATATATATATATATACACACACACACACACATTTTCCCATCCTGGTTATAAGATTGGTCTATCTATCTATCATCTATCTAGATTTATTTTAAAGAATTAGATTGTGGGGATGTCTGGGTGGCTCAGTCAGTTAAGCATCTGATTCTTGATTTTGGATCAGGTTATGATTTCAGGGTTTGAGACAGAGCCCTGCATCAGGCTCCGTGCTGGGTATGGAGCCTGATTAAGATTCTCTTTCTCTCCCTCTCCCTCTGCCTCTCTCTCTGTACCTTTATCCCTCTCTTAAAAAAATAAATAATTAATCAAAAAAAATAATTAGATTGTGGAGGGTGGCAAGTCCAAAATATTCAGGCTGGCTGGACACCCAGGGAAGAGTTGATGTTGCAGGTTAAGTCTGAAGGTGGTCTGTAGGCTGCCCTCCCTCTTGCTTGTGGGGAGGTCAGTCCTTTTTCTATTAAGCCCTTCAACTGATTGGATGAGACCCATCCACATTATGAAGAGTGATCTGCTTTGCTCAAAATATCCTGATTTAAATATTAATCTCATTTAAAGCATACCTTTACTGCAATGTCTAGTCTAGACTAGTGTTTGACCAAATGCCTTGGTACTATGGTCTAGTCATTGATACATAAAATCAGCTGTCACAGGTATTATGGATCTTACAAAGGAGAATAATATATGTCATTGTCCTCAACCAATATATGTCTAATCAGAGAGATACATCATTCCATCAGTAACTATGAATCAAGTCATAAGCCTTGTGATGAGTTATATATCACCTATAAACAAAGATCTAGGGGAATCTGAGGAACGAATGAGTAATCTTTTTTTTTTTTTTTAATTTTTATTTATTTATGATAGCCACAGAGAGAGAGAGAGAGAGAGAGAGGCGCAGAGACACAGGCAGAGGGAGAAGCAGGCTCCATGCACCGGGAGCCCGATGTGGGATTCGATCCCGGGTCTCCAGGATCGCGCCCTGGGCCAAAGGCAGGCGCCAAACCGCTGCGCCACGAATGAGTAATCTTGACTAGGGATAGTGAGAAAGACTTGGTAAAAGGGGTCCACTTTGTAGTGGATGTTGAAAGCTAGGTAGAATTTTGCTAAATGAAAAGGGTAAGGGCTGGAAGAGAAGAAAACATCCTATTCCAGTAAAAGCAGAATTTGGTCATGAGTTTATATATTTTCTAAAATTTTATTGAGTGCAATTTCCATGCTTACTGTTCTGGGTGCTGATGGAATGCAAAGAGGATATATCTCTGTTCAGAAGGAATAATGATAATAGTACCTATTTGAGTGCTGCTTGTCATCGGTCAGGTACCATGCGAAGTGTTTACACTCATTATCTCAATTATTGTTTTACCACCTTTTCGAAAGGCTCCCAGTGGTGAAGCTCAGCTAGTACAGCATGGTATGATATCAGTAGACTATGAAGGCTCTAATGAGCACACTCCTGGGGCATAGGAAGGACAGGAAGTTGGCCAGACAGGGAGGTTGGAGCTGAAGGGCATAGTTTGTTCATTGCTAGGCCTGTCCTGGAGCAGGCAAGACTTGAACCCAGCATTAGCTCATACCATAGATGATTCTGCAGCTGTTCTAGTATAGATGGAAGTTTGTGTGACAGTGCCTGGCAGAATGAAATCTATAATAATCATGTCTTTGATTTTTTTGCTAAATTTGCTTTCACTAAAGTAATCACTCTCATTATCCCCAGGAAACAGACTTAGAGAGGTTAAGGGAATTTTTTTCACTACTCGACATCCAAACTTGTGCTCTTTCTACTAAGCCCACACTGCCTTAACTTCCAGACTCATGGGCAAGCAGTGATTGCTATGGTTTGAATGTTTGGTTTCCCCTACCCCCAAATTCATATGTTGAAGTCCTAATACTCAAAATGATGTATTAGTAGGTGAGGCTTTTTGGTGGTGATTAGGTCATGAGGATGGAGCTTCTTGAATTGAATTAGTGCTGTTATAAAAGAGACTCCATAGAGTTTCCTCAGCCCTTCCGCCTTATGAGGACACAATAAGAAGTCTGCATCCTGGAAGAAGGCCCTCACCCAACCATGCTGACACCCTCCTCTCAGACTTTATAGCCTCCAATCTATAATATATATTTTTTAAATGTCAGCCTGATAGACTAAGACAATGATTTAAACAAATGACTTCCAAGAAATGGGGTCAGTGCTATAATTGTGGTATGTTTAAGGCACAGTTGATGGAGTGATGAGTTAGTTCCAAGGGAGATATGATCAAAGCTATATACATTGCAAGATATGCTGAAGCAAGTGAGTCTGGGAACCTAGGCAGATGATGAAGTCAGAAGCAAGATGGATGCAATGGGAATGGAAAGGAGAGACTTAACATTAGAATATTTCTGTATATCCAGAAGACAAAACTTAGTAACTGATTTTAGGAAACTGGCAACGCGTATGTCAAGGTGCTAGTTGCAAGCAAAGGAACACTAGTAACGTAGGAAAAGAATTATGGAAGAGTGCTTCCCAAGTTGCAGATTTTCAGGAAATCTGTAGAGTTAGACCTGGGAGCCATGCAACCAGGAACTATGCTCACACCATACCCTGGGGCTTCAAAAGTGAAGAGCCCACTGTTGGCACAACTGGGCACTGCATGTCATACCACAGGTGACCATTGATGCTGGACATGTGATATCAGAACTTCCACTACTGCTAGCCCCAAACTGCACACCTTTATGTCTGACCTCATGAAAGGACATGCTGTACAGCTAGCGCTTCCTCTCTGTACCCTAGCTATAAAAGAAGCTAGGAGAGAGGTTCTAGCTTCCATTTTGGACAGTTTGAGAAATTTCTCAATGTAGAATAGATACTCATAAGAATGCTGGTGACCACAAACATGCCTTCTCCAGGTGGTGAAGGAGAAGGAGTAATCAAAATTGATTCCAAGGTGGAGTTCTCAGTCATTTAGCAAATGGATCATTGAAAATGTTATAACCAAGATAAGGAAAACGGGAGGATGAATAGATTTGTGGGGCTAAAAAATTAATTTGTATCCGAATACACTGGATCTAAGGTATTTGCAGCGCACCAGTATGGAGTCAGTTGTACAATATGCAGTTAGAAATTTGCATCTGGGACTCAAGATGGCAGATAGGGCTAGAGATGTAGACTGGGGAACCAATATAGTGATGAGAATAGATAAGATTGACCAGGATATATGTAGCCCTGAGGAAAATTGCCTTGGAAGGGCAGATAGAAGAGGGCAATGAGCTACTAGGATTTTGAGGGGAACAAGTTGAGGGTAGAATGAGAATCTAAAGATGGAAAACAGAGTATCATGAAACTCAAAGGTGCAATGGAAAGAGATGGTGATCAGCACAGTGAAATGCTACAGAGAAATGTGCCTGAAGGCTAAGGGTCACTGAGTTTCTCAGAAAGGAAATCACTGGTGGGTGTGCAGAAGTTATTTCTCCTGAGGCCAAGATCATGACCCATTTAGGGTAGGGTCACATACTCAATACCCCTCCTTAGCCTCAACCAATATACAGCCTTCATTTCTTTGTCCTCACCCAGTCCTCAGCTTTCCCTCCCTTACAACACCCAGCATCCCTCCTCAAGAAGACCAGCTTACCGTACATTCTTAACAAACCTTTTCCAAATTAGCACCACATTTTAATCTCAGTTTGCAGCTATGCCTTTCCCAGTCTCACTGTCCTTTCAGCTCTTACCTTTTCCTTCTCAACCCAACTCCCCTTGTTCTCTTTGGTGTTTCTCCAATTGCAGGGTTACATATCTAGGAACCAGTATCAGTTCCTAGGCCCGAACCAGTTCCCCAATTTCCATCCTTCCCATCTGTTTTCATGGATGTACTTCCCATCCACCAGTGGCATGCCCATTTTCCCCAAAGTTCCACCATACTTCATGTATCAGAACCTTTATCTGTACCCACCATTTTCCTGGCATTGGCTCTGTTGTTCTCAGTCCTTGGAGATGTTACTGGCCAACTTTTGTCCTACTTTTTTCTGCCTGTTTCATTTCTAGTTCCCTCTCTCACTGTGGATGCTGTTATTCTCTCTGGACTACGGTCCTTCCTTACTCTGTTCCTGTCCTTTTCCCTTATTTGCTAATTTAAAAACAAAAGTAAGCCTAAAAAGTTGTTTCCTTTCTGAGACATGTACTGAAGTATTTATTGATGCAATGATATGATTACTGGGATTATTTTCAAAATATTTGGGATGGGGGCAGGTGGGTGGGTATAAATGGAGAAATGACTAGTTATGAATTGATAATTTTTGAAGTTGAAGAGTACATAGGGGCTTTTTACATTATTTTCAAAGATTTTATTTATTGTTCATGAGAGACACAGAGAGAAAGAGTCAGAGACACAGGCAGAGGGAAAAGCAGACTCCTCACAGGGAGCTTGACGTGGTACTTGATCCCAGGACCCAGCTGAAGGCATACACTCAACCCCTGAGCCACCCAGATGTCCCACATTTTTTTCTATTTTTGTATATGTTTAAATTTTTTTCATAAAAAGGCCTTTAATGAAAAAAGTTTAAATGTATGTAAGTAAATAAAATGAATTGATATAAAGACAACTATTAAGTAATATTAGTCCTTATATGGCAAAAATATGATATGAAAAAAACCATGAAGGTGATATTTGAGTAGCTGAAGGGGGGGAAACACTAAGATAATAGAGAAGAAGTTCAGAATGAGTGGGTATACAGAGCAACAGAGCTCAAGCTTGAGGCAAGAGGAAAAAAGTCTAAGCAATTCTGTTGTTTAGGCCCAACTCTCTTGGTGAAGAAGTTCACATGCTCTCTAGGGAATAAAGGAGTGGGGAACAGGTAGGACCTAAATGAAAAATTTTGAAATAGCCATTGTGGGGAAGGGGGAGGTAAGCTGCAACTGAGATTGGAGAATGTGAATCTACAGTAGGTTTGCTCTCCATTATCTTAGCAGTCTAAGTCTTCTAAGTGACTCTAGGGACCCTCATTAATGCTTCAGGTTTTCTGCAAAACATGTCTTTTCTGTAAATCAACGAAGGGGTAAACCACCAGCAGAACCTGTTTGTCTAGAAAATCTCTTTTATATACTTGGTTTAAGGGAAGGTTTTTATGGGAGTTCCACTGCTAAAATGCTGGACTAAATAAGCACAATCCCTGGCATAGCTATTTACTTAGTGGAGTGTTATGCACTTGCTGCTACTTTTGTTGTAGATGGTAGTGGGACATACTGTATAGTGATGGATATCGAGTCTGTCTTATAGGAGGGACAATTTTGAAAGTGGCTGTTGCTCTTCGGACTGGCTCACAGGGTTTTATCTCCTCCACATTCGTTTAGGCAGTGGTTTTCAAACTTGTGTGTGCGTGCAATTTTGCATATAATTTCAGGGTGTTCGAACACCAAAGATCCCAGTTAAAATTCTAGATCCAAGATGTGTGGCAGGAGGAACATGTCTTTTTATGTTTAGCAAACAGAAGGCTTAGTTTTGGCTCTTAGAAAAGATGAGCAGTATTGTCACCAAGATTGTATATTCCCTAGGCCTCTAATATCAAAACTTGACCTTCTTACCTTAGTCCAGGAGGATTTACAAAAAGTTAAACATTTAAGTCTGTCTCAAAACCTGTTGATGTCAGATAGTTGCCTAATATATAAAATATTTATAATAGTATAATATGTTCACATAGTACAAGCTATATTTTATTTTGTATTTTAAAAGTAAACTTTGCATATACAGACTTATATAGCAAATCAGCAGGAGGGAACTAATATTTATTGAGCATTTAGGACTCATTGGTGCTCTGTATGTAACTTGTCATCATACATTGCCCATTAGACACATATTACTTTTTCTATTTGAATGATGCAAAAACAAAGGTTCAGAATGTCTAACATATTTGCCCAAGTTAATGAGTGGGTGGAGGCAGCATTGAAATGTTGGTGCCTTCTAAATCTTTGCTTAACAAAGAATCCTGGATATTTATTTTGTTTCTTTGTTGTTTTTGCTTGTTTGTTTTTGGCTATCTTGTATCCATTTCTCTCTTTTTTGGAGAATTACTCCCACTGTTCCCCACTTTCCCCAACCCCATTCTAGGATGTGCTCTTTATTAATCAAGGTACCCTGCCTTGAGACTCAAGCTAGGATAATCACATTCTGTTTGAGTTGTTGAAATCTTGCTTGGAGAGACTCAAAGGTTGAACACTTAGTTGGAATTAATTCTTTCTAGTATTAGAACCATGAATGAACCCTTGACTCCTGCTACCTAGACCCACTGAGCTACCCTGCTGGTCTTGTTAGATTTCTCTTTGATTCAGTGAGCTATTCAATAGCCTTGAAAAAACTGGTTTCTTTTGTAGGTCATGTAGTGCTATAGACTGAACTGTGTCCCCTACTCCCACCCCCTCACCACAAATTCATTTGTTGATGCTCTAACTTGCCATTGGATAGTGTTCGGAGACAGTCTTTGGGAGGTAATGTGGTTTCAGTGAAGTCATGAAGGTGAAGCCCTCATGATGAGATTAATGTCCTTATAAGAAGAGACACCAGAGACCTTGCTTCCTCTCTCTCTGAGATGTAAGGCCCCAGTAAGAAGGCAGCTATCTGCAGGCCAGGAAGAGAGCCCTCACCAGGGAACTGAATTGGCCAGCAACTTGATCTTGGACTTCCCAGACTCCAGAACTGAGAGATAAATTCCTGTTGTTGAAGCTATGGAGTCTATAGTATTATGTTATGACAGTTTGAGCTGACTAATACAAATAGTTTCTGTTGCTTTCTACCAAAGAATGGACATTGTACAGGACAAGTAGTAAGAAGACATATTTTAGCTTTTAGTACCTTGATTCTGACAGGAGGAAGAAAGAAAGACAAAGGTCAGACAAGCACACTTAGTGACTTACTATAATCTCTTGGGAAAAAAAAATTTTGTAAATAAGGAAGAAGTTGAAACTATTTCATAGAGTGGGATTTGGGAATTATTTATGGATTATACTTATTCTGATTCTCCTTATAACTTGTTTGCATATTCCTCATTCCTAATTTGATCATGATTTAAGTCTACATTGTGATAAGTCAGTGCAGAGTTAGAAAATAAATTGGCCCCAGATAACTTGTCTTTCAGGCTGCACTGGTGTAATGAAAGCTAATCCCTAGACACTGGTCTGCCAGGAAGAAAAGCTGCACTGAAATGAGCACCTAATTTTTTCCTTCCTACTTATTTGCTTTGGTCTTAAAGAATGTAAGAAATTCCTACTTCAGGAATTTATTCACTGGCTCCCAGTCACCTCTTCCCAGCATAGGTTCATCTTTTATTTTTAGAGCTTTGTTTTGATCTATATATCTTTTGGCTCTGAGTAGTACATTCCATGAGATGATTCAGTTCTGAGAAATCAAGCCAGGTGAAGATAAAATAGAAGGTTTTACCACTTTTTCAATACTTTTCATCTGCTTTAAGGATGTATATATTCCCACCAGTATTTCTTGGCATCATCTATATTTTTTCCTATCAGTTACAGAGCATTTTGAGTTTGATGGCATCTTAGCAATCACGCAATTCATCCTTCTTATCTTACAGGTGAGGAAACAGAGGCCTAGAGAAGTAATTGGCTTGTCAATGATTATGTAGTTAGTAACTGAATAGGGACTTGAACACACTTTTTCAGATTCCCAGTTCACCATGCATTCTGCTTCCATAAGCTTCCAACTAATTGACTAACTCAAGATAATAAAGGCAATTCCCATTCAACCTGAACTAAAAAACAAAACAAAACAAAACAAAACAAAACTATGGAAAAGAAGAAAAAATAGAAAGCTTTCAGAGTATTGAATTTCACTGAGCTAAAGGGGAAGATTTTGAGCCATGTGGAGGAAAGAGGCAGAGAGGTAGTGCTTTTAGGAAGGATTGTTTTTTAAACCTACTGTCAGATTGCTTTTTCCTCTGGGCAAGTGCCTGCATGTTTATTTCCATGGGTTAAATGATTACTTTAAGGTGAATTAAACACTGTCTCATTTCCCCGTGAATTAAAATTTTTCAAAGAATTTTTTTCTCTTGGGAATTTGTCACATTAAATCCACTTGGTTTGTGCATCTATGTCGAAAACAGGCTAAGGGGAACTGGGACTTCATCTTCTATCTCTAATTGGCTTCTGTGCCTTCCTGTCTTGTGAGAATTGAATGTTGTTTGGATACCCCTCTCCTTTTTCAGCTCTAGAGTGAATATCCAGTGTCTGCTTGGTAATTTGTCTCTTTTGGGACAACCACGCCCTAGGTCAGGATAGTTTGTTTTCAGTATAGGGCCAGCTGTTCCAGGATTACTTTTTCAGGGTTGGAAACCTCCAGTTTGGACCTTGAGGCAAAAGGCTGAAAATAAAAATGTAAAGAAAAAGGTCAAATAACATTTTGTCAGATTATTGACTTTCTGTTTGGAACTGAATCTGTCTTTAGTGTTCTCTAGTATCCCTGCTCTAGACATACCGCTTTAAAGAACATAAGATGACAAGTCATCAATAGTAAGTGAAAAAACACCTCTCTCCTTTCCTCCAGGCAACAAAAGCAAATACTAAAAAAGGACTAGAACAGTGAAGTTTATAATTTTCCACCTGAATAAGGAAGTATTTATTGATAACACCCAAGGTTTGGGTTCTGGGCCTAAGCTCCCAAGTCCTGTGTGTAAATAAAAGGCAATGATCAAAGCAGACATTTTAGTGAGGCAAACAGTTTAGGAGCCATCCTTACCATAATGGGCTATTGAAGTTGAGTAATTAGTAGCTACAGAATTTAGAGCAGAGTTTTAGGAAGTTTGTCTCTGTAGCTGAGAACATATGCCATGTCATAGAATTTGTTATGTCACAAGAATATTCAGTGAGTTCTTTGAAACAAAGAAGAGAGTAATAAATATCAAGTTCAATAATTAAAATTTGTATTTCATGAAACTGGCTATTTTTTCTTTTGTATTTATATTGTACTTATAAACCTCTGAATCCTAAATCCTTGTCATTTTTAATAAAAGTCAACAATAATATAAACAAACATTTAAAAAATTAATTCATAATCATATTTCCCATACAATGATACATATTTTTGCATAGTAATTTCTAGTTCTTTTCATAGGTCTATGTGTTCTATAATATTTACAACCATAGTATTTTATATCACACTTTTTTAATGAAACATTCTACATGTCTATCAACATTAAAACTTTTGTCTGTTTTTTAAAGATTTATTTATTTATCTTAGAGAGAGAAAGAGAGAGAGAGAGAGAGAGAGTGAAGAGCAGAGGGAGAGGGAGAAAATCCCAAGCAGATTCCCTGCTAAGCATGGAGCCTGACATGGGGCTTGATCTCATGACCCTGAGCCAAAATCAAGAGTTGGATGCTTAACTGACTGAGCCACCCAGGAGTGCCAAATTTCCCATGTTTTTATATTGTATTAATGATTGCTATTTTAAATGATTGCATAACATTTCATGTTAATCTTATATGCTAACTTCTATTGACCACTTAGCTTTCAACTTTTATTAAATTATATTATAGAGATATAGATATATATTATAGATAATATTGTATGTCTATGTAACATTCATGCCTGTGACTTTTTATTAGTATTCAGTTGAATTATTTTCTCATAATTAAATTCCCCCAAATGGTATGAAGGTTAAAGATGATGGACATCTTTATGGTTCTTGCTGTATATCAACGTGTTACTTTCTGAAGTGTTTATGTGTTATGATCATATGACTTTTTCTGCATTGTTACATACATTGGATATTATCATTTACTTGTTTTAATTTGCATTTCTTTGACTATAACTGGAATGAGTATTTTCTGTTGTAGACTTTGTTTTATTTATTTTACTAGTTGTGTTTATTTGGATGTTAATTGTCTATGACAGTTTAACAACTTATTTTTTCTTGTCCAGTAGTTTCTCTGAGGAATGGTACACTTTGACTTCTGGACATTTGACTGTCTGTCTATTCTAAAGTATCTTCAGGCCAAGAACAGTAGAATAGTTTTTTCTGTAGGTGAGATTTGTCTGAAACCATCTTACTACATTTTAATTAAAATAACTATTTGTACCATGAGGAGACTATCCTACCTTGTCACTGTGTCTTCACATGGCAGAGAAAGAGAGAGATCAAGGGAGCTCTCTGATATCTCTTCTTGTAAGGGCATTAATCCCATCATAGGGCATTACCCTTATGACCTCTTTTTTTTTTTTTTTAATTTTATTTATTCTTGACAGACACAGAGAGAGAGAGAGGCAGAGACACAGGCAGAGGCAGAAGCAGACTCCATGCAGGGAGCCTGACGTGGGACTCGATCCCGGGCCTCCAGGATCACACCCCTAAACCGCTGAGCCACCGGGGCTGCCCCCTTATGACCTCTTCTAACCTCATAACCTCCCTTAGGCCCCATCTCCAAATAACATCACGTTGGAGGTTAGGACTTGAACATATGAATTTCGGGAGCAGGGAACAAACATTCATTCAGTCCATAACACTGCCCTTCTCCCTCAGGTCACTCTTAGCTTCTATCCAAGTACACACTCTCTTAATTAAGAGGAACTTGGTGAGTGTTAAAGTCAGAAGTAAAATTTCACGAACACCTGATTGAACTTTAAAAAAATCCAATCAAGGGCAGCCCCAGTGGTGCAGCGGTTTAGCGCCGCCTGCAGCCCAGGGCATGATCCTGGAGATCCTGGATCTAGTCCCACGTCAGGCTCTCTGCATGGATCCTGCTTCTCCCTCTGCCTGTGTCTCTGCCTTTCTCTCTCTGTGTGTCTCTATGAATAAATAAATAAAAATCTTTAAAAAAAAAAATCCAATCAGTAGATAAGGAACAATATGAAACAAAGTGTGGAAAGAAAGTAATTGGACAATTTATGTCAGGACCATTCACTGAGTATGATTTGTTTTGTGGGTATTTATGGTGGCATGTGGTATGTGTTGAGATTTAAGAAGCCATTTAGAAAAGTATTTTTATGTCTTGTAACTCATGAATTCTGAATTTTGAGTCCCTGTCTTGAAGGATAGGGATGGAGTGTCTTAACATAGGGATCTTGGCAGCACTGGAAATTACCAATTTGGTACCTTCTCTGCCCCCTCCCCCACCCACCCTTCCCTTCATTTCATTCCCTACCCACATCTCTCCACCTAAGCTCCCACATACCAACTGGCATCAGGCTAGTTACATATCTGGCTAGTTCTTTCTTTCTTTCTTTTTTTTTGTAACTCACAAATGAATCAATATCCTAGCAAGGAGTTAAGAAGGCTGGTTTTTTCAAAGAGAATACAAATAGGACAACTTAAGTGCTTAAAAACACTTTTAAGTAACTATTTTCTCTATGTGATCCTTAAGCTTGAATATTTATCTTAGGATTTAAATAAATCCCATCAGTTGATAATCTAAAAAGCTTAACCAGTTTGTAGAATCTGAATAAGTCTTACTTGTACCTGGTAAAAAATGCAAACATTACAAAAAAGTATGCAGTGAAAAATAATTTTTTTTCCCAATCCACATTCCCAGGTCTTTTATCCCTCTTTCCTCAGAGGAAACCACTACAATTTCTTGCTAGTGTTCTGTAGAAACACTCTCTAGCTAATCAAAATTAAATACTATTTACACAACCCCCTTATAAAAAAACCCATATATTAAATACTACATACACCTTGTTTTTATTATTGTTGTTGTTATTATTATTATTATTTACTTTTAACTCTGTCTGAGACTGGTCCACATTAGCACATATAGCTTTATTCCATTCTTTTTACTGACTGTATAATGAAGATATGTGATAATTTATTAATTTAGCCCCCTATTAGTAGATATTTAGGTTATTTCTAGTCTTTCAAAAAACAAAGCACACTCAATGAGGAGCCTTATATATATGTATCTGTGCATTTGTGCCAGTATATTTCCAATATATTTGTAGACCGAATAACAGCACAAAGAAAGAAGTGATGTTACAGGGGTTGAAAGCCTGGATATTAGAGTTTAATATCTACTACCTGCCTACCACTTAATAGACATATAACTTAAGGATAAGTTACTTAACTTTCTTTGCATCAGTTTCCTCATTTGTAAAATAGGAAAATTATAGTACATATCTTGGAGATATAAGTATTAAGAGAGCTAATATAAGTACAGCATTATTAGAGAGTTATTGGAGAGCAACCTTTTTTTTTTCTGACTTTGATGAAGAACTCACTGCTAAGCTTGTTACAAGTATTGATACACTTGGTGCTTAATTTTGGCCAAAGAAGATATTTGGGAGGGTAAATTGAGAGTAGGAGTTCTTGCTGTAGGTGGAAGTGAGAGGTTAACTAGTTTCATTTGTATTTGTATTTGAACCATGGATTAAAAGTCAGCATTTGGGGCCTGAATGTCCCTGTCTCTGATATGCAGGGATTAGATTAGAGAATCCCTAAAGTAACTTCTAACTCAAATAATTATGTCTGTGTTTATTTTCAAAATGAGATGTGATTTATATGGTTTAGATAATTGTAGAGATTAATTTAAGTCCTGATTCATGTAACACCCACTTTATACTTATTCTCCCTTTTGTGTAGAATGGTCTTCCCTTTGTCTGCCTGTGTGGCTGAGCTCTGACTCATTTTCAGAGACTGAGATCTGACTGGGCCTTCACTGTGAAGCCTTCCCTGATTGCCTCAACTGAGTTAGGCACTTTGTCCCATTGAGTTGTCTTAGCCTGTGTTCTGTCATGAGAGAAGAGTTTTCAAACATTAACTGATAGCTTTTATTTGTCACCCCAGACTCAGCTTTGGTAATGCATTTTTGTTGCACCAAGGGAGGAATGACATAGTCTTTTCTTGCATTTCAAGTCTCAAAAGTCTGGGCCCTTCAGGGAATGAAAAAGGCAGGGTGCATAGGTAAACCAATTGCCAGGAAAAGACATGCTGAGCAAGTAGAGTTTCTATGCTGCAGAAGAAAGTGCTCCAGCCACGGGAAAACGAGGTGAGTAGACAAGGGGGGCCTCTGACAAAGGGGTGAAGCTCTCTAGTGTTTTTCTGAGCTCAGCACAGAGATAAGGAGTGACAGAAATCCCCCAGAGGTATGGAAAATCTGAGCACAGAGGGAGCCTAGGTTTTCTTTCCTAGATAGAGCCCAGAGATATGAGAAGAACCCACAGTACAAATGGCGACACAGGACACCTAGGTGAGTAGGCCTGAGGAAGCTTGCACAGGTTCCACAGAGTCTGGCATGGCATGGAAGCAGGGACAGTATTCCTGAGCTCTGAGAGGAGCATGGAAATGGTAAACAGCTGAGAATGGTCCTGCTGACTTTCCTGGAGCCCATGGTGCTGTGGAGCCATGGAACGGACTCCCGTACCTTAAAGGGGTGAGAGAGTTAAGGAGAGTTGATAGGGAACATCAACAGAATCAGTGGATATCCATAGGGACCAACACCTGAAAGCCAGATGGAGGACATATTAGCTACCCACTCCCAGCCGCCCCCAGAGAAATGCATGAATCCCCAATTCAGCTGAGATCCAGTTTCCACAGTCTACAGAAATAGGAACTCCATGGTAGAACTTAAGTATGGTAGACTTTTAAAAACCTTAAATACGGAAGGATTTTTAGTACCTCTAATATTTCTCCACTATGTCATAAATATTTGATTCCTTATCTGCTTCTCTGGATCACAGACTCTTTGAGGGAAAGCATTAAATCTTTCTTTTCTATGTTATTTGTTCCTGTATGTTGTAAGCACTCACACAGAGGAGGGGTGCAGTAAGCTTTTTGAATGAGCAGATGGACATATATTTGATGGCTATTCTGTGCCACAACCTATCCCACGTGCTTTCGTAGCCCTATGAACTAGGTGCTATTATGGCTATTTTGCAGTTGAGATTAACTAAGGCACAGGGAACCAACAGGACCCATTCATGGGCAGTAGGAGACAGATCTGCACCCACACTCTAGGTCCTCTGACACCAGACCACCTTTATAGGGAAATTGATTCTTTTACTGGGTAAGACTGTGAAACAAGGATGTAAATTAGTTTTTCACTTATTTTGGTAAATGTTTACAAATCTCTGGCTTTACTACTTTCAAAATAAAGAGCAGACTGCTCTATTTATTTTACCTTTATTATTAATTACAAATTAAGAAAAAGTACCTGGTATAATATGACCGTGATACCAAAAGATCCCTGTAAAGCTTAATATTCTTGCTGATACTGCCTTGTTTATTTATAAAAGAAGCATATCTTCTTTGTAGACAATACATGAAATCAGAAAGTAGAAGTTAAAACTCACTTATAATTCTGCTTCCTACAGATGTCCACTATTAACTTTCAGTTATATTTCAGCCTTATTTAAAAAAGTCAGAAAATCAATATCAACACTTTGTTCCTATGTCATTATATCATAAGTACTCTGTCAAGTGCAGGGTGTTAGTGTTCATGGAACCAAATCTATGTAGATCATAGTGTTGGAGAAGTTATCAGATCACTGGGAGAAGTTATCAGAATTAGGACTTCACAGGTAAATTGAGACACTCAATATGCAAACTCTTGCTTTAGATAGTCTTCCAGAAAACTTTTAAAGATTTAAGGAAAGCAAAAAAGTATATATAATCCAATAAGACTATCATATAATGAACTTTAATTGCAGTTTGAAATACCAAGAAGACAATAAAAATCACGTGAAGCGTGGTTTATGAATAGCCAAACAATCCTGCTGGAGAGAAGAGGGGCCCCATGTCCAGGAGGGATTTGACTACTTGACTCCAGTGTACCCTTTATATCCATGGACAGATTTGTTACTTCATCTGTTTTCCTGAAGTAGAGAGAGAGTGGTTAGGAAGTCAGCCAGAAGCACAACAGAGATTGAGCAAGTGTAGCAACATCCTCCTTCCCACTCCAAAGGTGGTAAACCCTGGGCTACGACAAGAAGTAAGAGGTTAGCACTAGATTTACCTTTCAATCTTTCTAGAAAGTTAACATGTCTGTTTCAGGGCAATTAAAGAAGAAAGGCACCTCCCATCCAGAGTATTAGAATCTTCTCAATGGGAATGGAAACCACGGTAGAATTTTTCTGGCTTGTTTCCATAATGTTTAAGAAAGGAGGCCTGGAGGGCACTCTAAATTGACTTGATGTTTTTAGGTTTTTGACATGTGGGGACTAATCTTGTTTCTATGTCAGTGTACCCTGTCAGCTGCTGCAGATTAAAATATGATTAGCCCTTCCCTTTAATTGGCCATGTAATAAACCCATCGTCTTAAACTATGGCTTGTGGTTCAAAGCACAGACTTGGAGCCACACTGCTTACTTTTGAATCCTGATTCTTCTCTTTATGGGCTTTGAGACTTTTGGCAAACTATTCAAGATCTTTATGCCTCATTTTTTTCATATATTCTTATCTCAGGGGGGGTTTTATAAAGGATTGAATGAGTTAGCATATGTAAAGCACCTCAAAGAATGCCTGATGCAGAGTAAGAACTATAAAGGTGTTAAATAAGAAGTAGTGTAATTAGGTTCTTCCTTTGTGTTTGCTGGTGAACCAGAGGTAAAACAACTAATTGGGAGTGGGCTAATGATATATGGCTGACTTGGAAATCTTATAATAATGAGAAAGTGCCAATGTTTTTGTCACAGATTGGGTGTGGGGTTAAGCAAGAAACAGGGGGGTTAGGGCTGAATACTACAAGGGCCTTTAAACTCACTGGTTTGCTTTACTAGGCAAGGTATTTTGGGGCTACTCTGGGGAGTAAATGCAAAAACTGGCTTATTTTGAGGAGTAGGAGGAATTGAGATTCCTCAGGTACTTACCTGGACTATGAGTGAGTTTGTTAAAAGAAGTAAACTGAACCTATGAAAAAAGTTGAAAATATACAGTGTTATTCCTTCCTGCTAGGCTTTTGGTAATCAGGTAGAATTTTGGTCTTCAAGTCATTGATTCCGTTACCATTGTTGGTTGCTAGCACATAAACCACCTTTAGCTAACTGAATCAGAGAAGTGATTTATTGGAAAAGTGGAGAAGCTCAAACAACCAAGTGGAAAGGCAAAGCAAAAGGTGTAGAATGATCAGGAAATACAACCCCTGGGGGGCAAGGAAGCAGGGACTGCAGGACGTTCATTTCAGGGCCAGTCAGCCTCTTGTCTCTTGTTCTATTCCAGAGAGAGGAATCTGATCAGCCTAGCTGGGTCAGGTGCCCACGCCTTGGCTAGAGGAGGGCAGGGCATCTAAATTGGTAACCACACCTGACTGTATCTGATGGAAGAGTTTGTCCAAAACAAAATCAGGGTGCTATTACCAGAAGGAGGAAGAAAGGAAGCAGAATGGGCAAAAACAACAAATGTCCACTATTTTATATGAGGAAGACAAAGGGCATAAGGAATTAAGGAGACCCTGCAAACTTGGATTTTTAATCTTTCTCGCAAATTGCCTTCTCCCCTGACCTTGAAGCTAGATTCCAAAGCCTGGACTTATACCGGAAGGAATCTTTATACACCGATGGACTTTTCTCCTGATCTTACCACATTCTAATTTAAACAGCTCGAAACATTATATAGATTTTTATGAAAATGATGATATTCTTCCATTGTATACTTATTGGATGTCTACCGTCGGTCAGTAAAAGACAAGCCCTGTCTCCTTTCAGAAATTTATAGGTAAGGAGGTAAAATGGACATATAAACATATATGACATGATTACAAGGTAGTGTGGAAAGCACTATGGTAGAGAAATAAAATAAGGCACAGTTAAATCTGCCTAGGAGTTTCAGTGGAGGTGGTATTTGAACTAAGTCTTGAAAAATGAATGAGCACTTATAATTTTAAATGGAGACATTAAGTATAAAAACAAAATTGTGACCCTAATAATATAAATATTATTCTCACCTTTGTCAGTGGCACCAATCTCCTCTATTGGCAGCATAAATATTGTTCTTTTGTCTTCTAAGGCTAAGAAGTGAGCTCATGAATAATGTCTTGAAAGTAAAAAACTGAAAAACAAACTGTTGCATTCCTAAATGACAACTATTTGTAAACAAAGCTCCATTCTTAATAACTGTAGTTTCAGGAACTTAACTGGATGTGAAATGTGCCATGTCCCTCTAGGACTTCTGGAACTCCGCAGCAGCTGTCACTCATTGGCTGGGCAGCTTGAAGGTCAGAGCCTCTCCTCTGCAAGGGTCTTGGGTCAGATACTGACTTTTTAGTACAGGGACTATTTATGCATTTAACATTCATATGTTGGGTAGAACTCATTTCTAGTATGCTTTGGGTCTAGATTTCAATCTTGCCGAAAAACAGTAAAATGAGAGTTAGGAATATAGTGGTAACAAAGAGCTCAAAATTAGTGTGGACAAGAAGAATCTAATCAGAAAATAGGATAATAAGTCCTCACCAATTAGCAGATTATTCTCAATTAGTAAAAATATTGTCAGAATTTCTTATAATGGGAATATATTTTCCTATGGCAAATGAATTATTTCTGAAGGTTGGAAAACATTTTTTCTCTTCTGTTGATATGCATGCTTTACCTTGTTTCATGGCACAGATCTCCATAAACTACCTCAGATCACCCTTTTGACCAAGGTGGGAAAGCAAAGGAGAAATAATAAATGAATAAATAAATAAGCTCTAAAAAATAAGGGCTACTTAAAAATTGCATTAATTATCTGATTTAATGAAGACTGTCAGAGTCCTATAAAATGCTTCTCTTGGCCCTGTTTGCCAAAAATAAAGCATGAGTTAGAAGACCTGAGTTGTGTCTTGGCTCTGCTCCTATCCACCTGTGTGAGCCTAGGTAAAATACAAGAGTGGCTCCAATGGATTAATTGACCTCTGAGGAAATTTCTGCATGAGATGGTTAGCCCTACCCTTCTGAAATCCCTTTAAGTCATTTATCAATTTACCTCAAGTGCTACCATTACTTACAGTAAATCAGCCCAAACCATGTAATCTGTGAGTTATTCATATAGATATATTTGAATGAGGTCTACTTTTCTTTTTTCTTTTTTTTTTACTTTTCATTTTAGTAAACATTGCTACTGGGGTGCCTGGGTAACTCAGTTGGTTAAGCATCTGCCTTTGGCTCTCAGGTCATGATCCTAGGATCCTAGGATGAGCCCCATGGGGCTCTCCACTCATCAGGGAGCCTGCTTCTCCTCCTTCTGCCTGTTGCTCCCCCTGCTGTGCTCTCATGCTCTCTAGCTCTTTGTCAAATAAAAAAATCTTAAAAAACAAATAAATATTTCTACTGTTTTGGTTAAAACCTCTCCTTAAGCATAACATTTCAATAGATTTGATTTATGTATTAGATTATTTTATTATATTAGATTATTTTATTATCAGGTTTCATTTGCATTTCCCCAGTCATCTCAAGATACACAACATAGAAGAGTTAAGTGTATACATGCATTTATTTATTTTTTCTTAACATATTCCACCTAAAACTTGGAATGCCAAGTTTCTTAGGTAAAATTTGCACTTTGATTTAATTATTTCCTTTTTAAAAGATTATAAATTTTCTTCAACTTTCTATTTTTTTGTAGATTCTTATTCATTCTTGCTCATGAAACCTTTCTCTATACTGGAAGTATATAATAGAGGAAGGGCTCAGTGGAATGGAGGAAGAAAGATAATCATAGAAACCCACATTGAGCTAAATGGCCCCTGGAATGCGATTTGAAGATGAGCATTTCAAATTATTTTTACTCTGTTCAGATGACAGACTAATAAGAGAACCAATCAATCAGTCAATCAAACTCAATAAGAACAGAGCAAAGCTCATCTGAGTGATGATGGATAGTACTTGAAAGTGAATTAGTGACTGATTTGGAGAGATTTGAGGAGTACAACTAACAATGGCAAATTAGGTTAACTTGTATATATTGCTGACAGGATGTAGGCTGGGCAACAGCAAATTCTATCACAACCTCCAACTGCCTGTGAGGCTGACCCTAGAGGCTGCTTCAGATCTGATGTATTGAAACAAGTCCATCTGAAATAATTTTTTTCAGCCCTATAATTTTTGTAATAATATATATCAAGCCTAGAAACCTACATTTAAGCACCTGAATACATTGGACCAGAGACAACCAATTCCCAACAATGCCTCCACGACAATATGCTAATTGGAAAAAAGCACAAGTTGTAATTAGAAGGAATTCTGCTGCTTGCTGGGGGGAGGGGGGCTCCTCCCCTAAACAGTTAAAATATTCAGCTCTATAGGGCAACCAGCTGGTTTAAATTTTTGACAGGTGGTGTTAGCAATGCATATTTACTCTTTTGTAGTAATGTACTGTTTGTGCACCAGCTTAAAAATCAAGCCATGCTACAAACGGTTATTAATATGACTACTACTGGGCCCTCTTCACCCCCTTTAGAGACAAAGTCCCTCTCATATCAATTCACCTCAATGCCTGCCTCAGCCACTGCCCTTCCTCCCAGTCCTCTCCAGGCCATGGTGCCAGCAGGCCCTTTTCCCCAAGTGTTGACAGTCAACCCTTCAAGCAAGGTGATTGCCAAACAGAAGAGGAACATTTTGTAATGCATCCTGAGAGAATGTCAAAGTCAGACTTTTAGCACATTCAAGTAAGCAAAACTAAGACAAAGAGAAAGTGTGTGCTTCACATTCTCTCAGCCTTTGAAGCCCAGGATTCCTGCCCGGATCCTATGGTTTTGATTGGACTGCGCCACTGGATGAAGATAGGAGTGTTGCAAATCCAATAGGGAATTTTTCCCTCTAGAAAGTTTTTATATTGGAAAATGTAACTACAAGGGTGTGTTTATTTTTGGCTAGATCCCTTTTCCCCTCATTTCATTACAGTTAGGAAACATTATTCCATATTCCGAAGTCTCTCCTTTGTCTTATGTTTCTGATATTCCTCCTCCACCCTCTTTTTCCTTAACCAGCAGAGACAGACAGTAGATTTTGAACGTTCTGTTGGTGGCAGGCATCCCTTTCCTAGCTCACAGCCTGCTCTGGCCTCATTATGCAGCAGGCTGGTGGAGTTACTGGGATACCCAGAAGTGACTTCTGTGGCTTTGACAGTACCCTGATGGATTAAGCTGATTAGTCAAAGCCAACTGCTTATTTCCAGGGACTTATTCTATTTTCCTATTTTCCAATATCACCTAATTGAGGACCAGATGCTTTCAGTCAACATCTTCTGCAGCTCAAGGAGCTCCAAAAATCTTTCTTTACTCCTGGAATCTAATGCCCAGGCTTGAAGAAATTGGTTCCCTCTATTCACTCTGAAAGAAATATGCAACTTTTAAAGGAGCAGGTGAACATATGGGTGCTTTTCTTTTCACAGAGAATGGAAATGTCTGGAGATGCAGAATATTTTGGAGACAGTGGGGGAAGCAGGCATGAGTATATATTTTAAGGATTGTAATTTGGTGCACACTTTCCTGGAGGCAATTCAGCTTCATCAAGTTTTAAATGCACATACTCTTGACCAGGAATTTCACTTTTGACCACTGTATCTTCAAAGTGTACGAGCATATATGTTCAAGGAAGACTGTAGGAAGATATTTATATGGCATTGTTTATAATAGAAAAAAGGTAGAGGCAATTTAAATGTCCATTTAATAGGGCATTAGTTAAATAAATAATCAGATTCTTTAATAATTGTTAAAAACAACTGTTACAAGAATGAAGCAGATCTATAGGTACCAAGAGCAAAAATTTCCAAGATATACTAGGTATCTAAGAAGGGACAGACAATGCTGCCATTTATGTAAAAAAAAAAAAAAAAAAAAAAAAAAAAAAGAGGCTTTATGGGACACCTGGGTGGCTCAGTCAGTTAAACATCTGCTTTCAGCTCAGGTCATGATCTCCTGACTTGCATCTTTAGGGCTTCCTGCTCAGTGCTTGTGGTCTCTCTCTCTCTCTAAAATAAATCTTTTGAGAAAAAGGGGCAGCTTTATGTATACATGTGTATGTTTGTGTACGTGTAGCCTATCTTGGCATAGTATTATCAGCAGTTGCCTCTGGTGAAGAGAACTGCTGAGAGAAGGGTGGAAAGAGTCTTATTTTCACTGCATTCCTTTTTATAAAGCTTAAAATGCTTTCCTTGTGTATTTAATTCCTACTCATATAAGCAGGTAATTAAACAAACGGTAGATAAAGATGTTAATTTTTCATCTTCCCATTAGGATTTCTTCTTGCTATTTGCTTTCCACATAAAGGGTTTTCTTCTTGGTCTTTGGGGTCAGATAGACCTTTAAGTTCTGGCCCCCACTGACTAGCTGTGTGATACTCAGCAAACGATTCAGAATTGTCCATAGCCTCACCTTTTTTTTCCCTCCTGTAAACGAGATTAATAATATTGCAAGATTTACTGGGAGGCCTAAATAAGACAAGATCCCTTGCATAATGCCTAGGCGAAAATCCTTAATGGGACCTTGACAAAAGCTAATACCCTCCCCTTAGTGCTGACAGGGTAGATGTTTCTAGCAACTTGCTGCAGCCAAAAATCTTTTCTTTACCCTTCCTTGAAGACAAGTCTTCCCCTCACAGCCCACTGAAGGCTTTACGGCTTACCAGGTTAAAACAAAAAGACAAAAAGGTACCATAACACAAATAAAATCTCTTCTACACTGGTGTTATGATTCAAATCAGGTCTCTGATGAGGGCCTCTGGCTGGCATTAGAACAGGTGGAGCCACCATCCCACTGAGCTTGCACCATCCTCCCCAGGGCCCATGAGGCTTTAAGGTTTTCTGCTGCTGTGACCCATAGGCCCCTCTGGAATCCTCTTAGTTCTGACAGCTGCTCAGTCCAGGAGGACCAAACAGCCACTGAGCTACCCAGAGTCATTTTTCCCCACTCTCCTGGGGCCTTTACTTTTAGAAAGAGGTTTTTTTGTTTTGTTTTGTTTTGTTTTTTTTTTTTTTTTCAGTTTTCAAACATGTATAAAAAATTGTTTCCGTTTTGATGGGGAAAGAGGGTATTTTTGAATAAACTGCTTACTCTCTAGGGGAACTACTGTGGCATTGAGTATATGTGCCCATACGTGTGCACATACACTCTTCTATTCAGAGATCAGCAGAGAATCTGAAGCAACTGAAGTGTTTTGCTTTGCTTCTCCCTGTGGCCTTGCTCTAGTTGTAATATACCTCTTCCTGGGTAGTTTTACACACACCATCTGCAGATGCCACTAAAGCCAGAGGTGGTGGACTTGAATTCACAGAGAAGGCCTGAGTTCTTTTGAGCTCTGGGGAGAATTGCAGAGACCACAGTACTTTGCACCTGTCTCCATCACCATTCACCACATTGCACTGCCTGCATCAGTTTTATAGTGGAGGGTGATAGACCTGGAACTACTAGTCAGATTTGGGTATGAAAGTCAGCCTTGCTGCTTTCTATCTGGAGAGACTTCATGTCTTAGTTTGTTTCAGCTGCTATAACAGAATAATTTGGGTGGCTTATAAACAATAGACATTTATTTTTTAAAATTCAGGAGGTTGAGAAGTTCAAGATCAAGGCATCTGCAGATTCAATGTCTGTGAGAACCCTTTTCTTCATAGACAGAGTGCTTTCTTGCCTGCAACTTCGCATGACAGAAGAAGGGATAAAGGATTTCTCCAGGACCTTCTTATAAGGACACTAATCTGATGGCTTCTCCCTCATGACCCAATCACAGACCCCACTTCCTAATACCATCGCATTGGGAGTTAGGATTTCAAAATATAAATTTTTGGGTGGGACCAGGAGAAAGAGACACAAACATTCAGATCATAGCACTTGGATAAATTATTGAATCTCCCAAAGCTTTAGCTTCATCATCAGTGATACAAGAATAATAATGGTTCCTGCCTCATGGGACTAGTATGCCTAGCGTAGTGCCTGGCATATAGTGAGCCTTCAGTCAGGTCCACTGCTAACTCAGCCTCTGGCTGTCTTTCTGCTTGATAGTGAGCTCTTGCAGGGGAGACACTGTGTCTTTCCCTTTTTTTAATCCCAAGTGCTCAGCATATTGCTTAAGCACTTGATGAATAAATGAGATCTCCAAAGCAGCAGCACAATGTGAATGATGTTGTCACACATTTACCATTTTTATTTGACTAGACTTGGAAGACCCCCCGCCCTTTAAAATCATTTTTTTTCATGTCTACTCCTCTGCCCTTGGCAAACTCTTCTCCTTCTGTGTATTGTTTTATAAATTATCTTTCACAGATGTCTTATTATAACCTGCCTTCTCCTTTATTTCTTTTTTGTCTTAAATAATCTCATCAAGTCCAATAGAAAAGAAAAAAAAAAGAAATAGAAGATTTCAGGGATTTATGGCAAATTTTGTTAGTATTTCTTGTTACTTAAAATATACATATGGCTAGAAAGTAGGAAAGGTAATTGCTTTTCAGAATTTTGCATGCAGTTGTCTTAGGTCTATACTGGAGCATTCAGTATGTATCTTTAGACTCCTTCCCAACCAAATTTGAGTTGGGCTTCCTTTAAATTTTCTTGCAGCTTCATGATTGAGCTTCATTATACTCAAATTCAAGATGAGCCACTACTGAGTTGGTTTGAAATATATATGATAACTTTCAAAAAGTGAAAACTACACACACAGTGATGTACAGATAATCTAAGCAGAAGATTAACAAGGAAAGAAGGGCTTTGAATGACACACTGGACCAGATGGACTTCATAGATATATACACATTCCCCCCTAAAGCACCAGAATACACATTCTTCTCAAGTGCACATGGAACATTCTCCAGAATAGATCATACTGGGTCATAAATCAGGTCTCAACTGATACCGAAAGATTGGGGTCATTCCCTGCATATTTTTGGACCACAATGCTTTGAAACTTGAACTCAATCACAGGAGGAAATTTGGAAGGAACCCAAACACATGGAGGTTAAAAAGCATCCTACTAAAGAATGAATGGGTCAACCAGAAATTTTTTTTTAATAAAGGACATAAGTAGTAAATATATATATATATTTAATAATAAATTTATTTTTTATTGGTGTTCAATTTACCAACATACAGAATAACACCCAGTGCTCATCCCGTCAAGTGCCCCCCTCAGTGCCCATCACCCATTCACCCCCACCCCCCGCCCTCCTCCCCTTCCACCACCCCTAGTTCGTTTCCCAGAGTTAGGAGTCTTTATGTTCTGTCTCCCTTTCTGATATTTCCCACACACTTCTTCTCCCTTCCCTTATATTCCCTTTCACTATTATTTATATTCCCCAAATGAATGAGACCATACAATGTTTGTCCTTCTCTGATTGACTTACTTCACTCAGCATAATACCCTCCAGTTCCATCCACGTTGAAGCAAATGGTGGGTATTTGTCGTTTCTAATGGCTGAGAAATATTCCATTGTATACATAATACATATACACATCTTCTTTATCCACTCATCTTTCGATGGACACCGAGGCTCCTTCCACAGTTTGGCTATTGTGGACATTGCTGCTATAAACATTGGGGTGCAGGTGTCCCGGCGTTGCATTGCATCTGAATCTTTGGGGTAAATCCCCAACAGTGCAATTGCTGGGTCGTAGGGCAGGTCTATTTTTAACTCTTTGAGGAACCTCCACACAGTTTTCCAGAGTGGCTGCACCAGTTCACATTCCCACCAACAGTGTAAGAGGGTTCCCTTTTCTCCACATCCTCTCCAACATTTGTGGTTTCCTACCTTGTTAATTTTCCCCATTCTCACTGGTGTGAGGTGGTATCTCATTGTGGTTTTGATTTGTATTTCCCTGATGGCAAGTGATGCGGAGCATTTTCTCATGTGCGTGTTGGCCATGTCTATGTCTTCCTCTGTGAGATTTCTGTTCATGTCTTTTGCCCATTTCATGATTGGATTGTTTGTTTCTTTGGTGTTGAGTTTAATAAGTTCTTTATAGATCTTGGAAACTAGCCCTTTATCTGATACGTCATTTGCAAATATCTTCTCCCATTCTGTAGGTTGTCTTTGAGTTTTGTTGACTGTATCCTTTGCTGTGCAAAAGCTTCTTATCTTGATGAAGTCCCAATAGTTCATTATTGCTTTTGTTTCTTTTGCCTTCGTGGATGTATCTTACAAGAAGTTACTGTGGCTGAGTTCAAAAAGGGTGTTGCCTGTGTTCTCCTCTAGGATTTTGATGGAATCTTGTCTCACATTTAGATCTTTCATCCATTTTGAGTTTATCTTTGTGTATGGTGAAAGAGAGTGGTCTAGTTTCATTCTTCTGCATGTGGATGTCCAATTTTCCCAGCACCATTTATTGAAGAGACTGTCTTTCTTCCAGTGGATAGTCTTTCCTCCTTTAGCGAATATTAGTTGACCATAAAGTTGAGGGTCCACTTCTGGGTTCTCTATTCTATTCCATTGATCTATGTGTCTGTTTTTGTGCCAGTACCACACTGTCTTGATGACCACAGCTTTGTAGTACAACCTGAAATCTGGCATTGTGATGCCCCCAGATATGGTTTTCTTTTTTAAAATTTCCCTGGCTATTCGGAGTCTCTTCTGATTCCACACAAATCTTAAAATAATTTGTTCTAACTCTCTGAAGAAAGTCCATGGTATTTTGATAGGGATTGCATTAAATGTGTAAATTGCCCTGGGTAACATTGACATTTTCACAATGTTAATTCTGCCAATCCATGAGCATGGAATATTTTTCCATCTCTTTGTGTCTTCCTCAATTTCTTTCAGAAGTGTTCTATAGTTTTTAGGGTATAGATCCTTTACCTCTTTGGTGAGGTTTATTCCTAGGTTTCTTATGCTTTTGGGTGCAATTGTAAATGGGATTGACTCCTTAATTTCTCTTTCTTCAGTCTCATTGTTAGTGTATAGAAATGCCACTGATTTCTGGGCATTGATTTTGTTGTATCCTGCCACGCTGCCAAATTGCTGTATGAGTTCTAGCAATCTTGGGGTGGAGGCTTTTGGGTTTTCTATGTAGAATATCATGTCATCGGCAAAGAGGGAGAAGTTTGACTTCTTAATGCCTTTAATGTCTTTTTGTTGTCTGATTGCTGAGGCTAGGACTTCCAGTACTATGTTGAATAGCAGTGGTGAGTGGACATCCCTGTCTTGTTCCTGATCTTAGGGGAAAGGCTCCCAGTGCTTCCCCATTGAGAATGATATTTGCTGTGGGCTTTTCGTAGATGGCTTTTAAGATGTCGAGGAATGTTCCCTCTATCCCTACACTCTGAAGAGTTTTGATCAGGAATGGATGCTGTATTTTGTCAAATGCGTTCTCTGCATCTAATGAGAGGATCATATGGTTCTTGGTTTTTCTCTTGCTGATATGATGAATCACATTGATTGTTTTACGGGTGTTGAACCAGCCTTGTGTCCCGGGGATAAATCCTACTTGGTCATGGTGAATAATTTTCTTAATGTATTGTTGGATCCAATTGGCTAGTATCTTATTGAGAATTTTTGCATCCATGTTCATCAGGGATATTGGTCTGTGATTCTCCTTTTTGGTGGGGTCTTTGGTTTTGGAATTAAGGTGATGCTGGCCTCATATAACGAATTTGGAAGTACTCCATCTCTTTCTATCTTTCCAAACAGCTTTAGGAGAATAGGTATGGTTTCTTCTTTAAACGTTTGATAGAATTCCCCTGGGAAGCCATCTGGCCCTGGACTTTTGTGTCTTGGGAGGTTTTTGATGACTGCTTCAATTTCCTCCCTGGTTATTGGCCTGTTCAGGTTTTCTATTTCTTCCTGTTCCAATTTTGGTAGTTTGTGGCTTTCCAGGAATGCGTCCATTTCTTCTAGATTGCCTAATTTATTGGCGTATAGCTGTTCATGGTATGTTTTTAAAGTCGTTTGTATTTCCTTGGTGTTGGTAGTGATCTCTCCTTTCTCATTCATGATTTTATTAATTTGAGTCTTCTCTCTCTTCTTTTAAATAAGGCTGGCTAATGGTTTATCTATCTTATTAATTCTTTCAAAGAACCAACTCCTGGTTTTGTTGATCTGTTCCACAGTTCTTCTGGTCTCGATTTCGTTGAGTTCTGCTCGAATCTTAATTAACTCTCTTCTTCTGCTGGGTGTAGGATCTATCTGCTGTTTTTTCTCTAGCTTCTTTATGTGTAAGGTTAGCTTTTGTATTTGAGTTCTTTCCAGTTTTTGAATGGATGCTTGTATTGTGATGTATTTCCCTCTTAGGACTGCTTTTGCTGCGTCCCAAAGATTTTGAATGGTTGTATCTTCATTCTCATTAGTTTCCATGAATCTTTTTAATTCTTCCTTAATTTCCTGGTTGACCCTTTCATCTTTTAGCAGGATGGTCCTTAACCTCCACGTGTTTGAGGTCCTTCCAAACTTCTTATTGTGATTTAGTTCTAATTTCAAGGCATTATGGTCTGAGAATATGCAGGGGATGATCCCAATCTTTTGGTATCGGTTCAGACCCGATTTGTGACCCAGTATGTGGTCTATTCTGGAGAAAGTTCCATGTGCACTTGAGAAGAATGTGTATTCAGTTGAGTTTGGATGTAAAGTTCTGTAGATATCTGTGAAATCCATCTGGTCCAGTGTATCATTTTAAGCTCTCATTTCTTTGGAGATGCTGTGCTTAGAAGACCTATCAAGTATAGAAAGAGCTAGATTGAAGTCACCAAGTATAAGTGTATTATTATCTAAGTATTTCTTCACTTTGGTTATTAATTGATTTAAATATTTGGGAGCTCCCACATTCGGGGCATATATATTGAGGATTGTTAAGTCCTCTTGTTGGATAGATCCTTTAAGTATGATATAGTGTCCCTCTTCGTCTCTCACTGCAGTCTTTGGGGTAAATTTTAGTTTATCTGATATGAGGCTGGCTACCCCTGATTTCTTTTGAGGACCATTTGAATGGTAAATGGTTCTCCAACCTTTTATTTTCAGGCTGTAGTTGTCCTTCTGTCTAAAATGAGTCTCTTGTAGACAGCAAATAGATGGGTCCTGCTTTTTTATCCAGTCTGAAACCCTGCGCCTTTTGATGGGGTCATTAAGACCGTTCATGTTCAGAGTTACTATTGAGAGATATGAGTTTAGTGTCATCATGATATCTATTCAGTCCTTGTTTTTGTGGATTGTTCCACTGAACTTCTTCTTAAAGGGGAATTTTAAGAGTCCCCCTTAAAATTTCTTGCAGAGCTGGTTTGGAGGTCACATATTCTTTCAGTTCCTGCCTGTCTTGAAAGCTCTTTATCTCTCCTTCCATTTTGAATGAGAGCCTTGCTGGATAAAGTATTCTTGGTTGCATGTTCTTCTCATTTAGGACCCTGAATATATCCTGCCAGCCCTTTCTGGCCTGCCAGGTCTCCGTGGAGAGGTCTGCTGTTACCTTAATACTCCTCCCCATAAAAGTCAGGGATTTCTTGTCTCTTGCTGCTTTAAGGATCTTCTCTTTATCTTTGGAATTTGCAAGCTTAACTATTAGATGTCGAGGTGTTGAACGGTTTTTATTGATTTTAGGGGGGGAATCTCTCTATTTCCTGGATCTGAATGCCTGTTTCCCTTCCCAGATTAGGAAAGTTTTCAGCTATGATTTGTTCAAATACATATTCTGGCCCTCTGTCCCTTTCGGCGCCCTTGGGAACCCCAATTAAACGTAGGTTTTTCTTCCTCAGACTGTCGTTTATTTCCCTTAATCTGTCTTCATGGTCTTTTAATTGTCTGTCTCTTTTTTCCTCAGTTTCCCTCTTTGCCATCAACTTGTCTTCTATGTCACTCACTCGTTCTTCCACCTCGTTAACCCTCGTCGTTAGGACTTCTAGTTTGGATTGCATCTCATTCAATTGATTTTTAATTTCTGCCTGATTGGATCTAAATTCTGCAGTCATGAAGTCTCTTGAGTCCTTTATGCTTTTTTCTAGAGCCACCAGTAGCTGTATAATAGTGCTTCTGAATTGGCTTTCTGACATTGAATTGTAATCCAGATTTTGTAACTCTGTGGGAGAGAGGACTGTTTCTGATTCTTTCTTTTGAGGTGAGGTTTTCCTTCTAGTCATTTTGCTCAGTGCAGCAGAGTGGCCAAAAACAAGTTGTATTGGGAAAAGGAGAAAAAGAGAGAGAAAGAAGGAAAGAAAAAAGAAAAAAGGAAGAAAAAAAGAAAAAAGAAAAAGAGAAAGAAAAAGAAAGAAAGGGGAAAAAAAGGGTGGGGGAAGCAAACAGAAATCAAAAAGAAAAAAAAAAAAAAAAAAAAAGAACCACGGGGGAGTATCTTCTGATTCTGTGTACTTTAAGTCCCTTGGCTTCCCCTGGAAGTTGTCAGTCCGTCTAGCTGGTCTTCTGGGGGAGGGGCCTGCTGTGCTGATTTTCAGGTGTTAGCACTTGGGGGAGCTGCTGTGCCCCTGCCTGGTGCAGGGCTCAGTGGGGGTCGTTTACCCCGTGAGGCCGCAGGAGGAACAGCCCCAGTGGCGGGGCAGCTCTGGAAACCTGGATTCAGCTCCGGCAGGAACTCCGTCTGCAGGGCCTGGAGGCTCCGGGCGGGGCCGCTGATCTGCTCAGCTGGGGCAGGAGCGTCCTCGCTGTCCTGGGCCCTCCCGGCCTCTGCCTGTCCCGGGGGAGGCGGGATCCTGGGCTGTGTCCCGGCGCCCTGTGCTCCGGGGCCTGCGCTGGTGGATTCGCGCTCCCGGGCCGCGCAGCCCCCTCCGCGGAGCCGCCACCCGAGCCCTCCAAGCTGCTCCCGAGCCGCGCAGCCCCCTCCGCACGGAGCCTCTTCCTCTGCCGTAGCCGCCTCCGAGCCGCCAATGAGCTGCTCCGGGTCTCGCCGTGCACGCTGCAGCCTCAACCAGAAAATTAAAGAAGAATTAAACAAATTCATGGAAACTAATGAAAATGAAAAAACAACTTTTAAAACTTTGGGATACAGCAAACGTGGTCCTAAGAGGGAAGTACATTACAATACAAGCCTTTCTCAAAATATTGGAAAAATCTCAAATACATAAGCAAACTTTACACCTAAAAGATCTGGAGAAAGGACAGCAAATAAAGCCTAAACCAAGCAGAGGAAGAGAAATGATAAGGATCAAAGCAGAGATCAATGAAATAGAAACCAGAACAACAGAATAACAGATCAAGGAAACTAAAGCTGGTTCGTTGTAAGAATTAAAAAGATTGATTAACCGCCTAGCCAGACTTCTCAAAAAGAAAAGAGAAATGACCCAAATAAATAAAATCGTGAGTGATAGAAGAGAGATCATGACTAACACCAAGGATATGCAAATGACTTTAAGAACATATCATGAGCAGCTTTATGCCAACAAATTAGGCAATCTGGAAGAAATGGATGAAACTTATAAACTACCAAAACTGAAACAGGAAGAAATAGAAAATCTTAACAGACTCACAACCAGTAAGGAAATTGAAGCAGTAATCAAAAACCTCCCAACAGACAAGAGCCCAGGGCCAGATGGCTTCCCATGAGGATTCGACCAAACGTTTAAAGAAGAAATAATACCAATTTTTCTGAAGCTGTTTTTTAAAAAAAATAGAAATGGAAGGAAAACTTCCAAATTCTATGAGGCCAACATTACCTTGACCCCCAAACCAAAGACCCCTTCAAAAAGGAGTATTATAGACCAATGTTCCTGATGAACATGGATGCCAAAATACTCACCAAGATACTAGCCAGTAGGATCCAACAGTACATGACAAGGATTATTCAGGGACATCTGGATGGCTTAGTGGTTGGGCATGCCTTTGGCTCAGGGCATGATCCGGAGTACCAGGACCGAGTCCCACATTGGGCTCTCTGCATGGAGCCTGCATCTACCTCTGCCTATGTTTCTGCCTCTCTCAGTGTGTCTCTCATGAATAAATAAATAAATAAAATCTTAAAAAAAAAAGAAAAGGATTATTCACCCCTACCAAGTGGGATTTACTCCTGGGCTGCAGGGTTCAACAATCACCAATCAATCAAGGTGATACTGCATTAATAAAAGAAGAACCATATGATCCTCTCAATTGCACTTGACAGAATACAACATTCTTTCTTGATTAAAACTTTCCACAGTGTAGGGATAGAGGGAACATACCTCAATATCATAAAAGCCATCTATGAAAAGTCCACAGTGAATATCCTTCTTAGTGGGGAAGCACTGAAGCTTTTCCTCTAAGATCAGGAACACGACAGAGATGTCCACTCTCACTCACTGCTATTCAACATAATACTAGAAGTCCTAGCCTCAGCAATCAGACAACAAAAAGAAATAAAAGGCATTCAAATTGGCAAAGAAGAAGTCAAACTCTCAATCTTTGCAGATGATATGATACTTTATGTGGAAAACCCACAAGACTCCACCCCAAAATTGCTAGAACTCATACAGCAATTCAGCAAAGGGGCAGGATATAAAATCAATGCACAGAAATCAGTTGTATTTCTACACTAACAATGAGAGAGAAGAAAGAGCAATTAAAGAATTTAACCCATTTACAATTGCACCAAAACCTCCATAAGATTCCTAGGAATAAACCTAACCATAGAGGCAAAAGATCGGTACTCTGATAACTGCAGAACACTCATGAAAGAAATTGAGGAAGACACAAAGAAATAGAAAAATATTCCATGCTTATGAATTGGAAGAGTATTGTTAAAATGTCTATGCATACTCAGAGCAATCTATACATTCAATGCAATCCCTATCAAAATACACAGACATTTTTTACAGAGCTGAAAAAAAATCCTAAAATTTGTGTGGAACAGGAAAAGACCCTAAATAGTTAGAGGGATATTGAAAATGAAAACCAAAGCTGGTGGCATCACAATTTCGGACTTCAAGCTCTATTACAAAGCTATGATCATGAAGACAGTATGGTACTGATACAAAAACAGACACATAGATTAATGGAACAAAATAGAGAAACCAGAAATGGACTCTCAAATCTGTGGGCGATGAATCTTCAACAAAGCAGGAAAGAATATCCAGTGGAAAAAAGGCAGTCTCTTCAATAAATGGTGCTGGGAAAATTGGACAGCCACATGCAGAAGAATGAAACTGGACCATTTTCTTAAACCATGTACTAAAATAGACTCAAAATGGATGAAAGACCTAAATGTGAGACAGGAATCCATCAAAATCCTAGGGGAGAAGACAGAAACCTCTTTGACCTCTGCTGGCCACAGCAACTTCTTGCTAGATACATCTCTAAAGGCAGGGGAAACAAAAGCAAAAATGAACTATTGGGACTTCATCAAGATAAAAAGCTTCCATACAGCAAAAGAAACAGCCAACCAAACTAAAAGCAACCTATAGAATGGGAGAAGATATTTGCAAATGTCTTATCAGATAAAGGGCTAGTGTCCAAGATCTATGAAGAACTTATCAAACTCAATATCCAAAAGACAAATAATCCAGTCAAGAAATGGGCAGAAGACATGAAAAGACATAAGATGGCCAATAGACACATGAAAAAATGCTCCATAGCACTTGGCATCAGAGAAATACAAATCAAAACCACAATGAGATATCACCTTACACCAGTCAGAATGGCTAAAATTAACAAGACAGGAAACTACAAATGATGATGAGGATGCAGAGAAAGGGGAACCTTCTTACACTCTTGGTGGAAATGCAAGCTGATATAGCCACTCTGGAAAATGGTATGGAGGTTCTTCAAGAAGTTAAAAATAGAGCTACCCTATGACACAACAATCATACAGCTAGGTATTTACTGCAAAGATACAACTGTGGTGATCCTAAGAGGCACCTGCACCCCAATATTCACAGTAGCAATATCCACAATAGCCAAACTCTGGAAAGAGCTGAGATGTTCATTGATAAATGAATGGATAAAGAAGATGTGGTATGTGCATACAATGGAATATTACTCAGCCATCAGAAAAGATGAATACATACCATTTACATCAATGTGGATAGAACTGGAGGGTATTATGCTGAGCAAAATAAGTCAATCAGAGAAAGACACTAGTTGTATGGTTTCACTTGTATGTGGAATATAAGAAAGTGCAGAGAATCATAGGGCAAGTAAGGAAAAACTGAATGGGAAGTCATCAGAGAGAGAGAGAAAAACCATGAGAGACTCTTTATGATAGGAAACAAACTGAGAGCTGCTGGAGAGGATGTGGGTGGGAGGATGTGGTAATTAGGTGATGGACATTAAGGAGGCCACGTGATGTGATGAGCACTTGGTGTTACATGCAACTGATGAATTATTGAACACTACATCAGAAACTAAGTATGTGCTATATATTGGCTAATTGACTTTAAATAAAATAAAAACAAAAAAACAAAACAAATACAAAAAGTGAAAACTAACCAGCTGTCTCTTTTGTATTTGAAGTAGAAGATTACTATAACATACTATGTAATAAATGGGCACAATTTGATACCAACTTTCCCCCACATTATTAATACTATAATTATAAAAGAGAAGGCACTCGGAGCTTTTCTATTTTCTGGAGAGAAACCTCTTTACTTCTACTTTTTAGACATGACCACCTGTGTTCTGATGCCTTTTGTTGTTTGCTTTGCAGTCACAGAATGAAAGAGTTGGAAGAAACCATAGAGATCACCCAGTCCAACCTCTTCATTCTGCAGAGACACTGCATAGCTTAACCAGGATCACAGGGCTGGTTAATAGTAGGGTGGTACTTAGAAGCCAGATCTCCTAAATCGTTATTCAATGATTTTTCTAATCTGCCTAATGTCTTTTCTCCTACACTCAAGATTTAGAGGTTTTAATGATACATATTCTAATATTGTTACTCTTTTTTTTTTTTACTTTTTTTTTATATTGTTACTCTTAATTTTAATGATTTGAGGAATAATGGCAGAAGATTGATTTCCCTGAGGAGATTATGTAGACAGTTAAGAATGTGTCTAATTATTCAAATGAGAGAAAACGAAAATGAGATATCAAACAGAATGTGTTTGGGATCATATTTGTCACAAAAGCCATTATTTTGTGACCTAATTTCTTACCTAGTTATTATGGAGATGGGTCTAATGCACATGAAATGAGTGATATACAGATGTTTTGTGAAGTGATAGATTATATGGTACAAAGAAAATCTTTATTGAGGACTGCAGGTGTGGCAAGAGGCTTCATGGAGGAGATGAGACTAAGTCTAGGTCCTGAAGAATGAGCAGGGTTTTGATATGCAGCTGGAGAAACAGGGCATTCCATACAAGAGCAAGAAGCATGTGTGAAGCAGTGGAAGGGGCAATAGAGCAGTGTAGGGGTGTGTCTTGTGTATTTATGAGAGATTGGTGAGGAAGCCAGTCAAACTGGAAAATAAGGATAGGCTGGTAGGGTGGAGTCATATTCTGAAGGACTTGGTAAGTCAGGTAGAAATGGTCAGACTTGTCAACCACAGAGAACTCATTTGGAATTTTGAGTTAAAGCATGACACTGTAAAGGAAGAATATAGTAATAATAATAAAAAGCATGATGCTGTAGAGCTTTTTGAGACTGTTACTTGGGCAGTTTGGTTGGGAAAATCTGGATGGCTAGTTATGAGGCATTTCAGTATCTGGGCAGGAGATGGTAAGATGGCAGAGACAAGTGGAGATGGAAAAGAAGAACAACATACAAAGACATTTCAAAGGAATAATCACTGGGGTAACTGGTTAGATTTGGGAGATCAAGAGAAGAAATTGTTCCAAGCTGGATCCAGAGGTTTTTATCAAGCTCAAAGAAGTTTTATTTCCTGCAAAGATTAGAAATTAAGCTGATTGTTCTAATAGAACCTATTCCTAGCCAGCAATTGTTCTCTCCCCTCATCTCTTCTCTTCTTGTTTTAGGTTACAGAGCTCTTTTATCAAAGCGTGTCTTATTTCCCTTAAGGAAAAACAATATTTGTAAAAAAGTTGTTTGGTTCCTTGCACCTGCCTTCTGATTATTGTTGACTTTGCCACTTAGTTATCTCATTGTTAAATATATAGAGAAAGATCCCTGGAGCCCATTAGTCTCTGCAGGTGAGAATGTATTTAATCTATGGGAGAAAACAAAATTACTTACCTGGACTGTTTGTTATATGACTAATAATGTGGTCACATTGATCCACCCTCTATGCCCAATACATTCCCAAGGCTTTTGTATGGGGGGTGGACATTAGAGATGGTTTAATTTCTATATATAACTAAAGGAGTCAGTTGGGGGACCTTAGATATACTTAATAGGTGACTGATGAAATTTTAGAAGATTGTAGGATATAGAAGCCTGTACATCTTGTACAGAGAGTGATACTGTTTTTCTGGTCCAAGGGACATTCCATTCTCTCACTGCCATGCCTCCTTCCTCCTGAGAGAGGTTGAAAAGATGATGAGTTGGAAGTGCACTGTGCTGTGCATTTTCCTAATGCCAGCAATAGTTTATGTAGTAAAATATTATTATTACTTAATCCTCACAGTAGTCTTGTTAGGTAGATGTATTTATGTATGTATTATTTATTTATTTATTTGGCTTGTGCATGCACACGCAAATGAGCATGGGGCAGGCAAAAGGAGAAGGAGAAGTAGAATCTTAAGCAGGATCCACACCCAGAGTGGAGCTCCGTTTGGGGCTTAATCTTATCATCTTCATTTTGCAGATAATGATACTGAGAAAGTCTGAGAGAGGTAAAATGAACCGGGTGATAAACCAGCCATCTGACTTTAAAAGCCTGAATTTTTTTTCACTCTGATGTGGAGAGCATGGGCAAGAAGTCAGGCTCCCAGAACCTGCCAACTTGTTTATGTGTTTTATTTTTCAATTATGTGACATTGGTTCTTTATGGATTGTTTGGACTTGTCTATTACAATAAATAATTCAGAGAGTTGTGTATTTCTTTTCATTGGCTATTAGCTCCTGTGAACTAATTATGCTACATAAAGTCATCCTTACAGCTGTTTAAATCATCCAGCCAATCCAAACTCTTGTTTTGCTTCTTACAAGGTCCTGCTTGACTTGGAAAAAAAAAAAAATGGGTGTTCCATTTCTCTCACTGTATTTAGCTGCCTTGGAATAGTAACTTCTATCTGCACTTTGGGACTTTGGCTCAAAGCCAATGTAGTTGTGCAAGGGATGGATGAAGTGGCTGGATTGAGGTTGTGTCTTGTGTCAGCCATTTTTACAAGGGCAGTATTTTGAGAAGAATGTTGCCACATGGCTGGAGGAAATGTTGGGTTGGGAAAATACTTGGTGTGGTTTGCTATGATTTTACTCATTTCTCCCCATTAGGCTATCTTTATTAGCTTGTCTTTTGGATACTTGCTGCTATAAATTAGGGTTCTGTGAAAGGTGGCCATGTCCTGTGGCAAATCATCGACATCGCTCCTCTTTTTAAATTCCAAGAAGATATGCTAGGCACCAAAGAAAAATTGGCTGGCATTTCTTCTGCTTGTGATATAATCATTGTATTCCTTGACTAGAAGAGATTTTGAGAGGTTGGCTTGTTCTTCCTGCTTGCCCTTGTATTCTTGACATTGATCAATTAAAAACATCCTCAGAAAAGGCATCACATTTTATTAAACTCCTAAAGACAGTTCAACTTTTTATTATTAATTCTAGTTCTATCAATTTAGACTGTGTTTAAATTAAAAAAAAAAAAAGGCAGATGGTGACAAGGTTGACCAACTCTGTAGTCCTCTTCCTGTTTGTTTTGGCCCAATACATAGTCAGTTGAATTGACTATGTAAACATCAGCTATTCACATGGAAGAAAACATTGGACTGGATTATGTGACACTCAGGTCACAATGAAAGACCTAACTTGATTATCAGCAAATTCATCCTTTACCTAATTTCAATCCCTGAGGGTACAATTCAAGTAAATCTACTCTGAAACTGCTATAAGTGGAGGTGGAAATAGCTTCCTTTGCTGTGTAAGAAACTTCAATATGTATTGAAAAATAAGAAAAAGAAACTTTAGCACTTAGAATAAATCCTCAGAGAACTTCTTGCTGCTCAAGTCATCCTAGGGACCTAAAGTTACTCACTAAATATGAAATTGCTTATAAACAACAGAAGACAAAGCACAGCAGTTCTAAGAATTTGGTAAAACTTAACTACTATTTAGAGAAAACAGTCCCATGGTTTAATATGAGCCCTCCACACAGAGGAAGACAAAAGAAGTCATAGACAAGACCAAGATGATAGGAACAGAACCAACCCATTGGCCTGATAATTTCTGCTGAACAATTGTCATAACTTTAGGGAAGAGACATTCTCAATTACTACTTAAATGTACCTCTGTGCAATACTGCAGTGTTGCTTCCATTTCATTTAAACACCTACTAATCTATTTCCTGTTTATCCATGGTTGACCTTGTCATTCTCAAATTCCCTTGTGGCTGGCTTAAGATCCTACTCCATTACTTTCTGAAGCAGAAGTTTCTGAATCAGATAGCCTCTACCGTCTAAGTGAAGGATTTATTCCTGGTTGGGGCCAGCATATGCGTAAAGTAATCAGATGAAATGAAGTGAGAATACCACACTAGCACTCTGAGCAAGGCAGTGGCATTGACCCCCATTAGAACTGGCGAAAGGACGCAACTCTTGGGGAACATTCCCACCAATGGACTCCTTTGGCGTCTTTTGTATGTGTTCATTTAGATGAGTCATACAGTTTATCAGAATTATTCAGGGCACTTAAAAAATACAATTTCCTGTGCACTATTATATGATAATTTGATATTTAAGATAGGACCCCTGACAAAGTTTTATAAGCTTCCTAGATGATTCTTGGAGACTTTCCTTTAAGTAAGTGAGCTTTTCCAAAGGAATCATTTAATTTGAATGAATGGGGGAAGCTCTTTGAGCTTTAACAGTTTGCTCACCTATCTAAAAATGTAATATTTTACAGGGCTTTGGACGACTCTGACTTAGTTCTATTAGTAGCCATTACTGAATTAGTTATATCTGCAGCATAGTTCATGGAGGACACCTAGGTCTTTATTGAGATTTCCAAGTAGGACAGGCTCTTCTTAAGTCACCCTCAGTTTTTTGAGATGTGAGCTAGTAGTATGTTTGAAGGATAAATGTGTCTGATTAGCCCATCTTTCCAGGTCCCTCACTGCAAGATCAGCCTTCCCCCCACCCCAAAATCCTACCCTGGCCTGGAAATAGATCATTGGAAATAGATCTTTATTTTCCTGGCCCTGGCATGAATCCTACCACAAACAGTGTATCTGGTGTGCTAGATGTGAATGCCATGTGGCCTCTCTTTTGGAGCTTCTCCTTACAAGCTGATCTCTGCCTTGGTTGACCAGTGTTAGTGTAACTTTCCAGTTCTTCCCTTGACCTGCAGCCTACCTTGAGCCTTAGCATACTATCCCAGTACCCTGCATTGCTGCTTGACTCTTGACTCTTTTTTTCCTATGGCCTGTTCTTTGGATTCTCACTGACCAATCCTACAGTGCATGGAGTGGAGTATCTTGTGGGGCCAACAGTGCCTCCCCAGACTTAAACTGCCTTGATTGGAAGCTAGCTCTAACAGCTTCTAGTTGGGTGAGTTTGCACAAATGACCTAAGTACTTAGTTTCTTTACCTTACTTTCTTCATCTTTCTTATTTTAGTTTCTTCATTGGTAAAACAGAGAAATAATATTATCTACCTCACAGAATTATAAGAATTAAATGAAGCAACACATGTAAAATACTTAGAAAGTATTTAATAAGTGGAAGCTACTCTCATGATTATTACTGGCTTACTTGGAGCCATGAAACCATTGCCTGCTTGATTACAAATTTTGTCTGCTACATAGAATTTAGTTCACCACATCCTTTGGATGTTGCCTATTGTGCTGCCCAGTACATGAGTTCCCAGCTGCTTATCCTCCCTCATCCCTTCCAGTGTCAGTGGTGTTTCTGGGGATCCTGTGCAACTCTTGCCCAACTAGCCTCATTTATGACAATTCATTCTCTTCATTTTTTTTTGACTGGATTAACCAAGTTCCTTCAACTTCATAGTCTTTAATTTCCAATCACTTGGTCATCTTTCTGCATCTACTTTAAACCTTTTTCAAATTCTTTTCTCACTTAGTTGTTTAAACCAAATGTGGTTTACAAAGCCTTACAAATTAGGCTGAGGATTCAAAGATTATCTTTGGGGTTCCTATATGCTCTCCCTGATTCTCCATTCAGGATCATGCTAAAGCATTGAATCTAAGACTGCAGCTGTTCTTTGGCTGCTGACATGCTTTCACATTGAAAATTTTCTGTGTCTTGTTATATTATTTTGCAAAAATTAATAAGATTTCCAGAAACTACTGATCTGTTATTATGGAGGGCTTAGTGATAGGCTGCCTCTTTGGCCGTGGTGAAGATAAGGAAATAATGATGGGACAAGAAGAGAAAGAATATTGCTATTTATTCAGTAAATATTTAATTAGCACCTATTTTATACCAGGCATTGAGCTAAGTGCTTAAGAAAATATGAATGAATAAAACAGATACAGTTCTATGTCATGGAAATTCTCCATCAAAGGTGGACACAAAATCAATAGTTGTATTTTAATCAAAAATATTTTGATTAAAATTTAGATGGATGTATTAGAGTTTAAACATATCATCAGGGATGCCTGTTAAGCATCTGCCTTTGGCTCAGGGTGTGATCCCAAGGTCCTGGATTCGAGTTCTGCATCAGGCTCCCCACAAGGATCCTGCTTCTCCCTCTGGCTGTGTCTCTGCCTCTCTCTCTGTGCCTCTCATGAATAAATAAATTAAATATTAAAAAAATATAAATAAATAAATAAGCAAACAGATTATCAAAGTTTTGGAATTATGACATTTTATAACATGCTTAAAAAATACAGATATTATTAGTGATATTTGAATTAGTAAACAACCAATATAATAAATAACAAATATAATTAGCTTTTACCTTGGTATTTTTCACATTTTCAAAAGCTAAACTGAATAATGAGAGGCATGCATTTTATCCTGGTGATCTAGAATCTTCTAGAAAAATGTTAATGAGGCTGTGAGGCTCCAGGGTAAACTGTGTGTGGCAAAATTTACAAATACTGTTTACCAGTGATCAGTCATCCTCTAAGAGGGATTGGCAGTCTTTTGATATAAAAAAATCAGGGCTTTATTTATGATGATTTTCTGAACAGTATCAGGGGTGATGTCCCTGTCTGAGGAGAGGTACGAGTGCCAGCAGTGAGAGCAAGTGAAAGGGCAGGCATGATGGTAGTTTAAAGATTATATTCTCCTCATGTCTATGTGAGGCTGTCTGGTGGGTGTAAGGGTTATTTCAGGACATTCTGGGGGCAGCAAAACTGACAGAAGACACAGAAATGGGAGGGTAGTTTTCCCCCAGCCTTTAAAAATAGAAATCACATGGGAGTCACAGCTTAATCCTTTATAAACTAACATTTTAATATTATGGAAAAGAAAATTGCACAAAACTGTGTTTTAAAATGGTTCTGATATTTTAGTATATTTAAATTACATGTTAAAATATTAAAAAAAAATAAAGCACAGCACTTAAAAGAATTACAGTGGAAATTTAGAATTTCAGAGCTAATTCAACAAACTATATTTGAAAATCTAGCCTGTATCCAGGATTTTGCCAAGGCTCTGGGAATACAATAGTTGGCTAAGACACATCTTTAGTTCTCAAAGAACTTACCGTATAGTAAAAGGTGAGAGTGACCTACACAACATGAAATGAACGCTATTCATTGTTACAGATGATCTGTCAAATTATAGTGGGAGGTGGGTGGGCTGTTCTGGAAGTTTTGTTATCAAGTTTTCTGTTTTTTACCCTTGTGCTTCTGTGATTTTACAGTTTAATCGTATGTGTGGATTTTTATGTAAATCATCTCAAATCCTTTTGAGAAGTAAAAAAAGTCCTAAATCAATCAATCAATGAAGATAATCCTCTGATAAAGTAAAACTTGGTTACAAAAATCAGACAAGAGCTCAAAGCTAGAGTAATCTTAAACCATTTCATATAAAACACCCCTCAAACAAATAGGCTGTTCAGAAAAAGTCTCAATGAACTTGCTGGAGGGCTTGTCAAAGGTCATGTTGTTTTCTGATTCAAAGAGATTACCACTGGGGGATTTCCTTATATTTAGCAGTCTCCTGTTCTTTTTACTCTAGTTGAGTAAAGGATCACAAAGAGTCTGAACAAGATTGGGGAGAGAGAGGACAGCTGTGAAGAAGGATTCTCCAGATAGGAAGTCTGGCAAAATTCTAGTTCTGGAGGATTATAGGAGGGGAGCAATGGGGCCTGCCTAGGTAATTAGGAAGAAGATGGTTAAAACCTTGGATCTCCTGTCTGATCCCAGGGAGCAGGTTGAAGAGATAAACTTTCACTCAGTAGCTTCAAAATACAATCAGACAAATATAGCCTAAATGTTTTCAATTCTAAAAAAGTCAAGACGGAGAAATTTTGTTTGGGCTCGAGAAGTAACACTGTGTTAAATTAAGCAAGTAGTGACAGGATTTAAAGAGTCATATGATGGAAAGCACCTCTTTATTTGCATGGGTTTGGATTTCTTTACATCTTATTTTATGTAGTTTTAAAACTATATATTGTTTATAATTAGCAATGTTAATGAGTAGTTTTCTATTTGTATTGTTACATTATAAAAGCTTCTTTTATACAAAAAGGAAAAACTGACTCACTTGAATGCTAAATAATCTGAGAGACTTGTCTAGTGAAAACTAGCTGGAATTCATAACATAATCGAGGACTACACTGTGTCTCCTAGTAGCAATGACACAAAATGCAAACATAGCAATCCTGCCCAAGAAGAGTTAACCAGCTTTGTAAATTCAAACCTACTGAATAATAGTAAACAGCAAATCATAGCAGAGATTAGCTGGCAACCGCTTTAAATCAAGACTAGAACATACTACATTGTCATTGCTTACTCCTATTTGGTGATAAATTTTTTGAATGTAGAGACTGTATTTTACTTAGCATTGAATCTCTAGAGCTTGAAAGTATGGGATGCATAGTTGGTATATGAAGAAAATTATGAAATGACTTAGAAACTAGAGTGAGGAGGGAAGCCAAAAAGGGGTATATGAGGATCTCAAAATTGAATTGAATTTATTTTCCAAATTTGCCTACAATCCTCCTTGGCTTTTCCTATGAGCCATAGATGGTTTACTTCATCTAAAATGGCTTATTAGGTACCAAAGAGAATCTTAATTTTAGTTTTCAGTGTGTAGATTTGTCTTTCCATTGACAGCATGTTTCTTAACCACAATGGCAGTCATTTTGTAGATTCTTTGCAGTCTTGAAATAAGACTTCATGGCCAATATATGAGATCTCCAACCAAAATACATTTACTGTCACCTCGAATGCACCAAAGGAAATAAGACTGTTGTCTTCAGAGAATATTGAGGGCCATCTATTTTACAGAGAGGGTAATGTAGCCCCTTTATAAAATTACTTATTTAATTAATCTGAATTAAGTGAGAACAACAAACAGAAGAGTTTTAACCACAGAGAGAAAGTAACTGAATTGCAAAGCCAAGAATGAGTGCAAGTTAATGGATTTGCATTAGGAAAGGCTTAGGAAGACCCATTAGTACAGGCAACAGCAAAAACACAAATTGGGATTTTGCAAAGAATCTTCTCCATAAGGATTAAGGATTATTGCTTTGAAAACATGATAGCACACAGAAAAATAGCATTAGGAAGTGGGCGGGGGAAGGTAGCATTTTCTAAAGCAGCCATTCTCACCCAGAGTGCAAAAGACACCTTTCAGCTGGAGTGGCTTTTAACATTGCCTGGTGCCAGGGTGCTGTAGCATTGGCAGGCAGCTTCACACAGCTTCTTTCCTTCAGGAGTGCCAGCAAGAAGCTCACGGAGCATGTCTGCACAGGCGACCAGAAAACTCAGGTTCCTTAAGGTCTAAATAAGGAGATTGATTCTAACTAAGATTCCTTCTTAGTCAATCCTTGATGACTCTAGAGACAGTAGCCCTGTTGGTTTTATTATGTGGTTTAAAAGAACATATTGAAAAAAATGTTCATAGAACCCTATGACTGAGTATACACATTATACCAGAAGATAAGGTCAGTTTTTCTCATGCGTGGACATCATTGGTCTATTTTGTACAATTCTGCTAGTCAGACTGCTTAGGCCCTCCTAGAATTTCAGTGAATAATTCTAGACATCCAAGAAACATTTTTTATAAAGGTACTATTTTTTAATAGTGAGCATATGAAAATAAAAGCAGTTTGACCATCACCTCTTGGTGGCAAAGGTACAACATTTTTAGACAGTAAATAAACAGAAGGTTGTTTTAAGGAGCAGTAAACCTAGGCAAGGAGACAGTCTGGAGATAAATACAAGAGCAGGAAGGATGGTAGAAAGAGGAGAACATCCTTCTGGGTGGGATGTCATCCTCCAACCCTCTGACTCCAAGCATAGTCTGTGGGCCAGGGACATCTGCAACATCTGGCACTCACTCCTTCCACTGACTGAATCAGAATCTCATTGGTAAAAGGATCCCTAAGGTAATTTATATGCTTAGTGAAGTTTGAGAGCTCAGTTCTAGGAGTCTTGAGGGTCATGGTTCTGAGTATTTCGGCAATTGCTAGGGCTTTCCAACTTTTGAATTTATGAGAAACACCTGGAGAAGTTGTTAAAAAGGCAAGTTCAGAGTCCAGATCAAAGAGGTTCTGATTCTGTAGACTTGTGTGGTACCTGGAAAATCTGTATTTCTAACAAATTTCCCAGAGATTCCAGCACAGGTGGTCACTGGACCATGCTTTCAGGCACTTCTGCCACTGATAGGAAGATCTGGCGCAGAAAGGCTCCGCTTACTGAATGAAATCAGTTGAAGCGTGGGGTAAGGGAGGGAAAAATAAGATAAAAACAGAGAGGGAGGCAAACTTTAAGAGACTCTTAACTGTAGTGAACAAACTAAGGGTTACTGGAGGGGAGGTGGGTGGAGGGATGGGGTAATTAAGTGATGGGCATTAAGGAGGCCACGTGATGTGATGAGCACTGGATATTATACACAACTAATGAATCACTAAACTCTGCCGCTGAAACTAATAATACACTATATATTAATTAATTGAATTTAAAAAAATCTATTGAAGCAGTGGGTCATGAAAGGCTTCCTGTCTGGGAATAATGGAAGGGAGTTCCCTGCAGAAGAATGATGACTGATTGTAGGACCCAAGCCCTTGTCTTCCTACTTTTATCTGTGCTCTAGTCACATTGAGCTCCTTGCTTTTTCCCAAAACTCTCTATGTATTTCACCACCTCAGTCTTTGCTATGCTATTTTCTCTGCATGCGTTTTAGAGTCTGAAAAGGCTGTATTTGGATTCTAGCTTAAGGCATGTACTAGTTTGGTGACCTCACACAAGTGATTCACAATCTCTGACACTTAGTGTCCTCAAGTATATAAGGGATAATGTAGTACCTGTTGTCTGGGATTATTGTGACGATTACAAGAGAAATGGCCTGTGTAAAATATATAACACGGTGGATAGAATTTAGCGCACATTTAGTACATTATCACAAATACTGTTACTCTTATTTTTTGGGGACTGGAGCACTCCCCTTTCTTTTCCAAGACTTAGTTCATTTGTAGCATTCCTTGATGAGCCTTCCTTACTGCCACCATGAATTGTTCACCCACCTGCACTCTCATATGTACTTAAACATTTCTCTTTGTGTCCCTTTTTGACATGTATTTTTAATCTGTTCTCTGTCTCTCAAGTGAACTATAAACCCATCAAAACAAATAACAACAACAACAAAAAACCCTGTCTTCCCCCTCTCTGTGGTTTTAGCGCCTTACACATAATTGTAGTTAAAGCAAGGTGTTTATGTGTTTGGCCACTATTCTAAGCACTTTTAATGTATTTACTCATTTAATCCTCAAAACAACCCCAGTAGGTAGGAATTGGCAGTATCTCCATTTTCTAGATGGATAACTAGAACACATTGAGGTTAAGGAACTTGTCCAAGGGCACACTACTAAGTAACAGACCTGTAATTTGAACCCAGGCAATCTTGCTCCAGAATTCAAACCTTAGCAGATCCTCAGTGAATGCTCATTGAATTGTATTACATTGTGAACACATCGATTTCAGGTAGAGCCTTTCCTCTTCAGAAAATGGGATTCTGAAGATGACAAAGGAGCAAGTTAAGTTATTGTTCAGTTTCCTGATATATCTTATTAAATTGAAATAATACCAAAACAAATCACAGATATAAAATGCTTAGTGTGTTCCTTCTGAAAGGAAACCTCAAATCTGTTGTGAAATTGTGATGACAAGTGTTTAGCTTATTTCAAAGAGCAAGATTTTGTAGAAGAGCAGGAATAAAGACTTCCTGACATTGATGTTCCTTTTTTTAGCTTTATTGAGGTATAATTTTTATATATATATATATATAATAAACTTGCTTATCTAGTGTGCAGTTTGAGAATTTTGGTAATTATGTATAGGTGTATAACCTCCAGCACAAGAAATAGAAAAATTCCATCACTTTAGAAAGTACCCATGTGCCCCTTGCAGTTAATCCTCAACTCTGACCCCTGGTTTCAGGCAACTATCGATCTGCTTTTTGTCACTACAGTTTTATCTCTTCCAGAGTATCATATAAGTGGAATTATACAATATGGTAATCTTTTGTGTCTGGATTGTTTTGCTTAGGATAAAGGTTTTGAGATTTATCTGTGTTGTTGTTTTATTTTTATTTAATTTTTTAAAATGAAGTATAATTAACATTGTGCTATATTAGTCTTAGGTGTTTAATGTAATGATTAAAAAAATCTATACATTACTCATTGCTCATCTTGATAATTGTACTTTTAATTCCCTTTATCAATTTTACCCATCCTTCCATCCATCTTCCCTCTGGCAGCTACCAGTTCTATGTATTTTAAAAGTCTGTTTTTTGGTCTCTTTTTTCTTTGTGTGTTTGTTTGCTTTGTTTCTTAAATTCCACATAGAAGTGAAATCATATGGTATTTGCCTTTTTCCTACTGACTTACTTCATTTAGCATTATACCTTCTAGGTCCATCCATGTTGCTGCAAATGACAAGATGGCATTCATTTTTATGGTGAATACTATTCCATTGTATATATGTATTCATACCACGTCTTCCTTATCCATTCATTTATGGATGGACATTTGGGTTTCTTTCACAGCTTCCCTATTATAAATAATGTTGCAGTAAACATAGGGATATGTTTCATATATCTTTTCAAATTAGTGTTTTTGGGTATTTTGGGTAGATATCCAGTAGTGGAATTACTGGATCATACAGTAATTCTATTTTTAATTTTTTGAAGAAACTCCATGCTATTTTCCATAATGGCTATACCAATTTGCATTCCCACCAACAGTGCATGAGGGTTCCTTTTCTCCACCTCCTTGACAATTCTTGTCTTTTTTAGTCTAGCCATTCTGACAGGTGATATCTCATTGTGGTTTTGATTTGCATTTCCCTGATGATAAGTGATGTTGAGCATCTTTTCCTATGTCTGTTGGCCATCCGTATGTCTTCTATGGGAAAATGTCTATTGAGGCCTTCTGTCCATTTTTTAATAGGATTATTTGTTTTTTTGGTGTTATGATATGTAAGTTCCTTACATATTTTGGATATTAACCCCTTAGTAAATATATCATTTACAAATATCTTCTGCCATTCAGTAGGTTGTCTTGACAGGTTTTTTTGATGTACAAAAGTTTTTTATTTTTGTGGAGTGTGTGTTGTTTTTAATAAGTAGTTTTTCTTATTGATAAGTAGTATTACATATTATAAAAATACCATGATTGTCTATCCATTTACTAGTTGATGGGCATGTGTATTATGCTCATTTTTTTGTTTGTTTGGTTTTTAATGAATAATACTGCTGTGAAAGTCTTTGTATGAAAATATGCTTTCATTTCTCTTGGGTAAATACCTAGGAATGAGTTTGCTGGGCCATATGGTAAATCTGTGTTTAACTTTATAAGATACTGTTACATTATACTAGAGTTGTGATAGATTCGATTTTTGATGACACTTGATTTTTGTCAGTCTTTTAACTTTAGCTATTTTAGTGAATGCTTAGTAGTAGCTCATTGAGATTTTAATTTGCATTTTCTTGATGACTAATGGTATTGACTATCTTTCATGAGCCTATTAGCCATTTGCATGTCTTCTTTAGTCATTGTCTATATAAATCTTGTTCATTTAAAAATTGAGTTGTCTTTTTCTTATTGAGTTGTATGCATGTTTTCTAAAAACAAGTTCTGCATATAAACTTTTTGTCTAAGGTGGTTGTAAATATTTTGTCACAGTGCCTTGCATTTTCATTTTCCTAATTTTGTCTTTTGAAGAACAAACATTTAAAATATTGATTAAGTTTATTTTATCTATTTTTTTCTTTTTTTGTGCTTTTTGTTTCTTGCTTAAGAAGTCTTTGCCTAACACTGTCACAGAGATATTCTTCTAGAAGTTTAATGGTTTTTTACATTTAGGTCTACCTTAATTTTGAGTAAATTTTGAGGTTTTTTTTTTTTTTTTTTTTGTAAATTTTGAGTTAGAATCCTGTTTTTGTTGAAGTTCTCTAGTCTTGCTGATGTGCCACATAGCTCATCATGTAACCTTGTCAGGTTATACATGGCCATGTAAAAACTAGTATAAAGGAGTGTGTGGGTGTGAGACTCAGGGAAACCTTTAAAGCTGGTAGCTGTTCGATTCTTTTTTTTTTTTTTTTTTTTAGCTGTTCGATTCTTAAGTTCCACAATAAATAGTATTGCTTAAATTAGACTTGTGATTTTTTTATGGGGTATGTAGAAATGAGAGGGAACTATTTCATGGTAGATATAGAGTTTGAGTAATTTTTTTTAACTCTTTAAACGTTGGGCAGATGGATATGTTCAAATCAAAGTTAACTAGAATAAGGTATGACTGTAATGATTGCTAATGACTCCAAATTTTGTTGAATCTTCTAAATGTTAGGCCAAATGATATTATTTTTCTTGGTTTTTAATTTTCTGCCCATTTTCAGGAAGCATAGAGTTCTTACTTGGAGAGAACAAACACTTTGCTCATTGCTACAAACCTGTTTGAAACAGGGAAGGTCTAATCTTGGGAAAAATTTTCAGCCTGATGTCTTTTTTCCTAGCCGGCCTTTTGCCCATAACCACTCCCACATGCCCTGTTCCTAAGATAGTCTGAAGTTTCAAAATGCCAACAAAAAATTCTCTGTATTTAGGTTGTTTTGGATTGTTAATTATTGGTGGCAATGGATGAGTGTTCAGCACCTTGGAACTTTTGCAAAAGAAACTTAATAAGGATACGTTTGCTGTAGTTGGAAAAGTATTTGATGAACAGCTGACCTTTCAAATGTTTACATGAGTTGAATCTCTGAACTGCTAATGTTAGGAAGGTCCAAATTCAAATTCACAGTCAGACACTGAATCTCTTTGTGGGGAAAGCTTTTAAATATCTTCAGGTTTTTCATTTGTTTTTTAAAAAAAGGCTGACTTCACCTACTAATTAATTCGTTAATGTTTGTGAATGTTTGAGAGGATGAAAATCACTTTTTCAGGGCAGTGCCTTATTGTTCCCTATCATGATTGTGATTTGCCACTCACCTGAAGTAAGTGGGTAAGTCATGTGCCAAATTTGCGTTGTAGAAAGGAAATGATTCTACAGATCCTTAACCATGGTTGAAAAAAGATGTTTCTTTCACGTGGAGCCTGTGAATAAAGCTTCCACTGTTCTAAGGGAAAAAAAATGTAAAAGGAAGCCTAGTTGTCTGGATTAGGTCACTTATAAATACCTTTAAAAATATTTACATAGATCTCCATTGACTAACCAATTCTCTCTGAGCATGTTTCATAAATTTTTTTTCTCAAGTCATCTCTTTTGAAAATTCATACGTTTGGGATGGGTTTTTCCCCTCATTGTGTCTTGTGTGCGGCCTGGTGTTTACATAGTGCTCAGTTGACTTAAAAAAGTCAATCTATGGGGCAGCCTGGGTGGCTCAGCAGTTTAGCACCACCTTCAGCCCAGGACATGATCCTGGAGACCCAGGATCGAGTCCCATGTCAGGCTCCCTGCATGGAGCCTGCTTCTCCCTCTGCCTGTGTCTCTGTCTCTCTCTCTCTCTCTTATGAATAAATAAATTTTAAAAAATCTTAAAAAAAAAAGTCAATCTATGCATCTCAAAACTAGGGAAATGAGCTGAAGAAGACAGTTGGGATGGAGGAATTGGAAGGGCCTCCTTTCTATTGTGGCTTTTTCTTTTCCCCCTGTTGTACTGTTTTAGCATAGTTTTTGCTTGGATTCAATTGCTTTGTTCCTTGAGTTCTTCTTTTAGATGAGTTTCTTCATCTTTCAGCAGCTACACTACTCACCAAGGCTGTCTCCCCCTAAGCAGTTCCAGAACTCTCCTTTTGTGATTTTGACATTGCACAGGAAGCAGCAAGCTAGAACATGTCCATATCTTCACTGGAAAAGCCCATTTTGAAATTGTTCTAAAATCACTGATCATTTTGGTTGCATTTGAAGTATGAAGGGAATTCTCAGGGAATCACATGTCTTTGCCATAGACGTCATCTGATTTCCATGAAGGGAAGGGAAGTGTTGTGTTGTTGTTATTGGAAACAGTAAATAAAAGTCAAGCCATCTGGTTGCCTCTGTTGAGGTCTAGTCATACCTTTAAGGTGTCTGGAATGGAGAACAGAGGTCATTTTTAGTGTTCGAAAAGTGAAACAAAAGACAACAAAAGTTTCCAGCCTAGTGTTAAAAACCAAACAGGCAAATAAACAAACCCACCCCCCAGAATTTCAGCACCTAAAATTTAGAGGTTTCACATAAAAATCTGGAATCCCAGCTGTTTTTGAAAAATTGGGAGATCTGGTGTCTCTGAATCTTGCTTCCAGATTTGACAAAATTGATTAGATTGGAGCATCAGCTGCCCCTTTGGTACATCTAAAGGCTAATAGTACCAGGTTGTTCCCTGGAAATATGATCTGCAGGGTTTACATGCTCCAAATATATCCTCTTAAATCATTCTTTTCACTCTCTCTTGAAAGTTCCTATCCTTTGAACAGGAAATAGACATGGGAAAGCATGATAAGAGAATGAATGACTCTTTATCATACTTTCTCATGTCTATTTCCTGTTCAAAGGACAGGAGCTATAAAGAGTGAAAAGAGTGATTTAAGAGGATGTATTTGGATCTTTATTCAGCTGTTTATAGTCAACACTTTACAAGATTATCAGAATAACTCAAATTTAAATATTCTAATTCAAATATGCTTTCTTGGATTCTTCTGAGGGGAAGAGGTATATGTGTTATGAATTATGTAGGCTTAAAAAGAAAAGTAAATATTTTTTCAAAATGGTTTATATGATCTATAGGGCCTTTTAAGCAAAAATTTTGTTAGTGTGACCACTTGACAGCAAAACAAACTAATCTCCACTGTAGTCTAGTGACTACCAGAATTATATTTATATCTAGAGAGAGGTAAAATAACAACCACATACCAATACCTCTTTAGTGAAAACTATGGGTGAATTTCTGAGACCCACATTTGTTCTAAGATAGATTTTGTTCATAATTCTGCCTTTTCCCACTAGATATAAATTGTTTTGTAAATATTCATCCTTTCTTCCCAATAGTATCCTGATTTCCTTCTGTGGTATTATGTCTGTCCCATCTATTGCAGTCGTAGGTGTCTGAAGGGCAGTGGTGGTAAATCAAGCCACCTTGGATTCCTGTTAGAGAAGCCCTTGGTTCTTACTCTTACTGCTGGGTATGAGCATGTAACTTAAGCTTGGAAAGCTGAACTTTCTTGGTTATTTGAATCTTGATTGGAGTGGTACAAAGTCAAAAGCAACAATTAAAAGCTCAGGCATTCCAGGGGTATTTCTCTGATGGTCAGGTGGTTCTGTGCCTTGTTCCTATCCTGTTTCCAAGTTTGATTTCTCCAGGCTCCTTCTTGATTTCATGAGAATCCCCAATATTCTGTTTCATTTTCTTTTCTTTCATTCTTTTTGATAGACTGCTTCCTTCTTGCACATAGTCAGAGGGCTCTAACTGATACACATATAAGCCCTGACCTTGTCTTGCCACTTCCCCTGTTACTACCTTGGTCCATTCTCCTCCATCTCTTGCCTGGAATATCAAAGCAGCCTTCTTGCCAATCAAAATAGGTATATATATATATATTTTTTTTTTTTTTTTTGCTAAAACATTTATAAATCAATCACTTCTCTGCTCAAAACCTTCGAGTGGCTTCCCAGTTCACTCTGAGTTAAAGCCAAAATCTTCACCATGTTTAGGAAGGTTCACCTTGCTCTGGCCCCCTATTGCCTTTGTGATGTCCTCTCCTACTACTCTTTTCCTCCTTGCTACACTGGCTTCATTGCTAGTCCTTTAATGTCAGGCATAATTCAGTCACTTGCTCTTCTCTTTCTCTCTCTCTTATTCCCCCCGCCCCTTTGGGTAAATAGTCATTAGTAAAATTACTGGATCGTATGATAATTCTGTTTTTCAGTTTTTGAGGAAACTTCATATTGTTTTCCATAGTGGCTACACTAGCAGTGTAGCATTCCCACTAACAGTGCATAAGGGTACCTTTTTCTCTACATCCTTGGCAACACTTGTTATTTCTTGTCTTTTTGGTTATAGCCACTGTGACAGGTATATGGTGATATCTCATTATGGTTTTGATTTGCATTTCCCTGATAAGTGATGTTGAGCATCTTTTCCTATGTCTGTTGGCCTTCTGTGTGTCTTCTATGGAAAATGTCTATTCAGGTATTTTGCCTATTTTTAATAGGATTATTTGGGTTTTTCTTGGTATTAAGTTCCTTACATATTTTGGATATTAACTCCTTATAAGCTCTATCATTTGCAAATTTACCTTGCCATTTTGTTGATAATTTCCTTCACTGTGCACAAGCTTTCTATACTGGTGTAGACCCAATAGTTTATTTTGGCTTTTGTTTCCCTTGCCTTTAGGAGACATATCTAGGAAACATGTTGCTATAGCTGATGTTGAGAAATTACTGTCTATGCTCTCTTCTAGGATTTTTATGGTTTCAGGTCTCACATTCAGGTCCTTAGTCCATTTTAAGTTGATTTTTGTGTATATGTAAGGAAATGTTTCATTTTTATTTTTTTGCACATAGCTGTCAAGTTTTCCTAACACCATATGTTGAAGAGACTTTTTCCCATTGCATATCTTTGCTTTCTTTGTCAAAGATTAATTGACCATATAATCATGAGTTTATTTCTGAGTGCTCTCTACTGTTCTGTTGATCTAGGTGTCTATTTTTTTGCCAGTACCATACTGTTTTGATTGCTATGGTTTTGTAGTATACCTTGACATCTGGAATTATGATGTCTCCAGTTTTGTTCTTCTTTCTCAAGATTGCTTTGTCTACTTGAGTTTTTTTGGTGGTTCCATACAAATTTTAGGATTATTTATTTTAGTTCTGCTAAAAATGTTTTTGGTATTTTAATAGGGGTTGTATTAAATCTGTAGATGGCTTTAAATAGTATGGACATCTTAGTAATATTGATTCTCCAAATCCATGAGCATAGTATATCTTTCCATTTATTTGTGTCATCTTGAATTTTTCTTTCATCATTGTTTTATAGTTTTCAGAGTACAAGTATTTCACCTCCTTGGTTAAGTTTATTGCTAGATGTTTTATTATTTTTGATATAATTGTAATTGGGACTGTTTTCTTAATTTCTCTTTCTGCTACTTCATTATTAGCATATAGAAATGCAATGGATTTCTAAATATTGATTTTGTATCTTGTGACCTTACTGAATCCATTTGTTAGTTCTAGTAGTTTTTTGGTGGAGTGTTTAGGGTTTTCTATATATTATATCATGTCATCTGAAAATACTGAAAGTTTTAGTTCTTTCTTACCAATCTGGATGCTTTTATTTCTTTATGTTGTCTGATTGCTATGGCTAGGACTTCCAGTACAGTGTTGAGTAAAAGTGGTGAGAGTGGACACCTTTGTCTTGTTACTGACTTTAGGAGAAAAGCTCTCAGTTTTTCCCCATTGAATATGATGTTTGCTGTTGGTTTTTCATATAAGACCTTTATTACATTTAAGTATGTTTCCTATGACTCTACTTTGTTGAGGGTTTTTATCATGAGTAGGTGTAGTACTTTGTCAAATGCTTTTTCTTCATCTGTTGAAATGATCATATGGTTTTTATCTTTTCTCTTATTGATATGATATATCACACTGATTAATTTGTGAGTATTAAACCACCCTTGCATCCCAGGAATACATCCCATGTAATCATGGTACATGATTTTTTAAATGTATTGTTGGATTACGTTTGCTATGTTCATCAGAGATATTGGCCTGCAGTTCTGCGTTTTTTTTTTTTTTTTTTTTTTTTTTTTGTAGTACCTTTATTTGGTTTTAGTATAAGGGTAATGCTGGCCTCCTAGAATGAATTTGGAAGCTCTCCATCCTCTTTTGTATTTTTGGAATAGTTTGAGAAGAATTAGGTATTAACTCTTCTTTAAATGTTTGGTAGAATTCAACTGTAAAACCCTCTGGTCCTAGATTTTTGTTCATTGGGAGCTTTTTGATTACTGAGTTGATTTTATTGTCAGCAATTGGTATGTTCAAATTTTCTATTTTTTTCTGTTTCAGTTTTAGTAGATTATATATTTCTAGGAATTTACCCATTTATTCTACATTGTCCAATTTGCTGGTATATAATTTTTCATAATCTCTTATAATCTTTTGTATTTCTGTAGTGTTGGTTCTTACTTCTCCTCTTTCATTTTTTATTTTACTTAAGTCTTTTTTTAATTAAAATTTTTCTTTTATGATTCTGGCTATCAAGGTTTATCAATTTTGTTGGTTTTTTTCAAAGAATGAGCTCCTGTTTTCCTCAATTTGTTCTATTGTTTTGTTTTGTTTTTTAGTTTCGATTTTGTTTATTTCTGCTCTAATCTTTACTATTTCTTTCCTTCTATTGGCTTTGGGTTTTGCTTGTTCTTCTTTTTCTAGCTCCTTAATGTGTAGGGTTACATTGTTTATTTGAGATTGTTCTTGTTTCTTGAGGTGGAATTGTATTGCTATAAACTTCCCTTTTATTTTATTTTTTTTTAATTTTTATTTATTTATGATAGTCACACAGAGAGAGAGAGAGGCAGAGACACAGGCAGAGAGAGAAGCAGGCTCCATGCACCGGGAGCCCGACGTGGGATTCGATCCCGGGTCTCCAGGATCGCGCCCTGAGCCAAAGGCAGGCGCCAAACCTCTGCGCCACCCAGGGATCCCAAACTTCCCTTTTAGAATGGCTTTTGCTGCACTCCAAAGATTTTGGATCATGTGTTTTCATTTTCATTTGTCTCCAGGTATTTTTTTTTTTTATTTTCACTTTGATTTCTTTGTTGATCTTTTCATTGTATAGTATACTGCATGTTATTTAGCCTCTATGTATTTGTGTTCTTTCCAGATTTTTTCTTGTGGTTTCATAATAGTTTCATAATATTGTGGTCAGAAAAGATGCATAGTATCACTTTAACCTTTCTGAATTTGTTGAGACTTGTTTGTGGCCTAACATGTGACCTATTCTAGAGAATGTTCCATGTACATTTTAAAAGAATATATATTCTTCTCTTTCAGGATGGAATGGTCTGAATATACCTGTTCAATTCATCTGGTCCAATGTGTCATTCAAAACCACTGTTTCCTTGTTGATTTTCTGTTTGGATGCTCTATTCCTTGATGTAAGTGGGTGTTAAAGTCCCCTACATACAATATTATTGTATTTCTATCAACTACTTCCCATATGTTTGTTATTAGCTGCTTTATGTATTTGGGTGCTCCCATGTTGGATATATAAATATTTATAATTGTCATATCTTCTTATTAGATTGTTTCTTTATAATCATATAATATCCCTCTTTGCCTCTTGTTATAGTCTTTGTTCTAAAGTCTAGTTTGTCTAATATAAGCCTTGCTACCCTAGCTTTCTTTTTACTTCCATTTCCATGATAAATGCTTTTCCAATTTTTCACTTTCAGTCTACACATGTCTTTAAGTCTGAAGTAAGTCCCTTCTAGGCAGCATATAGATGAGTCTTGCTTTTTTACTCATTCCATCACCCTATATCTTTTGATTGTCATGTTTACTCCATTTACTTTCCAAGTAATTATTGATAGGTATGTACTTATTGCCATTATGTTACTTGTTTTATGGTTTTCTGTATTTATTCTTTGTTTCTTTTTCTCTTGTTCTCTTCTTTACCAGTTTCCTGGCTTTCTTTAGTGATATACGTGGATTTCTTGCCATTTATTTTTTGCACATCTGTTACTGGTTTATGATTTGTGGTTACCATTAGGTTTGTATTTAATGTCTTATTCATATTGCAATCCATATTAAGTTGATGGTTGCTTAAGTTTGAACCAATTTTTACCTCCTCCCATGTTTTACATATATGTTGTCTTACTTTACATCCTTCTATTTCTTTTTTTAAAAGATTTATTTCATTATTTTAGAGAACGAGTGCATATGTGAGCAGGGGGAGGGGCAGAGGGAGAGGGAGTCAAGCAGATTCCCTGCTGAGCAGGGAGCCTGATGCAGGTCTTGATCCCAGTACCCTGAGATCATGACCTAAACTGAAACCAAGAGTTAGATGCTTAACTGATTGAACCACCTAGACATTATTCCTTTTTATTTTTTCAATCCCTTGACTGTTTTTTTTTTTTTTTTTCCCAGAGAGGGCAAGACAATGTGAGGGGAGGGACAGGGGAATGGGGGAGAGAGAATCTTAAGTAAACTCCATGACCCACGCAGAGCCTGATGTGGGACTCAATTTCACAACCCTGAGGTCATGAGCTAAGACAAAATCAAGAGTTGAATGCTTAGCTAACTGAGCCACTCAGGCACCTCTCCCTTGACTGATTTTTATAGAGATAGTTAATTTAGTGCTTTTGTGCTTCCTACTTTTCATACTCTTATTTTTGGTCTTTCCTTTCTACTCAAGAAATCCTTCTCCTGTTCAACTTGATTGCTTTCCATGACTGTCCTTCAGGTTGCTGATCTGTTCTACTTCCTCTGCTGTACCATTTATTCTCTTTAGTGTATTTAATATATTTTTAACTTTAGTTATCGACTTTTCATCTCTGATAGTTCTTTTTTATGGTTTTTATCTCTTTGTTAAGAGTCTTACTGATGTCCTCCACTCTTTCCTGAAGTCCATGAGTATCTTTATGACCAATACTTAAGGTTGTCTACCACACGCATTACTTATCTCTGTTTTGTTTAAATCTCTTGTCCTAGTCTTTCATTTGGGACATATTCTTCTATCCCCTCATTTTGTCTAACTCTCTGTTTCCATTTCTATGTATTAAGAAACTCAGCTATGTCTCTTCTTCTTGAAAGTAGTGGCCTTTTGAAGAATAGATCCTGTGGTGCCCTACAGTGCATTGCTTGCTGTTCACTGGAACCTTCTGCTTCAGGGGTGTCTCCTGTGCATGTTGCATGTGCCCTACTGTTGTCACTGAGCTGCTTTTGCTTTTAGTTCTGTTGTTTGAAATGGCCCTCCTTGCCTGTTGTGGGTAGGGTTTGGTTCTTATGTTGTTAGTGGGACAGTCTGGGACTGCCTTGGTCTTGATTCAGACCAAACATTTGCCAGAGATGTGGCATCACTGAACTGTAGGGCATTTTCCCTATATTATCCCCTGAGAAGCTTTCACTGATGGACAGGGTCTGTAGTCAGACCTGATATCTGTACTCAGTTCATTGCTGGGACTACAGTGGGACTGGTGTGTATGGTTATCTTCCCCTCTCCGTGGGCAGACGTCCCTGTTGGGACTGCTTGCACATTGCCAGACTTGTAGCACCACTTTGGATGGGCTCCTACCAAGGGTATATTGGAGGGGGTATTGTGTCTACAGAAGAATGCAGGGGTGAGGCATGCTGTTAGCAAGTTAGGTATCAAGTATTGTGCTGTATGGTTCTTGCAGGGATGTGTGTCTAGGCTGGAGAATGAGGAAGGGAAATGGAGCCTCAAAGCTCTTTTATTCTTGGAGAAATTTCCCAAAGATCCCTATCCCTCTAGCACACACTCTGATATCAGTAATGAATCTCCTTCCTGTATATCCGAGGCATTTTCCAAACTGTTGCTTTTATGCTGTATTTCCATGGGGCTGTTTGTTGTGCTGCCTCTATAAGGGTAGAAACTCCGTTTCCTATCACCCTCTGGCTGTCCTAGAGTGAAGTTCCAGGTGTTAAGCCCCACTAATTGTTGGGGCTCTCTGGTTTCAAAGCCAAATTGTGTTGAAGGTTCCCTTCTCTTTTCATGTCTCAGTTTTCCTTCCTCCTGTGGACCATTCTACAGGGGTTTTTGTTTTGTTTTGTTTTGTTTAGCTCCCAACTATGTCTGTGCCCTTCCTTTCTTCTTTCCTGAGGTCTCTTCTCTACATTGAGCTGTGGAGAGTCTATTCTGCCAGGCTTTGGGTCAATTCCTGGTTTATTTACATTGATGTGGGTGTTATCTGGTTGTATCCTTGGGATGAGGTGAGCTGAGGGCATTTCTATTCTGCCGTCTTCCCTGAAAGTGCCAGTTTATTTTAAAATTTTATTTCATAGAAATTTCTTTCTCATCATCTAAAATAACCATGTGATTTTCTAAAAATTGACAATCTATGCCCCTGGAATGTACACTTCAAAAGGCGTATTAACATTCACTTCTATATCCTCAAAATATAGAATAGTGCTTGGCATATTAGTTCATTGTATAGATTATGTGCCCCGTGGGGAGCAGTTATGCTTTTAAAAGATTTATTTATTTATCTTAGAGAGAGAGACATGGAGAGAGATCAGTAGGGAGGGGCAGAGGGAGAGGAAGAAAGAGTCTTAAGCAGACTCCATGCTGAACTCAGAGCCCAGTGCAGGGCTTAATCTCACGACTGTAAGATCATGACATGAACTGAAACCAAGTGTCAGATATTTAGCTGACTGTGCCACCCACGTGCCCCAGAAGAGATATGTTTTATTTGGCTTATATCTGTAATATCTAGCACAGTGCATGGCACAGGATAGGCATATAATATTTGTTTTTGTTGTTGTCCCTAGCTGTTATAACTATTAAATAGGACAGAGTCATCAGGATCTAATTCTTTCATGGTTTCACTCTTTTGGATAAGTAGTTTGTAATAATCATAGGAACTAACTCCACCCAGTATTTGAGCTCATGTTCATTTTAATGAAAACAAAACAAAAAAATGACAACTTGATCAGGACAGAACTTGCTTAAAGAAAGACTCAGATTAGTTTCAGCAAGTTTACATAGTCAGCATTTTGGAGGTGAAGCTCTGAAGTTGAATCAAGCCAAGAAATACAATTGATCATCCTAGTCTGCAAATTTCATTTGTAAGTTCAATTGAAGTGTAAGTGGAATGGGATCATGTTATTAGTTCTCTTAGAGGCACAGATTTCCAGGATAGGAAAATGTGCCTGTGCCTGCCTGGTCAGTCAGCCATGGACTGTCAATGCAATGTTCCCAAGGATACTTCTTGGAGAGAATGAAAGGACATAAGAAGCGACTATTACTAAGCAAGAGGTTTTGATCCTTCCATCCTTTTCTCCACACTCCCTCTTCCCCAGCACACACTAGTTAAACCAAATGGTTGTGGTATTGTGACAAAAAGAGAAATATAATTCCAATCTAAATTTAGTTTGTTTTTTCAGTCAGAATATTTCTTATCTTTCTTTTGGAAATAGGCATTCTAATTTTCTTTTCTCATTCCAAAATTTTGTCTTTTAGGTTGGCAGAGATTCAAATGGTATTAGTCATTATTTCTAATTATTTAAGCTATTTCAATGATTGAAGAGAATGTCTATGATTATAGGTTACTGTTGAATAATGGGGTCCTTTCAAAATCTCATCGGTCAGTTTCAATTTAGTTAGGAAAAAAAATCACAGACATAAACTACCCTTTTTAGCTACAAATGCTTGCTTGCATTCTTCTTACCAGAAGTGGAGGAAAGATTTTGCTGCAAACTTGGGATAATACTGCTTATTAACTTCTTTTTAACATGATGAGATTTTTTCCTTCCTGAGTTTCAGCAATTTTAATGCCAAGATGCTCTTATTTTTCCTTTTAAATAAACTCTGGAATCCAGAATTGCTTCCTCAGATTGTGAGTTCCCAAACCCCAAGATAGTTTTAAGTTCTTTTTCTTTTTCATAAAAATAATAAATGGCACTTAAAATATTTGAGTTAGATAAATCCCAGGTAAGGTCAAGTTCACCTTTTTTGAGACCTGCTATTCAAATCCAAGCCACTTTGAGCTGGAGTGGTTCTGTTGCATCCAAATATTTGAGAAAATCTTACTGGGAAATGAGAGTTAACTCTCAGGCTTCACGTGCACATATCAATTGAGGAAATAAGATAATTGTCTTACTTTCATGTAAGATTTCACTGGAGTTTTTTAAGGGTAGGGGCAGTTGTTTGTTTTTTGTTTTAGTCAAGCTCACATATTAATGGCAGTGGGATTTCTGTGTGTGTTTTTTAATGGATTTTCAGATGGCAGCATCAGTTTTCCATTTTTATTTTATTTTGTGTCTTCTTCAATAACTGCTGTTTGTACATGTGAAGCCAAATAAAGTAACTGTTCAGCTCAGACAGCGTTATCATTTTCGTTTTTTATAAGATAATGTGTATTTGTAGTCCGTGGAGCAATTATAAATTCCAGATGGCAGGAGCCTTTCCTATTAATTTTTCTATCCCCAGAGCTTAGCACTGTGCCCAGCACATAATAGGTCCTCCACACTTGCTTAATGTGAATCAACTGAGCTAATGGCATGGTTTGTTGCTGTGATCTAGTTTTTTGACCTATAAAAGTGGCATCAATTATCTTTTTGATATGCTCTATTATTATTATGCTATTTAGGAGTTCTTAGGATACAAATATTAGGCTTATAATAGTAGTTCCTTGAATTTGAATAACTTTGTGAGGGGATCCCTGGGTGGCTCAGCGGTTTAGCACCTGCCTTCGGCCCAGTGCGTGATCCTGAAGTCCTAGGATCGAGGCCTGCATTGGGCTCCCTGCATGGAGCCTGCTTCTCCCTCTGCTGTGTCTCTGCCTCTCTCTTTCTGTGTGTCTCTCATGAATAAATAAATAAAATCTTTAAAAAAAAATGAATAACTTTGTGAGAGATACTGATATCCACTATTTCGGTATGTTCTCTCTACATCTCTATTAAGTCAGGAGACATGAAAGCCTAGAGTTTAGGAGATTGTTTATAATTCTTTATTCTAACCCCAGGCCAGTTCTCTCTTTTCTGCTAACCATATGATGAGTATAATGAACACATTATTAACTTCCAATAAAAAAAAAAAAATGTCCTTCCTAGGGTGCCTGGTGGCTCAGTTAGTTAAGTTTCCAACTCTTGATTTTGGCTCAGGTCATGATCTCAGGGTTATGAGATCAAGCCCTGCATTGGGGAGGGTGGGGTGGTCTGTGCTTAGCAGGGAGTCTGCTTGAGATTCTCTCCCTGCCTCTATCCCTCTGTCCTTCCCCCCATTCGCATGCATTCTCTCTCTTTAAGATAAATAAATCATTTTTAAAAATTTCCTTACTAAAGACTTGTTGGTTCATAGTGTTAAAATAATGATGGGGAATCCAGAAATCAAGCTCCTGTTACCTTTACATTGTTGGCATGAAATTTAGAATTTTATTTCAAGTGGCTATTTTCCAAGTTAAAGCTCAGCATGATGGAAAAATCAGCTCTGGGCTATCTGCTTGAGGATTGTTTACTTGATGGATTAATAAGACAGTTATTGGTTTATTCTGAGGTTGGCTTCTTGTTGAGGATCCTTGAAGGTTTGGTATGTGTCCGCATGTCACAAAATAGTTTTAATAGTAAATTCAACATAATGGAAATGTCTTCTGAATTATTAGACTAGTGTACCTATTAGACAAATGTACTAATGTACCAATTGGAAGAATTGAGAGATGTTTTTGTAAATTCTTGTATATTAGAAGTCTTATTTAAGGCTTACAAACATATTAGGAACAACATGGTCTGTCTCTTATTAAAATTGTCTACTTAATTTTTTCCCCTCTGCTTTGCCTATTTTATGTTTTTAATTCTCTTATCCTCAGAATCCCCAGTCTTGAGGTTCTATTCAGTTTCCTCTTCCTTCCATAAACACTGTTTCCAATTGGTTTTGTCAATAAGGCAGGCAGTGTTTACTTGTTTGACTGATTAATTTTTCATAATTTTAGATATAAAAAAGTATTAAGTTTTCTCACCAAAATTTAATTATCCTGATCATCAACATTGTCCTTGTTTGCTTAGACAAAACTTACCCATTTCCTAAATTTTTTTGTGGAAATAGAGCTCATTAATGTTGCCAGAAATTTTTACAGCAGTTCAGTTGTACCTTTTGTTTTTCTCTAAATAATCTAATTCTAAATCTTAAAGCATTTTTTATTCTTCCTTTTTAATATCCTTTAATTCCAAATATCTTCAAGCATACACTATTTGGTTGAAATGCAATTCACTGTAAGTTTCGCTTTTTTCATCTAAATGTGCAAACTCCTTAGAGACCTTATTTTTTTCTGTATTCCTCTTTTTTTTTCCTGTTACATATGAAATGCCTGGTACCTTCAAAAGAGGAATGTCATACATGGTTATTTGCTTAATGAGAAATCAACAGTAGTCTATATCTGTAGTTCTTAATAGCAACAATAAACACTTTTAAAATTGATCTCATTATAAATGTTAGACAAGTTAGTAAGAATGGTAACAGAACAATGTAAATTATTTTACAGAAATGAGGATTAAAGCATCTATTAATGAATAATAATGTATGTTTACTGAATATATTGATAAAGTTTCAATCTCATTTTATTTTATGTCGTATCACCTTGTTTACCCTGTCCCTTGATTTTTGAATAGGACATCAATTGACTTTAATAACTAATGTTGTAGTTATCTTCTTTTGTCCCTTGATTAATTTTTTAAAATACTATCCCCATTCTTAGAACAAAATGTCATGATAAGGACATGTGTGTTCTAAACTGCTCATACCAAATCAGGTTTAGAGTCTGTGCAGATCATTCTGAGCCTGTTGTTTGACTAGGAGGATTTTGCAGCCTTTAATAGCAAAGGAATTGTTGGATATGTATGCTCCAAAGTTGATGATAGGTTTTTGCTTAACATTTTACATGGCATCTAAAGTGCCCTTAAATTTAAAAAATGAACTTTTGGGTTGCTAGCCCAGTGATTAAGAACTCTATAAATGTCTACCTATAAATGTCATATTTCATGAATAGATATGAATAATTGTAACTTATTATTGACAGTGACCTCAATGATTTCCCCCAGTGGTTGGGCAGGCATCTAAAGGTTAGCTCTTAAAGTTCAAATAGATGGTGAGACACTGGATCAGTTGTGTGAATAGAGTTTTTATCTGGTGTGGGGGCTTTGTGAGAGAGCTTTGGAGTTAAACTGCCTGCCTTTGAATCCTGTCTCTGCCATTTACAACCATGTGGAAGCACTAAGAAATGATTTGTATGTTATTGCCAAAAAGGGAATAATGATAGTACTTCCCTCAGAATATTGTTATGAGTTTGATATTAGATACTTGAAGTGCTCAGTTAGCACTTAATAAAGATCAGATAATATTATTATTAATTATTATTATTATTCTCTTTCTATGATATATATCTACCTTATTTTATTTACTTTATTTTTATTTTTTTCATCTGGATGACTTTAGCCAAGAATTGCTTGACCCTGAGGACCACTTCAGAGTTTACTCCAAAAGACTTCCTGTCTCTTTCCCTCTCTTCGTCTTGTTCCCTTTCCTCCTTTCCAGACTGTAAGTGATATGGAATGCAGCTTTTGCTCCTTTCATTTTCAGAGCTTTGATGATATGGCCTAAGAGAAAACAGAATTTAACAAACATGGGGAGATGATAAAGCTTAAGTTGTATCAAGTTCTTACAGTTATGATTTCAAATATAATCCTCACCTCTCTTACAGAAATGTTCTTTCATTCAAATTATTTAACATTTAGTTATTTATTTTATATATATATAGAGAGAGAGAGAGAGAAGAGGGAGGAGTAGAGGGAGAGGGACAAGCAGACTCTTTGCCAACACAGAGGCCCATGCAGGGCGATCTCAGGACTCTGAAGTCATGACCCTGAGGTCATGATCTTAGTTGAAACCAAGGGTTGGATCCTTATTAACCAACCGAGCCATCAGGCACCCCTCATTCAAATTATTTAAAGGCGAAAAGTACCTGCTTTCTCCTTTGAAAACCCCTTTCCAGATGGACTAGTAGAGAAGGTCAGTGGGCTTGTTTGATGAGATGACATCTGTCTATTATAGATTTCTGCTTCATGCAGGAATAGTGCCTTTGGGAAATTCTTAGCAAACTCAGCACAAAGTCTATTATTACTTTCTCAAATTCAAAAAGGTTTTTTTTTTTTTTATTTTTAGTATGGGCTTTCTGATTTTATTTAAAAAGATATGTCACTACAATTTGGTGGGGCGACTATATTGAGAAAGTCTGTGAAATTTATCTTTTGTAAGGATATTGTTGAGGATATTTTTCATTCCATTTGTTGCCCTCTTTTGAAAGATTTAGAAAAAATTCCTGCCTTACTTTGGTGTCAGCTAAGTTAATCAGTTATTGGTTTATTTTCCTAAATAATCACTCTATCTTAGGAATCGAACTATCTATAACTGATAAAGTTCATGTTTTCTGACATTTTGTCTTTTTTTATTTTTATTTTTTAAAGATTTTATTGATTTATTCATGAGAGACACAGAGAGAGAGAGAGAGAGAGAGAGAGAGAGAGGCAGAGACACAGGCAGAGGGAGAAGCAGGCTCCATGCAGGGAGCCCGACTTGGGACTCGATCCTGGGTCTCCAGGATCAGCCCCCGGGCTGAAGGCCATGCTAAACCGCTGAGCCACCTGGGCTGCCCCCATTTTGTCTTTTAAAAATTAACTTCATCTTCTTTTTTCTTTTTTGTGTTTATACTTTGATTTAGTGACTTTGTATTTTAAGTATCATTGTAAGCTACCTTAAAGATTTCTTTCAAGATTTCTTGAAAGGGTAGTGTATAAAAGCTGACATGTTTATAGATATTCAAACTATAGCATTCTAAACATCCTTTATTTCCCCACAATAATTATAGTTATCATTTGTTCATCTTTATGTGCCACAAACTGTGTAAAACACTTTTTAAATCATCTCTCTTAATCCCTATAGCAGTGCTACGTAGATGATTTTTTTCCTTTCTTTGGTAAGAAAATGATAGAAAAGTTAAAATAATAAAATTAGTAAATTGGGAAGTCAGGTTTTGAACTCAGTTGTATTCAAAACTTGCATCTACTCTCTCTCATTTCTAATTGAAGAAAGTGCGTTGATCCTCCATGTTTTGTAAACTTACTGATTATGTTAGGGAATTATGTGGCTATCCAAATCTTTATTAGCAGTGGCATTTGAACAATTCCATGTCCTGGGCCCTTGAAATATGCTGAAATAATTTAGCATTTTTATCAAATGTCAAGTTATAGATTAAGGAAGGCATAGATAACATTTTTATTTGCAATCACCTCCAAGATAATTATTTAAAACTGAGCTTATTTAAAACTTATGGAGAGTGGTAAGAGGAGATCATTAGTTGCATTACTACAATTATGATTTTTGTGAAATTGTGAGATTCAATAATTGCTTGTGTAAAGACTCTAAAAGGTCAACTTTTGTTGTTGGTGGTTTTAAGAGTGAATTGCAAATTCATCCGTAAATGAGATAATATACTTGAATGTTGCCACTTGCTGTACCTGAAAACTAGAGTGATTTATCTCAGCCATACCTCCTGGTTGTACTGATTATTTTAAAGGAGAGGAGGTAAGGGCGGCATGCTTTTTTCTTCCCTTGATTGAGAGTCCAAACATGTTTGGGGTGTTGTTTTTTTTTTTTTTTTTTGTGTGTGTGTGTGTGTGTGTGCTAATTTTCAAGTACGCTTTATGGTTTTCCTACAGAATATTAAGTGACAAGGAGGTTCTTTTTATCTTTTTGTTCCCAATTCCTTTTATTTATTTATTTTTCCTAACAGTTTTGGAAAGCATGCTCTTTTCAGGCATTTAAAAGCTTTTTTGGCATCAGATGCTGCCAGTGTTAACACTGGCAATTGGTGCAATTTACAATAGTACATTAAATATAAATCTAATTTTACATCACTTGCGTAAAGTTGACTTGTGATAAAACTTTGCTGATAATGATAGATGTATATTATGAATTACTGCCTGTGCAGTCCACACACTTGAACTATATAGAGGTAAACAATTGTATGTTTACTTAAGAAATGTTAATGTGTCTCTACAACTTTTGTCATGTCTTTGTCATCTTTAAAAAAGGCCATGATGAGTTTCTGTGTCCTTGAGTTAGGTAATTTCCTTTCTGGGAAAGATATACTGAGCAATTAGAAAAAAAATGGTTTCAAGCCCTTTATAGAATTTTAAATTAACTTCTGACATAAACCTTTCTCATCTGGGTGACTTCTCAGCCTTGAGATTTTTTTTGTGGCACACCTTATTCTGTTTGTGTGATTAGAACACTGTAGGATATGTGAGTATGTAGCAAGTTATCTTAGATGTTTTGGGGCCCTCTGAGGAGTACAGAGAAGCATAATATTTTCTAGGCTTTTCTGGTCCTTTTCCTTGAATGGATGCATTTGTCTTGGTTTCAGCTGTACTGTATTTGATTTTAGTCTAACTGGTGTTTCTTTGGCTCTGGCCTCTGCATAGTTCTGTTTTCCTTAGGACACTCACCTTTAGTGAGTCTAACTTTTCTCTTTTGAGTCCTTAGTTCTCCATAGACACTCTGGCTTCTAGTTTATTTTTTGTTGTTCTAGGGTCTGTGCCTTTACCAAATTAGATCTTTCCCCCAATTTAACCTTGCTTTTAAAAATAGAAGGGAAAAGTGATACTGTTCTTCAGTCTTTGTTAACCAGTTTAGGTTTGTGAGAGAGAAGTAAGCCTTTCTGATCAGGAGCTGAATGGTTGTCTTTTCAAGTCTCCCAAAAGTAATACCTCGGTAGTTCCTTTCTGGATGCATGAGAAAGTAATTCATTCATTCAATCCAAAGGATGCTTTTAGGCATTAGGGCTTAATTCACTTGTAGGACCCCAGTGTAGAAGGACACTAAGACTTGCTTTGAATGTACACCAAACAAATGAAGGGACAGGTTGACTGACATTCTTTCAGAACCTACATTGCAGGAAGTAAAGCACAGGGACTTTAAAAAATATTCTCTCATTTAATATGAACTTAACTTGAAATGCTGGGTTACTGATAATGCTTCTATTAGGCATTTCCTTATCTTTTTTTTAAAAAAAGACTTATTGGAGACCCAGGCTAATGTGAGTATGTTTGATTCCTCTTGCAGCTGGAATGATAAAACAAAGACCCTGGTAACTTTAATATGCCAATTATATTAGTGGATAGATCATCTACACAGAAAATCAATAAGGAAATATCAGTCTTAAATGAACATTAGACCAGATGTACTTAATAAATGCATATAGAACATTCCATCCAAAAACAACAGAATACACATTCTTAAGTGCACATGGAACATTCTCCAGGATAGATTGTATGTTAGGCCACAAAACAAGTCTCATTGCACTTAAGAAGACTGAAATCATACCAAGCATCTTTTCACAATAGTATGAAACTAGAAATCAGTTATAAAAAGAAAATTGGAACAATCACAAATATGTGGAGATTAAATAACATGCTACTGAACAACCAATGCATGAACAAAGAAATAAAAAAATACCTTAAGACACATGAAAATGGAAATACAACTTACTAAAATCTATGGAATGAAGCAAAAGCAGTTCTGTGAGGGAAGTTCATAGCAATATAGGTCTGTCTCAAGAAATAAGAACAATCTCAAATAAGCAATATAACTTTATACTTCATGGGACTAGAAAAAGAAGGACAAAAGAAAAAGCAAAGTTAGTTGAAGGAAGGAAATAACAAAGATCAGAGTGGAAATAAATGAAATAGGAATTAAAAGACAGTATCAAAAGATCAATGAAACTAAGAACTGGTTCTTTGAAAAGATAAACTAAATTGACAAATGTTTAGCTAGCTCTACCAAGAAAAAAAGGGAGGGCTCAAATAAATAAAACACAAAATGGGGGAGAAGAAATTACAACTGATACCACAGAAATACAAAGGATTATAAGACCACTGTGAATAATTATATGCCAGCAAATTGGACAACCTAGAAGAAATGGATATATTTTACATTAATACATTAGTGAAATACATTATACTTTACTGAAAGAAGTTAAATAATACACAAATAAGTGAAAAGATAGTCCATACTCATGGATTGGAAGAATTAATATTGTTAAGGTATCCATACTGTTCAAAGCAACCTACAGATTCAGTGCCATTTCTATAAAAATCCTTATGGCATTATTCACAGAAATAGAACAAACATTCTTAAAATTTGTATGGAACCATGAAAGACCCCAAAGCAATCTTGAGAAATAACAAAGCTAGAAACATCACATTATCTGGTTTCAAATTATATTACAGAGCTATAGTAATCAAAATAGTCTGTTAAATACTATAGCTTTGTATATAGCGGAAATGTAATTAGGTGAAGGCACTATCAAAAACAGTACAAAATTCTCTTGGATTTCAGGGACTCAGAGCAGTTTCAACATATAATCAAAAGTACCACATAGTTCATCACCTCATAGTTTGTTTTAAAGAGACAGAGGCTTAAAATTGGCTTCCTTTCTTCTCTCCAAAAAAGGAAGTTGATGGCAATGTGGAACTGTCTTTAGAGCAATCTGTTGGTGCTTCAGCAGAATCTACCCTGTTCATAAAATGTAGAGTACTTTTCTTTTTAACTAAATGTCATTCCATTGTCTCTACAATAATAAAACTTAAAACTTTGCTTACTCACAAAACTTCACTTATTAGATTCAAATCACGTGTATAATCAACTCTTACTTACTATAGGCAAAATATTGGGAACTGAAAAGTACCCTCGAATTGGTTAGTATTGTAATAGTTTATTCCTCCCAATTAAGTACAATTTCCACAAATTCTATGTCAGAGAAGTTTGGTTCCTGCAGCCCTAGCTTAAAGGGACATTATTAAAGAATATCTGCAAAAACAATAAAATTTCATTGAGTTCCAAATAACTTTAATATATTAATGGTGTTCTTACTACCAATGTAGCCACTATTGGTTCTTTCTCTTTAATTAATACTTACTATTGAGAATCCATGGGATTGAATCCATGGGATTCAATCCTGATCAGAAAGGGTTTAAGAGGAAGGAAAAGATACTCCTTGCATCTGAGAAATAGTAGTTTAGTTTAGTTTAGTTTCACTCAGAAAAGTGAAAAATATACCAAAGTCTCAAGTGCCACTGTCAGCAACATATATATTCTTCGGTATTAACCTATAATGTCTTGACTGTTACCAGTTGAAAAATTACTTCCATATTGTATCAAAAGCTCAAAAATCCTCAAAACTTTGGCCTCTTACTTGATTAATATTACTCAGCCTTACAAAAGGAAGAGACCGTGCCATTTGCGACAACATGGATGGACTTAGAGGGTATCATGCCAAGTGAAATCAGTCAGAAAAAGACAAATACCATGTGATTTCACTTATATATGGAATCTAAAAAAGCAAATGAATAAGCAAATAAAAGGCAGAATGACACCTATAAATACAGAGAACAAACTCATCTAGTTATGGATGAGTAAATCATGGGAATAAAAGGTACAGCATTGGGAATAAATAGTTAAATTGTGTTAGTGTTGTGGTGACGGATGGTAGCTATACTTGTGAATGTATCATGAAGTGTAAACCTGTAGAATCACTATATTGTACACCTGAAACTAATGTAATGTGTCAACTATACTCGAATTAAAAAACAAAACATAACAACAACAACAAAAAAAAAACCCACAAAACTCATAGATACAGAGAATAGAATGGTGGTTGCCAGTGGGGAAAAGAGCTGGAGGGCAAGTGAAATGGGTGGTGGGGAGGAGCATCAAGAGGTACAAATTTCCAGCTGTAATAAAGTAAGTAAGTCATGGGTATGTAATGTACAGCATGGTGTCTATAGTTAATAATATTGTAGTACCTATTTGAAATTTCCAAGAGAGTAAATCTTAAAATCGTTCTTTCTCATTGTCAGAAAAGAACTTTTTTTGACAACTTTGTAAGGTGACAGATGGTTTTGTGGTGATCATTTCACTGTGTATACAAATATTGAATTATTATATTGTACTCTTGAAACTAATATGATATTATTTGTTAATTATACCTCAGTTAAACAATGTAAAAACTAAAAGTCAGAACAAAAGAAAATTCAAAGACCCTGAAACCCTTTAGCTGTCTGATGTAGCACATGTGTCCATTTGTAGTTCATTATCTTCAGCGACATAGAGTTTCTGATTTATTATAGGTGTTAAATAAATATTTTTTAGTGAAAATAAAATGTAATCTAATGATTTTTAATCCCCTTTAAGATAGTTTTTATATACGTTTACTTAAAATTTGTAGACATTGTAAACAGGTTATGTATCTGGTTATGATTGCACTGATGCCTTAGATCCTCATTGAAGTGAGTTAAAGATCCTGAGGACACTGAGTGGAGTGGATATGAGTAGATTTGTTTTGTGAAGTTATAAGAGAGATGTAACTATCAACAGGAACACCATAGGTCTGTTGTGAGAAACTGAGATGTCCTGGTTCCTGGGCCTGTGGCTGATTCTGTAGCAGGGGAGATGAAACAGAAATTGTAACAGGACATGCTTCCTATCAGGAGCTGTCATGAGTCACTGCTTTTATTGGGAAGAAATTGTTCACAGTAATATGAAGACCGTGATCGTCACTGGCACTGGAATGCATGAAATAAAGAACTTGGTACCTTTCTAGTCCCATTTGAAAATAATTAGGTTTAGAATGACATCAGAGATGTTCTTCTACATTATATGTTCTAGGAACATTGTGACTTCAGTGACAGGGACTCTGGTGAAAACCTGAATCATTTAGAAAATGTACCATTGGTTTGACAAGCATAAAAGTTTATACAATTCCAAATACTACACAACTGTTTCTAAAAAGTATTAAGCATAATAGTATTGTCCTGATTACCTTTGTTTTTTCCCCAGAATGAGGTATTGTATGACATCACTTACAATTAATTGTGCTTTGTTGAAATCAGTATGCCAACCTTGTTGTATTACATACAATGCTATTAATTTTGTTATGAATAAATATACCAAACAAGGAAATAAACATATATTTTAAAAACAAAAGAAGAAAGAAGTTGAAGTGATGACAGGGGTGAATGGAGGTAGGAGGTAAGGACACAGAACTATACTTATATATGGAATCTAAAAAAGCAAATGAATAAGCAAATAAAAGGCAGAATGACACCTATAAATACAGAGAACAAACTCTGTAGTTCTATTTTATTTCTTGAGGAACCTCCATAGTGTTTTCCGTAGTGGCCATATCAATTCACATTCCCATTAACAGTGAACAAGGACACAGGAGGCAGAAACACAGGATCATGGTGAAATTCTAAGCCCTTGTGGAAAAAAAAAAAGAAATCTTGAGTTCTAGTCCTCCTCATGTTATAGAACTGAGGGTCGAAGGATGTACTGTCTAGATCTCAGAAATTAGGGAACCTCTAGCTGATTCTGGGTGACATTAATCAGCATCTCAAGTTATGTTCCCAGTGTACCAACTTCTCTCTCACTTCCCATTCAAATTCCATTATGCAGTCAATCACTTATACCAAAGCCTTGGAGTCATTTTTTTTTTTTTTTTAAGATTTATCTACGAGAGAGAGAGAGAGAGAGAGAGAGAGAATGTGTGCGTGAGCAAAGATACAGGCAGAGGGAGAATCCTCAAGCAGAAGCAGACTCCTTGCTCAGCAGGGAGCTCCATGTGGGAATCAATCTCATGACCCTGAGATAATGACTTGAGCTGAAATGAAGAGTCAGATGCTTAACTGACTGAGCCATGCAGGCATCCGAGGTGCCCCAGCCTGTGAGTCATTCTTGACTGTGCTTTTCCTCTTCCATAACCAACCAAAAGCAAGTCTGTAGTTCTGTTTCCAAAATAAACTTTCAAACTATATACTTGTCTCCTATAATTCACTACTACTCCTGGTTCTAGAACACCATCATCTCCTTCCTGGATAACTGCAAAAGAATTGTAATCTCCATTCTTTTTTTTTTTTTTTTTTTAAAGATTTTATTTTATCTATTCATGACAGAGAGAGAGAGAGAGAGAGAGAGAGAGGCAGAGACACAGGCAGAGGGAGAAGCAGGCTCCACGTAGGGAACCTGACTCGGGACCCAATCCTGGGTCTCCAGGATCAGGCCCTGGGCTGAAGGGCCATCGGGCTGGCTGCCCTGTAATCTCCATTCTAACCACCCTTTCCCCACTCTTGCCATGCTCCTTCCACAGCAGAGTAATATGTGAAAACAGTAAATAAGATCAAGTCTCTTTTTTGTCAAAAATCCTCTAGAGAGTTCCCATATCTCTGAGGATAGAATCCATGCCTCTGCAGTGCTGAGGAGAAGCTGGCCCCTCACCTAGTACCACCTGCTCTCAGTAAGCTCTCCCCACACTGCCTGACTATGTCCAACAGGTGCCAGGATTTCTCCTGCCCTTACGGTTTTTGTTCTTGCTGCTTCTGCACACGTATTTCTCCTCATTCCATCTGCATCCTTCCGTATCAGTTCAGATATCCCACCTTGTGGAGGTCTTCCCTTTCTATTCTATTGAAAATTGTTCCCATTTACCACATTGCTTTATTTATTTCATAGCACTTGTTAAGATCTAGAACTTATTTATGTGCTATTCCTCTTCCTACCTGTGACAGAACCTGCAGCTTTTCACTCTTGTATTCCCATGGTCATTTCATAGTAAATACTCCATAAATTTGGGTTGAATGAAAAAATTCTTTATTTAGATATCCCCCTGTGCTTTTGAGAATCACTGGCTTACCACCTGTCTCTTCCTATGGTTCAAAGAAATCCATGGGCCTATCCCGTATTTCGACTTTCATTTAGGTCTTTTCTGCTTCCCACCAAACAAACCTTCAAAAAATTGAGTCCTGTAAATAGGCCTCTGGTAGGATAAGGAACAATTATTCTGGTTGCCATAAAGGTCCGGCCATGGCTGAATGCCAGTAGGCAGAATGGGCAGCAATGGGCTCCTGACGTACTTGTCCTTAAAGTCAGTGCCAGTTATTCATTCTTCACTTCCAAAGTTAAATGACTTTTCAAAAATATGATACGTAACTTACAGAGTTCTGGGAAGGAAAACTAAGACTGCATTGCCCTTCCTGAAACCAGTTTTAATAGGAGAGAAGTTAGAAGAACTCTAGAGGATGAAAGGTTTATTCTTGTGGAACTGAAATTCTAATAGTTTTTTTCTACTCTTTTCATTGAGGTATAATTGAAAAATAAAATAGTAATATATTGAAAGTGTACATCTTGATGATTTGATGTATATACTTTGTAAAAACATTCTCTCCATCAAGTTAATTAACGCACCCATTGCCTTATATATTGACCTTTTTGTGTGTGTATGTGAAGTTCTACTCTTAGCACATCCATTTATACAATACAGGGTTATCAATTAAGATCACTGTGTTACCAAAGAAACAAACAATCCAATTATGAAATGGGCAAAAGACATGAAGAGAAATCTCACAGAGGAAGACATAGACATGGCCAACATGCATATGAGAAAATGCTCTGCATCACTTGCCATCAGGGAAATACAAATCAAAACCACAATGAGATACCACCTCACCCCAGTGAGAATGGGGAACATTAACAAGGCAGGAAACCACAACTGTTGGAGAGGATGCGGAGAAAAGGGAACCCTCTTACACTGTTGGTGGGAATGTGAACTGGTGCAGCCACTCTGGAAAACTGGGTGGAGGTTCCTCAAAGAGTTAAAAATAGACCTGCCCTACGACCCAGCAATTGCACTGTTGGGGATTTACCCCAAAGATACAGATGCAGTGAAACGCTGGGACACCTGCACCCCGATGTTTATAGCAGCAATGTCCACGATAGCCAAACTGTGGAAGGAGCCTCAGTGTCCATCGAAAGATGAGTGGATAGGGATCCCTGGGTGGCGCAGCGGTTTGGCGCCTGCCTTTGGCCCAGGGCACGATCCTGGAGACCCGGGATCGAATCCCACGTCGGGCTCCCGGTGCATGGAGCCTGCTTCTCCCTCTGCCTGTGTCTCTGCCTCTCTCTCTCTCTCTGTGTGACTATCATAAATAAATAAAAATTAAAAAAAAAAAAAAAAGAAAGATGAGTGGATAAAGAAGATGTGGTTTATGTATACAATGGAATATTACTCAGCCATTAGAAATGACAAATACCCACCATTTGCTTCGACGTGGATGGAACTGGAGGGTATTATGCTGAGTGAAATGAGTCAATCGGAAAAGGACAAACATATGTTCTCATTCATTTGGGGAATATAAATAATAGTGAAAGGGAATAGAAGGGAAGGGAGAAGAAATGGGTAGGAAATATCAGAAAGGGAGACAGAACATGAAGACTCCTAACTCTGGGAAATGAACTAGGGGTGGTGGAAGGGGAGGAGGGCGGGGGTGGGGGTGAATGGTGACGGGCACTGAGGGGGGCACTTGACGGGATGAGCACTGGGTGTTATTCTGTATGTTGGCAAATTGAACACCAATAAAAAATAAATTTATTATTAAAATAAGAAAATTATATAATGAAAAAAATAATAAAATCATTTCACTTAGTTTCCATAAAAAAAATCACTGTGTTATATGTCACATCTTCATATCTTATTCATCTTGTAACAGAAAATTTGTATTACTCTTCTACCAATCTTTCCTTATTTCCCCCAGCCCCCAAGCCCTGGCAAGTGCTTTTATACTCTGTGTTCCTATGAGTTTGACTTTTTTTTTTTTTTTGAGATTTCATTGTAAGTGATACCATGAAGTATTTGTCTTTGTCTGTCTGGCTTATTTCACTTAGCA